>NW_027273870.1:14310000-15520000 GCF_046630095.1 Trachinotus anak | reverse complement strand
TAAGTGCCCGGGAGCACAACAGTTAGAGCTGCCGGAAGTACCAGGAGACTGAAGACGTTTGTTGAAGTGTTGCCGAGGTGTTTGAATGCAAAGTCTTGAAAGAGTAATCATTATGAATTACTTACCGCTTCCTTAAAATTGTAATGATGATTGTAGTTGTTGAGGAGCAATCACAACAGCTAAATGAATGAGTAATTCCTTTGTTTTATTTTTGCATGTCTCTGTCTCATTTCATACCAGTCAGCTGTCATTGGTGTCTTGTTCAGAATTTGAGAGATGGTGTAGACATGGGCAGCATCTCCTCCATTACGCAAACTGACATGAGGCATCATTCCTCTCTGCTGCTCTACCTGTTGAAAAATGGATCGCTGCCTGTTTGGCAGCGGTGGAGGAATTCTCACTGCTGCCCATAGCGGGACCACACTTTCTTTGCCAGTGAGACATTGACATGTTTTCTGATGAGGCGATTCAACAGATTTCTTGTTGAGCTCCGGTGGATACAGGATTCTCCAATGTACTGACAATTTTTTTTTTTTTTTGGGGGGGGGTTATTTGTGATAGTGACAGTCGAGAGGTGACAGGAAACGAGAGGAGAGAGAGTAGAGGGATTTGAACCGTGGATGTTGCAATTAAATGATCATCATCTTACCTAAACCCTGAGGCCACCAAGCCACATGGATTCATGCACAAATTCAAATAGTGACAGTATCTCTACTTTTTTCCTGACAGTCAGGACAATGTGCCAAGTTGAATCAATTTTCCCTGATAGATACAGGAATTAATTTGAAGGAAATAACCACGGTTACTGGAAATAAAACAGCAATGCCTTACACTGCAGTGTGATTATATTAATGTCAGTGGTTAGAGGTGTTGCCATACATTCCTGTCTAACTAACGAAACACACTCAGTTACAGCGGTAATGACTTAAGCTAGGGACAAGTCAGGATGATGTGTTAGGAATATAATAACATGATAATATGAGGTAGAGAAGTGTGTGTGTGCAAGATAGAGGGATAGAGTGTCAGAGGATAGGATGCATATGGACTGAAGCCCATCACAGTTACATGCCTTGCAGACAGCCCCAAGACCACGAACAACAAGCAGCTCTTATGTTGTGTGGTTCTGAGAGTTTGTGCTTTTTTTTTTTTATCTATAAGTAAGCGATGCTGATCCCCTGGGGGACGCAAGACCTGACATCATTCACACAGAGAGAAACACAGCGACACCTCAGTGTACACATATACAGTCATTTAAATGCCTTTACATGCCCACACGCACACACATTTCCCCAGCAAACTCTATAAGAGTTTCTCAGTGGGAAACTGGGACAAACTGTTCTGGCAGGGGAAAACGTCTGTGCTCAGAGAGCAAATCTAACTGTTTGGCAATCAACGAAGCGAACGGGCAGGCTAGCATGTGTGCTGGAGTGGCTACACACACACACACACACACACACACACACACACACACGCACACACACACACAAGTACATATTATAAAGGAGTAGGCCACAGTGGCAGATGTAGAATGGATGACATCTGGCTGTAGCTGGGTTTTCTCTCTGTGTTCATGTTTGTCCTATTATCCTGAGATATAGCGGGAGAAGTGACTAAATTTGGCATGAGTTCTCCAGATCCAGAGGTAAACAAAATCTCTGTCATGGAAAAATGTATTAATATCAACTGGAAACAAATAGTACCCTGACATATGGAGGATGAGAAGGAAAAGGGTAGAGGTGAAAAGGCAATGAGAAGAAGCTGAAAATAGGATGTTGAGGAATAAAGAAGACGAGATATGAGAACATAAAGAAATAGGAAAGAAGAGGAGAGAAGGAGGAAAAAGGAGGAAAAGAAAAAGCTCAGCAGAGCAAAGAAGTTTTTTTTTTCTTACTTTCATTCAACCTCTCTTTCTATTTCTCTCCCCTACTGCTGCCCTCATGGGAACAAAGTTCTGAGTTGCTTGAGCTGTTTGGGGGTGCAGTAAGTGTTTACAAGTTTGTATGTGTGTGTGTGTGTGTGTGTGTGTGTGTGTGTGTGTGTGTGTGTATGTGTGTGTCTGTGTGTCTGTGCATGTGTGTAGGCGGTGTGGCAAATTGAGCAGGTGTATCAGGAACAAAAGAGCAGGGAAGATCAGTGAGTCAACGATCGCCATGCTGCGTGTGTTGGAGCGTGTTTGTGTGTGTGTGTGTCTGTGTGACAGAGAAACAGAGGTAGTGTAATAAAACTGTCGACCTGGGGGGTTTGTCAGGGGAAACAACACTCTTAACGTGCAACTTCATACACACTCTCATGCACATAGACTCAAGCATGCAAACACACGCATCAACAAACACAACACTGGATTATGCTGATTTTTGAAAATTCCAGGAGGCACTTGGTGATGCAAATATGCTTGATTGATAGATTCTTGGTTCGAGGTGAAAAAGTGGTTCTTGAAAAACAGAAAGCCTTCCAAAGCTTAGTTTTTATGTTTTGAACACAAGGCTTTATAAACTGTCACTGTTCCCTTGAAAACACACGACATATGACATCTTCTGCCACATACTGCACAGGGGTAGACAAATTACATAACATTATGAGAGCTTAGTGTTCACATATTGTACAGGACACAATGTGTGTGTTACAATATGTAAATCCTATTCAAATGCAATAACCTGAACACCGGTGAGTCAACAATATTATTCAGTGGCGTTGTCATGGAAAGACTTGAGTTCCAGGTAATAGCAGGAAAGAACTCCATCTACTTGGAAAGTAAAGAAGCCATTTTCCCCCAAAATGGATTCTTTGTCAAATATCAGATATATAAATACCAAAGCAAAAAAAACTTCAGAATTTATTTTCATTTCTTTTTTTCTTTCTTTTAATCCCTCTGTTTCAGAACTTTAATGAGGTGCAGCGTGGGTGCTGCTTCTCTTTCTCTCTCCATCATTCTTCCCGCCTCTTTCTACACCCACTGTATTCCTCTTTTTTGTCAAACAAACCCCAGTCCAGTTAAACTGCCTCCAGTTTCCACAGGGGGTATTCATGGAGTTAGCTTTCTGTAAAATGTTGTCAATTGTCAATTGAACCAGCTTAGAAAGTCCAAGACACAACATTTAACATTAAACCTATGCACACAGTACGTGATGAGGGTATATGCATGGTCAGCCTATAAGATGTTAGTCAGGATAGACTATTCAGACAATGGTGAGAAGATACAGTGATGCTTTTCATTCTTTTCTTTTTTTTTTCTTTTACAACTGCACATTACCCACTGCTTCTTCATCATTCTTAATGACTTGTTAACACTCTACTCACAAGATGATTATGTTGTTGTTGCTATTGTTGTTTTCAGGTTAATTAAAGGAGCTATTTGTAAGTTTTGCTCTTGCTACATAGCCAGTGTTAGCATTAACAACTGTTTACTAACCAGTATTGCCCAGAGCCTCCGCCATTATTGTGTTTACAATACAAGAGGTTAAAATTCACTCTCTGAGGACTACTACTTTTTCAGGGCAGACTGGATGCTACAGTGACTCGGTATCGGAAAATGACGAGATAGGCCAACTGGGCCGGGGGGCTAGCTGGTTAGCTAACATCAGTAGAAGAAAAGAAATAATAGAAATATAAGCGAGAGAAAAAATGGTTGCTTTCCACCACTGAGTGGTGTAAATTTAACTGAAACTTTCAAACTCAGAAATAAGCATGGAGTTTTCTACACGTTGCTGATGTGACATGTATGTTTTGGATTTTTGGTGCATATTTCTTGGCGTGTTTTTATGTTTAAGTTCTCTTTTACCAGTTGTCACTTCACCATGTGCGCTTGCTTCTTTTAACTCCCCTGGGATTCGATCCATGTTCACCATGTTCTCCAGTGACTCTGGAGGCGGTGTACTTCACAGCAAGATTATCGTCACCATTGATGAACACACAGAACCAGAGAGGAAAAGAAGAGCAGACCGATGGAGACCTCTGTAGAAAATTAACTCATGGTGATAAATGTACTCACACGTTCATGATCATAGTCTTTTTCCCCCTTTGAGACCAGTTCAGTGATGTCAGATTTTTGAGGTTCAAGTCGTTGTATTCACAGAGTGCAATTCTGGCTGTACAGGCCATCAGCTATCATCGCTGGTGTTTGTCCATGCAGATACAATACAGATCACAGAATTATGTCATGATTGTACTTTAAGTGCTTGAACCTAGGTATAATGTATTATGATGTATTATAATGTATAATGTCATATTTTATTATTAAATATTTGTACACCTGTGTTCTTTTACTACTATTAGACCATATACAAATGATTGAGTGGCAAATGTAATGAAATAAATAAAGGGAACATGATAAACAATGACAGTGAAGGCAACAAGTTCACTTTCATTTCACTTTTTCAACTTCCTGTATGTGTATGGGTCACTGTGTCTGTGTGTGTATCTTACACTGGTCACACGCTAATTCAACTTTCCCTGCAAATGATTGTGAAAAGTGTCATATCAAAAGAAAAATGTCGTTATTGGTGTGAGGTTCTCATGTGACAGAAGGGATGTGGGTGTCAATATCTCAGCCTGTGCTGGTGCCTTTATGTATGTATGTACTGTAGGCGTTCAGCCCTTCTTACCTGCCTTCCCTCTCTCTGTATGTTCTATCATCCCTCCTTTTCTCTTTAACTATGCAGAAAATTTACATGGTGTAGTACAGATAACTCAGGGTGGGAGGGAGAGTGTGGTGCCTTAGGTGGGTGTTTCAGCGGGGTGGATAGAAAGGACGGAGCAGGAGAAAAAAGAAAGGTAGAAATAGAGAGTGAGAAACGGAGGTATGGATAGCATGAGAGGGCGAAAGAGATTTGTGCATAGCCATCTGTGCAGACTACCGAATTTTATTTGTGTGTGTATGTGTGAACATGTGCCCTCGTCACAACGGTACATTGTGTATGTTGCATTTCATACCTTTGAACTGAGATATTAATACATAGTGTCTTCATTTTTATTTTATTAACATTTTCCTAAAGCTAACCATGTTTTTTTTTGTGGCTAAATCTAAACAAACTTTAACCATAGCATTTTCAGATCATAAAACAGTGAGTTTAATGGTTTTGTAAGGCACAGATAAATGATGGTGCCCTGCCAATAAGGGACATAAGATCAGGAAATTCTTCTACGTGTCATTCTGGAGGGTATGGACAAACAATTTATTTTGCCATTTAATTTGGAGATGTTGATATGTTTTTTTGTCATCAATTTGTAAAAATGTCTAATGAACTTATCTCTGGTATTTATGACAAGACCAGCAGGGGATGGTAGCGAAGCTCAGCTGATTCTGTCTCTGTATGTATAGAAGTTAAATGTTATGTTTTTTGTCGATGCACCTGTGCCTGCTGGGATCCATGGTATCCTTTAGACCTGAGGTGTTGTTTAGCGTGTGTTGGTGGACTCTCCAACTTAAACTGAGACACAGAATTAACATGTGGGCGGACAACAGTGTCTGCTTTTGGCAAAAGTCTGAATTCAAATGCCATTTGAATTGTGCTGGCCACCTGGACTGTTAACCTTTTAATGCTATATGTGGCAAAGACATAGCAATTAACTATAGGTTTGCTTAAAGTTCCTCTCCAGACATGTTTTAAACTATGTAAAAATACTCTGCAATGATATATATTTTAACATGGTTTTCCCAAATAAAAAGTGGGGAAAAAAACTATAATTGGGACTGTAAGCACATCTATGCTTACTTCCTCATTGAAAAATCTGTCAGACCCAGACTCAGATGAGGAGTGTGTTGTGCACAAAAATCGCACGGTTAGTATAGTTAGCATCTTTTATTTGTCTATGTTGTTTGTTAGCTTGTAAATGGCAGTGGCTGACACAGTGTTAGCGGTTGTGCTAATAAAAACTCTAGCTCTCTGTACTGATTGACTGTACTTGATTTTCATCGGAGGGGGGCTTGAAGTTTGTTTTCATTGAGGTTGCTCACACCAGCTGCTTGGGTATAGTTTGCTACATTTACATGAATAAGTATAGTGAGTATAGTTTGTGTTAATTTCATCCAAGGGCCAATTAAGACATTAATTTTGTTAATGTTTTCAGTGGGGTATACAGAACATATATACTGAACATATTCATATTGTCTAAAATGTATGAAAGTTACAAATAGCAATCTGTACTAAATAGGAGCATAAGACTGATGAAGTGGTCAGACCAGTCTAGTTATTTAAAAAAAAAAAAAAAAAAAAATCACTTCAGGCATGTGGTCCAATGACAAATCAAGCTTGCCAATTTAATTTTGGTGAGTTTTTGGTAGGAGGCTCTGCCATCCAAGGTCATATCATTTAAGTGGAAGTTGTAAAATATTAAGTGGGGCATTTCAGTGTGGTGGATTGAGGTCAGCGAAGGCAAAGTAAAGAGAAAGAGACAATTCAGGTTGAATAAGTTGTTGCTTTTCCAAAAAAAAAGATTAAATGCATTACATGTGCTGGGACTGATCCAGTTATTTTTCAGATAAGGAAAGATAACCAGTGGCCAGATGGACACTGGCATATTAGTTTGGATTGTCTCCGCCAAACTCCTTGTAGTTTCCAAAAAGAGATGGTATTTACTTTTTTCCTTTTCTGTGATGGATGGCATGCAGCAAAGGGCGTGGGCTGGATTCAAACCCAGGCCACTGGGTATGCGCGCTATCAGGTGAGCTACCAGAGCACTCCCATATATTATGTCTTCAAATGACTTTTCAGAGATGTTGCATTTAAGTTAATGCTACAGGAAATTCCATCAACTATAAATGATATGAACAACTGCCCTTTTTGTCTGAAATCACACCCTTTTGCTCCCATGATGTGATGTATTTACTTTGCATATTAGAAGGTGCATTTGACCAAACCACTTGTAACTGTCTCTAAATGCAAAGGGTGGGAAGGGTCACTCACAATCTCTCAGTTTTGCTCTTTACATATTTTTCTCTTAATAGCAACACCTGGGGGCTCCTGACAAATTTACATGACATAATTACCATAGTGGTCTTTAACAATAACATGCATACTTTCTATTCAGTTCATTTGCACCCTACAGTTTGCTATGGTGGTATTAGATTTTATTGAAAATCCAAAAGAATGTTGAAAACTACTGTGGCTGCATTTACAATAAAATGGTTCTTTGTACACTTTAAGAAATCATTTAAATATTTATAGAGAATTTGGAGCCATTAAAGGCAATACACTGTCTCATATTACATTTTTAGGTCTTGTTCTCCCTGTAAATCCTTGATTTTTAATGCCATGGCCCAGTCTCTTTTTTCCCATGACTTCATTAGAAAATATGTCTCTGTACAGTGTGGAAGTTCATGGGCAAAAAGGTGATAAAGAAGAGGAGAGAGAATATGAGGGGCAGTGTTTTATAAAGCAAGGAAGAGGAGATTTAGAATAAAGGAAAGAGCAAAGGAAGGTGGGATAAAAAGATGGGAAGAGGTGCCGTGGTGTGAATGGATGGAAGATAAAAGAAGTGGGCTGGAGACATAGGGTTCTTCTGGTGTCTCCCACCAGCAGTGAGCAGATGTTGGACCCACAGGCCTACACCAGCATGGAGCCCCTAAAGCTGGCACTGTGAACACACTGAAACACACACTTATACTATGTGCACGTACACATATGGTATACGCACTTGTATGTGTACATGTATGTGTCGACATGCGCACACCAGCACACATTTGTATCCCGCTGTATTGCATGAGGTCATGGAGTTGTGTGAATGCACATCGAAGTGCTGAAAGCAGTGTAAAAAAATGTGTTATGGAAAGAGGAAATAAACACTACTGTGTATGACAGGCTCATATAGTCGTCATAAGAGACTCACGTGAATGGCAGTAGTAAAAGCCGGAAGGAAGCTACTGACAGGAAGATGGAAGTCCTAAACTGCAAATGAAAGACCGAGATTGGAAACAGCACAGCAAGTAGGCCTGAATATCAGCCAGTTGATGACGCTGAACATCTCAAACCTGCACCAATCCAAGTAAGCGGAGCAAACGTACCCACACCTGAAGAGTTCATCTACCAAGATAGCATTGTCAGACATGATGGACCAGCCGGCAATGACATCAAGAGCTGACTCAGCAAAGCCAGAAACATCTTCCAAAAACCTAACATCTGGAAGTCAGCCCAGTACAGCACCAACACTAGGCTAAGATTCTACAAGATATGTGCCCTGTCCACCCTGCTAAATAGCTCTGAATGTTGGAGAATGACAGAACACGATCTCAAAAAGCTGTCAACCTTCCACACAAAAAGCTTACTGAAAATGCTGCAAATCTTCTGGCCCAATACCATCTCCAACCAACATCTGCTTGCCCAGTGCAGTACATGCCAGCAGGAATAATGGGCAGTAGGTAAATAAATAGGTTTACTATTTTATTTGTGAAAAAAAAAGCTATTTTTTTCTTGTCCACTGGCTTTGATAAGAGGGAATAGCATTTTGGATTGTGATGAAACCACAACGCTCCTAATGACATTCTGTATTAATTATAAAGCAAAAATAGCCGAGGCAATAATGCAATCCATGACATACAGTAAAACAATCTAGCTGGATTCCAATAAAAATCCAGTCCTGTAAGACAAAATGCGGTTCTCATCCCTCTTGTTGATGATCTAATTTCTTTGGTTTCAGTCTCAGAATCAATCATTTATTGATGCTAAAATGCTGCATGAAGCTTTAGGGGTGAAAAAAACAACATTGCCAACAGAATTTCACACTTACAGCAAAGCGGCAGCATCTACTTTGATATCCATAAGAACATGATGGCAAAAGTTGACGCAGAGAAGCATACACACACAAACACACACACACATATGAATGACAGCAGGGGCACTGGGTCAATGAACATGTGGCAGTAGATGAGAGACCATAAGAGTGTATGATAAATATTTAAAGCTTAGCACAGCAGATCTGCAAGCCATCAATCAATTTGTTGATTCCATGGTGATACTCTGTGTTCGTGAGGTTGTTTGTATGTGCATGTTGGGGTGTTGTGGGTATGTGCGGATCATTGTATGTTTGTATGAGATGCAGAGACAGTTAACAATGAATGTGTTTGTATGTGGGAGACCTGATGGCGTGACATTATATTCAAGAGATTTCATTTCTTTCACTCATTCTTTGAAGGCTTAAATAGAAACATATCAGAGTGGTCTCTGAGTCTGTGTGTTCTTATAACTAGCCGAATGGTTCTTATGTGGAAAAAGGCCACTTTGAGGAATTACAGATCTTCAGATGAAGGTCAACAATGCCATTAGGTCAACAGGTCACACAGCTCGATCACTGTGCTGTATTGGTTGTTTTTGTAAGCTCTTCCCCTAAGGCTGTTGTCCACCTACGCTAGCTCATTACAGACACAAGCATAAAAGGTGATTCAAATTCACAGCAGGAACAATGGCTACACTATGCACACTGCAGCAGTGTTTAGGTTGGTTTGTACATATTGTTACTATCTATCACCATCAGAAGGTCCAGTCACCTTCATTTGTATGGCCTAATGTCGTAATATCCCTACCCCATCCCCAGAAAAAAAGGTTGAAATTTACAATAGAAATTCCCTCCTGCAGAGGAGAAGTCAGGAACACCAAAGTCATTAGGATCTAACCCCTGAACATCAAAGATAACTGTCCCAAAGTTAATGGCACTCCACCCAATAATTATCAAGGTGTTTTACTAAAACAAAAAATGTCAACATTATGATGGCACTGGTAGAAAAGTCAAGAACATGGATGTACATACAAATTTTCATGGTATTTCGACTTATATTTGTTGAGATATTGCTGTCTGGACCAAAGTGGTTGACCAACCAACCAACAGACTGGCATTGATTGACACTTCTGTCCCTAGAGCCACAAGGCTGGTGTGGTGTGTTTAGAAACGGAGGAAATCTCAGGGGAGGCAATTAAAACAGAGATACCCCACTACGGCCAACCCTCAACCCCCAGACAGCAATAGGAACCATAGGTAGTAAAAATGCAAACAGAAGAAATGAACATAAAGTTTTAACAGTACAAATAGAACAAGAAAAAATCAGAGAGGCAGCATGGGTTTATACACATTTATCAATCTGCCTAGGACAGACAAACAGACACGGCAATGAAGATATTAGTAAAGAAGAACACACACTTCTTGCATATTCTGTGGGTTTATACTGTAGATAAGTTTACCACTATTTCAACATCTGTTGAACCCATAAACAGGACACAGTAATGTCAAAAGACTTGTTTCCTTCTTATTGTTATTCAGCCCAATCCAGTGAGAGAGGATATAACAGGACAACTGTTGGTATTCAGCCCAGAAATCTGAATTCAGGGTATTGGTACTCAACTCAACAGTCTGCTGCTCCTGACCTTCTGAGCTGAGACGGCTGTCTGTCCAGATGAAAGCCAGGATCCGTTGGGTTGGATTTGTTCTGATGACGGTGCAATCCCCAGATTGTTATCCTGTGCCAGGCCCAATGATTGAATCAGCAGGCATGGATGAAGGACTGTGTGTGCATGTATCTGTGTGTCTGCGTGTGTGTTGTGTCTCCTCCTGTGTGCATGTGTGAGCTTATACAACCTGAAAGTAAAAAAGTTGACCCTCATATATCCCCCTGCTGTTTCTTCTTCACTTTTGGTCTTTAACTGTTAGATCTCATTGTTGTATTTTTCCAGAGATAGGCCTGACTTGTGATAGCAATAGAATGGAATAGAATAGAATAGAATAGAATGATTGGGAATTAAATTCAAAACAGAACTCAGAATGAGCGTAGTTATTAATTATACATTTGATTTTGGTTGGGAAAATTGAACTTGTAGGCAAGGTTTAAACTTTCGTTAAAGAAAAAAAACCACATGAACACAGCAAACAAAAGAAAAGTTAACGCCAATGTGGGAGTAAAGGAGAAATTATAAAAACAACCCATCTGTGCAAAATCCAAAGCTTAATATAACTAATGCATGTTTTGTTATCAAATTTATAGATCATTTTAACGCAGATAAATGATTTATTCATTATTTTAGTGGCTTAGCTCATTCTAGATAAAGTATTTTTTATATTAACAATAAACAAATTCAAATCCAGTTAATATAATGTATAGTGTACTTCCTGGCTTTAAGCTTCTGTAAGTCTTAAATAATAAAGATAAAATCTAGGCTCTTGGGAATTAGAATAGTCGCAGCACTAAGCTGACAAACCAATCTGCATACCTTGAGGCCTGTTGCTGGAAGTAATTTTTGCTTTTACAGTAATTCAAATTTTGCTAATAATTTCCTATTCTTAAATTGAATTATCCAGTGAATGACTGTAATACCAACAGTAAAACACAGTAGTAAGTACAGTTATTTTTCCACTTTTTATTGATAGGAAATTGTAAAAAAAAAAAAAAAAAAAAGGTCTAGGGCCCAAAAAACTAAAAAATCAAGTACATTTCACAGAAAAGAAAGACGCTGGTTAATTTACAACTTTCCTGCAATAATAGAAGTAAATGAAGCCTTGGAAGTTAATGCAAAAACAATTCATACATGGGCTTCAACTTTTGTTGATGACTTACAGACCCTCTGTCTGTACAAAGGCAGTGCTGGAACAAACTGTATTACTACACTCTCTGATGCATGATTATGACAATACCATACTGCAGGAAGGTGAACTGTACCTATCTGAATTGTGAGATAAAGACAAGTATCAACAGCCTATTGCAAAATAATGACCCAAATCACTGGAAGAAAAGAAGTAGACAGTGGCTTCACATGATGGAAGACCAGCACAGTCTGTGTGTGTGTTATATTCATTATTTATTTTTTTATACATTTTAAAATGTAGCGATTATAATGCTGTAAAGAAAATGGTAATTAAGATGCAAAATACAATGACTAGCAGGCAACTGGCTGCCACTTAAGTTACTGTTTATTTTGTAGCTTCCGTAAATGACTACAATATTTTTCTTCTGTGGATACACGTCACTGGTTTCTCTGCTGTAATTTTATTGCAGTAATATACTGCAATATGAAATATGGCAAATAACAGGCAACTGGCTGCCAGAAAGTTACTGTGAATTTCACAGTAACCCCTTTACAGTGCTCTTCCAGCTTTGTTTCACCTACTTCCTACCAGCAAGATGTTTCTAAACTGTGGTGCTGAACCTTTTCAAATGAAACCTCAAGTAAACCATTGTTTGTTTGTCAAGACCGTTTGTAGTTGAACAGAAGCTGTTGTCCCTCTTGTTAAGTAATCCGAAGAAGAATCAAATCCTGTCAATGCGATAAAGCAGACACTTGTTTTGAAACGCAGAGCTCTTGTCCTTTCTAGAGAAAGTCTCTCTTTTTCATTTGGCAACATTGTTTTCCAATAAATCAGCCCTTGTCGTTCGTCCTTGAGAGTCTCTTCTCAGTCAACCAGCCAAGAGATCAACTCCCCCATACCATCCCTGCGTGCAGCACTGCCATTTGTACAAAGCCACCCTCAATCAAAGGTTGAGATACCCTTGCAGATCTGAGGGTTAAGAGCGCGTGAGTGCATGCGTGTATGTACGTGCATGAGAATGAGGGGTAATTGAGGTGCTTCATCCCAGAGTTTTGATAAGGGGACTAATGGTGCATGTGGTTGCCATGGAAACCTTTGTTTGAACATAACAGTACAAGGATCTCAATTCCTCCACACAACACACATACATGCCCCCCTTTCCTCTGCCGCTTGCTCCCTCTCTCTCACTGTCATATGAGAGTGTACTTCTTGCATCAGTGATTTGAAAAGAGGCAGCATATACATAATGAAGAGTCCTTGGTTGGTAGAGCCAGCTTTTTAATCCTTTTCCTACCTGTGAGGGAGGGTTGAATATCTACCACTACATATAGGAGTCTCGGGATGTTTGAGTTTGGCCAGATCTCAGGAGGATGTTTAACAAGAGCAAAAAAATAAAAAAAATAAAAAAAGGCAGCGGTTCATCAAAATACATACAAATATTGACATAGTGGTGTGCACAATATAACCCACATACACACACACAGACCCACACCTATCTTCCCAGGTGACCGGCGTTCATGCTGAGAGCGTGTTGGTAAATTGTTAATATTGTGAGGTGCATTGCGGCTTATACATGTGAATGGTTCTTAAATTACATTTTAAATTTAGATGAGCTGTTTCAGTTAGCTGACAAATGCGTTGTCCTGTTCGCTGAGGGAGGGCTCGGAGCATGTGGTTCCTACAGAGGCAGCGCAGGAAAGAGCGAGCTCTTCATTTCTGTGCGCCACGCCCATGCAAGATTTTGATTATCAGATACCGCTTTTGAGAAATGAGAGATATACAGTTTGTGTGTGTGTGTGTGTGTGTGTGTGTGTGTGTGTGTGTGTGTGTGTGTGTGTGTGTGTGTGTGTGTTGTGTTAAGTTTCTGGGCTATGGAAATTAATTACTGGCCTTTCAATCAGGCACATCCATTATAGCAAGCTAGTAATCAAGCTACCAGAAATTTAATCAAATTGAATGTTTGATGATCCTTTTGCAATTTCTTCTGTAAACTCAAACATTTACACAGCCCCTTCTCACACAAAATACCTATTGGTTATTGTCAATAGTCTACTGTACCAACCCAGCTCACCCACTGACTCTATGTAAATATCTTTGATCGATGCAAATAATGCACCTACATGCAGGATCGAGATATGAGCCTGTAAATGTTTGCACCCAATATTCAACCCACATATATCACCAGCACAGCACCCAAACTACTGAGCCAAACAGTTTGTTGTCAGGAGTTTTGCGTAGGTGCTCACTATTCTTGCCCTCACTGATTTATGTGAGCTAACCGTGGCCCACATAAATCTCCTGAAACCTGACTGGATGACTAGAGATTCTGAGCCATGGTGCTGCATATATGTACACACATGAACAGAGTTCTCATCCCATTCAATGTAAAAAAATACAATAAAATCTTTCTTTTTTTTTTTTTTTTTTTTAAATACTTCATCTAACTTCCACTCTAATTGTCCTCAAGTCCTCAACAAATCACTGAAATCACTGAAAATGTGACCTCCCCAACTTGCACTTGAACCCTCAGTCCTTGCAACACATCCTCAACTTAATGCAAGGCTTATTCACAAGTTGCTGAAGAGCAAAAGAGGCTATGGGCCAACTAGAACAGCACTGGTGAAAGAGAGACATACAAACAAAAGAAATAAGTCTCACAATCTCTATCTCGCAAGGTGTCTCTCTGAGCCACGATGTACTGTAGCCATAGCAACTGGCACTCAGCATCTCCTGAAGGGTATGAGAAAAGGATTCATGAATCATATCCAAACAACAACAGCCTGAGAATCCAAATATACTGAGGTAAACTGCCACCCCCAGACAGTCAAGCTGACAGCTGTGAGGGGGAGGGGCCAAGCAGAAAACAAATAAACAAAAACACAATCACATTCACCCTCCGTTCGCTTCATTTTAACCATATCACTTGTGGTCATTTTTTTTTTCCTGTTTGTGTCTTGTGATCTCAGCTATGTTGACTCGTACTGACAAGCTGCACGATGGTAAGGAGAAATAACTTTGTTCAACCAGCAGGATGGAACAAAGTGAGACTGGCAGTGAGTCAGCTCCAGCAGTTACACACCAAGACTAAGATGATTTTCAAATTCACCAGCTGAGGCAATGGATAAATTAAGAGGATATGATGGAGTTTGAGCTCTATATCAACCAGACAATGGCAAGCACTACTACGTAAAAGAGCCACTGTGAGCGAAAGTGTGATCAACTGTCATGTTCATGTTCTTGTACAATACACATGCAAATGCAATCTGCAATTGCAGCTGTTTCACTCCACTTTCAGTCTTATTTTACTTTCTGTATTTGTTCCAGAACCATTACCCAGAAACGACAGCCACGATTAGAGCCTCCAAAAAAGAAAAAAAAAAACACCACATTCACTGCCAATGAAAACATAATAAGCAAGCCAGAACTACTTGTGAACCACATTTAGCAGAGCTGAGAATACCGTTGTGAATCATAATAACCAAGATTGGGATCTCTTCATTACCAAAAGTCTCCTGTTCTTGCACTCATATTGCAATCCAGGCGTCTTCGCCACATTTTGCCTGCTCAAGTAAGCAGCAGCAATCAAGGCCCTGCCTGCTGGGCCCACTATAAGGCAGCTGTGGCTCATTACCAATCAGAAGAAAAAGGGAGACAGGGCCCCTGGGAGACACCAGTTTGGACCCCAGTGCTATGAGGAGATAAAGCAAAGAGGCAGCTCTTCCTTTCCTGTTTGTCTGGTGTTTTCTTTGTCTGCACGTCATTCACACCTTACACTTCTGTCCTGTTGCTAGGTGCCTTTGTTTCTTCACATTCTTTTCTTTTTTTTTTGTTTCTAACTTTCATTGCATACATTTTTTACGTCCTTGGATACTGTTGATTTTCAATGGATAAAACCAGCATAGTTGTATTTTTCTTTTTCCCCTCACAGTCGTTGCCCATGAAAGCCAAAAAAAAGGAACTGCTACAGTCAGTAGCGACTGTTTTCTACTCTATTGCAGATATGCCCTATATCCCAGTTATTTTCAAAAATACATGAAAAACAATTCTAATCCCCATATTTCTGTTTTACCTAATGTAACACATCATGGTGAACATGATGGGAACAGAGCCTGGGGTACACATGCAAGAAGTTCCTATTGGTTATTTCAAAACATAGCAATCATCCATCACATTTTAAATCGCTCCATAAAAGTAATTATTATAAACCTTTAATAACCTTTTGTCAAATGTCTCTGACATGCCTTTTATGGTTTATCTTTGTTTCTTTCCCTGCTTATTTATTAATATTCTTTGCAAGTATGCTCTGAAAAGAGCTATTTAAGATAGACAGAGCAGTTTACACGCTTTGGATGCTTATTTTGTTTGTCCACTTTTCAGATTGTACACGCATGTGTGTGTGTGTATGTGTGTGTGTGTGTGTGTGTGTATGTGTGTGTATGAGTGAGGTCAGAAATTAGTGCATGTGAGCTACCTACGCAACAACAATAGCAACTAGAATTATCACCTTGTGGTTGAATTCCTCCACCAACCAGCCAAGTACAGGAAAGATGGTCATAATCTCCCCTTCCTGAATTACAGCATTGAAAATGGCCATATGTGTTTTTGCAGAACATTATGATGTCACTGTTTGGATATAAAATGTCATTTTGTCCTATTAGACATTTGTGTTCAATTGTCTTATAGTTAGCATATGAACTTTTGAGTTATGGCCAAAAACATGTTTTGTGAGGTCACCGTGACCTTGAACTTTAACCTTGACCAACAAATTCCAACCAGTTCATTTTTGAGTCCAAGTGACTGTTTGTCCCATTCTCATGAACACAAAATCTGAGTAACACCTTGAGGGAATTTCTTCAGATTTGGTACAGACAGACAACCTGAAAACATTATTCCTCCAGCCCTGGCTGTTGCCGGCACAGAAGCATAACAACCAAACCAATTATGAGTTAGAGGAAAGGTGGAGCTTCGAGCACACATACTCCAGCTATTAAACACTGTAGGCAGAGCAGTTTAAGTTTCAAAGATTTCCAAATTCTGATTTGAGATGAAGTGAAGTGAGGTTAGAAAATAACTATAATAGCTGAGGTTATCTTGGTAACAGTGTGAGGCACTTGTGCATGCTGTTTCTCTGGTCTACAATAGAGAATAGGTTTGACGGAAACACACTTCCTTTTCTTTGCAAGACCAATAGCCTTTCATAATTATTCATTTGGGCACATTCTGCCCCTTAATGGGTTCATGATAAAACCAGAGCTACTTTTCTGTCCACTGGAAAATGTCATTACAGATTCAATGCATGAACTCTTGAGCAGACCTAACACTTATGTCATCAGCTACGATACTTTTTACAGTATCAGGCCTAATTTAATTTCATTACAAGATGTTACTAGAGATCAAGTACAAGGTGGAAAATTCAGTGTAGCCAGACACACTGGTTCCATCTAGCATCCAGAGGAAAGGAGACGGGATGCAATGCTTCTCTGTGCTACGACGAGGCAGGTTAGATTTTGGTCTGTAGTTGCAGCCTGATAATCCAAATCTTAACCAAGACAACAGCTATAGTTGACTCCGGGGAAGTTGCAAGGCACTATTGTTAACATACGTTTTTGGACTTCTCGGTTCCACCGTTGCACAGACACAGAGGTCAGATATAATGTGCAAACGAGATCCTCCTTTGATAAGAAATTGCACAGTCAATGTATAAAAAGCTCTCCCATGCCTTGCTGCAGGAAAGTGTTTGAGTGTCTTGAGGGTTGACAGTACATCTTTTCATTTGCGACAGCTTTCCTCTCGTGTGACCACAATAAATTATTAATTGAAAGCGTTTCCTCATTTCAACCTTTGCTCTATTGTGTAGTTAGAATTGTGTGTGATGTACACATTTGGGAAAATTTAATCAGTTCTTTTGCCAGTGAAACTCGATCAATTTAAAAGTAAATGAATCCATTTCAGAAAGTAATTTGACATGGTCTGGCCTACTGTACTAGCTCTCCACAAAGCACACAGGCAGTAACCCTGGTTCTGTCATATACACTGGTGACTAGCCCTCTCCCTCTCCCAGCCATTCCGGCAATAGTCTAAATGTCAGTGTTTTCTGGGCTCCTAATGTGTTCCTAAAATAGTATCGCCATTGCTGAGCCTCCATGAAAAGGCACGCTCCAGAAAAGGCACAGTGAGTCAGACTCACAGCACAGGCAGCAGAAACACCATGCCACCCCAAAGCCAATTAAACATGCATGGGGGTGTGTGTGTGTGTGTGTGACCTCAAAAAAGCCAGTGGATGGATGGATGGCCAGTCTCCTCTCTCTATCTTTCCCACTCTGTGGCTCCCTCTCTGTCACTCTTTTGCCTATAGGCCTTTCTTTTTCCCTTTTTGCCAATTAGAGTGAATTATTCAGGGTGGCCTGCGTGTACCTGTTAAGTGTTTTTCTTCCGATGACCACTCTCACGGAAAATTGAGGTGAGGGGACAATGAGAGAGAGTGCATATGCTGCAGCACACAGGCTGGCCAGCGCAAGCAGATGAGCTGCTGTAGACATGGCTGCACGCACGCGCACGCACACACACACACACACAAGCGTACATACACACGTAGGGCAGTGGAGGAAACCCTGTGCATTTTGATGTGTTTCCAGAGGTCAGAGCAAGGCTAGCCATTCAGTAGCTAATATGATGTGGCTTAGAGAAAGACTAATTAGCTTTCTGATACAGCGAGCTTCTCATCAACGAAGGAATGGTCACATTATGATAGATGGAATTCTCTGACAATACAATTAAAATTGTGTAATTTGATACAATAAATTCCAATGATAGCCCAGGAATTCTGGAACGTGAAGTCATGTGTTCCATTCCTTTCTGTCCCATCAGAAACTAAACTAGATTCCAGAGCGGCTGGGAAATATGCCTCTTGTGCTTTATAGTGCTCAACAGTGCAGAAGAAGGAAATGGGATGGAAATCTTGAAATGTCATACTGTATATGGATGGGCTGATTTCCCGCATTTAATCAAATTCAAACTCCGCTTTAAATGCCATAGTTGCCTTAATTAACACAGAGCGTAGCGCAATATCAGTTTCACAATGGTGGGCTCCTTTTTACCGAGCCACTCATTCACATTCATCGCTAACAGTGGATTTCCACTGGCGTACCAGGTCACATCCATCACAGAGTATTTAGGGACTCACTGGGAGAAAAGAGCACGCTGATCAGCTTTAAAATGAAGTCAATCAATCAACCTTTGCTGCTAGATAAACAGAATTAAAACATCTGTGTGACGTGAGCAAACACCATCCACTGATGTAGACACGAGACACGTGTGAGACACAGTTAAAAGCCCAGGAAAGAGCCATTAACTGGACTTTAGTTGTTTGTCAGAATCTGTACCGTACCGATAATATTATCTCTCAATAACTGACTGAATATTTTACACAGTGAGAGTTGTGTTTATGGCATCCCGGCTTGCTTGATTTGAATGTCTATGTTGCTGTTTCTCAGCGTCTTCTTGATTATTGCAAGAACGTATCTGAACATGTACTTTTTCAACAGCTCTGAAGTATTTTAAGCTATGAGTGGCTTTCCAGGGAGGAACCATTATGTGCACTTCTTGCTCTGGTAATCTTTTTGTAGTCCCTGTACTACGGTTGCCACATACAGATTGGCGCAGCTTGCCACAGTCATTAATTAATCATATACAATAAACAAATTGATTCCCTTTAATTTATGCTCCTGCTCATCATTGCAGTCTTCTGCCTTTGGTCTGTGAGATGAATCTGAGAGACATGTCACCTTGTAAGACATACTGAATGCCTTCCCTTGAAGGAGGCAAACAGAGAGAGCGGGAAGATAACACCGCCAGGCAGCACTAACCGATCAGAGCACTCCAGCAGAGATATGACCCACATAGACCAACGCTCGTTTAATCAGCCTGCTACTGGCAGCGTGGTGGGGAAAAAGGAAAAGGAAGGGGAGGAGGGAGAGTGTGAGCATTAGGTGGACCTAGTTAGTTTTACAGAAAGCTAAAATACATTTATTTAAAAAAAAAAAAAAAGTAATTTCTTTCCACACTTCTTTTTACACGTTTCTGCACACTATCGTCCGCCACCCCACCCCACCCTCCCCTTTTTTTACCGGTCTCCCTGCCTTTTCTCATTATAGTCTAACTCCCCTTTCTCTGTTATTTTCTTTTCTTTCCTTTCCATAAACCGAATCCATGATCAAAGCAGATAAGAAATGGTGAAAGTCCTCAATAATACACAGATACTGTGCAGAGATTATACCCAACTGAGTCACAAGGAGCCTTTGTGGGGGCATTGCTACAAATAAAAGGGCATATTGCAATTTCATGAAGCTTTTGATATTTATCCTTGGCCAAATACAGTTTTTTTTTGTAGTTCAACTACTGACACTAACCATCTCTGATGGGTCTTGACCAAAACCTTGACCATAAATTGTTACTTCTTCATATCAGTATTCAGTATTCCATCAAGTCTGATAAGACACCATACCACAAGAACAAATACAAACCAAGCTGACATCAATGTCCTAGGGAAATCTATATGGATGGGTGCAGGTTGCAGTGTTTTGTTGTTCTTGTATAATTTACAGATAGCCTTGTCATGTGTCAGCCTTGTCACAGTCTCAAAGAAAGTATTTATAAATATGGAGACCTGAATGCCTAGATTGAAATTAGCAGTCTGGGTACATACAGCTCTGTGTAAGTAGTTCATACTCTATTTGTATTATCTTAGATTGTTAAATTGGATAATGAAACTACTAATGAATGGAAGAAAGTATGAATATCATTGATGCCCTGAATGTAGCCATGTTATTGTCGTAGTTGAACGTACGAGAGGCTGACCTATCCGGTCAGGGGGTTTAGGTGACAGATAATAACTACAAACCACCTGTGGGTTGGCAGTGCACTTTCAGTCTCAGAGTGGCCTCAAGCTGAAGAGAACGATGGTTATACTTGTAACCCAAAGTTCTCCAAAAGCCAAGAGAAACCTGCAGCATCTTGTCAGCATGCCAGGATATGCAACTGTGTTATTTTCCAGAGAAGACACATGTCATCTCTCCAGATAAACAGCAGCTGTATCACCTTCACCCTGACTCCATGCATCAGTTGAAGTGTGTCAAATGATGCAACACTGGATGACACCGCCAGTCTATGTTACAATGATGTGCCTTTCAACCCAGTTATATATTACATATGCACGGGATGTCTGTACACTGTCAGGAATGCTGCCTTCCAAAAATTCAAAGGCCCAGCTTTGAAATGAGATGGCAATTCAAAAAGAATAAACGTGTGTGTATGCTTAAGAAAACCAATGTGCAAATATGTATGCAGGACAGCAGCCTACTACAAATAAGTTATTTACTTATCTTCCCTATATACGCACTCTCAGGCCCTCAATTATTGCCACACAAAAGTACCGCTAGTTAAAGCAAATGTGTCAGATGCTACCAAGGTCTTGCCAGTCTCAAAAGACGCTGCTTGGTCCTGCCCCCCAGAGGCAAAACTGACTGGAAAAGACAACAAGTCATTCATCATCTGGGATCTACCACAGTCCACCCAGAGAATTATTAAGAATGGCTATTGCTGGGCAACACAAAGCAACTGCTCCCCAAGGGAGGTGCCAACTGCTACAATACATTAAAGAGGAAGAACTGGGTAAATGTAGAAGGACCAGACCGAGTGGAAGAGGCACATATGTCAGTTATAATGGACCTACACCACAGTGCCCATGATTCCGAGGATAGAATGTGCAACTGATGGTAGAGGCTTAGACCTGTTGTGTAACATCCACAGTCTTGTGGGATGGCCCGGACTTTGACAGTGATAGGCCCTGGAGCTGTCTGTCTGACTGTTGGATTTGAAGACAGACAGAACAGCTGCCTCAATTTTGGAAGAAGCCAGCAACAGCACAAGAACAGCCTCATATGACTGGTATTTTCCCATTGTTGCGCCAGCAGCTGGCATACAACTAGGTCCATTCAGAGACCAGGCTGACAACCCCAGTCCAACTTGCTCTGTGTCTCTAATAAGTAAGTATTAGTATCAGGGTTTAGGTATTAAGTAAGTTGTTCCTTAGAGTGATTAACAGCAGACAGAGGTCTGTTCTCCCACTCTCCTGGTGTGGGACCTTCCTCTAAATGCCTAGAATGTATGTATTAACATTTGCATACTCATTAGACATGAACATGATCATAATGATGTTTTATTTTATTTTTCTAATTTGGAACAGCCACTTCCCTCAGACTCTTGGCCATACCCTTAGTGTGGACAGAACAACTAGCTTAATTTGCTAGTACTAGCCATAGACTGTATATAGAACCTGACTCCGGGTCTAAGAAGTGAAGCCAATGCGGAAGTGCCTTAAACCTGCATTTTATCTAATAACCATCAGGGGGCGACTCTACTTGTTGTAAAAAGAAGTCCAATTGTATTGAAGTCTACAGAAATTGTCTCTATTTCTCACGCAATTTATTACCTCAGGAAACATTTTCCTAATGAGCTTATGGTCTCAATTTCTAGTTTCAAGTCCTCTTCAATACAATATGATGTTAATTTTTTTAAATTATGCTCCCATTTAGAGGAAAATAGACCATAAAGCAGGGTATGCATTCGGGCGAGGCTACCTTGTGATTGACAGACTGTACCACACACAGCGAACCTGCTTGACAATCAGGATAGAGTACAGAGCAGGTCAGATCCACCCCTCACTCCTCCTCAGCTCCACCTTCTCCTCCAAATATGTTTTTTTTTTCTAGTTTCAAAAAACCAAGATGGCAATAGACAAATTACAATCTCAAGGCTTCAAAACGGCAGCTCACAAACCAATGGGTGACGTCACAGTGGGTTGACACTTGGTGCTAGAGCATGGATATTAACCCTCACCAGCCTGGCGAAGCTTGCAAACAAGGAGCACTCAATCTGTGTGACCCTTACTGACTTTGGTACAGTATGTGATTATTATTCCTAATATCTTACTGTTGTGGCATCAAGTGTGACTTCATTCACCAAATAGGGCATTGTTTCAGATGAAACCTCTCAGAGTAGATATTAGACCTGAGCAGTCTATCACACACACGCACACACCAACCTACTCTCAACCTGCAGAAGTGCTTTTATGTTGTGTTTAGCTACTTCACAGGTTTGTCTGAAAGTAATTACTCTCATCACCTAACTGTTGTAGGTCAGGCCTCCATATATATATATATATATATATATATATATATAATATTTTAATATCATTCTGTTAACGTTAGGACACGGTAAGGCAAGGTTTTTACAGATATTAGCAGTTTTGACAGATTTACAGAAAGAAGGGCAATGTCATCTAAGAATGAAACAGAAATACAGAAATGCACATAGCAAAATGTCTGTTGGCATTTGTACAGAACAAAATCTCCCCAAATAACCAGAAATGCATATTTGAAGTGAAAACACTGCTGGGTTTAACTTTGCGTTTGCATTTAATTTTGATGTAATAACTGATAACACTCAAGAGGCGGAAAAACCGCAAAGCTATGTCAGTAATTTATTTGTTGGCAAACAACTTTCACTGTTACAACAAATATTAGTTATGAGATCATTCAACTTGGAACCCATACAAAAAGAATAAATAATTAGCAATAATATTGTAATAATCATGATCATAATAATTTAAAAAAAGAAACAAAAAACAAACCCAGTGCCACTTTATTTACTCCTGCCTAAAGCCAGCTTTCTTTCCTCCAAGCTTGTTTTGCTGTCTTTAAACCAATAAACAGATAAATAAATAATTTCTCTCTTGGGGACATGGAGGGGGCTTGTGGGATACATGTGCAAGCTACACTTCATACACTTATGAAATTTTCCTCCTACATAAGTAAACATCGGCTTTCCACATTGGACAGTGCTGCTGTGTGCAGAGTTTTCACATATTCAGTACACATATATGGTGTAATCATGGCATTTTCACAGGTGAGACCCCCCCTTTTTCAAATAGTGGAAATAGTGGAAATTTAGAGAATGACATTTATTATTATTAGGTTTCTTTTTCTGTACAGTCGGATCTCAACCGGCACAGAAAGGTAATGTAAATTGGGAGAATTTGGCAATAGAGAGAGTATGCTTCATAAACCATTCTTGTGTTACTCAAAATATCTGGTATCTTTGTAATTTTTTTTTCCACCCAGGCTCCTCGTTGTGCCTCAAGGAAGGAAATGCTTTATTCAAGAACAAATGAGATGAGACCCACTTCCAGCAAGGACTAAAACGTAGCCATTTCCATAGAAACCGTCTCCTTCATGACTCAACCACTTCATTTTCCCCTTCGTTTTACGTATACACAGTGGTAAAGTATATAGTAACAATTGTTTTGCAAAATGTAAGTGACAGTGATGTTGCTATAAAGGGACCAGAATGAAGAGTGCATAGGGTATATGCGTATTAAATGAGGAGTGCTTAATTGTCTCTGTATTTACGAAAGAGTGACATGAAAGATTGTTCCTTGCTCATTCTGTAGTCTACACGTGACTAGCACATATCATGACGTTTCAGAACAGTTCCACAGACAAAAGGTTTGCAACGTAAAATTAAAAAATAAAAGACTTGGTCATATGCAACATTTGTATCTGTATCTGTATTCTGTACAATACATAGAAACAGTTTGTGATTTCTTCGTAATTCTTTGATAACTGAAAACTTTTACAGAAGAAAGGAGCTGAAACGGAACCCATTCTTTTTTTTTTTAATTCAGTCTGTTGTAATATGATCTTCCTTCTTTGTTTTCAGTGAAGTACACAGTAGCCGCAGTCACTACAACTTGCAGGAATGTTACACCAGCCCAGACAAAACTCCAGTTTAGCAGATACGAACAGGAAGAGAATTCAGAACATCAGCGTGATATGGTTACAGTTCGGTTGTCCAGTAAAATAGTTTTTGGGATGATCAGTAGTGAGGGCATATATCATACATCCTCCACTTGATTGGCAGGTGGTGGGGCAGGGCCTCTTTGTGGCCAGTTTATGTTATGAACACCAGAGTTGAATATCCTGCTCTACCCTTTAGAGAGGTGGAAGCATCATCCCAGTACATGTCTTTTAGAGTGAGACAGAGAGAGACAGACATACAAACAAACAGACAGGCAGCTCCTTTAACGAGAGCTGGGGGCCACGCCCCTGTAGTGGTGGTAGTGGGCTATATGCTATAATCTGCTAGAGGTCCATATTGGGGAACTTTTAGGGCTACGGTCGATCCAAGACTCCAAATGAAAGTAACAGGTGGGTAAAATTACAGAATCCCTCCTCCTTCCTTTCCTTTCCAGGTTAAAAGTTCCATTTCTGTTTGATGTTCACAAAAAGTCTCAGAACCGCCCTCTCAGTCTGCACCATTTATGACAATACATTCAGTCCCTGCTTCCATTTGACCAGCAATATCTCGACCATATTGTCATGAACCATAGTTAATGTCACAAACAGTACCTCAATCCAGGGGCGGGCCAGCTCAGCCTGTCAGTCAACAACACAGAATGTTTTCATTGGAAGGTTGGAAATGTGAGAGTGGGCTGGGGAGGGACAGAAGTCTCTTGATTGGCTCTATAGACTGGTAACCAGGTGGGAAGGGTCTATGGGCGGCTCCTCGGGCGAAGAATCAGACTCCTCCTTGTTCCCGGACACCATGTATCCATCGCTGCCACCACGGCCCATGTGGTAGTAGCTCTGTAGCTCATGAAGGTGATTCCTGGAGCCCAAATTTGGCATGCTCTTATAATAGACATCATCCAGCTCTGGAGCAGTGGCACTCTTACAGGGCTGCAGCTCCCCTGAGCTATCTTCCTCTCCGTCTGTTAAACCGTTCATCTGCCCATCCGGGAGGTCCGTCAGCACTGGCATGCTGGTGTAGAGTGAGTCTCTGTGGTTGGGTGAATGCGTGTGCTCATCAGTGTGCTCGTTGGTCAGCAGGGGGAAGAAGCTTTCGCTGGTCTCTTGGGGAATGCGCCGTGGCCGGGAGAAGTTGTGGGGAGGAGGCGGTGGTGGCGGGTGGCTGTCTGGTGGAGGGGGCCGTGGCGGCAGGAGTGGAGCGTTGGACTCCTCTCTGATAATCTCCAAACCCAGGTTCTCCTCATGGGGGAAGGCTGTGGGGTTGTCCAGCACCATTGGACCATTGTCCTCTTTACTGCCTCCCACACACCCACCAACTCCACTGCTGCTGCTGCTGCTGCTGCCTCCTGCCATGCTCCCTGAAAGAACCGAGCAGGAGTAACTGTTATAGCATACTGCTGATAGTGTGATGACAATGAGGTGATGATTTTTTGCTTTTCAAATCAAATCAAATCAAATTACAATGTGTAATTAGAAAAGGATGCTCATATTATCACCTGACGCATTTACCTGCATCTCCCGTCATCTTTACAAAGGGTTCTCAGGCTCTTTGATCTAACTGTTTTGGTTTTCTGGCGCGCAACTTTAATGTTTTTTGATCAGCTCACCGCTCTCATCTGTGCCGTTTTCTGTCACAGCAGGCAGTTGTTCTCAGTGAAATAGCTCTAAAAACCCACTGTACACTACCTGCCCAGCATCAAATGACACTGAACATACAGTAGTGGAGCATTTAGTACTTTAAGATCCACATATTTCTCCCAGGAGCAGCTTGAGGCGATAAAAAAACAGCTAAAAGCAGAGTGAGTATTTCACTTATGTTCATCAGGTGGCCAGAAATGCAGATGTTGCTAAGAATATGTTGGATGCATAATTAGGCAACTGTACACTAATGAGTTCGCTGTATAAACATAGAAGGTGATAATATGCCAGCGTTGAGTTCACAGCTTGGTTCAGCTGACCTCAAGCGGCCAAAAAAAAAAAAAAAAAATCACTTACTGCAGGTATAACACGTTTATTTGTTTACTACACATGTATATGTCAATCGATGGTATAAATGTTGTTAGCAAAGCACATAAAAAAACCCTAAATGCCATGTGTTACAGGCCCTGTCCTCTCCCTGGTTTCGGAAAATTAGCTGCTGCAACAAATATGATTTTGGACTTAGATGTTGAGGCAACGCACCCAACCTAAGCCAGGATCAGCTCTCCAAGGGCAGTGTTTAATTATTCTTAAAAGGAAGTCTGGGACCAGAATTCCTAGTTATATTCATTCAAAGCAGTGTCCCTGTCTCAAAGCCTGAAATGATTTCAACCAAACAAGTCACCTCCATTGGCCATGCTGCTGTTGACCAGCTTGTTCATCAGGTTGTGACTGCGCTCAGTAGTGGCTCTCTCGTGGTTGTTGAGGTAGGATGGGATGTAGTTGGAGGTCAGCTCCTTGAGGATCTTCTTCTCCAGGGTCGTCTCTTTGTGGTTGCTGTGGGTGCCGTAGCCACCACTACGGTCAAGAATCTGGACGCAGTCACTCAAGTACTCACTGCTGGCCATGCTGTAGTTGTTGGCATGGTTACCATTAAGAGGGAGCGTATCCATAACACTGGAGTCTCTTGCGTTGTTCAGCATGCCCTCTGAGGAGCAAATAATTGAAAAAAAAAAGCAAAAATTATTAGGATCCTTAAATAAACTAAGTGGATTTCTCAGAAGAAAGATTTTAATTATTGTTTGATATCATAGTGTGTGCTGTGAATTGAGGATTAAGAAGTAGCAATGATAATTTTCTTGGAAGGAAAAATGCTTCAAGCGTCCACAATTCATTTAAGAGAAACCTCAGAAGTACTTTCTTTTCTCAATTACTGCCAGCACTACAGCAATACAAAAAGTAGAGTTTCACTGCAAAATAAATGTTTTGAAGTGACACTTAAAGTAATTACATTGCAAGTCATTTTAGAGCAAATATAACCCACATTTCAATTTGCACATTTGAGTCACACTATTTCAATTAAATGCTAAATGCTAATGCAGTATTTTAACTATAGATATATTGTTCAAGAAAAAAACTTTTAAACATCATTCTGTAGAAAATGAATCTAAATCCAAATAAGACAAGTGTGTTATGTGGACTGACTTAAGATTTGGAAGAAAAAAAAAAGCTTTAGTATGTCTGACAGCCGAACAAAACTACTGTTTGGCTGTAGATTGAACTGAAAATGTTAGGCAGAGTGCTTTGGAAGCAAGAAAAGAGAGACGAAAGTCGATGTTATTGAAGTAGTTGAGTATTAATTTAGCCCATACTTGTGTCTCGGTAAGGTGCTAATGGACAGCATGAGGGAGAAGAGAGAAAAGAAACACAGATGTGAGTTTTTGTATCGAGGGAAACAAATTTCAGCAGCTACACAAATCAACAGTTGCACAGTAATTGGAGGCATGATGAAAGCTGTTTAACAAAGAAACCCTGTCTGATTCTTAAAATCAAAGTCTGCTATTCAGGGCCTTTTGTTAGCTGGCTGCTATCATGTGGTTCACTATTTATGTAACACAGAGAAAACATAAAAACACACCTCACAAATTACATTTAAGACATGGTATAGTTACAACAGGCATGCAACACCACAAGCAATACACAAGCCCCAACTGACACATACAAACTGGCATTCAAAACAAAGCACTGTACTGTATGAAATGTACTGTAAAAAATAGAACATTCACACAAAATAGTGCAAATATTTCATGGCTCCCAAGTAGCTTATAAAAGATGTGGTGAATTTGTAATCACATAGGTATAGTGTGCATCTATAAAACACAATAAATCAGCATGTGAGCTCGTTATATTGTTTTGATAAATCAACAACCGAACTGCATCTCTACATTTATGTGCTGTGAGAACTGCCCAGTGGGTGTCCTTTGTTAAAGATTAGTGCAGTGTGATTGATTGTCTCACTTGGGAGCCATAATAAGGCTAGATCAGATATGCAGCCAAAAGTGCAATACACTGGCAATCATTTTAAAATGAAATAACCATGCAAAGTAAATGTGATGTGGTGAAAAATAACTCTAAGCTAACTTTCCAAATGTTGTATGTTTATAAAAAGGAACATCAGGCACACCTTGGGTGTTGTACATGCCCACGGCGGGGTTATTATAGACTGCCGAGTCCCCCAGGAGAGTGTTATAAGGATTGTTAGTACCATGGGGACGAAGGAGAGCATTAGTTATAAGATGATTAGCCATGGCTCCTGGTACAGGCAGATAGAGAAAGAGAGAAGAAGAGCAACAGCCAAGTCGAGAGAGGAAGAGAGAGGAAAAGCAACAGCCGAGTCAAGAGAGAAAAAAAGAGAAGCAGTCGAGAAAAAAAAAAAGGTAGAGCAGAGATAGAGGTTGAGGGAGAGAGCATGTAGACGTCGCAGAGTGGAAGTAAGCGAGAAAGAAGAAGAGGAAGGGAGAGTGAGATGGGAAGTGAGTGTGTGGAAGAAAGAGGGAGAGAAGAGGACAAGTAAATCAAACAAGCAAACATAGTTTGAGGTGAAAGGCAAGAAAAAGCTTGACAAGTCATTCTTGCAGCCACTGCATACAGGTTGAGGGAGAGAGCGAGAGAGAAAAAGACAGAGAGAGAGAGAGAGAGAGAGAGAGAGAGAGAAGGAGAAAGTAGCATAGCTTGAAGAAGATTGTGCTGCAGTTCAACACGCTTGAGCAGAGAAGCATGACTACAGGATAGTTAATGGACAAAGGGGCCACAAAAAAAGTGTTGTCAGTGCATTTTCTTCCCTAGGTGGGAGACAGATCATGTACACATTAAGACACTGTGGAAAAACAGAAGACGAATGACTGTGGGAGCTCCTGTACATTCCTCCTCATCCTTTCATCCTCACGCTACCTCTTCCACTACTCCTAAGCGTGGATCTGTGTCATATAGCTTCAGACACTTAAACATCTCTGTGGTGACTGTTTTTTCTTCTTCAGCAAAGACAAACTACCACAACATTTTAGCTGTCTAATCCCTGTGTTTGAAGACACCACAGTTCAGTTCATATTAGTAAAACTTCATTGCCATTTCCCTAACAGAGCCGAGAAGCTGGCGCGCAGCCTGGACTTGGCTGGCAAAACAGAGCTCTAGGTAGAATAAATTAGAAAGAATGAAGAAAGTGGAACGTGGCAGAATACTGAATGATTTTTGGGCAGCAGCATAGACTCTTGGCTACTGGATGTTTGGATGTTTATTTACAGTGGACAATGCACCATAGTCCCAACACAGCTAAAAACAGACACAATGTCTTAATATTGAACATATTCCTTCCCCCATTTTACTCCCTCCTAATTTCAACAAGTCAATCCCCTATCAGAATATCCACTCTATTCCACTCCATCCTTATTCACTAAGCCACAGTATGTAGTCATTTGAAATCTACTGGCTAAGTAGCTCTCTGCACCATACTTTAAAAGTGTGAGGGAAGGAGGAGGTAGGGGTGTCTTAAGCCCTGCCTCACTAAGTGTGTGATAATTCAGGCGCTGACACACACCGTGTCTGCTTTAGCATCAATCTGTCATGCTAACAGCTTATTAGTGGCCTGAAGGAAGCGAGGGCCACACCTCGACTTAGAGACTAACAAATGGCAGTGTATGTGTGTGTGTGCGCTACAGAGTTTGTGTCAAAATGTCTAGTCATTTGGGTGTCTATGTCCTCATTACCCTAGCCCTGAGACAGCCATGCTCGTGGATTCCATTCTTACAGTCCATTACTGAGGCTTACTCTGGAGGGACAGCAATAGAAAGCTCAGAATACAGTGAAAATACAGTGAGCTAAGCCTAATAGTCATTTCAAAATTGGGTAACTACAGCAGCCTTCATATAATAAGATAAACTCGGCCGAACACAGATTCTCAGGTGAGAAACTGCAAAACTGTGCTCTGCTACCATACAACCATACATTTCTCGTAATGTGCTCAAAACAGACTTAAAGTAGGTTTTAGCACCAATAATGTTACCTGAAGTGTCAAACTGTTGCATTCAGCCAATAACAAAAACTTAATCTAATGCAACTCTGCATAACTTAGAGTATTATAATAATAATAAAAGGGTCAATGGTGTTCAGCTCCAGAGTTGAACACGTGTTTTTAACTTCAAGGACTTCTCTCCCACAATTCTTCAAAAGGGGACTATCCTTGGAAAAAGAGGTGTAGAGGCCCTCTGTAGCACAGTCAACTCTGCACTGTGTAGATTTATGGGACCACAAACTGGTTGATGTTTCAGTTTTGACAACAGTCGGCTCCAAACTCACTTTCCTAGTAAGTGATATTTACACTCCATTCTGCTAATCTTCCTCTCTACAAGAACATAGTACCATTATTAGAAGTTTGGACTCCTACCACTTTACTAAATGACAGCGTATGTTGGCTGAACCTCCCGCTATTAATAAAGTAGATATGGTGACAGTGATGAGGATGCAAATGGTAGGTATCCCGTGGTTACCTCTGTTGAGCGTGGCGGAGCTGTTGATGTCTCCAGTGATGAAGGAGGACTCCTGTTTCCTCACAGTGTCATTCCACATCCGCCTGATACGACTCTATACACAGAGGAAAAGCAGCAAGAGAGAAATAGACAGGGAGGGAGAAAGAGGTAGAGACGGCATGGGCAAAGACAAAGAAGGGCAGCAATGATGAAGGGAGGGAGGAATAAAGGAAGGACCGCGGACAAGGGAAAAGAGAGGGAGGAAAGACAACAAGAGAACCGTGGGGAGGAAAGACATGATGACAACAAAGGGAAAAAAATATGGTAAGAAACATAATATAAGAGGGTATGGTGTGCAAACAAAGGGCAAATCAGTGCAGGAGAGGCAATAAAGGGAAAAGTAAAGCAACAACCAGCAAGAGAGAAACAGGTGGGGAAAAATAATCACCCATCAATTCCATTTATGCTCCAACTACCTGTGTTCAGCATCAATTAGTGATGGTATTAGTCAGGGTTTGGGTTATCTCACTTTCAACACAAAAGCCACGTTTTAAGTATGCAAATACAAATACACTGAGTTATTTTCATGATTCACTCCTGCCTACAATAAAACTAGTTGAAAGTGAACAGTGATAACCCAAAGCCCTCATGGCGTGCTCTGGCCTCACCTGAGAGTCTGCTGTGCTGTAGCGTCCGGGTGTGCAGGCAGGTAAGCTCACCTGTGAGCCTGTGGAGTAGCGGCCTGGAGTCCGAGAGGTGGTGGTCTTACTGGAGGAGGAGATGGAGGTTTCCACGCTCTTGCCGCTGCAGCAGTGAGTGCGCAGACATTTGCCATACTCTTTACGCACCTGGGCAGGGGAGGTGAAAAGGACACATGAAGGAGGAGGAGAGACTGACTGATGTTCCACTTTGACCTTGCACATATTGAAGCATATTTTTAAGATGACATACCAGGCAAAAAAAAAAAAAATGACTGGAAGGTAGAGTGTCGCTGTTAACTTCTTTTCTTACTCAAATTCTTTGTGCAAACAGTAACCCCATAAAAATGTAGACATTAAAGGATTAACTTCATAAACTTCAACATCAACATCCGATCCCAAATGTTATTACAGCCACACATCCATCTGAAATGGACATATTCCTCCGGGAGACATATGATGCACTTGCGCACACAAAACATCTGCATTTAGATCCCTATCAAGTCAGAACAAATAGGACTGTAATTGCTTTTTAACAAGCTTGTTGGACTGGCAGACGAGTATTGTCACATGCTCTGTTTGAACAGCTGTGTGGTGAGTTGCTCCATGCATCTTGAGAGAAACCATGTTGGGCCACAGCCAAAGACAATCTCAGCACTGCTCTGAGGACATCTCTCAAGATACCTGCTCCCACGGCCTAGTACATACCTAAGTACAGTGCACGCTGACTTCTACACACACACACACACACGCACACACACACACACACACACATACACTGCACTTGTTTACTGGTTGTACACTTAAAACTGAAATTCTCAGTGGGACTGCAGCCAGACGAGAGTATTAAGCATTTGATGAATTTTCTCTCCATATCCCGCTCCTCTTGTGTACTCCCAGGCTCTGACAGTGTGTGGGAGACTCTGTAAAAATATCCCAGGATGTGTAGGCTCTTCCTGGAAGCCACATATAATTCAAATTTAAAAAGTGGTACGTATGTACTCACAAATGCCTCTACTCCTTTAGGCCAAATGAACCCAAAACACACACACACACAAACACACACACACACACACACACACGAAGGTCATCTTTTCAAAATAAAAGGGGAGCTGTGTGTCCATTGATGTATTAAATTACAGAAATCATCAGAGGAGTGTATCTATAACCACTGCCACTTAGACATGGAAACAAACATTTATTTCCTCTGCGTGTGTCCAAAATCTAAAACAATTGGAGATAAATGTTATCAAAGTTTCGAAAATGCTATTTCAGGCTTGACGACCCTGACTGATGATGAAAAACTTTCTTTTCTGTCGGGTGAAGACGAGCAGCTCAGCTTGTTACCTGCTGTCACACAGTGAGAAGTGAGAGAGAGCGAGGCGGTGAGAGTGACTATATGACAGTTGAGCCACCAGTCGGGTTACTGAATGACCAATCAAACCTGTGACAGCCCAGCAGATATTTTTAGTGTCCCTGCTGATCAATGCTAGCCTGTGTGTGCATTTGTATTTGCCTGCCTATCACACTGTCTATCTATTTCTCTCCAGCTTTGTCTCTGCGTGTTGCCCTCACCTTCTTCTGCAGTATGCAGTGGAAGATGAAGATGAACATGCCCTGCAGAGAGTTGAAGATGGTGAAAAGGTAGGCCATGATCACTGTGCTCTCGTTGATGTACATTAGTCCAAAAGCCCAGGTAAGGCCCAGCAGACACAGCAGAGCTATGGCCCCAATCACCCAGGACCTACAGGAGAGGGGAGAGAGGAATCACTTACTGTATCTCCATGTCAATTAAAAGTTTCATTCAATATCTAATCCCATGACAACACCACTGTTCGCTACGTCCCATAATAGGTACAGTTTATTTTGCAGGTGACATTGTAAGCAGGATAGTATGAGAGGCTTGATTCTTTCCCTGGATCAGAAAAGCTATTCAGCCAAGTTTGATGCATGTGGGACTATGAGGCTGGAGAAAGGGGTTAGGGAGGGTTCATTCAGAGCCCAAACACTGTGGGAGTGGGATGAGGGAAACAGTGGGAGGTTTTGCCTAAAAGAATTATACTCTTACGAAAAGGGTGAGAGAAAAGAGAGAAAGTGGATTTGCTCATCTAGATACCATCTCGAGAGACGGAGGGGGGGTCATAAGCCAGCTGACGTCAGCCACGAGCGTCAAGAAAGTCAAAGACATAAGACTTTTTTCCAAACTCCGTCATCCAAAGGACACAGCAGAGAGTGAAAAACGTTTTCACAGGCAGAAATGGCTCCTGAAGTCTGTTAGGGCTATTGTGATGATAACATTTTAATGGTATTAAATTTCATAGTGGTTTTCAAGGCTGTGGAACTCCATTTCAAATAAAGCCTACGCAGAAATGAGTCATAAAGGCCAAATGTCAGAATTTTGGTCATGTCGAGGCATGTGTATGGATCTGAGCGTGTACATGTGAATGCATGGTGTGTGTGTGTGTGTGTGTGGCCATGTGAGTGGCTCCACTGGGCAGTAAGTAGACGGACATTACAGCCATTATAAATGACATTTCTCAGTAAAGGTCACAGTTTCGGGTCTGCCACAGCTGCGATGATGGCTGTTAATTTGATTGGCTGACTGGGTAGTGATCACCTCTCATGTGAGGGATGGAGGAAAGGAAGGAAAGAAAAGGGGATGGGGGGAGAGAAAGATAGAGGGGGAGATATTAGGAGAGTCAGGAGGAAGGAAGAGAGAAAGAAGAGGAGAGTAAGTGAGTGAGACTGAAGTGATTGATTCGATGTTGCCCTCTGTGGCACCATTCAGGCGAGACAGAACCTCCAATAAAGCTCGTCTGACGACCCACTTCAATAAAGGGTACACTCATCCCTCTCTTTCCCATCCCTTCATTTCACCTCTCCCTCCAGTGCTCCCTTGAGTCATGGTTTCTCTCTCAGCTCTGTGTGCCCTCATCACATCTCACCATTACAATATTTCAATAGCACATTAGGTCTATAGGTCATAGGAGCTCACAAATCACACATGAACAAGTAATCCATTTTGCAAGGCAGGTTAATGGTTAATTTAGGGATATGCACAGACTCTAAGCAGGTTCTACAGACAAATAAGACGACAAGCAAAACAATCAAAATGTCTGTAGGAGGACGACAGGCATCTGATTGGAGAGCGGCCTTACCAGAGCCAATCCACAACAAAGACAACATATGATGGCTTGGAGTTAAAGAGACAAAAGAAAGCAAAAGGAAGAAAAAAATGATAAGACAAAAAGTGCCTGATGATGATTAATGAGTAAATGAACCAAAATAAGACATGACTAATGAAGTAAAACAGATCAAAATCTATTCAGCCTTCAGTGTGCTCGGAGAGACTAAGGAACCTTGTTAAAAAGGAGAAGGAAAAAAAGATACAAAAGCATTGCATTTCAAATGGATCTTTAATTTTATCTTTATCTGGCTTTTTGATTACATTCCCCTGAACTGCACTGAAGCAAAGATCGTCTGGTTGTCTTTATGCCTGGGACGCCTCCCACTTGAAGTCCTACTTACAACTGCTGTCATGGAAGATACATTGGCAGTAATATTTAAAGGATAAATCAAATGAGTAAGCCATGTGGTGATTTATATTATAAATTCGGAGCTGTGCCTCAGTAAGGCGTTGAGCTCTGAGCCATGGCATATTGTTTGAATTAGACTCAGCCTTTTGTCTTGAGCTGCACTGGAACGAGAAATAACACAATCCTGATTAGTTAGCTTAGCAGACAGAGTTTCAGTGGTCTGTGGGAATGAAGTCATATTTCAGTGACATTCTCTGAGGGTGACATAAGTAAAAGTGACATGATGAATTCAATGAGTGGTGTGTTAAAATAATGTCAGACAGAGGTGAAAGGCGCTTCATGCTAATGTACAAAAAAAAAAAAAAGGCTGATAGACAGATTTAAAATGGATAGTTTGACATTTTGGGAAATAGACTAATTAGCTTTCCTGCCAAGAGTTGGATGAAAAGATCAATACCACTCTCATGTCTTACAGTAAATATGAAGCTGGAGCCATCAGCCTTTGAGTTTAGCTTAGCTTAGCATAACAGGAATTCACCATTTTACAGAAGGTTGTGTGCAGTACCATGTCTGGCAAGTTACCCTTAACAAAACCACAGCTTTTCCTTTTTACATTTTGGTTTATGCACAAATTAAACAAACAAGGTAAATTAATTTGTGAGCCTTAGAAGTGCTGGTATGCAGATTTTGTTACCTTTGGACAGAGCCAGGCTAGTTTTTCCTCCATTTCTGATCTTTATGCTAACCTAATTGACTGTAGCCTCTAGCTATATACTGTATTTACTGTACAGGCCCGAGAGTGGTGTCAGTCTATTCATTTTGACCAAAAAAAAAAAAAAAAGAAGTAATAAATGTCAAACTAGACGAACAGGCATACACAGGAACACCCTCTTTCAAAATCAAGAGTACTGGTGTGGTGGCAGAATGGTATGCACACATGCACTTACTTGATGTTGTCCAGACATCCAGAGTCTGGTTTGAGAATGGCCGTGTGGTGGAACATCTTATAAAGAGCGATACCGAGGAAGATTACATTCAGCTGAAACACACAGAAACAAACATGTACAAGTTAATATTCTGCAGCAATGAACCTAATTAAAGACACAATGTCACCACAACAATTCATTCACACACAGTGCATATCATTTCATTTTCCCTTCCAGCAGTAATTGGCTTGGGGACACAGTATCAGCCCACAATCAACAACCCTTTATGTGCTCAAAATACAGCAGCTTGAGCATCAGGGAAAATACAGCAGTCATTACAACCATCGAGGATCATTGTTATAATAGAAATCCAATTCTCACAGTTGCTGTCTCTTCTACTGCCCTGCCAATGCATAGATAGGGTAGTTTAATAATGACTCATCTGGGCCGTTGTGGTAGGTCTCCAAGGCTGTATATGTTACCAATGGGTGTAGAGTCATAACAGAGCAGTCCCACATGTACTGCTCCCACATACAGCTCCAGTTAGATCAGTGATAGCCTGGCTGACATTTCTAAAATGAGTACAGAGCATCCGTGTACATGCTGACATTCACCTAATTGGGAACATGTCCCATACCTTTCATTCTCTCGTTCTCAAACTCTGCTTTTTATATTATATATCTCTATATATATATATATTTGTCTGCAGTTTTCACTGATTGCTCTATGTATGGACTAGAAAAATGGTCAGATGAAGGTCCTTGATGGTCTGTGTTCTGCTTTTCACTGTGTAATAAAGTATCTAGACCAAGAGGAAGTACAGTGTCTGGATCATCAAATAAAAGAAACATAACTTTGTTGAGTTCTTATCACGATCTATGTGACGTGCATTGGTTTGTGCTCTGTGTTCCTCCAAAGATTCCAGCTTGTTGGAATATGTGCCCACTTGAAAGTTAATCCATGAGTGGGAATTATTAAACTGACATAAAGGTCCTTGTGCCTGCACTTACACTACAAAGAGCTCAGGGAAACCTTGTAGGAGATTAACAAACACCTTAACATGGCCTGTCATTTCTGCACGAACATGTGGCAGCAGTTCTACTCTGCACATGTAGCACGACGTCAAGTGTGAGTGAGCATGCATGTATGTGTATCTCACCATAATGATGAGCGTGGCAGGGCCTATGAAACTCCAGATGAAGTATGTATCCAATCGCAGCCAGCACCTAGAGAGACAGAGCGAGATAAGGAGTGAGGGAGAGCGAGAGACAGCAGGAGAGAGACATCATGCATGAGAAACAGAGGGAAGAAGAACAGGAGAGAGGAAAGACGCATAGGGATTAAAAACATGCTCCAGTCTCAGATGGATGTAGGGTAGCAAGGATTTACCATCAGAGGACAGGACATGCATCACAGTTACACACACACTCACACACACACACACACACACAGAGAAATAAGGAGGAAAAAAGCAATACATTACATGCCATACAGTATATCAAATGCATCACGATAGAGGGAGGACAAAAGGAATTGGGGTGGATGAAAAAGTGAAAGAGAAGGAGAACAGTGGGAAAGGTGTTGCAGGATGGAGAAAAATACACTACAACATACACACACCTGAAATATACATCACACACAGAGGGGGAGGCAGCAATGGATGAGCACCTGTGATAAATAAACCTTTACTCCCCCCTCAGGGCTCAGATATATGACACGGCCACATCCTGTGGTCGCAAAAATATGACACGACTGTGTTCATTTGAATACTGAGTTATGGATGCAGCCCTCATACCAGGCTATTTATGGAGTCTGGAGTGGCTGTGGTGAGGTTAAAGGAGAGGGGAGGGACAGACACACACACACACACACACACACGCACACACACGCACACGCACACACACACACACACACAGGCACACACATTCACACACACATTTAATATATGCACACAAACATGCACCTACACATTCAGAGACAGGGGACATGCATGAATACACATAACCCCACACACACACACACACACACACACACACACACACACACACACACACACAGAGGCAGTCTGACCACAAGGTTAGCATTGGTACTAAATGATGTACTGCTGTATGCTAAATTATATTACCCCAAACATCTTCACTCATCAATTGCAGTAAGCAGGGAGGGGGAAAAAAAGTCCCCGAGTGCCCTCCACTGAGGTCAGACCCGAAGGGTTGCAGAAAAAAGGTGCCAGAGAAGAAACCGCTGGAGCAAAATGGCCGACTGATTCATGACCAGCTGCTTTTGAATTATTAATCTTTCAATTTCCACCACATTAGAGAGCCCTCCATTATGGGTCCCTGACTGTGTCACTGTATCTTCCATTAGGGCTCCTTTGCTAAGTCATAGCCACCTTCATTATGGGACGTGAAAGAGACTCAGTGCCACTGGCTAATATGAGGGAGAATGGGGTGCGTTATGTGTCAAGGTGACACAGCAGGGATGGCAGATGATATTTGCAGAGGTTTTGTCTCAATGTGTTATGTCAAACATGATAAGCAGTGCCATTTTCAAGGCTGGACTGATAAATGAGCCACATAACTTAGTTTCTGCTTTTAATGAAAGGTACTTTGCTATGAAAATAGTTGTGTCAGTTTCTTTCAAACCCATGAGGTACATGGCCATTAAAAGCAGAAACATTAGCTGTCAGGGTGAAATATTATTTTGAACTACAAGAATATATTCTTTGATGAAATTAATCTTTTACACCCTCACTGATTTCAGTGCGATTTGTGTGATAGGCTCTATGTTATTCACCCAAAACATATTACTTCATTTTGCATTTTTACTATTAAACCACAGCTATTGTCTCAAGACAAGTCTCCCAGTCTGTTGGCTAATGGCATGCAGTCTGATTATTCATCCAGAGCTTGGCATTCAGACTCTCATGTTTTAATGATCATCCCACAATGAAATATTGATCTAAGTGGCATACGGATTGGTGTGGCTTGACGGTTAAACACTGCTAAATTCAACCCTTTCCTCGTCTTCAAACCTCTACTAGGTGACGTGTAGCCGGAGGAAAACTGCGAGGTCTGATCTAGAAAAAAGGCCCCCAGGAGCAGCAGAGAACGTGAGCATTTGAGCAGTGAATCATTTAACAGCCCTATAGTGTCCTGTCATTTTTCACTTTCTATATGGAGACGCTCATTTATTAGCAATTGAGATTTTTTGAACACAACTCTATGTTTTTAAATGCAACGTCCACACTGATAATGTCCTCTTTAATCTTTATGCTTTCATACAGTCAGAGAATGAAGGATAGGTCACAGACATGTATATGCACATTATGCACATAATATGCATATGCACAGTATGAATAAAATGCTGGCCTCTTATGGGCTCCTTTCAGAGTCACAGCATGAATGGAGTGGACAGGTCATGCATGTAAAACTTTTATGTTCACTCCTGCGCATTTGTAGGTGGCCTACCATGCATATATTTCATATGGATGAGATGCTGGCAGCCTTATTGTGGATTAACACTGTGTCTCCCATTGGACAAGTCAAGCATGAATAAGTTACCATGTGCTCTGAATGTATGTCCCCATCCCACTCACTACTCCACACTTCCTTGAGGGAAGTCAGTATGGATGTGTGCACACACTGTCAGACTGCTACAAAACTCCCTTTTCCATCCCTCCATTCTCACACTCTCACACTTAAGCCACTCCTTTTCCCCGTCAGTCTGCTCCAACGTACACCACCTCCTTCTATTCGCCAGTTAAATCCTTCCATATTCACACATTGTCTCTGCTGTGCTCATGCAGGCACTCTGTGGTGCATCCTCCCCTGCTTGTCCCCATCCTTCCCTCCCCCCCTTCCATCCTTCTATGCCTCTCTCCCCTCTCAACCTCTCTGTATTAACTCTTCAGAGGTGCCACAGCTTGTAGAGTCCACTGTGGCAGACACAGCCAAAATGACAGCAGGCACTCCAGCCTCCCTCCCCTCCCGCCACTCGCCCTGCCATCCATCCTTCCTTCACGCTACGCTCTCTTCGCGCCCCTCTATCCTTACACTCGGTCAGTGCCGTAGCTCCTGTAGTCCACTGCAGCGGAGACGGCCACTATGACAGCAGGCACTCCATATCCTGCCAGGTAGAAGTACTTAGTCCTGGAGTGTTCGCTCTCAAACACCTCTACCAGCATGATGTAGAGCTGCACCCCTTCCAGGAACATCCAGGTGAAGGCTGCCAAGAAGAAGAAATGGAGCAAGGCTGCGAAGACTGCACAGGCAATCTGGTGAGAGAAAGAAAAGATGGAGAGGATTTAAAATTTCAGTTACACTACACACAATACTGCTGAGGAAATACTTAATCTAGTGAACATTTGCACTGAAGAGTTGGTGGAAAAAAGACACAAACACTCGAGGCAACGAGGGTATGAGTCAGACTTTATCATATTCACATAGGGAAGGGAATGTAAGGGATTAAAAATTGGGCTACCAATACTGGAATAGACTGGAGAGGGAGAGGATAAGGCAAGAAGGAAAAGAGGGAACTCACAATCATAGTTCACCAAAACAGCAATTACAGGCAACAGAATGACTCAAAATCACTTCACGATAGCAATATTAGTCAAGTTTCCTTCACACTTTACTCCACGTCTGCATCTACAAGTCATCAAAGAAGATAAATGGGAAAATCCAAGTGACAAGTTGGTGCTGCAGCTTGTGCTGATCACATTTCAAACAGAAGGAGCAAAGCACTTTCAAAGCGAGCTGAGAGAAAGGAGGGGTGGGGCTGGGTTGGTGAGGAGGGCGAATTACTTGGCAACACAGTTGAAAATACAATATGATTTTTGTCAAAGCCAAGGATGAGAGAAATAAGTGGAACTGCTGCAGAAAAATGACTCAGTAGCTTGGTATGAAAGAGACAAAGCGCACATAAAAATTGACACATTTTAGAGCTTGTAAAAAGCCAGCAGTAACATCAGTTCTGACACTAAATAGTTGGGGGGGGGGATCTGTTTTTATGCTTTTACTAGAGCTGAACTGTGTGTTTTACGTGAATTACATAATCAAAATGCTGTTAATTTAGTTTGTTGTGAAATGGAAATCATCAGATATCAAATTAAAAATGTCACTGGTAACTGCTTGAACCGAGCAGTGGCTAACCATTCACAATGAATGGGTAAATGGATTTGAAATCACACTGTTAGAAGCCAGTGAATAGTGACGGATGAAGGGGATGTAGACTTGGAGAAGCAGATGATAAAATACTTAGACAAACCCTATGAGAGACTGTCCTGAATGTGAAAAACAAAAAGAGAGAAACAGAACATCACAGGATGAGCAGCGGGAGAATGAAAGAGGGGTATCAAACCTGAAACTGCACTGACAATTTCAGCAATAGGATAGGAAAAAAAGAGGGGTGCTTAAGAAGAGAAGGCAAATGAGCAGTGAGATTTGGCCCGTCACGTCCATGGCAACGTTCTAATCTAAAGAGTCACTCCTAAATCACTGAATGGGAGAGCTAACAGACAGACTTTTATAATGGAGGGGTTTGCAGTGAGAGACAATTACCTAACGTCTGAGAGACAATGAGTTTAGGGGGCGAGGGAGTCACTCATTTCCATTTCTAATGATCGCACAGTGTAGCTTACACACACAGGCAAAGACCCACAGACACGTTTCACGCACACACACAGGTGAAAAAAAAAAAAAAAAAAAAGTGGCTGATTATGCAAAGTCATTTACTTTTCCTGCTGGAATTACTGGCTTAACCGGCTGCGAGCTAAGTGACGCTGAAGATGTTAATGGAGGTCACAAATAGTCACCAGTAATTAACAGGAGAACGGCACGCATAAATACAGCAGCACACATGCATAACAAAGAAACATGATCCCTCCCACACAAACACACACAGATGCAGAGAAATACACAAACCTCAATGTCAAAACACATTCCATCAAATTTGTTTTGTCTCTTCATTTGCAATAAGAATGTTTTCTCATTGAGCGCTCAGCGGGATGCAAGGGCCTGAGGTTGCTCTCAGACTTCTTAAATACTATGGGGGAGATAAACGATACAGCCCTGAGCACTTCCTCCCCCACAGACACACACTTCATAATGATCCGAGCACTTCACAGATGAAAAGAAAAAAAAGAAAAAAACATGGGCTACCCCTAAGTCTAAAACTACAGCGTGTACATGTAGTCTCCTTTATGTTGATTATATTTGGGTGACCTTGCCCAGAGGAATTATCTCAGAATGTGTCCCATTACATTTTTGTGTGCATGCTGGCACCCAAATGAGGTTTAAAATCCTAATCCACGTGAATCCATTAATCTATGATTAGAATATTGAATGCGGACCATATAGATTTTACAGCATGGGCTGTGACGGGAATGCAGACCACGTGGACCCTGATGGTTAAGCCAAAATTGCACTGCACTGTACACCATTAAGGATGGAGCTTGATATTGGCTGCTTTGCTGATATGTTAGAATTGCTTCACAAATTGTGGCTGGATGGTTTTAAAAACCCTCCACACTCTCAGGGGCAGGACTATTTGTTATGGGTGTCATCGGGATCATTGCAGTTAATGATGCATTTGTTGTACTGAAAATGTACATCTCTATTCTACATTTACAAACTCAGTAGTGGAGGAATATCACACACCATATGATATGACAGTACATTTGATACATGTACTATCACAGCAAAAACTGTCAAATTAATCAGTTTGTCCAAATTGTATTTTATGTAGAACAAAGCTTCCTCAGCTATCACTGGTAGCAAGCTAATGTTGGCTGGTTAACAAGGTAACATCCAGCATGCTGTTAACAAATGGGTTAGTTTGTTCATTGCAGAGGTCAAGCAGGTCTTCTTCCATATAGCTCTAGATTTTAATATTCTTATTCCTCTTCTGCTGCTGTTGTGAGTTGCAAAAGCTTAGCACAGACACACATGAGTAGTAAAGGTCATGCATCATTAACCATGATAGATATTTCCAGTCTGGTAATGTTTGGGTACTGGGAGTTGAAAAACAGAAAAGTGACCAATTAGATTGTGAGTAGTGAACTAACAATACATTTATTTGCACAAGCTACACTGCAACCAGCAGCTTTAAACATTTTCATCCACAGATTAGAAATGAACCTGATTCAGGGCCTTGATAGGTTTGGCCATGACTCTAACTGCTGTGCTCAGAGACATATGAATATGCTGAATATGCTGCATTCATAAAGAGCTTTTAGTAGAAAGCATAGCTGACTCTGAAGAATAGGAATCATTGTACACAATGACATATAGCCAATACAGCCTGACACAGCGACCCAGTATAAACCCTAAGGTTGGTCTGACTGTCAACATGCACTATTTGACCTTCCCTGACCCCTGTCATGAGCTGTTTGCTATTGAAATGGAATGTCTAATATCTACCCATAGTACCTCTATGTTTTATTGGTAACTTCTATGTTTCAAACATAAATTTTTCTCTTCAACTTTTTATAAGGGTACCAAATAAAGAAAAAAAATATTTCAAATTCCCTTTAAAAGAAATTTCATTCCACACTTCTGTTGAGCATACAGTGCTGCATTTATACATGGTTATTCTACAGTTTAGCAGTGATGCGTGGACGCTCGGATCTGCCTGACAGCACTGTAATGTTAATGGTCAAATGCAGGCTGATCCCATATTTACAATTTACAAAACCTCATATGGGCTTTGTGTGTGAAAATTTTATTGCTCTACAAACATCCTCCTCAAAACCAGCAGGATTCCCTGCTTCTGTTGCCTGAGGGGCGAAATGACTAACAAACGCAAGTTTGGACTGAAGCAGTGCATAACGTCGGCTAAGCTAATACAAAGCTTTAATAGATTATCTGGTATATAAGCAGGTGCGTGTAATGTGTACTTTGCATTGTGAATCATTTCTGCAACTGGGAATGGACCAAAGAAGAGCCAAATGAGTTTTTGTACTCTACAAATTAATTATATTTCGGTTACTTTGTCGTTCAAGATGCCGGTAGACTAATGTTGTTGCAATGTTTTTGCCTCCTTTTTTTGCCTTGTTTGGAAATGCTTTCTGAATTAGTGTAATATGATCAAGCTGAGAAATTGTCTAGCCCCTCTACCACTCAGCATAGAAGCGATGTCATGGAAAACGCCAGTAAACTCAGTTTTTGCTGGTTTTTCCCTTCACAGTTTTTGAGTAAAATGTAGCATTATCCAGGCTGTTTGGATACACAGATATGGTTAGTTTTATAGTCACCCAGAAATTTCTGGTTTTGATTTATTCCAGGAATGCAGCGTGTACCAGATCTGCTGTTTCTTATTCATGTAGCAGTTATGTGGTCAACCACTGACAGCAAGTTAGTAAACATTTCACAATCAACTCTGCCAACATTGCAGAATAATCAGTGCCATTGGTCGGTGGACAGTTATGCCAAACCTGTGCCAGCACAACATGAATAAAAAGGCCCAATTTGAAATGTGCTTTGTTAGCAAAATAATTAGAATATGCACACAGATACTGTATGTTAAACCCCGATTATACACACACAAAGGAAACCCCGCCCTTCTTACTGGCTGATCGGCCCTGTTGATCCCGACCAGGAACAGTGACTCAGCGATGAAGAGGCTGATGCAGAGGTTCTTGTGGATGGTGTTGCGGTCACTCTGCAGCCCACGGAAGAAGCAAAAGGTGAAGATGCAGATAAGCAAGCAAACCAGGGACAACAGGATCCCCACCCATGTGATCACGTCCAGGAGCAGGTCGTGCATGCTGTCTGCTTTCTGTGAGAAGAGAGGGAGAGCGAGAGAGAGACAAGCTTGAGCGGATTATTTAATAGCCACATACAGCCGCTATATTTCACTAAGTTTTGCTTTGGTATGCTAAAAACACACAAGTCATATTGTTGCAACACGAAACATACAGTAGAAACAGACACACACACACATACACAGCTCCCCTCCCCTGACTGATGTGAGTCTGGCTGCGTGTCGCCGAGCGTTCAGGGCCACAGCGTTACGCTGCGTTGCACAGGTGTGCTGGCTCTATCCATCAGTGTCCTGCAACCTGGCAGGCAGAGCAATGTTCAACATAGCACTGCTGTGATGGATCTACTGCTCAAACCCTCACACTGTGTTCACACAGTGGCTGCCAAGCTAGGTCTGACCATGACCCCTTTAGAAGTAACACACATCCTCTGGCCCAGAGGGAGCGACTGGGTGTCACACATTATCCAGCGTTACAAGAGCTGATTTGTGAAAAGTAGTTGGTCTTAACATAACAAAAGCTGGAGACAAAAGGTACTTATCCCACACACAGCAAGACAATGAGGTTTTTATCCTCTGCCCACTGTGGCTCATGGATATCAAAATAAATGTTTTCACTTTATGATCAGTCAAATATAATTTCTGCGATAAAATAAGAGCTGCAGCTTCTGTCCCAGATGGAAGTTTTTATGGTAAATTAAAATGTATCTGTTTTGGTAATCCACAGCTTCATACGCTGATGTTTCTTGTCAACCCAGTGTCATCATCAGGCTTGACGAATCAATTGTAAAAATTTATCTTGCCAAGTATGATTACTCAGGACTGAAGGCTCTGGAGAGTCATAATCTATTTTCCAGATGTTATAGTCTCCTTCTCTTCCTTCCCTCCTACTATTTTTCCAGGATGTGTTGACCAGCTTTGCCAGTCACTGCTAATCAAATGACCAACAACTGACCCTTTGATATCGCCCGGTAGGGATGGCAGAATGAACGCCTACCTTGACCTCCACGTGGGCCATAAGCACTGCAAAGCTGGTGAGGTGTGTGCAGGAGCAGCTGGTGTGTGTGCGATTGGTGGCCAGCAGACGACAGTCCTGCGTAGACCAGAATCCCATCATGGTGCGTTTGGAGTAGCTCCAGAACGAACAGTTGGGATTGAAGTTCTCTTCCGAATGCTAAGGGCAAGGGAGGAGGAGGACAAGTGAGAGAGAGGGAGGGGGAGGTAGAGAGAGAAAGAGAGAGAGGGAGGGACAAAAAGGAGGAAGGGTGGGAGAGCAGGGAGACAGAGAACAGATACTTAGTCATGGGGAGGTGGGAGGTAGAACCATGAAGTAGTGGGGAAGCCAAAAAAAAAAAAGTGAGAAAAATGGTGGGAGGAATTGGTGGAGAAAGGACGGAGAGGAAGAAACACAGAAAGGGAGTCAAACACACACCACAACAAAACAACAAACAGAAGGGACGGAACGAGAGAATACGGCAACAAATAAACACGGAGCCATGGCAGGAGGTGACAGTGCTGTGTCCATGCTTGTTGTGTAGGAGCTGCTTGTGTAAACTGATGACGCTGTGTGTGTGTGTGTGTGCGCGTGTGTGTGTGTGTTGGGTTAGTAAAGTTATCTCAAAATGAGCAATTGAAACAGTGAGGATTTCTTTGCGGCCAACAAGCTGGATCACCAACTGGATCAACATTTGCTTGTTGGAAGAGAAACTCAACAGAAAAATGGTCCACTGACCAAAACAATTCATTCAGTATGAAGAAACATGAAGCAATTAGAGCTTTACTCAGTGTGTGATTATTGTTATTATCGGCGCTGTTTCTATGTCATTTGGGATGAGTCAGAGTCCGTCAAGACAGGTCAATGTCAAGTATTGTCAAAGGCAGTTACAAGTCTCGATAAGCAGTTTACTTCAGTTGCAAGACTTTCAGATGTCTAAACACTGACCATAAATGACAAAGCATTTTAAAATGTTCTTTTAAAAACTGTGCTAAATAAGTTGTTTTTTTTTTTTTTTTTACATAACTATGACCAAAAACTTTCAGCGCCGGGGCATAATCATTAAATATTCAAGCTGCACGGCTATGTCTGTCACTGATAATTTTTTCCAGGTCAAAACACAAGACGTGAATGTTTTCTGCAGTCTGGTTTGTATCATGTCTCGTTTCACTTTTGAAAAAGGCTCGAGAAGCTAGGCACTGTAGTTTTTTTTACAAACGGAGGTAAATAGTGCATTTGTTGGGGTCTGCTGCCACACATTTGCTGCATTGCTGAGTATTTATTGCTCGTGTTCATGGTAATGAAGGAAAATTTCATCAAAACCTTGTTGCAAACACTGCTGCACTGTGTTTGCAACAAGTTTTTAGACAACAATGTAGCTCTGTGGCACAGAGGAGTAAGGTATTTAAAGCTTTGGCAACACAGACAATACTTGTTAGATGGAAAAATTAATTATTGGCTTTGGTCTGTCATGCTTCTCACATTCCATTTATGTTCTGCCAGTTCCATGTTTTCTTTGCCACTAACACCCCTCTACGCCTGTTTCGCTATGAATGTACCCGCCATCAGTGACTCTGTTGTGCTGTGCTTGTGGGTCTTGATTTTTCTCAAAACGTGCTATGGTCTTTTCATGGAATTTGGTGACACAAGAAAAACTTAAAATAACACCGGCCTTATCCTTTAACCCTGTTTTCGATTCCATTATCTATCTTATCTGTTTTTTTTTTATTATTATTGTTTACAAAAAGAAGTCATCACCTTGCACCTTACTTACCTGCAGGTGTTTGACAGTGAAGACCACAGGCTCAGACAGGTAGACCTTATTGCTCTCCTTGTTAATGGATGCTGTGATCACCGGGGAGTTGACAATAACAGAGTAATTAGGGTAGACCGCCTCACTGCTCAGTCTAACGCTGGCGTTCTCTGTGGACAGGTAGGAACCCAAATTCCTGTACAGGACAAAGGCCATCCTGATCTCACCTAAGAGAAGACACACAGGAAGACAAAAGAGCTGCACTTGATAATTGTTGGCTTAAACTGTGATGACAGAAATAGACTGCAAGATTGCAAGTGGGCTAGACAGAGAGAAGGAGAGAGACTTCATTGTGAGAGTAGGAGGGAGAGTGTGTGAGAGTTCTCTACCGTTCCTGCCGTGCTGTTTGAGAGTGCTGGCTGACAGCTGGATGGAGTTTCCATGTAGCTCTGACTGAGGGAATGTCAGGTCTGCAAGGTTCCCATCTGTGCTCAGCCTGGCAACTTCCAGCTCTGGAACACACACACACACACACACACACATGCACAAACACACAAACAAACACAAACACCCTGATGTCAAGTCATAGTATAGCACGTTACATCAGGTTTTGTTTTGCAGCCCCTTGTAATAACCATGTTTTCTCACTAAGTGCCTCACAGCAGAGCACAGGCATGAATCCTGAAGCAGTTTCGAGCTTTTCCTAAACAAAGAAAACGAAAAAAGCTGACACGCACCAAAGTGAAATAACTTGGATTTTTATACTAAAACAGGCAAGTATGTCTCCAGGCAACTGGTCCAACACATCGAGGTGGATAATCCAGCCTCTCCCTTGTATTGTGGGAATCTAATTTCACCATCCAGGTTCGTTAGCACAATCCTGATTACAGCTCTGTAATGTATTAGATAAAGTTTCTAATTAAGGACTAATTATACCTTTGGTGTCTTGCTATCTTGTGCTTCTGAGTGATTCAATGATTTAGACACTGCTTTCACGGCGAAAAACAGCTCCCTGATCAAATAAACAACACAAGGACATGCCGAAATGGAAATGAGAGTGGGAGAGGTGGTGGAGTGGAAGAGGAGGAGAGGGTGAAAGGAAAGGAAGTTGAGGAGGTCAGGGAGAAGTCCTGGGAAGAGGTAAAAAAAAAAAGAAAAAAAAAAGACGGTAGTCAGAGGAGCAGAATGGACGAGAGATGGGAAACGAGGAGAGGACTTGCGTGGATCTCTTGCGTGCAGAAAGAAGACAATGTTCTCTCACTGAGTACAATAGATAGGGCACAAAGGCAAGAGATGCAGAGGTATGGGAGAGAGGAGATGGAAGCAGGCTGAAGCAGGCAGACGTAAACACAGACACTGATATGCAAATACTGGCAGAACGAAAGAGAAACACTGCTTAAGTGTCCCTCACTTGCACATGAGCCAAACTAAACATTCAAGCTATGTACACACACACACACACACACACACACACACAACCACACCGACCCACCCACACACTTGCACGCACATGTACACACACATCCACACCCACCCACAGCGGCAGGGTATCAAAACACGCTGAGTCTAATCTAATTAAAGCATCCTTGTCATGACAATCCTCCTCCTAAGAAACACACTTGTTCATTATCGTTATCACACACGCACGCTGTTACCGCTGTTACCTTCAAATCACTGATTTGGTTCTAATAATAACACTATTTATTCATCTGCCTAATACTCCACCGCATAGGCACACACACGATCTAACATAATAATGTCACCCACAGTAGCTGCAGTAGCTGCGTCTTTTAAATGCATCATTCAAATCATTCATTCCTGTCGCTCACTGTCCTCTGGAAGGCAAAAAAAAGTAAGGAGGAGAGTAGAGAGGGAGGAGAGGGAGGGGGAGAGGAAAGTGAGGATGGGAGAGGAAAAGGAGAGAGATGGGAGGTGGTATCGGGCCAGTTATGAATAAAGGGGAGAGATAATCACGGTGGATCTGCCCACTGGATTAGCTGGAAGGGGAGATTAGCAGCACAAAAAGAAGAGGAAAGCAGAGACCAAATTTTCCACAAAAAAAGATAATTTCCTGTTTTAAGTTCTTCGGAGATGTGGTAGCCTACATCTCGATGACTGTTTATGTAACCATATTTATATGGTGCGTTCAGGAGTTAAAAAATTGGAGGAGACACAAGTCTGAAATTATGTAAGGTAAAATAGTGTGGGAGGGCAGTTGTTAGGAAGGAGCTCGAGCGTGAACAAGACAAAGTCATGTTAGGAGGACTGACTTTGTGGAATCCTCCATGTCTATACTGCCTGACTTTGATAGAAACAAAACGCTGTAGTGTTATTACCAGGTTGTGAGACTGAAATAGCAGTGATTTCCTTGCTTACTGATGTGAAAGTGAGCAAAACAAACCCTCAGAGCATCATTTGACATTCCACCACCACCATCACCCTCGAGCATGCTCTCATCCAGTCTCATTCTCTACTCATCATCCTCAGTTCTCTCTCTCTTCCTGCTCCTCCGCCATGACTTTTCATGTCTGATTGAGTGACATAAGCCCAGAGGAATCTCGTAATGGGCGAATGATGTGTAGGGAAATTTGAAATATTAAATCAAAAGTGGGGTAAACAGGAGGATAATCAAGGGAAACACAGGCGCGTGCAACTCGCTGGACTGGGCGCAGATGAAACGAGGGCTCACTGATATATCATCATCTAGAGGTATGAAAAGCAAAGGGGGCCTTTTGCTCTCCAGCATCTCTGCTTTATTCCATGGCCCAGTGATGAGAGGATCGGTGAGAGAAGATGAGAAGAGATGATGGAGGGAGGAGAAAGGGAGAGGGAGAGAAAGGGGATGTGCACAGCGCCATAATAACTAGCTTTGTTCTGCTTTGTCAATTCTGCCTCAAGTGAAGGGAAGAAAAAAAGGGAAAAATTATTGTCTCTGGCAAACAATTCATCCCTGCTTTAGAAGCCTCAAGGGCAGTTTTCCCCCGTATTTTGTTCGATTACGATGGGTCTCTGTGGATTTGACCCTTCAAAGTCTCTCACGCAACAACCTGGACCTCTTCACTGTGATCTCTCTTTGACAGCTTTACGCACATGCTCTGCATAATGGAGCAGACATGCGAAGCTGTAAATGCATGTAGTATTTTATACATGCTTTGCACAAACAGTTGATAATCTGATATAATGATAAAAATGTATATTTTCTTTCTTGCTTGCTTTTATACTTGCTTCTGTAAATCAAGAGGCCAGCAGGTAACAACGGAAAAATTTCTGAAAACTTGTGTGCACAAATCCATGACTAACCTTCCTCATCCTCTCACATATGGGGGGAGGCCTGCTCCACATATAAGATCAGATTTTGACGGTACTACACATGGTTGTCCTTCACCCTCCTTTAATGTCTCATCAGATAAGAGATTACTGCTCTGTTAATTCACGCACACAAATTATTAATTCGACAGAATGAACTATTGTGCTCAAATGATCAAACATTTACACCTAAAACATCTTGTCCTTTTTAACAGCCTCTTTTAAAAAGTGAGAAAGTACTTCAGAGAACACACATAATATTGCATAAAGCATTACAGAGATGTTAAGTGTATTTATCCATTATGCAAAATTTCTATCATGGTATTTTATTGTTGAGAATTTCAAAGGTTTTGTTTGTCTGTTTACCTGATTTTCATATTCTCCACACCCCTTGTAGGATATGAACTAATTCATCGTGCTATTAGACAACTCTTATATCTTATCTTATATGTATATATAGATATATATAAATATTCTTTTAATTCACCTTGCAGCTCAGCTTCATGTGCACAAACTCTTGCATATGTTTCTCTACCATCCCTCTAAGCCATGAAACAACAGCATTATTCTGCCCCATTTCCAGTCATGTCCACTTATGTCCATTCACATGTACAGCACATGTGTGAGTGTGTGGTTGCCCACATGCAGGATGATGTTCATATTTGAGGCACGGTGAAGTATACTTTGTTTCTCATTTGTATTATAAAACATAGATCTGAGGCAGCAGACTCAGTAATGCCTGCTGTCAGTGTTGCCTCTTACTATGATATTACATCATATTCTTAGATCTTTAGCAGCCTGAGCCAGTTTACATTGTTATAAGATCTGTAAAAGAAAAAAAAACAAAACAAAGAAAGCGCCGTGAAATCTAAGAACCACATTTCTGACAAAATAAGGGCACATTCTAGAAATCCCTACCTTTATTAGTTTGTATTCAGGTAGCGTCAACAAAACAAAAGCTTTCGTTCTAGCCGAGCCATAATTTGCACATTCAACACCTGAGACATGCCCACAGCCTTCAACGCTCAACCACTGTTCTGATCCAGTGTAGCAAATAGAGGTTAAGTGCCTTGCTCGAGGGCATCTCAACAGGCTCCTTGAGTGTACAGGCTGGAAGGGTACCCAAAAATGTACTCACGGATGTTGTCAGTGGTCTCCTGCACAGTGTCAGTCTTGAGGAGGTTGTCGGCTAGCATAAAAGCCCCAGTCTCCACAGTGTCGAGGAGCAGGGTGGCCGAGTGCAGCTGCTCGCTGGTGGGCAGCTCTCTCCACGCTGTCTGGGCTCGTGGCTGCAGCAAATTATTCACCGTCTCCACCATAGCCTGGGGCAGCAGTATAAAACAGCGAGGTCACATGGAGGAAGCGAACGCACCAAATACCAATCACCTTTAGTGGATGATGCTAATGCGAGACTTGATGCAAATATTAGCACAAATATCATTGCTACACCATGGTTACCGAGGACTGCAGTCTATGGGATGCAACAGTGAGAATGCAGTGGCTTTTCAATCATCATGTTAATAAGTCATGACAACAAAAAATGCAGTGCAAATGTAGCATTCCCATGCAGACACGACAAAGGCAAAGTAATGTTATTAAATTAAAAGGTACATTTTCAAAGTTGTACTTCACAATTTATAATGTTCATCCCCCCCCCCCCCCTGATCTAAAAATCAAGCTAAGCTAATTAGCTGATTGCAATCACCATGTGTCTACACCCCCAAACCTGGTTCAGTATTTTTTCTTTCTTTTTTTTTTTTAAGCAACAGCCTTATCTTTGAGTTGAAAAACTTGTGCTTGGGGGTCTGAGAAGAAATTAGAGTTTTATCAGATAATGTCTGCTGGGTCACATCCAGCCGTGCAGAACAGTTTTGAATCCCAAAATATTACCAAACTAAACGGAGAAGAGTTGGCTCGCAGAGATGAAAAGTTCCCTGTGAAACAATACTTATTTTGTCTCCAGCTCGCATTCCTTTATGCTCTTAAGAATTCACCTCCTCATTTTCAGACATGAACACCACACATACGCAGATACACACATCTTAAGAGACCCTGGGAGAGATAAAGAAACAGAGAGAAAAGAGAGCCGGTGGAGAGGCGGGGAGAGGCGGGGAGAAGAAGGGGAGAGCATGGGAGAGCGATAAAACAGTCCAGTGAGTCCATGGTGACAGGCGTCCACTGGGAACAAGGGAGGCAGAAAAGCGAACACAGGTGCTATCAAACCCACACATCTCACACTCCCCGTCTGTCTCTTTATTTTCTCTTTCTCTTGCTCTGACTGTAAACCACTCTTTCCACATGCACGCTCTCATCCTCCACTCATCTCTGGCTCTTTCAATGCTTCTCTCTCTTAAGAAGGGTGGATGGGAAAGTGGAAGAGAGCAATGCAGGTGCCATTATACAAGCAAAAGGGGGTCTCCAGTAGGGAATTGCAAGGGCAGGGAGGAAGAGTGAGAGACACCTGTTTATTGGCATTCACACATCAACCATTTGACTCCCTCCCTGCCCCTTTCACTCTCTTAGGAACAAGTGAGAGACCAGGAGGGAGGAGGGAAGACAACAACAGCAGTTCTTAAGAAGTGAAGTGTGCGTTTGTGTGTCTGCAGTGGGTATGGAAATCATCCTAGACAGAGAAACACTGTAGCTGGTGACTCATGTGAGTGTTGACGGCATGTGCTACAAAACGTGCAGTCGGCCTCTGGAATCAGAACGAATCCTACCTGTTTATTCTGGGGGTGTGATAGCCACATGTAGATACAGTATATCACACACATGAAATGGGTGCTTAGTCAACAAGCTAATATGATAATATTATGTCCTCTTTTAGCACTAACAGCTAATTAGCCGGGATGCATATCGGATGAGTTTGGGAAGGCTACATGTAAACAAAAACTAATTAATCCACTGCTCCAGCAAACAACCAAAATAAGCAGGAGTGGATATGAAGCACACACAACACGTAGCCTATACACGCACTCACAAATCTGTCTCTGTCTCCATCATTTCACTGACGGTGACAGAAGAATACAAACTTTAAAAGAAAATTCTGCTTCATTCCAAAGTGGATTGTCTTATATTTAATTTTTTTCCCTGTGCATTACGATAACACTGTGCTCACCAAAGCAAATTCGCTTTGCTTTCGAGGGGCAAGAAACACGAGCGGTCAGATGGTCAAAGAGGTTGTACAAGTTAAAACAATTCATCAATTAATTGATTAGTCAATTGATAAAACATCGTCAGCAATTTCGATGAAGGAGAAATGCCAAATGTGCTGGTTCCAGCTTCTCAAACGTGAGGATTTGTTGTTTTTCTCTCATTTATACAATTGTAAATTGCAAATATACCTGGGTTTTGGGATATTTGTTGGATAAAACAAGCATTTCAAAGATGTCTTGGTCTCTTGGAAATTGTTATGGGCATTTTTCACACTATTTTCTGAAATTTTAGGGGCTAAACAAATAATCAATTTATCATAAAAACAACAAACTGAAAAACAAATATTCCTCAAATATAGCCCTTAAACAAGCCAAACAACAGTTTGTCCAAATTATCCAAACCATTTTATTTGGAGGTAAAAAATGAGCATGTCTGAAATATGATAGTCACAGTCTGCACATGGATAATGGATTTTTACAGATTTACAGATTTTTGTGTATTATTGTAAACAAAGTATTTGCCTTTGTTTTCTCGTCGACATAATCTTGGCTCACCTGTGCAGTTGTTTGGAACCTGCGCATTTGTCTGACGTCTCATGTCTGTTACAGCATCAGATTTAGCAAAGTCACCATGATCCCTGCAAGCACCTTTCTGTGCACTATGTTAATACTACAGACGATGGAGGAATGATGGCCGACACCACATGAATGAGAACCAAGTTGTTCCGGAATTTCCATAAGACTTCCTTTAAATTATTTTTGCCCTGATATTAATGTATCGAGTGTGTACATATAAGCCCATATGCACTGACACACATGCCACACATACAGTGAATGTGTGCATTCGTTTAATGTGAAAGTGTGTGTGCTGCAGAGTGTTTGGGATGGGAGGCATGTGTGCTCCTGCGTGTGTGTTCTGTGGGGCTGTGTGTGTAGTTGAGGGTGTGCACAAGGGGCTGGGGGAAGCATTGCAGTGCATCATTCTGCTCCACTTGCTGTACAGTAGCAGCCCAGGCAACAGAGAAAGACAGAGGAGCGGATGCTGTGTAGGCGCAGCAGATATGACAGCAGTGGCACTGCTTTCCATTCACTCACGCTGGTGGTGCTGCTCCCGAACACTCACTTTGATGTGTTTCAGATAACCCCCCTTTTCTACTCTCATTAAACTTTTCATTGCTTTTTATTGAACTTTTGATTATCTTGCATTTTCAATTTCATATAATTTTTTCATTGAAATTTAATTCTCTGGCGCAGAGATTGCATCTGTAGAGGAGACAGATAGGTAAGGAGAAGAAGGGGTGTGATTTCCTTGAGGTCCAGACATCTCCACATCAGAAAGTCAGAGATGGAATATACATGATTGTGTGTGTGTGTGTGTGTGTGTGTGCGTGTGCGCGCATGTGCGTGTGGGGGGTGTGTGGGTGTGCCTGTAAGCTCTGGTGCAGTTGGTGACATTTCTATCAGCACAAGTATGAGGACTTGAGGGCTAAAATGGAGACAGGTTTTTTTTTTAGGGGTCTTCAAAGAGGGGAGAGACTCTGCAGAGACAGATAAGGATGTAGTTTGTGTGTGTGTGTGTGTGTGTGTGTCTGTGTGTGACTATGTATTACAGAGCAGGCATGCGCATGTGTGTGCACGTACACACAGCATGCACGCACGCATGCACACACACATACACACACACACACACACACACACACATAGACACACCAGTAAATGGGGCAGAAGTGAAATGCTTTGAAGCGTTGGGGTGATCCAGCGTAAACAGCAGCGGCAAGACAGACTAGAGCTGGGCCGCTCTACTACTCGCAGCTACAGAGGGAGACGACGGGCACAAGCGCATGTGCATGGATGTACAGTATGTGAACACTCACGCACATTAGGACACACTTTATAAAGAAGTATGGAAAGGGGAAAGAGTAGGGGAAAGAATGGATTTTTTTTTTTTCTTTTACTCGCTTGGCTGAGAAAGTGCATGTTTTGAAAATGTTTTCATCAGAGAAGCAGGCTTATCTGTCAGCTGTTGTTGGAGTTTGTCTTCCCTGACAGGGTGAGTTTGCAGTTAAATCAGGCTTTAAATTCACAGCATGCCATGTTCTGACCCGCCATCCATAAATTCAGGGCAAATTAGACATTGTCATTGAGCATCACTGTCTCTTCGCTGCCCTCTTTATTGTTTTTCTCTTTCTCTCACATTCCACCTTTCTGTTTCTGCGACTGTTCTCGTTCTGTTTAATTTCTGCCCCCCCGCCCCTCCCCTCCAACCCGTCCCCCATCCCTCTCTTTCTCAGTCTACCTTGCAGACTCTACCTCCCTCCATCAATCCACCCTACAGCATCAAAGCCTCTCCACACCACCAACTTCATCATGAATAAATTGCCAATTTAGTATACATGAAACGAGTCCCCAGTTCCCCAAACGAAGTGAGAGAGGAGGAGAGATGAAGTGAGAGGCAGAGAAAGAAAAAGAGAGAGAAAGAGAGAGAGAGCGAGAGAGAATTCAATTATTTTTTGTCTCCATTAAGAACCCAAACCTCCTGCCCACTCTCCACACTTGGCAATTAGTGCTGTAGATAATTAACGAGGAGAGGGCAGCACCACACCACATCCCTAATCACGCACATTTCTATCTGGCAGAGTAAGGGACTGTTGGTATAATTTTGTTTCACATTACTAAGGCTAATTATATAATCGATCACTCCCAGCCCCCTACAGTACCCAAGGTGTGTGGGGGAACATTTTGATTTGAACCTGTGACTGGTTTTCTGAAAACCGACACTCCTGGAAATGCCTCATTTATTGGATTAAGGAGACACATCAAAAAGTCTGACTGTTCTGATGTGATGCCATGAGATCATTGTTGAAAAAAAAAATATATATATTTCAGGCGTGCGTGCGTGAGCGTGCCTGCGAGTGTGCGTGTCAGCCCGGATATAGTCCTAAGCCATGTTCTATGATGTGACATTGCTGACTGTTGCTGACGTTAAGACTTTTCAGGGGAGAGTGGAAAAAAGCCTGCATCAGGAGAAAAAGAGCTAGCCCATCAAGGGTGTGTGTGTGTGTGTGTGGTTGGTGTGGAGACACAGAAAGATAGACTCTGCAGTCTATGTACAGCACATGGACGAGGGAAGGTGGGGTCCTTTGATGTTCTGAATAATGATTTCAGCTGACCAGAAACATGCCTAAATGATGTTAGATTTTCTGTTCACGGTGTGAGCCCATGGCGTCAACATGAACAAACATCAATACAAGCAGACCAACAAGGACGAAAAATGAATTCTGAGCCACAAACACAAGCTGGTATTATTTTTAAGGCACTGAAGCCGTGATCAAGCAATATGCAACAGGATATCCATCATACTCAGTTCTTTCTCTCTGATACAGCAGCAGAGAGGACATTTCGCTGAATAGAGATGGATAGCGAGTCATTTGGTTCCAGGTAGGCCTGTTTACAATTCTGCAGACAGAACTGCAGAATAGATGAGCTATTATTGATATTGATCATGGCCTCTTATCAGTACCATTGATTGTGAATGCAAAAAAAAAAAAAAAACAAACAACAAAAGTGAAACTGAAAACAAAAGAACGTCAGCAAACCCTTTGAGGAGACGAAAACTTCATTATCAGATTATCACCAGTGGATGGACACTGATGCACACTGTAGACAGAGCTGTTAAATGACAGAGCTCCTCAAAGAGTTGGGATGCAAATCATAAAACAACTGCTGCAGCATAGAATTAGAATTCTACGTCGAGCGTTGTAATGTGTGAGCACACACACACAAGCTTGCTTTGCGGATTACATGCTGAGTGTGAAGAAAAAAAAAAACAAAAAACACGTGGGACTATGGTGTTGCGAAGTAATCAACAATACCAGGAAGCGGAAATACCTGTGTGAAAAACCTGCAGGACCTTTCTCTCTTCTGAAGCTGCAAATTCAAACAATTCAGCTGTTAGCAATATAACACCTCTCAATCATACACACACACACACGTACACACTTGGGCACACAAAAGCAGTCACACCCACTTCATTAACATTGCACAAAAAGACTTTGGCGGCTGAAATACATTGTTATTCTCCTCACTCGCCTCCTTTTTTTCATTCCATCTCCCATAACCGTCTTTCTTGCCTCCTTTTTCTCCTCTTCCTCTCCTTCTTCTTCCAGATTATTTCCATAATCTCCTCTGTTCCTCCTTTCCTTTTCCTTACTCATTCTCAGTATCTACCGTCAAGTGAATTGATGGCATTTATTACTATGCAATTCGTGCATGATTGGTCATATTTGATTTCCTAAGGAAAATTTGCATAAGAAGCGGGCATATTACTCAATTAGGTATATATAATTGGGTCATTATTGAAATCAAGGGGAAAGCTTTCCCTCTTCTATGGAGGACATTTTTTTTCTACAAATTCAACCTTTAACAGGCCATTTGGTCAACAGCAAAACACATACTAATTGATTCCACTTACACATGCTCAAGTATTATTCACTTCACACATATCACTGAATTACTTAGAGGGAGCAGAGGAGATGTGAACAGTGTGATAGGAATAGGAGGCAGAAAAGGGAAAAATAAAGAAGACCTAGTGATTCAGAAGCTAAAGCTGAGAGAAAAAAGCCAGTGACTGTATAAGAGGTGGCAGCAGCTGTCAATCTGGCTGCTAAACCCCGCCTGTCAATGTTGACCTCAGCAGAGACGACCAAGAAACAGTTCATCATCCAGTCGGTCAGTCAATTGGCCAGTCAAGCCAGCTGGTCAGCCTATCCCCAATGATTTAACTCACTTTAATTGAATGCCTACATGAACAAAGGAATTCTTTCCTTGACACTGTAGTAAAACAGATCCTTTGCATACTCAGGATCGAGTTTCCATTAATGTAATCCTGACATAAGTGCTCTAGCCTGCCTGTCGACGGCATCCTCAGAGCTGTAGCTCAAAGACTGAAGTTCATTGAACAATGGGCTATGACGTAAAAAGTGTCCCAAGCCTGTTTTCATCTCAAGCACTGTATGTTTTAACAAGAATAACTCCCAGGGCGAGACAGAGATTTTATTCAATTTCAGTCCTGATCTGAAAAGAGCTGAGGAACCCTGCCAAAGACTAAAAGCAGTTATCTGTCACCCATAATGCTGAGCAAAACTTGTTACGAAGACTCGCGCACAGAGGAGGATAAAATAATGTCTAAAAGCAGCTATTTATCATCTGGAAATCCACTGTGTTATGTATGGTTCTTCATCAAACTCTGCACACAGAGACTTTTCTAACCCCTGAAGAATGAGTGTAAGACAAAAACCCTAACCACTGATGCTATTCGTCTTACTATTAATTTGAAAGAGTCCCTCTATCTTTTCCCTTTTCTCTCCCTCGTCCTCCTTTCTTTTCTTATTCTTCTTTCTGTAATTTACACTTGCATCCTTCCCCATACCAGTGCCTCTCTCACTCACTCTCTCACTCACTCACTCACTATGCATTAACCTCCCAACACAAGCGTGCGTTGAATCTTAAATCTTGAGGCAGTACCTTGGTAAGGCTGCGGGCAGCGCTGTCCTTGCCCCCGGGGGTGAGGTTCCTGAGCTGGACGTCCAGCAGTTCGACCAGCTGGGCCATGGCCCGTACTGTGGATGGCACGTCGCCAGGACGCAGAAGCCCTTTGGTCTGCTCTGCCAGCTCCCTGGCTACAATCGCTGCCGTCTCACCCGAGCGAAGCTGGGAGCCAAACAGGGTGACGGGGGGAATAAAGTCAAGGAAAGAGGAAGATTGATGGAAGCAAAGAAGTCAGATGAGGTTAGAGGGGAGAAAAAAGTTGGGAAGAGGAGAAAAAGTTAGCAGGAGTACGGAGAGGACAGTGGGAGGGAGGGATGAAAAGAGTACAGTAATAGACATGGAAAGGACAGAGAGGTAAAGGACAGAGAGAGTTAGGGAGTTAAGTGTAGAGGAGTTGAGGTGAGGGTCAGGAGTAAGGAAGGGATGTGGGACCATAAAGAGGAGAAAAAACAGCAAATAGGTTAGTTAAAGGGGCAAGAGGAAACCAGTGTTTCATAAAGTGTTCATAAGGGCATTTAATAACTCTTTACAGAAGCAACTCCTAATTTAGCACCTCTGCTCCAATGCTGATTTCACAGGGACCATTTGCCATGTTTCATCTTTTACAGAAAACCTCGAAAGCCTTTTGGCTCATGTGAGAACAGACACAAAGCAATACAGTGAAACTGTAGAAGGTCACTCGGCCAGCACTTTGTTTGTACTTATGTTTTCTATGCAAAACCAATTGATTCTATGCAGATCAGCATCATGATGCCTGTTAGCCTCTTATAATGACAGCACAAGTTTGACTGAATGACCTTTTTAGACATTACTATTCCCTTACAGCTATATACAATCTCACAGATCTCAAACACGAGTTAGGGATAACAAATGAGGATGGATACATGGCCTAAATCTTTCCCTGTGGTCAGTGCATCTTCATGCATGGGTTATGGCTCCAGGACTATATCCATAATACTTATCCTTAAACTAGGCCTCGATAGTAGCCATGAGAGCCAGCAGCAGCTTTCAGACTTACTTTCTGCATGATGTGGTTGACCCAGGGTGACGTGCAGTTGCTGAGGTCAGGGCCTTGAGGATCCCAGTAGCCCAAGTGGGCCATGCACACGTATGTGGCCACGCCTGCAAAACCCAGCAAAACAAACAGGGTAAGACAGCACTGACATTCACCAGGAGACACAGGGTCTTTGGAGGTGCCTGGGGTTCGCTAAGCAGACTTTGTGTGTGTGTGTGTGTGTGTGTGTGTGTGTGTGGATTGTAGTTGGAGGATTGAGGAATCAGTTTTGTCATGTGAGCTAATTGATTAAAATGGGAGAATTTGTCCTACAGAAAACCTGTGTGTGTGTGTGTCTGTGTGTGTGTGTGTGTGTGTTGTGAGAAATTATACTACTCCACTGCATTTTCAGAGGGAAATACATATATTTCACTTTGTAACAGCCCCTTAAGACCCCTTAGATCCTACTCTTCTCCATCCCACTCAAAATCAAAATCAAAGGGTGGTTGTGCACACTGTGGAAAAGTTTATCCCTTACTGTCAGGTCTTCCCTGTGCACTGCCACTTTGAAATCTTGTCTTAAGACCCATCTTTTTAAAATTGATTGAGTCTTCACAGTTATTATTGGGATTACATGACTGCTTTCGTTGTATTTTGTGTATTCCAAGTTGTTTATGGAGCACATTTAAAAACAACAAACCAATGTTAAGTTTTTTCACAACAAATTAAAAGCACAATTAAGCAATTAGAATGAAAATAAACTGACACTAATTAAGTTTTTATTGTCCTCTTTCAGCATTCATCATTTTAAAATGTGCTCTTTATATACTGTATATTGACTTGACTAACTGTATCTATTGATAGCAGCGAGTTAATTAAGTTAAGGTTTCAAATGCAGGGTTGAATGACTCGCCAACAGCATGTGTAGATGACCTAAGTATCGCATTAATATACTTACAGGTTCAGAGGATAGTACATTTCTTATGGTGGTTTTTACTTTTCTATTCTTCCATTTTTTCCTTACCAACACTGATTCCCATACCTGAACTTGTGTATTGGCCAAGTACTGATTCAATACCAATGCATTAAAACATTCAACAGCTGTATCAGCTGTGTATACTAATAACACTGTATTAATGTGATATGACTGTTGCCATTGTTGTATGGTATGGTTCATTGTAAAACATTAACACATATGCAGCAATGCCATAGAATCAGTCTTTTTTTTTTTTTTACAGAGGAAACCACTTGTAGTGATCAAAAACCAGTGCTGTTTGAATAATTTCCCTATAGTAATCAAGTAGTCAGCTTACAGTGTTCATTTGGTGTCTTTTCATACTTGACAACATATGGCAAAAGCATTCAAAACTGTTGTTGCCTACTACTGCAAGCTGTCATATGATGATGCTCTCCAACTTACTTCTCCAACTGCCTCTCGTCTCATCTCACCGTGTCTGAATTTCACTCACTGACTCGAGTTGGAGTGATTGCCTAGTAGCATCACGTGACCAGTGCCGTAAAGGCTTGAAAAGCTGCAACGGTTAAAACAAAAATGTAATAACTCTCAATAATTTATAGGTTATAGTCCTTGTCTGGATAGGATATCTGCATATGGATCTGAACCCGCACCACTGTCCACCTCTTAGTGACCAATGGCTAACATTGGCTAACATTGCTCTTTACCAAAATACAATGCACAGTGCAACTTAGAGCAACAAAGAAGAATTGATTTCTGGGAAAACTGCTGTTTTATCTGGGTCTGAACCTATAAAGTTTATCTATACATACCGATCCAGTATTTTAGGCAGTATCCGAGGCATTTCTGACAATAGCATTGGAATTGAAACAAGTCTATATCTAACTATGGCATCGATATTCTCTACTTTAAGAGTTCTGCACCAAATAACTCTTAACACAAGACTAAGGAGGGAATATTGAAGCATATGCACAATATGCTAATTACAGAACCAGCAATAGAAAGACACTTTGCACTGGGAAAAGCTTTCACATACACTCTAACCACCCATTCACTGAATCTATACATTCTGCCATCCCCCAGCCCGGGCATCTTTCTTACCCAGTGTCCCTACAGGGCAGGGCTGCTTGGCTGTCTGGCCTTGCTGTGTTCGGGGCCACGATATGTCAGCTGTCACCCTCGGACTGCAGAAGTCTTGTGGAGGCAGAGCAGGAGGCTGTGGGGCTGCTGGAGGGACCTGCACTGGCGGAGAGCGTCCTCCAGCTTTCTGGTTGGTGTCAGGAATCTGATTGGTGTCAGACGACGAGCCACCGGCAGGGATCAGAACGGGCTGGCGGACCGTAGTGGTGGTTCGGTACCGCTGGCCAGGGGAGGTGGTGAGGAGAGGCCGTGGGGTGGTGTAGTAGGGAGGAGAACGAGTGGTGGTGGTGCGGCTGGTAGACGAGGAGGAGGAACCTCCACCACCAATAGGACCTCCTCCTCCTCCTCCTCCTCCTCCTCCTCCTCCTCGGTTAGGGGGCATCATGGGAGGTGGGCGATAGTCTAAAGAGAAAAGAGAATGAACAGGGTTTAAATTCACAAAAACACTGCACATGGATTCCTAAACCAACAACTAAAACGTGTTATACAGATTTGAGGGTCCCAACACAACTGGAGTGTGGAGGTTTTATGCACTCTGGGTGCCAGCACAAGAGTTCAAAATGTGTTCCCAGGATGGAAAAGTGAGAGCAACAGAGTTAAAAGAACTGTGATTAAGCAAACCATCTGAATCAGCTCCAAGTCATGTGAGCAATGGCCCACAGGTACAAATAATATCATAGTGACTGACACGGACACATTTGCAGGCATTCATTTACACAGCAACAAAAAGCTTTGACAGGGAGTAGCTCATGTTTCTGATGACTTCCCAATGTCAGCGTTTCACCCCTTGTCAGTGTGGTCATATGCCAGACCTTTGTGGGTTTGTTTCTTTTATCAGTTGCTCCCAAAATCAGGACATGTTTCATAACAATAAAGCAGAATAGCATAAATGCGTGTGACACAGTGGTACAACGACTGTGTTAATGTGTAAATCCAAAATCTCCAAGCTAGAGCAACAACTGGTTTGCAAGCATGTACAAGGTTACCAGTCTTTCCTATGGGACTGTTACACAGTAGTGGTTCTTGCTGCCTAAGCTGATAGAAAAAAACATTCTTTCAAAGTCATGCATGATTCATAAAACCATGACATCACAAGAGGCAGAAAGGCCACTTAAACGCATATGGCACACTCTTTTATTGTCAATATTTCATTGTAAAAAGGCTCAATTATTCACATTGACCCTGTTCAAGGGACAAAAATAAAGAATAAATGGATGAGATGATGAAGCGAGAAGAAAAGCCCACGTGCTTGTGAAGTGTTACAGTGTCCTCTCATGAACATACTATACCAACGTGTCTCTCTATCTGCTCACTGCTTACGGCCCCATGCGGTACAAATCAATACTGCGGGATCGAAATTTGAGTAGATGGAAATAATTATTTACACATTTCCTTCACTTTCCCTATGAATTGTTTTATTGGTCTCAAATGGTTTGGAAGTCATTATGTTCAATATTGCATACAGGTGGGGCTCAATTCTAAAGCTGCATCCTTCCTTAGAAACAAAGCAGGGTAACTCTTTATCTGTCACTGCGAACATTTGAACACTTGAATAAATATGTAAATTACACTCAAGAACATTTTTAGAAATGTGTAATTAAAGAAAACAAACCCACAGCCTAGGTGTTAAATTTAAACCCACTAAGGCTCCACATTGTGCTAATTAGTATGGAAAACTCCATACTTAATTCTTACACTTTATAAACTTTATTCTTGTGTGCCTGGTTAAAAACAACTACAACTGAGTGACACTTTGCTTGCAGGCCTATAAAGTTAGCAACTACAATAACTGTATGACGACACCAACCAGCCAGCTTGCAGGAAATATTGTAACAATCTCCCCTTGCTGAGTTAGAGCTTAGAGGAACATCCAAAAGCGTTTTCGTAGAACATTATGATGTCACAGTGAAGTTCACCATTTCATCACTTCATTATTTTAGACATTTGTGTTACATTGTGTCATAAGTGAGGTCACAGTGAGCTTGACCTTTGGCCTCCGAACTCATCAGTTCATCCTTAAGTCCAAGAGAATGTTTGTGCCAGATATAATGAAATTCCCTCTAGGCGTTCCTGATATGTTGTGTTAACAAGGGACAGATGTGAGGTGACAGTGACCTTGACCTTCGACCTTTGACCACCAGAATCGAATCAGTTCATTTTGGAGTCGAAGTGAACATTTGTACCAAATTTGAAGACAGTGTTCCTGAGATGGCACGTTCACGAGAATGGGATGGACAGACGGACGGACAAACATAACACCTCCAGCCAGAGCTGTCACCAGTGCAGAGTTGTAGCAACAGTGTTTCAACTTCATCTTCCTATTCAAAACCCACGTGTATTTACTGAGGTCCACATGAAGGCAGACACACACACACACACACACACACACACACACACACACACACACACACACACAGACATAAACACAGAGGCAACTCTCTTATATCGCAAAGCTACTCAAATATGAATTCTCCCTATTTCATGCTATGCCAATTTGTAACAGAAGTATATATTCTACAATCTCGGGTTCTGTGTTGATTCGCTGACTGAAGCAAACCAAAATCTAAGAGTGAAATTCTCCAGAAAAGCAGAACCAGGCTGAACTTGCCTGAAAACATTTTTCTCAGCAGCTCCATGCCGATCTGCAAATATGAATTAGATTTCTCTTTCTCTGAAGAGTGTGCAATAGATCGACATCACGCTCCATGATTTCTGGGTAAAGAACTCCTTCGAGCTCTCAAAAGTTCTGCTATCGCTCGGTGCCAGTTGGGGTAGCAAACAGTGTGAAGTTGCCTTGTGCGGCTTTAAGTCTGCCTTGATGTTAAAACTCTCCATGATTTTCACTGGAAAACTCCGGCACCTGTGTTTCCCTGTCTAAGGACCTGGTGCGCCTTAGGCCATAATGTGTACTACATGCTGGCCACTGACATTGAAGGGCTATGAGTCGTTTCTCAATGGAGCTGTGTGTTTTGCTCAGGAAAGGGATGTGAGTGCATGAACACAGACCTCATGTTGTTAGGGTGTGATCCACATCATCAACACATGCTTAATCTGAAAGGACCTGATCTCTGCGTGGTCTGATTTGGAAAGAATTAGTGACTTTATGTCGTTTTTTGATGTCAGTCCTTTCGTGGATAAAGTGAAGGTGTGAGTGTGGAGATTGAAGTGCGTGTGTGGGTGGTAAGAAGGAGTGGGTGCTTATATTATTTACTGTGAGCTGGAGTTGTCCCTTCCTGTGGATTTGAAGTAATTAAAGACTCTGTCCCTCCCTCTGTCTTTCTCTCCTCCTGTGTCTGTCTGTCTGAGTGACTGACAGCCATGTAACATCCCGCTCCTCCTGTACGTTCTGTTCTCTTCCTCCACAATTCAATGGAGTGTTTCCGTACCTAAACTGTGCTGCTCGCCGTTCCTGAATCACTGCCGCCCTGCCTCATGCATTCTCCACGGAACATTGCCATCAATCATGCGTGGCAGCAGTGGCCTAGGGACTAGCTGTCAATCTGCGTGTGTGTATGTGTGTACTTGTGAAACAGTGAGTGTGTGTGTGCCTATCTGCACTCAAACGGGAAGCTCCATTAGGGGCTCTGCCACAACAATAGAAGAGTAATGGGGTGTGTGTGTGTGTGTGTGTGTGTGTGTGTGTGTGTGTGTGAGTGTCTGAGGTTGATGTCTGCTGTCATTTGAGTACAGGGCAGAAAACACAGGGGCTGGCAGCTTGGGATGAGGTAACACAAAAGCCTGCAAGCATCACAGACAAGGGGCCACAGCACTTCACTGCCCATGCATCTCTATCTCCCTTCTTTGCTCTGCTGTTCTCTTGACATTTTCCACCTGATTTGATCGCTCACTCCTAACTTTTTTTTTTTTTGCCACCCTTTTTATTCTATTTTAACTTCTAGCTCTTAACCCACTCTCTCTCATGTGTGCTCGCCTGTGTCTTTATTTTATCCTCCTTTGCTTGCTCTTCTGCAGCATTTAAATGAAAAAAAAGAAGCCTGTAATGTGATGAATTTATCACCGGCATCACTAAGGATGCTGCGAAAGATGCTGTAGGGAACTACAGGAACATGACATAACCGCTTCATGAAACATTTATAGAGAAAAAGGCTAGAGGTTGTACTCACGGGGACTGACATATCTCCCTGTGTTTAAGCTTAGGAAGCTGTGAGTAAATGCGTTAGGACAACTTCATGATGTCAGCTAACCTAAACGTTGCGCTCTTCGCAGCGATGGATGCCACAAGAACAACCGTGTGACACAAAGCAAAAATACAGTCACAAACACAGTACAAGTTGTTCACTTAAGGATTTTACTGGAGGCCCTGCACACGCTGGTGGCTGATATATTTTGACAGAAATGTTCAAGAAGAAACACAAGGAATCATATTACATTATATATATGCATTATATATTACATACATACCTCACGTACCAGCACACTGTAATGCAACATGTAAGCAACCTCTTTTTTTAATGAATATATATTCTTTCTGCACTGATGCTGCATTGTTCTCCACCATGCTCCTTCTGCACTATTCTAATAAACACTGGGCAATATGTGTTTATCAGCTTTCAATTACAATTTACTCGGAATAATTCATTTGAACAATATTTGCTTGTAAAACAGTAACACGATATGAGCATATCATAATGATACAATAGCACTAATGGCTGATAAGTCCTAATTATATTCTATTCTACTGGTCGAACTCAAAATCCAAAGCTCCTGTGGTGACACTGTTTTGTTTTCTGTGGTTACCAAAATCAAGAATTAATTTTCAGTCTCAGCATAACATGGAAAAGCGCTCAGAAGACTGGAAATGTGAACATTTATAATTCAGTAACATCTGGCAAAGTCCACCTGCTGGAACAGCTCGTAAGAGAATCATGAGTTTGCTTTGCTGGCCATTCAATTCCATTCTATTCTCTTCTATCCTGTTGTGTTTGTTTTCCTGACCTGTAGCGAGCCCAGGGGAAGGTGAGACAATGGCAGTCTGGCAGTAAACTTGTTCCTGGAGTTGTCTATCTGACTGTCACCACACTGGAGGGGCCACAGAGATGCTGTCAGTCAGCCTGGGATGCTAGCACATGATCATCTGACATGCAGACAGACATTGTTTGTGTGTATATCTGTGTGTGTGTGTGTGTGTGTGTGTGTGTGTGTGTGTGTGTGTGTGTGTGTGTGTGTGTGTGTGTGTGTGTGTGTCTGTGTGGCAATGTTTTTCTGTGTGGGTACGACTGCCAGTCTCTGCCTCTGCTCTGTTGCCGAGAATGCTCCTGTTGCCGTCTCATTCGGTAAACAGAGGGATCGTAAATCCACAACACAAAAGGTAGAAGGCAGGGAGGAGAGAGGAGAGGGAAAACCAACTTCCCTTGGCAAGTTTCCCACATTGTCAGAAAAGCAGTGGACAAACAGACTGTGAGAGAGAGGAGGAGTGAAACAGAGGCAAACAGAGAAGGGATTTGAATGAAGAACAGAGAAGTTTCACAGAGCTGAGATGAAGTGTCTATTATACTTCTTTAATATGCAAGACGATTAGTTTCTTGCAGTTTCCTTAAAAGTTACTGCCTCCTTGTCTCTCTACACACACACACACACACACACACACACACACCATCCTGAACAGTAGGGAGGAATAGATCCAGAGGGGTAACAGCAAAATGATAATCTGACTGGAGGGCGCAAAGCTTTCTAGGCTGGATAGTAGCACAGACATTGAATAGGGCTGCATACTGCGATAACGCACTGCCCCTATGGCTGGAGAGCACACTCACAAACCCACACACACACACACACACACACACACACACACACTCACTTAAAGACACTTACTTTTTGCTCACTTGTGCACCAAGCAACACATGCATTTGCTTGAACAGAAATGCACTTTTCACTCGCTTACGTGCAATGCAATACACACAGTGATACACACACACACACACACACACACACACACACACAGAGAGAGCTTGTGGCGAGTGGCTCCAGCCTGCTGATAAGACAGAATGGAGCACTTCAAAGCAGTGATACTTGGAGATAGAAAACAACCTCAACTAATAGAGCCTCCCTCAAAATGGCTGCCAGGCACCACCACGTTCCAGAGCTAATGTCTCACATACAGACGCATCACCGCTCAGCCCTGCTGGCTAACCAGTTGCATAATCATGTCATCCCACTGCTGAGGTCGGAGACACCTGCAGCAAGTTTGCCAATTACATGCTTCGTTCTTAATCGGGGGAAGTTCCCTTGTTCAAAGCTAAAAGCTAATGGGACAGACCAATTTTTTTTTTTTTTACTTTTTAATTTTTTGTTTTTCTCTTTAATAAGTAAAGGAATCATCAGCATATTCCTTTAAAGTGCAGATTGTAGACTCTGTTGTTCCAGACATGGATCAAATTTATGTCAATTCTGCAAGGACAACAAGTATAAATATATAGCAGGCATAAAGTAAAATCCCATTACTCATTATCCCAATGAGAGCTGTAGCCTCCAGTAAGTGACCCTGTGGCGATTCAATATTTTGTTCCCCATAATTTATCACCATGCCCCATCATTTGGAGATTAAGATGGTATCCACTCTGTTGCCCTCCTGCAAATTTTTTCATATTTCCAAAATGAAATCTGAATAGGACACAGCTATGGCGACACGCTCTGCTCTGCTCTGCTCGCTGCTCTCTTCTGTATTTACTTCCTACGAAGCTGTGGGCTTCCCTTACACCCCTGTTGTCCTGGCTAGGCCTGCTTAATTTGGCATCTGCTGTTTGGCAGAAGGGAGGCTGTGTGCAGGCCAAATGCAAGCAGAGGCCTGGCTGGGGCAATCCAATCGATAAGGACACACTGCAGGCAAGGAACAGGTGCAGCAGACTCTGTGAGGCAGAGTTCAGTCTCTGCTGAGATGGCTGTGTCGTAATCTATTTGGGAAAGAGGGAGATGGGTGGGGGAACAGGCAATGGAGGACTGAGGTGAGAGAAGAAGCGTATAGACTTAAGGTGTGAAGGACACTATTTTCTGTATACTGTGTTTTGATGAGACTGTAGATGTATGAATTTGACCGTTTTATTTTAGAAAATTAGATCCAAAACACTTTGGACACAAGACCCATGTGAAAAGTTCTGATTCTAGGATCAACAACTAAAATTTCAATTTCACAGGTTTACACTTTGTGTCATAATCATAAAAACATACTGTGTAAACCTGCAATCATTTTGCCAGAGCTGAATTTGAAGTGGTGTGAACAGTTTGAGGATTTTACACAGACAGTATGCTCCCTCACAAGCACACACATGCACATGCAACTCTGTGTGGAAAGCCAGAAATGTGCTGAGGGTGAGTCTAATCAGTGATCTAGTGAAAGAGGGTCTCCACTTTAGTCATTAACTCTCTCCAACTCAGGAAATGTTGTTTCTAACATTTCCTGCACTGCTTAGCCATGAGGAGAGGAGAGGAGAGGAGAGGAGAGGAGAGGAGAGGAGAGGAGAGGAGAGGAGAGGAGAGGAGAGGAGAGGAAGGGGAGGATGGAGTAAATAGGCGGAGAGGGGGTAAAGACAATAGATACTCCGTGCTTGACTTCCTTAGGAAATGGGACTCTGTGATTCAAGCCATTAAGGGTTCAAAGGTGAACCTTTAAATTTCCGTAAACTGACAGAGTGGCAAGTAGAGGTCATCCCTCTATGTAACTGTGGATTTAATGGATTAGAATACAGTGCCAGTGTTTGATTCCTCGCTCTAATTTCACTATTGATGGTGTTTTGTGCAGCATTATTAAAGTTTGGAAGAAATGAGTTATACAGTGGGCGTAAAGGTTTGGTTGATTCTGAGCTACAGAACTGTAGAAACAGCCCATGTGTAAAAACACTGAAATAATCTTGCTCAGAAGGAATTGTCATGCATTAGTTGTTTAGATAAAGTTGAGGTCATTATTATGAAATTCTTGGAATCTATTGTAAAACAGCGTTTCCCTCTGATTAACATCTATATACTACAGAACAAAAATATCTCCAGGGTTGCTCATTACATTTTTCTCACAGTTGGTTTCATCCTGCAGAGTATGCAATCAGATTATCACACCTGAACTTCAGAACTTAAGTAGATCATCACCTTAAAGGGCTGAAGTGAAACAGCCCAAGAACATAGTATCCATAAGGCTTTGAGCATACGAAAATTTGCACCATGGAAGAAAGAACAGCCCCTTCCCAAAGATGCAGATAACATGAATAATTTTGCGACTTTGTTGGGAAAACTTTCTTCAGTGTGGCAAGGCAGACTGGTGGTGATAAATTATTCAAATGTTTCATTGGAGCCATGCCGCTTGCGTAGGGCAGGCCTCTATAATATGCATGTAAGAAGACATGATGAAACAATTCCATAAACAGTAGAGAGTGAGAAAGTGTTTCGGGAGTGTGGGGTAGGAGGAAAGGGTGATGCAGAGAAAAGTGACTTTGACTCCGTCTTTATGTAGGCACCCAAGCGCTGGGCCTCTATAATATATACATCTAAGAGCACTCGATGAAATGGCCTTGTGTGATGTGGGAAAGGGCTGGGAGCCGAAAAGGAGGACAGATTAGGCGGGAGATAAGGACGACAGAGTGAAAAACATGGAGTAAAAGAGAAAGATATATGAGAAGGGGAAATATTGAGATTCCTGCCATTGTGAGTGTTTGTGTGAGAGACAGAGATAAAGAATGGGGATTTAACAGACAAAGAAGAAACACAAACAGACATGTGAAACAATAAATGTAGAGAGGCATTTCACTTTCTTCTGAAGCACCAAGGGAAGAAGAATATGCATTTCAAAAAGATCATTTTCTGCTGCATGCTGCATCAACGATGTGATGGAATACAAGGGAGGAAATCTTTATATTATCTGCTGGCCTAAGGTGAACTAAACCTTGATGTATTTTCTTCTTCTTCCTCTTCTTCTCCTTCTTCTTCTTCTTCTTCTCCTTCATGTTAGACATTTACATTTTTCAATAGTGGGGTCAATGCCATACCTATTTCAATGTCATATACTTTGAGATGAAAATAAGGCAAACTTCTCGAGCATCTCGTCTTATCACAAGCATCAATAGTAGAAGTTTGCAGAAATGTTGTATCACAGCAGCAGTAATTGTGCTCATAGTCAGATTTGTGTACTCACAATGACCTCTTCTAAACTGTCCAATGAGCCGCCTGTGTTACCCAGTTGGACAGACACAACACAGTGTAATTGGTGCTCTCTATGTTGTACCCCAATTACACGCAGTCCTCAGTGGCCTATCTCTGCCTTCTCTTACTACATGGCCCATTTCCTGTCTCATTTTATATCTCTAAGAAGTCCATATGAGCTGAAACAAAAGCAGGGCAAGCATTAAGCTACATCAGTAATGAGTGGAAATCCTCAGAATGGCCCCTTTCCTTGGCCTGTTTCCTGAACTGGCTAAGGAAAAGGAAAAAAAAAAAAATCAGGACTGCAACATAGCATGTCTGACTGTCGTCACTTTACAATATATGGTTAATATCTTTATAGTGAATCCAAACAGAAAAACATTCCTTTTTTAGAAGGAATGAAGGGCCAGCTACAGCAACAAAATAAAACCTCCAATAAATCGACTTGTCACCTCATTTTCCCAAGAATGAGAAAATCATGCAGTTCAGGTAGTTAATTTATTCCTTGTCCTTATTGAGTGAAGGAGCGGAGCGAGGAGGAGGCTACAGGAGCGAGGCAGCATTGATTGTATGTATTTATCTCCCACTGGTCAGCAGTCTGCCTTGTTGCTGTGCACTGGAGGTCATTCTCCACATTGAATCCCCATTGATCTCCTCTTTAGAGCCTCCTGAGACACCCAGAGTTCCATTATGAGAGTGATCACACTCTCAAGTGTACACCAATAAACACGCATGCACACTCATGAATAGAGAAACACAAACTCATACCGTTAAGTACATTAGCACATTAGCTCATGGGCAGGCACATCATTATGCATGCATAAACACACACATACACACATTTTTACAGCCTCCCTTCATACACACACACACACACACACACACGCTGATCGGTAGAAACCAAGTTTAATGCTGCCTCTCTCTATAATTCCTTGTACCGTGCCTCCTAACTGCGTGTAAGAGCATGCGTTAATTCAGACATCATTTAATAAGACACGCAGCCAGACTGCCTTGACCACTCCATAGAAAGGTGCTGAAAGGCAATTACGCTGGGCAAATAGCCCTTCAGGCTCCAGGGGCCTAAGCCCTTCGAACTAGAGGAAAGGAGGAGGGGAGGAGGGGGGTGAACTCTACCATCACCCCAGAGTTAAAGGAGAGTCACTCTGGGTTAGACAGTACACCTAGCATTGTCATACTGAAACAGCGACTGACACAAGACTCCCCCTGCAACTTGGATTCATGACCCTCCTGACCTGAGTTTAACACGGGTCAGAAACTGTTCAGCCAAGATAAACAGACATGTCTTTACAACATATGATTTATTTACCTTCGATATGCATTTTGATTCATATATGACTTTTCCAGTATTGGAAGTGTTTTGTTTTCTGACTGTTAAATTTCTGCCACCAACAAAATATGGAGATGACCTGAATGACGTTTGTGCTGCTCAAATCATTTAAAGGCTGAACTTTAAGCGGCAGTAACTTATGTTTAGGTCATTTTGACATGTTATCACTTACAAGACCGCTGTGGCAAACACAGCAGCCAAACAGCTGCCTAGTTACACATTCAGTGGATATTATAATATTCACTCTCCTTTTAGCTTTGTTTTGGTTTCCAACAACTCCTTAGGGAAATATTTAGCTTCTGCTTGCTAACTGTATCTGTCCACTGGTTTGGTGCTGGGCGACATACAGTCGCTGCAGGGAGAAATGAGAGTGAACCAAACCAGTAAAGTTAACAGCAGAGTTGATTCATAATAACTTAGTCTATGTGGGTTCATCACCACACGCAGCTCCTTCAACAGTACTCATCTGAGCTATTGTAAATCGAAAAATACTGTGGAGACAGTGCCCCAGTTAAATTCAATGACCTTGTTGTAAGCTGTTATAATAATATACAATACTTATAAAGACAGTTGATGTGGAGTTTGTGTTTTAACAGTAATTTGTATGGAACGGCATTTCGGTCAAACACAGGTTGTAGCTCCTCCTCCCCACATACACTCTTGGCTCCATTCACAAGGAATGAATTATGATCTCTTAAGCAGCCGGGGAAACTAAAGGCACGGCTGGTGTGTGGTACAGTAAAAGGCAAGAGGCTTTTACAGTATGTAAGACTCATCAGACATTCCTCTAAAGGTAGACATCAAGGTAGTCTTTATGATGTCTTTGTGAATTACCCTTTGCTTAACTAATAAAGCAGAAACCACTTTCACAAACAGCAACCCTCCTGACATCTGTAATTTCAATGACACTGCTTTGTCCACAACCTGCTCTTTAAGGATTATCAAGGTTTTTTTGGGGGTTTTTTTTCTTTGACGTCTGAAAACATGCAGATACTATGGGTGTGGTGGTGAGGGAACAGTCATAATTGAGAACCGTGACAGCACAGATGGTGCTTTTTTTTTTTTCCCTTCCTTTTTAAGTAATTTTGCAGAATTAATTATTGGAGGAAGATTAGTGGCTGTAAGTATCCCTTATGTCACAACAAAAAAGCATTTATCATTAAAATGAATATTAAAAACATTACGAATATGCCAAGGTATTTCATTTGACATTTAAAAAAAAAAAAAAATCACATCACAGCTTGTCCAGTAAATTTAGCAGGGAAAAGTACTCAAACCAGCATGTTTCCCTTCTTATTACTCGGGTACTCAATCAAAAATGATGTGGAAAAAGACAAGAAGAGGAGGAAGAGATGGGACCTACCATTGTTGCCAAAGTCCAGCGAGTACTTGACCACATGGTAGTTATTCCACACGTACAGCAGGTTATCTCTCGGGTTGTAATCCACTGCAGCAATGTACTGGTAGGAATTGGGGAACGGTATGTTAACCGTCATCTCCTTGCTCTTGTCAGTGTTGTACATGTAGTCAATTTTGTTCCCTGTCCCTTCGTTGTCGTCATCTTCATAGACGGTTTTGACGACGTACAGGACTCCGCAGATCATGAAGGCGTTGGAGGCAGAGCGTTTGTCGTAGCTGGTGTCCCAGGAGCCTTCAATGCGCAGGGTGTAGGGGTTGAGCTGGCTCACCACGATGCGCCCGTTGTTTTGCTCTGTTGCATAGATCACCCAAAGTCCATTCTCGTCCACCGCCAGGTCGATGTCCGACTTGCCCCCCCAGCGGTATGGCGAGGTGTCGTGGTAGTTGGCATTGGCAATAATGGCCTCGCCGCTCTTGATGCGTGTGCGTAGGTCAAACTTCACAATGTTGCGTGTGCGCTCCTTGTTGAAGAAGAGCGCGCCATCATACACCACGAAGCCAGTCCCATCCACACGATGTGGGAGCTTGTAGGTGGTGGTGGGACGGCCTGCGATGAAGTCCTCCTTTGACGAGTACTCTGTCAGCGTGTCAGTGCGGTATGGCGTCCAGGGCATGTAGTAGATCTTTTCCGAGGCCTGCAGAGGGTCTTTGCACCAAGCGCCGGACTGGTGATCTGACTCAAAGAGGTGTTCACTTTGGTACACTCCTCGCAGAATGCCAGGGCACAGAAATACTGAGGAACAAACAACAACATTCTCACATTAAATAAGCGTTTGTGCAGCTGCTCTAAAATGTCAGCTATTCTCTCAACATTTTCTGACAGTGCGTGTGATGTTTGCCTCTTTTCATAAATGTTACACTGTGTTTTAACTTAACCTTAACCACCAGTGAGTGACGATGACATGCTAGGCTTACTGTGTTGTGATTCGGATGTTGTATAGTCCCTGTCATTCTTAAGCACAACAACAACATACCTCCTATTCAACAGATAATACCCTGCTCTCACAGCTGAGAGAAAATGGCACATTTTGTTCTACTTCCCCCCCTTTCCCTCTATTCCCATTTCTCCCTCCCTCCCCGACTCCTCATTAGTCTCGTAGCTCTTTTTTCCTTTCTCTCCCTTCTATTTCTGTCAGGAACAACCAACTCTAGTGTACTTTTATCGCCTGCTGTTTCTCCAATTGTTACAATATTTCATTTCCCACACCGCACTCAGTATTCCCAGCTTGGAATACTGGGGTCACATTTTATGGGAGATGTGGGAGATGCAGTAAATTCTGGGAAACCAGTGCGACCGGAGTCATAGGGCCCTTTGTAATTTAACTGGAATGTTGTCACACACACACACACACACACGCACACACACAACAGACACACACAGACAAGCCAGATGTGCATTGTGGTTTTCCCATTCTTCTCAGTAATATAATTCCAGATCCCACGCAAAGCCCTGGGAATATTGATTGAATTTTCATTGGCTAGTTAAAGCACTGGCATAATTTTCATATCATGGGGAAGCATTTGAAATATTAAATGTCAATGTAATTCTCTGCTCATCGGCTCATCATAAAAATGTGCTCAACCCGTGGAGAGTTTGTTAAGTGACAGTCTACACGATACCATGGAATAATATGGGCCTAGAGTGTGTCTAATGAAAACCAGTGTTTCTAAATTGCCTCTATATGCTGAGATCAAGCTGTCTTAATATAGCTGCAGTGACTTTGAAAGCGATGTCATTCTGCCACGAGGTACAAAAGGCTTCAGGCGCTGGCATCAAAAAGTGACATCCAACCCCGAGTTTTGAGCATGTGTGCATGTGTGAATGTGGGTCTGCTTGTTTCAGACTTACCTTTTTGTTCTACTTCTGCATGAGCCATAGGCAAAATATTTGAAGAAAAAAAAAAAGAGAGAGAAAGAGAGAGAGACAGAGACAAGAGACAAAAATAGATTAATGATGCAATAATAAGGAAATCATGATAATACAATCTCGGATCTCCATAATCGTTCTCATATTTCATCCTAACCTTGTGAGAGTGCCAGGATGCTCTCCATGTGTGATTGGTAATAACATTACGTAAGCGTCTGAGGAGACAGCGCTGCAATGGGGAAGCTATCTGACAGTAATGCATCTCACATATGTCACACACACACACACACACGCACATATGGGCGGAACAGACACAAAAGTGCCATGCAGACACAGACAGAGGGAGGGAGAGCAAACACACAGGACCTTAACACGACATGCAAAGACACACACATATTGATAGTATCCATGGTGGTCCTATGCATAGTGCAGGACAAAATACAGCAATAGAGAATGACCTGAAATAATGAGCTCTTTAATGTTTGCTAATAGCAACAGAGCAATGAAAACCAGAAAATTGATTTGATTACTGGGATTGCATTTCAGTGGACCAGCCAAAACTGCCACATTAAAATGCTTTCTGATGCACAGTGGGTGAGCCAATGCTTTGTCTGTGTCACCTACTCCGTGTGACTTTGTGTGTGAGCGTGCAAGCGTCTGTGTGTGGAGGTGGAAGCATACTGAATGCACTGATTTGCTTCAACCCCAACACAAATTCCCTGTCTATTATATTCAAAGTGTTATCCTTGGAGTTTTCAGCGGAGGGCTGTTCATGTCGCCCCGCAATGAAATGTGCACACTTGCTCAGAGCCTCTTAAACATATGAATTCCATTCCACCTTTCTCCCCGGGGGACTGAGTGGAATGTGAACATGGCAGAAACCTAATCCTGCAGGCAGTGCCCTTGTGCCTCAAGTCCCGTTAGAGACCTGCTGAATGGAACTGTTCCCCCGAGAGGAAAGGAGAGGAGAGGAGAGGAGAGGAGAGGAGAAGAGAAGAGAGGAGAGGAGAGGAGAGGAGAGGAGAGGAGAGGAGAGGAGAGGAGAGGAGAGGAGAGGAGTCCTCAAACGAAAACATTTGGACATCCGAATGGCACACGTTTCTATATAGCACAAGTGCACTACATATTGCAAAGTACATGCATAAATTCTTTAACACATTAAAGCCAAAACTCATCACCAACCACAAGATATACACAAACATATGGGACACGCAGAAACACATGGACACACACATACACACACACACACGCACACATACAAGCAACCATTAAATCCTAGGCTCATGAAAAATGCATGGTAACTGGTGCGGCTTAGCACAACTCCCGATAAATAAGCAATCTCTGGAAGGAGATCGTGTTAAACCTAAAACAAGCGTGGATATGTGTGTGTGTGTGTGTCTGTGTGTGTGTGTGTGTGTGTGTGTGTCTGTGTGTGTGTGTGTGTGTGCATATGTGTGTGCATGTGTGAGAAGGCTGCTACGAGTTAAGATATAAAATGGTTCACCGCAAGGAAGCAGTTCCCTTGTGAGAAAAGCTGGGAAAGAAAGCAGATAGTGTGTCTGAGCAGAGGTGTGTGTGTGTGTGTCTGAGATGGAACGACAGATATCGATGTACCAAACGCACACACATGCACGCACATATAAACAATACAAAGAGACACATTGTGGTTGAGAAGATGGGGATTAATGACACCGAACAACAAGGACTGCACATCACCTGAGGCTCTTACACAACCTCCCAGACACATAAGAAAAACATGCAGGGTTCAAGGTTGCCAGCAAGTAATAGATTTTAAATGAAAAAGTGTGGAGGCAACAAGTATACCAAATGGCACACAAAATGTCAAACAAATGTCATTCAATTTGTATTGCTGCTCGTTGTTTCACTAGATTATCGGATGCCTCTGTTGGTGAGCTCATTGCAGGATCTTTTTTTTTTTTTTTTTTGTGAGGCATCTGTTTTTAATCTCCATGACAAGGTTAAGAAATGAAAGTTTCTCACAAATCACCGCCATTCGTCTTTCAGTGCACAGGACTTGACAGGGTGAATACAGGTTGGTGAGACATTTGTTGAAACCTCCAGCTTTTTGTCGAGGTTAGCTCAAGCGTGCACAATGGCACAAGAGATGAGAAGTCTTATTATGTATTAATTCAGACACTACGAGTGGCTATAAGAGGAAGAGACACAATATGGCCGATGACAACTTGCCGGAAAATGTCCTTGTTTCCACAAAGACGTCAACAAGAAATCATCTTCTTTCAATCTTTCTCTCGTAATTGAATTCTGCAGAGGTGCGGCATGTTTCTATCTGTTCGGTATCTTTGACTGATCATTTCCAAAACCACTTAGACTGCGTTACTGAATAGTTAGTTCTGCAGCTGCAGAAGAGAAAGTTATTTTGCCCAATTATTCCAAGCAATGCTTTGAGTGAATATCAGAAAACAATTGCAGAACAATAACACTAACAGCAATGCCCTGTTGTGAGGATGTGTCGCCTGTCTAGTTTCACATTCATTAAAAATCATATAAATATTCATTAATATCTGCGTAAGGATCTTCTCCGTTTTTGAACATTTCTGGAATCAGATGAACAGCTCTGACACTGTAGCCCAGATGCCTTCTCTGTCTTTTTCCCTCTTTCTTTCCATTTCTATTTCTCAGAAACATACCACACACACACACACACACACACACACACTTATAGAAACAGTGTTAATCTGACTGTGCTGCAGTGTAAAGATAATTAGCATTTTTATTGAAAACGTATGGTTTATTAAGGAGGTATTCGTCGAGGACGAAAGGCAGTGTGTCTGCTCATGAGCGTGTGTAATAGGTGTGTATGAGTGGGGCGCGGGCACACCGTGCGTGTTCCTGCAGACGACGAGTGGCGACAGCAGCCTTACCACTATTATCTCTGATCTCCAATCAGCTCAGCCGGGCCAAAGCCCAAGGTCATTTATGGACACAGACATTTTCATCTTTCTCTCTCCATTATTTTCTCCTTTCTTTCCATCCCCTCATCCTCACCTTCCACTGTCTTTCGTCATTTCACGCTGTGCCTTTCTCCTCATTCATCCTCTCTGTTACGTCCTCTGTATTTCTACCGCTGTCTTTTATCAGTTAATTCACTCTTTCTGTTCCTCGTCTGCTGGCCTCGTCTAACCTATTTCTCTCTATCTCTGTTTCAGCTGTCGCTCTCGCTCCCTCACTCCTTCTCCCTCTCCTTCTGTCTTCCTGGTTCCTTTCCATATTCTCTCGCTCTCTCTGGGAAGCACAAAAAACGCCTGCATATGTGTACACACACACACACACACACACACACACATACACACACTGACACATACATATACTGTACATGCACATATGGAGAGACACACAGCAACACATACACACACACGCACAGGGACAAAATCCTGGCTGCAAGCGATTGTTTCCACGACAACATGCGCGCGCACACACACGCTCACACACACACACACACACACACACACACACAGAGATCCTCTCATGTCATCATGATGAAGTTATTCCAAGGGTCCAATCTGACAGAAGTCTTTAATTGGACAGACAAGAAGGTGATTTTATCTTTTAATTAGCTTTCCTACAGAGCCAAGTTCTATTGTCCAAAATAGACTGCGTGGGTATTGCATAACATATCACTTGCTTTTCTGATTAATACATTAAATGTGGTAATGGGCTAATTGCTTCATACGGGCAGTTGCCGAGCCAGGGTCTACTGCATGTAGATGAGGGGATGGATAGACATAGTCCCCAGTGTTCCTGCCTTTGTTTTAATGAATGAACATGAATGAAACAATACATATCATCATATATCTTTCTTCTGTAGCACATGGCATATTTGTGGAGATTAAATGTATCCTGCACGAGAGCTGCCTGGGAGAAACACTCCAGTCCAGCGGCGTGCTAATGTATGGATATTTATAGTCCGCCTGCAGTGCGATGAGCGAGTATACACAGGTGGCTAATTACTGCCAAAGCTAGCTGGCTAGTTTGGCACACGACCGCCACACACTCGTACCACAGAGAGCCGGAGAGAGAAAGTGAGAGAGCACTTGATTTTAGCACTGGAAAAGAGCCAAAAAAACCTGCAGTGCAGGGGAGGAGAGATGAAGAGTTGTGAAGGTGGTGCAAGCCAAAAAAAAAAAAAAAAAAAGGAAGGGACGAAATCTCCCTGAAAACTGAACCGTACATAATTTAATTACCTGTTCTACAACCCGCTTTGAGATTTGTTTACAATATATCTATGTAGTGGGGAAACATACCAGCTCTGCCTGAACGTCAGTGAAAAGCACTTCCACTGGATGAAGTGGGGTCTCTCTGGGGCTCGGCTCATTTTCTTTCCGCGCAATGAGTTTGTGATTGGCGACGCCCTGGCCTCAGGGGTGATCACTAGGGGTCAGGTGTTTACACTCAACAGCCAGCCCGACCAGTCGTGGGAGACCTGTTTGACTTATGGATGTCCCTTGATGTTATAGTCATTTGAGCGCACTAAAGCCAACGCACCCTTCCAATGTAAATATGATGATTTGTTAGTTGTTCGCAGCGTCATATATATATATATATATATATATATATATATATATATATATATATATATATATATATATATATGTCAGAGAACAGGCCCTCTTTTATTGATCTGTCGTGATTTATGGCCACATTTTGAGAGATATTTCACCACTTAATGTCTTACAAAAAAAAAAAACCCTATCTTTCACAACAGCGCGGCTGACAGCGTTGGTTTGCTACGTCGAGCACGTCAGCTTCACCGCAGACCGCTGGATCTCCGGCCTGAGTGTCAGCCAACAGGAGTATCTTGTTCTAAGGTTCAGACATCATTACGCCTTTCAAAGAAAATTGATTTCATAAATATTTGAGGGATGTGATGTGAGGGTTCTACGGAGGGTCGAGCCACGCAACAGATCGAGATTCTCAAACGAAACAATGTGAAGTGCGGAGTCAGGGTACCCAAGGACTTGTTTCACCTTTACACAACATATTTTTCTTTGCAACGTTGTGCAACATTTCTCAAGGCTAAACACACCCACAGGAGCCAGGTAGTGTATCAGAGCGCTACCTGATCCAGCCTAAACACTTAGTCAGTACACGGAAACTGCTAATGTACTGTCAGAGGCTCTCTCTCTCTCTCTCTCTCTCTTTTCCTCCCTCTGCTAGCTGAGCTCTTTGGTTTCAGATGTTGTCTATTTTTTTTTTTTTTTTTTTTTTTTTTTTTTTCCAAAGCTACTGTTTGTTCCTCACAGTGATGAACCCATGAAATGAGCGGTGCTGTATTCTCACACAGTGGCGCAGGATTATCGAAGATGAAGACAGAATGCGCAGGCAGGTTTCAGATGAACGGATGAGACATGAAGGAGCGAGAACGCACACGGACAAACGTCCCCGTCTTGATGCCTACGCGAGTGTGTCTGCTGTGCGAGTGCGCACGCACGAGCCTGGCGGGGCATTAAGCAGGTATCAGGTTGTGTTTCCATCTGCTCCAGAGAGGGCTCTGATAGTCCTATTATTTAATCTGCCGGTCATTCTAGACGCCAGGCAAGAGCCGTTTAGCCAGACATAATTGAATGCTTCAGTGAGGGAGATCACCTTGGCCGTCTGCATGGACCATGATGCCAAGACCGTACACTCAGACAGCGTTCGACAAAAGGAATCCAAATGCGTGCCAGTGATTTATGCAGAACTTTAGGTTCGAAATATTTCTTCCAATCAGACAAGTTTGTGACAGAGCCCATATATGACACTCACTTCCAGTTGCGGGATGATGAAAAAGGTGGTGAAAAAAAAAAAAAGTTGAATATTTTAACTCAAAAGTTAATAATAAACATAAAGCAAATTCTGCCGCCGACAATAACTCAAAACAGGGTAGTTTCACTTCAAATGTATTCGAAACAAGTGAGGCTCAGTCTGTTTTCAACTATTTTGAGAAAAAAGTTTTTTTTTTTTGCTGTAAATAAAGCCTAACTATACCTCAACTCCTAAACTTGAGATGTTTATATCAAACAAAGCATGTCAACAGTAGGACATGCAGTACTGCAGGTGTACAAAAATGGACACATTTTCATTTCACAACATAGCACTACTTCTTGAACCTATGTTTCTGTGATCTTTACAAAGAGATCAAGCTCAGGTAACATTGGAGTAGTCTGAAGTATTCAGTTCAACTTTATACTTACGACTTGTTTTCATCTGAAAATACAGTATATTAGTGATCTGCTACAAAATAAAGTGCAGTAGGTCTTCTATTGGACTGAGAAAGTTGTCCCCTCTCCTCACTCCAGTGCCTGTACTCTTTATGTAATGAGTAATATGTCCTCTTTCATTGCATTTTTATGTAATATAATTTTGGCATACTGCTTTTTTTTTTTTTTTTCAAATCACAATTGAGTTTTCACCTGCTTGGTTTGTTTTCCATCCCAACATGTGGCAAAAATTAATCATAATTGCCATGAGAATAAAATATTTTTTAATGCCTCTTGTGATAGTAAAGTAACTAATGAGAGGAAGCATGAGGAGAATCACTTGAGATTTGGCTTTTTCATGAAACAGAATTGCATTTTAGCTTTGCCTTTGGACAAACCCTCGAGGCTAAAATGTAGTGTGAAATAAACATGAAGGACAAATAAATGTCTTTAAACCACATCGCCAACTGTTTTTATTATGCAGTGAGCTATAACCTAGATTTGGAGGAAAACTGTGCTGGGAAAAAAGAAAAATAGGTTCACAGTTTTTGGGATATTTTACAACCATGTCCCATGAATGTTACACTTCAGTGAATACGACCTCCCAGTCTGTTATCACATGGTCAAAGGTCATATCACCATCTGTCATCATTTGAGCCTGTCCTTCTCTCTCATGCCTCCTCCCTCAGACTTTCCCAGAAAGCTGTGTCATCATAGACTCCCATATGAACTTACCCTGGCACACAAACCACTGATGTTCATTTTTGCTTAAAACTGCATGCTGTTGAGAAACTAATCTAAATTTAGAAAACAAATATTTATCAAGATCTTAAATTCTGATTATTTTAAAGAAAGTCACAGTTGACTGATTATAACTTATGAATGACTTATCTTACTGGACATGAGTGTAGTCAAATATATAGATAACAGTACTGCCGTTATAGAGATAAGAGATCAAAAAATGTTGAAATAATAAAAAAGTACTTACTGTACGGGACACACTCATACTGGACTTCCAGGTATTTGTATGTGCCAGGGCAGGGGTCAGGGAAGACGTCAGGCCCGGCCACCACTGCACACTGGGTACGGTTGTTGCATCTACACGGGGGGTTAGATGGGTAAAGAGGCAGATATGTCAGTTGAAAACATCCAGTTACATAGATGTGTTAAATCCACTCATATAATTCACTGCATTCACCCTAGCATTCAAGAGTCATCTGTGTGTAAGGACCCTTTAGACTGACAAGAGAGCAGGCAATATGTCCTTACTGGTACAACTGCAGTGAACATTATACTAATAGAATCATGTGGTTCAGCTATACACAAGGTGATCCACAGTGGCCACTGAAGAGTTGTTGCACAAGGACACTTCTGGTGTTTGTACGTGTGTGTGTGTGTGTGTGTGTGTGTGTGTGCGTGTGTGTGTGTGCAGTGAGAACAACAACCTATGACTTTAAGAGTGTTTCAGCCCAGACTCCACATAATTAATTCTAATTATCACAGGGGCCTTCTCCTCTGACACACAAAAAGTAAGTATTTCTCACTCTTATTAACGCAGGTCGTGCGAGGCGCCACTCTGTGTGTATATGTGCTATGTGCTCCTGTTTGCATGCATGTATGTGTGCAGTTATAAATACGCATGCATGACATTTATGTGGAAGTGTTTGTAATTAAACATGCCAAGGCGGCTCCTCGCAACCAAAGATGATTTGTTGGGGGGGACAGTTGGAGCCCATATATTATCATGATAGATGCATGTAATAACAGAAAATGTTACCCCACCCTGGAGTGCCACTTTATCTCAATGGCGTTCCCTGGTTTAAATAAATTACTGAAATAACCTGAATGAAGAATATATTACGTGCGAGAATAGGGACAAAGGACACATGAGGAGAAAAGGCTTATTTTAAGAAGGCTGATGAGCCACTTCTCTGCTCATCTGAATATTTCCTTTCAATTAGTACAACTGTTCTGTCTCTCCCTCCTTCCCTCTCTGCGCACCTGTCAAACAGGCGACATTTATATTAAAAACATTCTGATTCTTCCATTGAGATATTTTTAATGAGCATGCCAAAGCCCTCAAGTCTCTTTTCTTTCAGTATCACATTCAACAATTTGCATAATGAAATATGCATGAGAGCTAATTTAATTTTTATCCAATATTCAGATATAACACACAGAAGTAATGTATGCTACGGAGAACTACCTACTGTGACATATATCTGTGTCTGTTGACCAGTGTGCCCGTGGTCAAGTGAGGGGTTACTGGAGTTTAAAAGGTTTAAAACTCAATGTGTTGCTATGTCTGTCATATTCTAATAACAATACCCGCCAGTTGTCTCTCCTCTCTCCCTCCCTTCCTTTTTCTCGCCTCTGTGCTTTTTAATTTCTTGCCCCGGTGCCTTCATCATCGGTCACCTGTCATCAGTGCAAGTTGTGGACTGGTGGGGGGGGGGCACAAAACTGACAGGGCGCCACAACTTTGCTCACAACACCCACCGATGGACACGACTGGCTGGCCCACAGTGGTGAATCAGAACGCGAAGCCCCGTTTAATGGTGGCGTAAAAAAAAACAAAAAAACCTTCCGCTGGTTATGATGTCATCTGGCATCAGACGCTGTGGCAGACGAAGGCAAGCGATTAGAGCGAGCTGCTTCTCTTAGGACTTTGGACTCAGAAGCACTGCCACAGGTGCAAGTGTAGGATTAATTATTTCCACACACAAACTTTAAGAAGAAGAAACCTGAACTCTGGTGACACCGAGAGGCTCCAGGGGCTTTGTAAAAAAAAAAAAAAAAAAAAAAGTCTCATTCCTCAAGAAGAAGGGATAAAAAATTCCAGCCGATGCTTGTGATTTGGGCAGTGAAACCAAACGACATCTAAAAGTCACTGTATGAGGTCAACAGAAAGCATAAATAACTGAAATACAATATGTTATAAAAAAAAAGCCTTGATGCAGGGAACAGGCAGTGCAGGAGAAAAAGAAAATATGCAGATGTGTTTGAAGACAGCAAAAAGGGAGAAAGTTTAGGTTTTGCACAAGTTGTGTGTGTGAGAAAGTGTGTGTGTGTGTGTGTTGTGTGTGAGTGTGTGCGTGTGTGTTTATTTCTGCTTTATGATTCTGCAAAAAAGGGCTCCGTTCTCGGGTCTTTCATGGCTGAGTCATAAAACACTGAAGGTTATTGACTGGTATTTTAAATAGAGGGTATAGAGCAAAGATTTGACATAATCCCTTGCGCGCTCTATCTATCTGCTATCACTCCTTCTTTCTCTGTCTATTTTTGTCTGCGCTACCTTTCTTTTTCCTCTCCCCATACTCTCTAAGCCAAGATAATAAACCAATTTCTTTCTCAGCCTTTGTCTTCATCCTTCCAACCAAGGAATTATTCCTCTCCCTTCCTCTTTCTTTGTCTCTCATTCCCACTGTCTGTTTTTTTTTTTCAGTCTGTTTATCTATCTTAAACCCACTTAGCTGCAGTTTTCGAAGTCACACCCAGATATATGTGGTAGGCCTCTTATTGCTGTCTTCTTTCTCCCTCTGCCTGTCTTCTCTCCCTCCTTAATATCTTTCTCATCCCTTCCTCCCTCAGGGCGTCATCTCTAGCCTCCCTCTGTTTCTCCCTCAATCCCTCCATCCTTCGTAAAGCCTGTGCTGACGTCACCGTTCTGTCTGAGCCAGTAGTCTGAGTCAGATCCAAAAAAGACTCCCTCATGTCCCCAGTACCTCCAGCTTCTTCTTCTTTTTTTTTTTTTTTTTAATCTGTTACCCTTGTGCCTGCTCTGCCAATGTGTTTATCCACCAGCCTAACAAAACATAAAAACATCAGCAGAAATTCCCAATCCACATCCTCTCTGCATCCTGACCCATGGTCAATGCAGATGTACACACACACACACACACATGGACACACACACCTTTACCTTTACAACCTATACCTTTTATTCCATATTTTCAAATACCAAAACGGCTCTATAGTTTTCTTGCATGTTTTTCTTAGTGTTGGCAGAAAAGCTCCTTTTTTTAATTAGCATGGCCACATCAAAACAAGGCAGTGGCCTGGATACCGCCTTGCCTGCTGGCTTTCTTCCCTGCAATGTGCAACACACACACACACACGCGCGCGCACACGCACACACACTCACAGACAGACACACATTCACACAAAGACACAAACACACAAACAAACTATTCACTAACAAAGCTGAGCTGTAGCAGGCAGGGAAAGAGAAAGCTGCGATGCTGCAGTGGGTGCTGTTGTTGTTATTGTCTCTGATGTTTTTCACTTTGTTTGGCAGACCTCCCTTCACTCTGTCTCTGTCTCCATCCCTCATATAAACATAACTGACTGACTGATGATTTGATGAGGCTGACGCTGGCTGATGGAGCATGTGTATGTGTGTGTGTGTGTGTGTGTGTGTGTATGTGTGTGGGTATGAGCGTGCATATGTGCTAGCGCATTCATGCACGTGTCTGTGATGCAGATGTAAAATGGAATAAATATTTGTGAGCGTGTGTTGTGCGCGTCTGCCCGCCTGCGCGTGTGTGTGTATGTGCTCGAGTGCAGATGTGTTGAAGAACTATATAATTACAGAGCAAGTGAGAGCTGGGAACTAATCCTCACGAGTTGAAAGAGGTGTCTGAGAGTGAGTGACGCACAAAGCCTCGGCACAGTCCTCTGGAATCAACATTCGAATGCAGTCAAACCATTCCACAGCGCTGTCTGTGTCAGCTGCAACACTGTGTGAACATGTTTAACACATACAAACTTTCTGGAATGAATCCCGTAAACACACAAACAAGCACGTACACACACAGTAGACTGCGCTGCCGGAAGCTTGTACGAACACACAAACACTCCAGAGCAGAAGTGGAACATTTGGGGTTTGTGGTTGAACATGTTGCTCAGGGACACTTCACCATGAGGACAGGAAGTGTCAGGGTCATTGAAGCGCCCGCTCCACAATTAATGACCAACTTATCCCTCTGTCCAAGCTACAGCCAATATAATCTTCATTATTAAGCTGCATGGACATACAAAGTTTGATAATATCTCCTCATGTCATGTGACAACACCTGAACCAACCCGATGACAACTGAAAGATCCAGAAAAAAAACTAGTATGTAGACCGTGAGTTACCACTAGCTTTAAATGGCTCAAATCGAATTTGCCTCAGATGTTATTTTTAAGAGATTTAGCATTTATCTTCATGATTAATTCAGTAAACAGAATTGTTTGCAGACATGATGTTAACTCAGTGCAATCTCTCTTTCAGCATTTCTTAAATCTCTCTTAAAGTTGCAGCGAAAGCTCTCTTCTGAAGTCATTTTTTTAGTTGTAATCCCTGCTCTCTAAAAACTTCTACTCCGCCCTGCTGTACTGGGGCCTCTTCACTCACCCATGGCCCTCGAAGGCCTTGCAATTATGGGAAATGGTGTTCATTAAAGGTGGCTAAAATACACAGATATTAAATTAACAATGATATAAGATAAGGAAAAAAAAATGACCTAGTCGCATGAAGCGAACCACAGGACATACAGTTAAAAAAGGCTGAAAGCTCTGTTCCAGGGCTGGATTTTCAGTGCTGTTATGACTATCAGGGTGATTTTGAATGAGGTTGCAGAACCCAGAAGTTACAGTTTCACTTTGGCTCTCTAAATTCAACTTATTATTATTATTATTATTATTACACACTGTAGAAACACAGATACAGTCCCATCACATTTATCAAAGAATAAACACGCTGTGTCTGAAATCTCTCCCCGTCTACTATACACTGTATTTAGCTTATTAACTAATTTGCAACAAATTTGTTTTGGAGGAAACAGAACTGTGACCAAATTATGTTTCCTAACATAATGATGTTGTTAATTAACCGTATTTCCCATGTCACAGTTGATACTGAAGGCAGTATAAATCAGTAAAATGTTCACAGATCACTACTTCACCACACTTACAACGTCTGTTTAACTTAGTGGGGGCTAGTGAGTAAGAGACTGAGAAGACTTTGGACACTGCTAAAATATTTTCTTTATTTTTTCTTTCTTTTTACAATATTGGTGAACAGAGCTTACAATCCCTGCGCTACCTTGCAACATGTTTTCTAACTGCATTACTGAGCACCTTCTGCTTTCTCTTGTCACAGCAGCAGGAACATTGATGGTTCAGAATACTGAGAAATCTCCTGGTAGCGCTCCTTGTGAGAGTTGTGCACTGGTCGGAACATGCAATATGGACTCATGGTGCGCATAATGTCACCATCTCATTTTCCTCGGCTTGCTCACCCACGCTGTGAGGTAACTTGCAGAAAACAGACTGGAAAAACATTTTCTGGTCTTGACAGCTGGACTCATACATAAACCTAGAATAAGGCAGACTATGGAGGAAATGGTGGGCTGCTAGCTCAACGCAGACTGAAATATAAAGAGGGATGGTGACGGAGTTGATGTCAAGCTGCATAGCGATATTCAGTTATGTAATGTGTTTGTCTTGTGATCACCTCTTTACCTTTTCTGTGATCAAGAATACATTTTTGTCTATTCTCAGTGTTGTCTAAAATGTAGTGACCTTTAGAAATTGTTTCTTCGTAAATCCCAAATGTTTCCTCCAGTGTTTACTGTTATTTCATTTAGCTGCAGTTCAGCTGGAAATAGAAAACAAAAAAAACAAAACAAAAAAAATTTAGACGGCATCTAGTTCAACAAACTATCTCAGTAAACACAACTTGACAAGAATTATTGCCACCATCAATTACATTATATCAGCAGTCAAAATTCTCCATAAAAACTGAATGTATCCAGCATTGTAAAAATTCTTGTCTTGTAAGCCTAAAAATATTTCCCATGGTAAGAAAGATGACAGATTTTATAAGCTTGTAACACATTCTCAAAAGAAATTACATTGAAATCCCCAAACTGGGAAAAATTAAGCAGAAGGAGTTGAGCAGTCGGAAAAACATAAAATAAGAGACGGTTTGTGAAAATAACAAAAGGAAGGGAGAGGAAGTGATTTTCACAGGGCTCTTTATGTCCTGAAGGAGTTCAGGGAAGCCATTCGACAGCAGACAGAGCGTAGTTACTGTATCTTGCTACAGGATAAAAAGCTGTTCGGCTGCCCATACACTCTCCCTCTATCTCTCTCTCTCTCTCTCTCTCTCACACACACACATATACACACACACAGACATATGAGATTCTCCCACTACTGGCCTCGTTTCAGCTCCCTGATGTGGTTACACACACACATATACAGTGGGCTGTTCGGAGGTGGACAAATGGAGTGATGGGAATGGATGTCGAACGGGTGAGAGCATGAGAGGATGCAGAGGGAACTGTGAGGTGGTAAGTAATTGAAGAGTGACGCAGGGATTGTGATTGACAGAGGTAAAAGAAGAGGAGCAACACAGACAGGTGTGAGTGTGAGTAAATCTGCGTATGTGTCTATATACCATGGGGTATAGTGAAGCAGAAGCATTACATCCTATGCCAGCACCGCCATACCACACTTAGAATAAGAAATGACAGATGTGTCTCGCTTTTTCTTTTTTTTTTTTTCTTCTCCCACACACATACACAGAAACGCACAGACACACAAACACTAATACACTTCTCGGCGGTCCCTGTGTGTCTGTCAGCTCTCGAACAGCCTGTCAGACAAGCCACAGGTAAAATAATGTTGTTTTCCCTACTGGGAAAAAGCTTTGAAATGTGCTGCATTATTAATATTTGGCTGGAGGATGTCACTCTCGCTCATAATTCTCCCATTCTTTCTGAGCATGTCATAGAAATGCTGTGTGTCCGATATGTAGCTTCTGTCAAATGAACTACACCTGACATTCCCATGCATGAAAGATGTCAGTGATAGAAAATGACTGATAGGGAGATGATCTGAACTCACTCGAGTCAAGTTTACTTGAAGAGTAAATAAAATTTTCTTTCCGTCTCCAATCCCGACAAACTGCAGTCGAGTCAATAAACTCACCCGCTCGCACTGGCACATTTCGCTGAACAGATAAAAGATGTTTTAAAAATCAGGTGGTTGCAAACTTGCTCTCTGCACACAGAGCTGTACGCAAATGGCACCTCGTATAATTTATGTGACATTGTGAACAGAACATATGATATGAAAATAACTGAATTGCATGTGAAGTGTGTGGAAAATACTGTCAGGGTGTCAACACCAAATTTAATTTGCTGAGGAGAGAGCAATCCGACTTCTATATGGCTGCTGGAGGTTGTTTTGTTTTTTTTTTTAGGTGAAAATGAAATTAGTGTAAATCCTAACTGGATGGAAGCTGGATGTGTGATGCACGTTAATTCAGCCTTAAAAAGCACGTTTTTAAAACTCGTCTTTTTGTTCACGGGAAATCATATTTGAATTATATTTTTACCCTACAGAACATTAATTTTTGGGATAACCAACTGTTTTACAAGAAACAGTGTGCTTTATAATAATCATAATATTGTGCTTTATTAAACAAAGTGGCTCACAAATAATGCACAAAAACCCTTTATGCCCTCTATCTTGCTAGCAGGCTGACAGCCAAGTACAGTTTTTGAGCTCCACCATCGCTCCTCTCCTCTCCTTTCCTCTCCTCCCCTCTCCTCCCCTCTCCTCTTCCACTGGTAACCATGGCAACTTCCATATCGTCCGATTCCAGGACACACTCAGGGAGTCTTCCTCCTGATTCCACCTAGCAACATTCCTCTGCTGGCATCCCTGTGTTTCTCTCTGCCTTAAATCTGAGTGTGCGTGTGTGCATTTCTCTATTTGACACCTCTTCCTCCACAGTTTAATCCAAGACCACCTGCTTGCAGAAACTCCAAATCCTCCTAAAAGCTAAAAGACGAGTAGCATTTCAGACAGCTGAGCTGTCTCTCCTGGTTGGTGAAAAGCACAGGAGCGTGTAAGACACCATCGCCGTCAAGGCGATGGAGCCACACCAAACAGAGACACTGTCTTATAGGATTTAGTCAGCCTCACCTCATGAAGCACAAAAAAATGCATGCTGTTGTGTGGATGCATGTATGTGCATGTGCGTGAGGAGGAGGGCTGTTTCTGGTGTCCTGGTCTGCACTTCAATGTCAATGTCTAAGTATCAAGTCAGTCAGGAAGTCAGTCACTGTCTACATGCGAGCATGTCTGAGCCACTGACTCACATGTTAGTCTCTGGATGTGTCAGACTCTGTATGTGTATGTGGGAGAGAGAGAGAAGGAAATAAGAGCGGGTTTGTGGTGTCTAGACCATTCTCCAACCGTTCTCAGGCAGCCATGTAGCTTAGGTGCTCAGTGAAGCATGATAACTAAGGTTAGCAGAGCTGTGGCGACAGGAGAAAAGGGCCACACAGTGGAGACTTTGACATGTGGAAATACAGCGGTTTCAGGAGAACAACAGTTGTCAGTCAGGATGAAGGTATATTGGTGTGTGAGCGGGTGGACGGAGGAGAATGTGCGACGGACAAACGTATTATGTGATGAACATTTGTGTTCATTTCTGTCGCAGGATCTGTCAGTTTTTAAGTGTATCTTCACTTTTATGTTATATGCATCCGTCTGTGAGTGTGTGTGTGTGTGCACGTGTGTGCGTGTGAGTGTGTGTTTATGTGTGCAAATGCATGCATGTGTTCGGTCCCTAATTACCGCACTGAGCAAGGGTGACAGTTGGGCCCCTAGGGTGCCGCAGGGCATCTCCTGTAACTGTGGTGACTATATGGGGGTGGCAGCACACGCACACATGCATACACACACGCACGCACACAGACACACGCACACATTAAGTAGGACACTTCCAGATATGACCTCATTCAGTAGGAAGCAGGATAGTTAATGGAGGCAAATTGACGAGAGAACAGATAGAGACAGGAAAAGTCAGAGATAGATATAATATCAAGATATAATTGTTAATATCCTGATGAGTCCACCTCTACATTACAACACACACACACACACAAAACACACAGTCGAGACTTGGTGCAAAACTTCAATTTAGCAGATAATACTGTTTTTGTACTTATGTAGAGTCACTGGGCTGGAATAATGATAAAAATGGAGGATTTCTGTCGGGTTAGAGCGTTTATCATTATGTGTTCTGCCTCGCTCTTCTTCTCCTTGTGTGTTTACAGAGACGGATTAGACTCAAATGGTGAAGAACGGTAAAGTGAAGGTAAAAAAAACAAAACAAAACACCAGACTGTATGTCACACTTCACTACTTTACACACCCCTGGACTGTAGCACATGGCTCGCACTAGATTGCAGGGTCTGATTCAAGAGGTTTTCTATAATTCAAGGGACTGAACTTCAGAGGTTTCTTTGCAGGCTCCCGTGTGAATGGTTCAAACACGCGGGTGCACGCTTTGCTAGCACACATACACACATACAAAAGCATGCATCTATAGATGTACGCATTTTCACACGTGTACACACATATACACACAAATGCATTCACACACTGGCACACTAGCCTGGTGCTTTGAAGACTGAGACTCAGTTCTAAAGAGACAGGCTGCCAGAAGAAGTTGACCAAGCTTGGGAACTGACGAGCAGGAGTGTGTGTTTCTGTGCATGGGCGAGAGGGCGTGCGAGCATTGCATGCATGAGCAAGCACGCATGTTCATGCATGCATGCATGTCTATTCATTGGTGTGTGTGCACACCGGGCTGGTACATAGTTGTGTGTTTACAAAGATAGTGCACCTAGGATCCCTCGGGCCAATGAAGGCTGTTGCTTAGTCTTGAGACTAAGGGTGCTTCTATAGCCTGCAGCCCCGGCAAACTTGGTCGAGAGAAGGGTCAAAATATAGACTACATACTGTAAAATACAGGCAGCATGCTACACCACATAAGCCCCTGCCTTTAAGTCTTGACCCCACCTTTTCCCTGAGCTGGGGAAAGAAAAAAGTGAATGGAAAAACAGGAAAGGGCCATGAAAACTAAAACAGATGGTGAGGGAGAAAGAAAAAGTGACAATGAGGGTGAGAAGCATAGGGAGTGAGGAGTAATGCGAGGAATGAAAAGGTCGAAGAAAAAAATGGAAATGGAATCACAACATTTGAGATATGAAGAGAGTGACGTGGGAGAATAATAAATAAACCGTGTTTGTTATTTAACACTTTCCAAAGCAAAGGGGAGGGGGAGAAGGGGGAACAACTCCCTACCATTGTCTTTCTTGTCAAAGTGGTTTTCCTTTGTGTTGAGGGACTTTTTCAAGAGGGATGGGAAGGGAGAGAAAAACAGGGAGAGCAATAGAGAGGGGAAGAGAAGAGAGAAAGAAAGGCAGAAGGGCAAACAAGGTGACAAGGTGGGAGAGGCGGTATAGAGGTGTCAGGGGAAAGTCTGTTTGAAGTCCAGAAGTAATTTTCTAACATGGTAGCTGTGGCAGGGGTAGCAAAACAGAGTCTGTGTGCCTGTGTGCGCTGCCTACACATTCTTCAGAGTGTCCACACATACAACCTCAAGTGCCTGAATGCATGTGTGTGTGAGAGGGAGAGCGAGAATCAGAGAGAGTGTGCTGAAAGGTATTCGGTCTATGAAGCACTCAAGTATCAGTAAGGGACAAGGAGTGCATTGAGAAGCATCTCCGTGGAAGCCATCAAGTCACTTTTATGTCAGTAGATCGCTCTAACTTGCAGGTGTTTCACCATTTTGGCTTGCAGCTCTCTCCCCGTGCGGGACTGAACAACCAAAACCTTCAAATGCTGCATGCTGTCCTGATATAACTCTCCCCGGTGACACTTTAATGCACACTCAGCCTTACCACACCTTAGCTGTGGCCGACATGGCAGCTGTAACAAACACAATGAAACTCATCCTGACTTTCAGGGAAATCACGTGCAGAAAGCTGTGGGGAATAGAGCGAGCCTAACAAAGCAATTAAACCTGGAATCATATGTACATTTTCTTAATTCAATAATAAAAGCAAAGCCAACTAAAATGGAATTTAAAACAAAGGATGCTCAGGAGCCATTTTGAAATGGAAGCGCTTCTCTTGAAAACCCGATAAAACGGAGTGAGTCATTGAACTGAGGCCAGTATATCGCTAGAACAGATTAAGCGTAACTTTCATGGCCACGGCTTCGTTTCCCCTTCAACCCAGTGTATCCCAATGGGGAGATAATCTGGGAAATGCAGCGATATCAGGTCCTCTCTAGGTTGCCTGAGAAGCCTTGTGAGACCCTCTGGAGATATGAGGCTTTGATATCAAGACCAATTATGTGGTATGGGCACACGCACACACAAACATATGCACACACACACACACACACACACTCCCTGGCCTTGGAGAGTGGTAGAGAGGAAAACAAAGAGAGAATGTGATACTGAGGAAACACTGGGCAGGCGGAACATGCTCTGATTTTATCAGCCAGTTGAGCTGGGCTTGAAAGCCAGAGAAGATACAGACATAGAGGGAATGACCGAGCAGAAACCAGACAGGCTGGAACAGACTGAAGAAGAGGGGTGTGTGAGTATGGGAAAGAGCACTCACACACTACCCCAGTGCAATTTGTGCAAAAGCCTCAATAAAGCCTTCAACATGCCAGTGCACAAACACACACACACACACACACACACAAGTGCTCAAACGCACACATTGGACATGTGCATGAGCACACACCCAAAGATTCACTGTGTGCATTTATAAAGAAACACTGGCGCTTTTAAAACACACTCACCATGTGCACGGGCATATCTGAGCTGAGCTTTGGCCGTGCCCGTGCACATATACTGTATGTGCACTGACACATATAAAGGCACACTCACACCCTTTTGCAACACACGAACACACACACTTACTGAAAATATATGTGATAAACAGTTGTTTCCAGTCTGAGTCACCTCCGGAGAGGCTCCCCCAAGATTTAGTTTGGCCTCTGGCTCTGCTAATTGGAGCTTAAAGTCTGGTGTAGCCCCTGGGCAGTGTATGCTGAGTGTGGCACATGCTGTGTGTATCTGCGTGTGCGCATGTGTATAAATTATGGATATCAAGGCCTGTAGGAGCGTGGCCGCACAAGCTGCAGCTGCCGGAGTGAATGGAGGGAAAGAGCCAGGCCAAGGCAACCACAATCAGAGCAGCGCCGCCACATGACGCAGACAGGTGGTTTGACAGAGAGACAGAGGAGTCAGAGAGGGAGGCAGATGACAGCAATATTGAGAAAGAAAAATCTTCATGGGTCCAATGTGTCTCCGCTTAAGGCCCCTGAGACCCACTGACTCTGTAATGTAGGTGAGAGCAGGATGTATTTAATAAAACTGTGAATCCTCCACCACATCTTTTAAGGCTCATGTTTAATTTGTAAAATTCTGTGTGACCTCATGGCCTCATTGATATCTCAAAGCAGTGAACATTTCACGGATTGTTATACTATTTAAGAAAATCAAAACTAAGCATGCATTCTAAACTTTGTTCAGTGATAAACTGGAAACATTTTGGAGCATCCTTCTCGGCTTTAGCAGCTGAGCCGCTGTCAAGAAGGGAGTCGGTCACTCTGGCCAGCTGTAGAGGAAGTGTTACTTGAGTAATTTCCATTGTCCGATAATGTTCTGAAGTTGGATGGCATTGTACTGCATGTACAGGAACTGGGAGCAGCAGACAGGCGTGGGGTGGGGGTCACAGTTTCCACAGATTTTCCATCACCTTTCTCTTTTTTTTCATTACACTGAGCCTGACAGGTATGCTGCACTGTTGTGTCACTTTACGTTGCTGTTGTTTGCTGTCAGCTTTGCGAAGCCAGGCAGACGTGTGAGTAATGCTGAACTTGACATTGATACTTCACCAGGATGAATACTAAATGAACAGTTGACACTGCACATCTACTGTAGGTGGGGTCTCTGGGACTGAGAGACATCTGTCTCATCTTCTGTACAAATCCGTACGGCATTTCCTGTTTTGGGAAGTTCTTAGTGCCACGAGTGATCCCTACACATTTTGCACCGAAACGTACCACGGGACAAACTTAATCAACAGGACAACGAACAAAATTCATTATTTTCGCTGTGGTTGTGCAGTTTTTCTTCTACAGTCCTCTCAAAATGTGAGACTTGAGGGAAACTTTCTACACTTTCTACTACCTCTCTACAGAGGCACCAGGCACATGGGTTTCACACTCACACATGCATTTGTACTTTCCACATCACACATACACTGTGTACACTGACCTGAGTGACATGATCTTGTATGCATCAGGCAGGTAGCAGCGCGTGTTCTCCATCTGCGCAGGGTCCGAGTCGCAGATCTTGTCATCGGTGCGGCCGTAGTTGGCGCTCTCGATCATGATGACATCTGTGCCGGGGCAGCGCAGCTCGATGGGGTAGGACTCACAGGACAGCTCCCTGCGCACCACTGCCATGGGGATAGGGGCACGGCCGTAGGCTGGACAGACAGACACACAAACCCCAAAGATGTCGTTTGATATAATGAACACAAGTGAATACTTATTTGTAAGGCTGTCTTTAAAATACAGAGGCCTGAATTGTACAAGCACAGTTTGTGTTAACCTAAAACTGTATTTGTATCCTTGTCACATAGACTAATTATCCACACTATAGAAAAACAAAAGCATCACAGAAGATTTCTCATAAGTGCATGTCCACTGTTGCAAGTGAGCTGACTTGATAATTACTGTTTTGCAGTTAGCAGTTTTAGACATCATTCTAGGTGGAGAGTAAGTGCCTGGCAATTTCAACAGGCATTTAGTGCTGCAGAGATTATTCATAGATGGCGATGCCTAATTATTCTCAGAAGTTGCAAATTTGATGCATACATCCGCCCTTACTGTACTGAAATAGGAAACATGTCATTAATTCCAATGAGATTGAAGCCACTGATCTGTCCCAGATCTTTTTAGTGCTGTTGCTTTGCTTCCTGCCTTGTTTAATGAGTAGAACTGATGAAGCCACTTGGATAATGAAACTTCCTTAAGACCAAACAGCAATCAAGTTGCCACTGACTTATTAAGTCTAGATAGCCTATGACCTGAAACCTGAAATTTTGCAAAAAAAAAAAAAAAAAAGTGCTTCAAGAAAATATGAGCTCTGCTTCTGCGATGCCCCACCTTCCACCATGTGCTGCTATCACACTCCAGACAGTTCTCACAGCAGGCATTTTGGCTTGTCACATAAGGAAAGCAAAGGTGAAACTCATTTCTACAACAATGACTCAGTTCCATTAAGTGTCTTAATAAACTGTGAGCCAGCATGCAGAATACAGGGACCCTGAGAGTATCTCACCTACACTGAATGCAAATCATTTTCAGTGTTATCAATCAATTATACCTGCGCTGTTCCTGCTGTGACAAGTCAAAATGAATACCAGGACTATAATGTGATATTGATCGCATTGGTCATTCTGTTTTTTATTTTACGGGGTGTGGTACTTATGTTATAATTGAATATTTTTCATACGACCTGGTGGCATTTTTATTAATAGCATGATGTGAATAAGGTATTTAATTAAATAAACTAATGAACAAAATTATCACAGATGTTTTTTTGTTTTTTTTTTAAACTAACCAGTGTGTTAAAAGATGTTGCTGGAGTTTTGGTTTTTTTTTTTCTAACTTCTGACAACAAATCATATGAATGTATCCAACTCTCTGGCATTATATCTTATCCTACTCACAGGTGTTGTCATTCTAGTCACAGACAACTACTTTGTCCTACAAAAACTTCCTTGTGTCCTTTAATTATGTGTTTACTAACACACCAGATAAATACACTATTGTCTTGTGGTTAGAGTTGGGTGCTGTGATATCAGTGGGGCGTGGGGCTGGATGTTCCCAGGGATTTAGGTTGCTGTGGCGTAGCTTGGATGTTGTTATTCTCTCTTCTGAATAGCAGCAGTCCTCTGGGAGCGTCAGCCATCATCCCTTGATAGATAGGTTATCGGCTGAGGTATTCGCCTGTGTTGTTCAGTTCTGGCTCTACTGTAATGAAGATTTTATTGTGCCTAATTTTACATGGCTTCATCTTGTGTGTCATATTGCTACCCCTGCCCACAGACCTCATCTGAGAATTTTTGTTATATCTGGTGCAATATACATAATATGCATCCCTGTTGAATAAACAAATAAAACACGGTATATTAAATCTGAGTCTGTGGAGACAGGTCTACAGGTCCAGTAATTGTGAGTACTTGTTGTTCTGTGTGTTTTCATTGAGGAATACATCCTGTCACGGCCTTCCAAATCATTTCTTAAAAGCACATGCAAACATGCACGTGCGTGTGTGAGCGGTGAACAGACATGTACCAGTACTTCAAACGCAGGCCTACAACATCCCTGAAAGGCGAGGCACAGCACCACCTTCCCTGCTCTCCCTGTCACGGTAACCATAGCAACCCCTTTCCTCCCTCCCTTGGCTCCCTCATTGGCTGGAGGAGCGTCATGGTTACATGAATGCCGCAAAGAATCTGAATGAGCTCAATGACACTCTGCCCGGGCTCAACTTAATACTGCCCTTCACCACATCACACACAAGCGTGCACACACACACACACACACACACACACGCATACAAATGCTCGGAGTGATGGCATGTGGAGGCAGAAATCCACAGCCAGTGTAGCCAATATCTGTACGGTAGCTGGTACCTGAGGGCACCACATTGATAATGGCAGGCGCTAGCTTAGAGATAAGACTGATATATAAGTGACATTTACTGAAAATGTCCTCTCTAATGAACACACACATTCACTCACACAAACACACACACACACACACACACACACACACACACGTATATCACCGCAGGCTATGATTAGACTTTAAACACACATTCAGATAGAATGTGTGACTCAGTAGTTGCTGAGGATTTGAGGGACCTCATGCGTTTTTGTTTGTGTGAGAGGGGAGTGCTCAGGGCACTGGGTCATTGCTGTGTTAATGTGAGTGTTAGTTTATTAGTTTTTCAATGGCTGCATCATGTCTGCCTCCGTGAGCATGAATGTAAATTTTAAAGAGAGAGGGTTAATTGAAGCGTACGGGGATCAATACGCAGTATTGTAAGGCAGCTGTCTAGACTGGCTTTGGATCAGATGTCTTACAGTGTTGCCTTACAGGGTCCCTGCTGGGCATAAAGAAAGCATTATGGCACAAACAAACACACACACACACACGCACTTTACATGAGGGGTCTATCTGTATTCCTATTAAAAGCCACTCTGCCTTCATAAGCAGCAGTAAATGCTCTGACTCTCACACGCCATCCTGTCTCGTTTGTCACCTTTTAATTCATCTACTTATATCAGCGGCCTCACCTATAAAACTGCACTGAGTTTAAGCTGCCTCCAAAGGACTTACTCTGCACACATTTCTGTCACTTCTTGCCAAACAAGCACGTGCGGCCATACAGACACATGACACACACTTACACTTACGCACATGCAGGACATGCCAACGCCTAGCCCTCTGTCTGTGCACACATTCAGTAACGTGTGAGCTGGCAAGTGCATGTTAATGTGTCTGTCATTAGTTGTGTAAGTGGTGACAGAAACTTGGCAGCCATGGGCAGTACAGACAATCTTATTCAGACACTCTCGTTGCCTCAGGGGGCTGAAACAAAAGGATATCGATTTTTACATTTGGGCCAAGAACAAGAGAGTGGCGAAAGAGGTGGATAGATGGAAAGAAGGAGAAGGAGAGGGTAGAAGAGAGCGATTTAAAAGGTGATCTCTCACTTGAACTGCCAAAGTGTTTGGCCAGTGTTGGTGTCTGAAATGTGGGTCATCAGAGTTAGAGCAAAAACAACACATTTTAAAAGTGCAAAAGAGATTTTAAAGGATAAGGCTTATTGTCAATAAATGCCATGAAAAGCTCAAAAACAACAATGAATTGGATCTACGCACAAGTGCTGCCTTTGTAGCCAAAGCCTGATACAGCTTTTTTTCCCCCCTCTGTGTCTGCATTGTTATCCAAAAACAGTTTAAGTCAAATATAGTTCACTTCTCACCAAATAAAGGCTTGTTGGAGGTGCTGGAGCTGCGAGTCAATGTATAATAGGAAAACCATCTACACAATCCAGCCTGTGCAATTTTAGAGAACCATTTCTCTTGGGATCCTTAAAGACGTTACCTCATTAAATGAAAATTGCACAGATCAGAGTGTGCAGATGTGTTTCGTATCATTGTCCAAAAAAAAAAAAAAAAAAAAAAGCCACAAATGAGTTGTACTGAGTGACAGTTTTCTTCACTAGGATAACCGTGGACATTGCACTTTATATTGAAACGTGTCATTCCATGGCTGAAAATAGCCTCCGACAAATGCGCTCTTTTCTCCTGTTACAGTAACATTTTCTAAATACTGCAATGCCAAGCTGTTTTTTAAGAAAATACTTGGCATTTTATATGAATTAAACCATATATTTATGCAGGAACAAACAGCCGTGGGGGGGTGAGTGCCACGGACAAGGTATGGAGAGGTGAACTAACACTAACACTGCTGTCTTCTGACAAGGAAAATAAAGACAGGCCTAACCTTCCTTTAACACTTGTGAAATGTCCACATACAGTATTTACCACAGTTTGTTTGAGGTCCTCCTCATTTCTCCAGCTCCAGCTTCCAGCAACATGATCAACAAGTCCATAGTGTCAGGTTAAACATTGTTCAATGCCAGAAATATTCACTAAACCCTGGTGATTTTTGTCCATAAATTCATGCTTTCCTATTCTCTTTTATATGTCTCAACATAACCCTGAAATAATGACAAGACACGGCTCGGTGGAGAAGATGGAGTGCTTGCTGCTGTGTGTCCTCAAGCTAAACTGTCTTTGTTTCAACTAATCCTTGCTAAGTATAAACAGCCTGATTTGCATATGTCGACTTATTCTTTAGACATTGATGCAAATACCTTTGACTGAAACTCATCTCTTGGTGCTAAAGCAAAGCCCTCGGTGTTTGTGTGTCTGAGTGGCTGCCTGTGAACACTTCCTGTGTGTGCTTGAGTGTGTTTATGCGTGCATGGTTTTAAGGAGGATCTCTGTCCATGTGGGTGCGCAGTATTTCAGTTTTTAAAGTATATCATCTGCATGTCAGCAGTCATGTGAACAAGCAGTGTGTGTGTGTGTGTGTGTGTGTGTGTGTGTGTGTGTGTGTGTGTGTCTGCACGTGTGCTGCAGTTTTTCCTCACAACAGTGTGATTGACAGCAGCCATTAATAGGATTAAGTCCAAGTGGGCCAGAGCTCCCTCTAGGAGTCTTCAAAGCCCACCATCACAGGGGAGAGGAGGAAACATACAGACAACCTACTGGGGCTGCATCTGCACTGTGTGCGTGCTTGCCTGTGTGTGTGTGTGTGTGTGTGTGTGTGTGTGTGTGTGTGTGTGTGTGTGTGTGTGTGTGTGTGAGAGAGAGCGAGAGAGAGAAAGAGAGCGAGAGAGAGACAGTGAGAAAGAAAGAGAACATAGGCGAGTGAGCAGAAGCAAGAAATGTGCAAAGCAATAAGACAGAGGAACTGTAAATGACCAAGCATAAGTGCTTCCTTAGTTTTGAGGCTACAGTGTTTCTAGCATTGCTTGTGTATCTTGGGTCAGGCTAAGCCATGCAGTTACTACTTCAATTTGTATTTGTGGTTATGCAAAGGAAATCTGAACATGTGGAATCAAATTTATACAAGAATGTGTTTGTAAGCAGACATATGTGTCTGCAAGTGTGTGCAGATGTATCCAGAGTGGCCTCTAATGTAGGGCAACTTACAGTATTTATATTAGCTCTGCAACAATACCATCTCTTTTTAGCGAAAACTACCAAAGTAGGGCTTTTTACTCGACAGAGGTTTTGACTTTTCACCGTAAGTGAAGCACAGGTGTTACTAATAACATTCTGTTCTATTTGAGCCTCCCAGTAAGTGTGATAGTGAGTCAGCATGCTTGATACCAGGACCTTGAAAGTAAAGTGAAGCAGCCAAATAGAATCCATCCATTTTATCATTTCCACCTGTGATTTTTCTAATGTGACATGTTAGAAAAGTCTTGTGTGAAAAATGAATTCTGCGCAGCTTCACTGCGAGGACAGGACTGCATGCAGTCACCAGGGCTGACGTTAAGCTAGCTGTTAATGGTCAGTAAATAGCTCTGAACCTTAGGATGACTGCATTTTAAACCGCAATGTGTGAAATCCAGCCTAAAAACTGCAACCTCTGTGACACAGCATCAAAAAAAAAAAAGCTCTCCGATTCTGGGCTGCATTACACTGTCCTGGGTGTGGACTTGTAGCTTACCGATGGCAACTGGAGCAAACAAGGTCGAGACGAAGAGCAGGCATCTGATCCACATGACGTCTGAGGTTGACTTGGAAGTAAATATGGAGGTACTTCCTGCTGAGCCCAGACGGTCTTGTGGTGAGCTGTTTCTCTCACAGCTCAGTGTTCCTGACACCATACAGGCCTGCCAAAAAAAAACACACACACACACACAGATAGGATTTGCTCATTTGGATGCCATATCGAAACAAGAAAAAAATGCCTTATCTCTATTTATTTGACATACAGTATCTGTACACAAGGTAATACACATATAGATCATTATAGAGGTCCATACTATCTGTATCACCCATATACTGCAACCCCCCCACCCCAAATCCTTCAGCTGCTGATGCTATCATGCCAGGCATTGCACCTTGAATCATTCTATGTGCTAATAAACTGTGAATTTTCACAAAAAAAAAACCATCAGTTTTCCAAGTGCTTATGACAGAGAACAAACAGTAGCATTTACTTAAACATTCTCTCTCCAACAACCAAAAGCCTTCAGATCATTACCGATAGGCTGCTTAAACAACAAACTGCTCTTACACCTGCAAAGTTTAGGCAGCAAGGGAAGCGATTTCCCTGATGCTCTGTTACTCTGTTTACTTATGGCAGATTGATGTTTTAACTAACAGCACTTTGCTTAGGTCAATGCAGCTTCCTAGAATGAGACAGTGATCAATAATTATCTTAAACGATACTGAGAGAAATACAGAGAGCACGCCATGATTAAGAGGCAAAATAGAAACGCAACTGGTTGTTATCGAAACCCTATAACAACTGTAGCCTAACAAAAAAACGAAGCAACTTTCTGGAATACTGAGAACAAGAGGAGGAAATTGCTTTGTGGATTTGAGGTGGCGGTGGTGGTGGTGGTGGAACTGTTTCTTATTCAATATGCATTTGTTTGAAACACGACTAAGTGGCTCAGCCTCATCCATCATTAAGTCGTGTGGGCCGCAAATGTTCTTGCATTATGCTGTGACTGTTTCTACAGGAACTGAGAGTTGTTATTTTTTACATCTCCAATACAGCTGGATTAAAAGTGAAGCGATAACACATGCGTAACACTAACAAGACCAGGAAACACCGCACAGACGCATGTTGCACAAGACAACAGGCCGTGTGCCAAGTAATCCATAAACAACAAATCTGTGACGGAAATGCAAGACTAAACGTTAAATGTTGACCTTGAAGAAAATAAAAACAGACAAACACGATATAATGGAGCTTAATGTTTGCATAATGATGCTGGTGTCTGTATTAGGATTCACTTCACTTGGTATTCTACATCAGCATCAAAGTGTGAAATGTATTGATGTTCCAATCTAATTGTTCATTTCATGGTCTATCAGCGATAAACAATTAATAAGAGGATGGTCTCTGAGATTAGTTACAGCAGTGACAGACTGGTAAGCATCATTTCTCCATCCTTTTTCTAAACTGATTAAGCTGACCAGCATTGTTCAATCACTCGCCCACTTGCTCATCCAACAACTAATTCAATCACATTCTTCCTCCGTTCCCACATTCACTTCTTTCTTTTTTTTTTTTTTTTTTGTCACGAGAAACTCGGATGTTTACCCATTTCCTGTGTGTGTGTGTGTGTTCGTGTTTTTAAGTCTGTGGTCGTTATGCAATCAACCTACTTGATGTCAAATAAACATCATTTTTCATAGGAGCAGGTCAAAAGTTGCAGAAGCCTTATTTTGTGTTCACTGTTCTCAAGGGAACTGAAGCCAAGCTCCAAATAAACAGGCCTGTAGAGTTTGTGTGTGTGTGTGTGTGTGTGTGTGTGTGTCTGACTGAGAGAGGGAGAGAAGCTGCAGAAATTTGCGACAGTCGGGGACAGATGGAGTGAAGCAGACAGCCAGAGCCATGGGAAATACATCATGTGTAACAGAGACTATTGATCAGTGTGACCATATCATTTTGGCCCAGCAGAGACTAAGACAATAGCCAGCTATCTCCGTCATGCCATGCTGTGAAGGCAAATAGCTGCTTTGGCACAGTCTCTGCCTTAGATATTTTTGGATAGCTACAACTACTGTTACAAGAATACCAGATTTTTTTTCTTTTTTTTTTTTTTTTTTTTATGTACACAAACTGTCAGGACAACTCAGACCTTTCTGTAACCACCAGAGATATACGACATATACATAATGCATCTTCTGAACATCCACCGTGACAAAAAGCCTCCTGCTGCAGACGGGACAGACAGACAGATATACCCAGAGGCACATGCACACTGCAGAATCCGAATCCCTGGGAACAGACCCATACCAGAGACGAACAGCAGGATAAGAACTGTGCAGTCATCTGGGGGTATTTATTGACTCTGTTCTTTTTTAGATGTCAAAATAAATCCCTGAAATTGAAAATTACTTTAAAATTACTGTGATAAAAAATGCAGGCACAGACGAATTTAACAGCAGTCTGAACAATCGTAGAAGGAAATTCTATTTGAATTCCAGCATAAAATAGTCAAACATTACATCCAGTCTCTTAATTTGTTCTGGACTTTGATCATATTTTATTTTTTTATTTCTGAATAGTGGAAAATACTTTTTTGGATGCACTGGAAGGTGATGCTTTTCGTTCTTATTCAAAATACAACCTCTGATTCACAGACACAAATCTACGCATTTCCATTCAACAAGTCCGTAAAGGGTCATCGGCTGAAAGGGAGGAATGCAAGTTTTAACTACCATTGCTTTTCACGAGTTGAAATATCTAACACTGACCTGTGGATGTGAGAAATATCATGGAGATACTGCCGAGGCAGACATTTTTTCATTTTTATGTGACCTCTATTTAACCAGGCTGCTCTCTTGATTCCAAGCTGTATTGTTCCAATAAAGTGCTGGTCAAAATGGCAGCACGGTTTTGTTAGGCAAACTAAAACAGAGCAAATTTTTATATTCAACTTTCAAAATATGAGGTGGTGCAACTGGAGAGTGATTTCATATCTGCTAATAGTTCTTGACAAATCCCTAATGGCGCTAAAGTGATAGAATCACAATAGAGTCTGGTGCTTTATTCTTGCCCCCAATGAAACAACTCAACAAGCTGCCCCATTTTGATTGATTGGTCCCTAACTCGGTTGAACATGAGCAATGTGACCAGCTGTCCCCAGCTAGACACAGGAGGCATACACTGACATATGGCCGGACGCCACCAGCCACAGCATTCCACTGTTCCATAATTCAAAAGCTATTCCATCACACCGTATGCTCCAGCACCATCGAACCCATCAGTTAATTAACCCTCTCATTTCCACCACGCTCACGGTGCCTTCACAGACAATAGTTGTGTGACAGCCTCGAGCACGACTAATCCAGACTCAGATCACTCAGGTTCTGTTCATAATTCAGCAGGGCTGCATCCTCCCATATGTTCAGATAATGACGTAAAAATATGTTCCATCGACAGAGTCCACAATGTCTGATCGCCCAAAGCATTTCCCGGTTTCTCTAACATGGTGCTTTTCATTATCTTAATGTGTTTATTGGTTAATATATTATGAATAAACAGGCAGTAATGGTGCTAATTATCAGAACATATGTGATGTGTTTACACCCCGTATTCATCAGTTGATCGTGCACATAAGGTTTGGCAAACATCATATGCCCCGTGTGAATCTGCTCACTGTTAAAATGATGAAATAATTGAGTCATATATTTTAAATGAACTCAGTATTTCCTATCCTGAGCTAGTTGCATCTCAGTGGAGATCCTGCTTGGCAGATAAGCAGCATCTGCATAAAACTGAGCAAAACATCAACTAATAAGCAAGATCAGACCAAAACAAATAGCCGCCCCTGGATCCAAGTCCTTTGATTTACCTGCTGTTTCTATCCGTCTCTGCCCCAGTTATGTCTGCTCACCAGACATCTATTAATGTTTCCACAAATATAAACTTACGTTAAATTTTTGTGTCTTTCAGGTTATCTGTGACCAAAAAAAAAAAGGGGTTCCAATTTAAATCATATCATTGTGATCTTAGTGAATAGAGTTAACTGTTTCTCAACAGGAACTTATTAGTTAGTGTTCCACTAGGGCAATCTGCTCCCCAGTACTGTTGCATGCATAAGTGACTTGGTTTCACTGTCCTTTATTTTCCTGCCCTGAATCTTCATTTCCTACAGGGTCGGCATTAACAGAGCTGTTGCTGGGGCCACTACACTCACAGACTATGTTGCATGCATCCATGAACTAATTGATGTTGGGCTGATTCTGTGCACCGAGGCAGCCTGACCCTGTGTGTGTGTGTGTGTGTGTGTACAGTCCGTTAACAAGAGTCCTGCCTGTCACAGCACTCCTCATTCGGGGATTCTCTCTTTCACTAATGAGTGCTGACCGGACTGGGCTACCTTGTCAACACACGTCACACGCACGCACACATACATGCATGCACACACATTCACACATACACACATGCTTATCACTAGGAGACCAGATGCCCTACTCCCTCTCAGCCTCCAGGCAGAGAGTCTCGAATGTGTCCGTGCTGGGTTTGTAGTCTACTCCAAAAGAAAACTATGAGGGTGTGTGCGTGTGCGTGCATGTATGTGTTTAGGTTAGATTAGGAAAAGCTGTCAACACAGTAGATTGTAAAAAAAAAAAAAAAAAAAAAATGTAATTGCTACACAAATCCTAGTATTTTGTAGCCCATGTGTAACTATATGTACATGTTCTCCCTAATTAGAGTGGAAGCAAACCAGGAGGGATTGTTCAGTTTTGACAGTTTTGAAGGCAAACATGCTCATCATTAGTAAAAACCCTCAATTTGAAGAAATTATTTGTGAAAAATATTTGTTGACAAAATACAGCCAGAGGAGGCATTTGATGTGTTTGTCCAAAAAATAATAATACACTGATGCATATGTCTTCATAATGGTCTACAAATCTATGTATAGTCATAACAATTCATTGCACTAGTCTATAATTACACAGGAAGCTCGGCGGCTTAAAAATTATTTTTTATCCCTTGCCATTTTTCTTCATTTAGTTTTTCTTCACCTGCTCTTTTCTTCCCTCTCCTTTAGTTTCTTCAGTTGTTCATTCTTTGCTCTGCTGGAGAGAAGTCTGAGCGGAACAAAGCTCAGGGGGCCATGCGCCATGTTCAGTAAAATGGCATGTGTCCGCCAAGCCACGGTAAATTACCTCCAGTTGGCTTGCTAGGGTAGGTTTAACCACCATAGACCGTTTCTGTGTGTGTGTGTGTGTGTGTGTGTGTGAGTGAGGGCTTGTGTTTGTGTGTGTGTGGGCGGGTGGGTGTGTGTGTGTGTGTGATGGAGAGGTTTGGAACAAGGTTGTGTGGGTGAGTGTGTGAGTGGGTATGGGTAGTGTGGCAAATTATCATCAGCACAGGTAGACAGGCCGGGAGAATTTTGATTAGAGTGACCACACACACGTAGACACACACACACACAAACACACAAATTCAGGTAGCTAATTTGGCAGTGTGGAGCGAGATGACTAATCAGGATAGGACCTGGTGGGAGTCTGGGCTGTGGCCTATAATGAGAGACCTAAGACACAATCACGCACATGCACACTCACACATTCACAGCAAGTACGCACAAGGCAAACAAAGACACACACATGCAACATGCATACACACACTGAAACCACCGTGAGTGATTTTGAATAGAAAGCCCGCCCTCATAATTGCCCTGTGCTGATGAAGCCTAAGATACTGATTAGCAGCGAGTGGACCCTCAGTGTGACCTGAAGCTCGGGGAAAACATACTGTCAGCTCCCAACAACATGAATGTCTGGACATGTCGACCACAACATGTATCCGCACTGTTGCAAGTGACGGGGTGTTTTGGGAAGGGGGCTCACATGTAAGCCCGCTCAAACCACATTAAAATCACAATTAATAATGAGTCAATGCCACATGTTTGTGCTGACCAAATCTTAACTCAACAAGACAAACACTCATGTCAGCTTGTGCCTCTCATTTTGAATCTATACATTTGGCTGGTGTAGCCAGATGCAGTATGGCTGCTCCCACTGGCTATTTTCTAACATGTACAGTATAAACACACAGGCGAGAGCACACATACACACACACACACACACACACGTATGTGGGAGTAGGTGGGTGAGGGGCTGGTTCACTGTAGGAATGTGCACAATTGTCATAGTGCCCTGAAGACAAGTGGCCTGGCTGGCAATTTATTTCATACAGGGCTGGTTGTAAATCCTTTGTGTGGCTTCACAGCAAATAACTGCAGAGTGCTGGAGTGTAGCCTTAAAGGTATAGGTCACCCCCCACATCAGTGTGACATGTTTCGGTCATTGTGATCTCAAGTCCTCAGTGAAAAATGTTTAGCACTGTGTTACTGATAAGTGCTGTAAAAGATTGATTTTCGTAATCCCACTCTTTGTTGGTTTAAATTTTTATCCACATTATGATTTTTTAATATAATTACAATTTAATCAAAGTCTTTACTCTGTTTTAATATGTTATGATCGTGGCTAATGAACTGTGACAGAGCAGAGCAAGGTTGCATTCACCCTCCTTTGCATTTAGCTTGAGAAAAATGAAAAAAAAAGATCTATCCCTTTAAAATCATTTTCACTCAAAATAGTTCAAAGCTCTAGGCTGAGCACCTCATCCTCTCCCTCCATGTTAGACATTCTATGCCCGTCAGAAAATTGCGTCTGGGGAGGCTCCAGCTTTGACCGGACCACTGCAGTTTCCGCATGGCTGCCTCTGGCTGCTCAGAGGACGCTCCCAGAAATCTGATGCACCGAAACCACCCTGAAAATCCACCGCCGATGACCTCGTCTGTAAGGCACTGCCGTTTTGATTCCACACCGCCTGGCAGGCTAGACACCACGCTCCTTTCTGCTCTGAACTTTCTAATGCTCCAGTCTAATCAACTCTGCACGCCTTCCCTCCCTCATGAGACCAGACGGGCTAAGGCGGAGATGTGCGAGGAAGAATGAAGCAGGGAGGAGAAGTAGAGGAGAAGGGAGGGGTGGGGAAAGAACAGAAGATGAAGGATATGAGAGGGGGGACAAAGATGAAGGAGGAGATACATGGATGAGGTCAGGGAGGAAAAATGCTGAGGAGGATAGAGATGGAAAGATGGGATAAAGGAGGAGTGACAGAGAGATGGGGACCAAGAGGATGGCAGGAGGCAGCGAGAGCGAGGGAGTGCCAAAAGCGATAAGAGTGAGTTGAGGAGAATCTTAAAGCAAGTTAATAACCTATGGCATTTACTGTATCTTTTTCATCCATGTCCATCTGTACCATCTAATATTAGGACAAAGATTCATAAATCAAAACCTTACGACCCATAAAACAGAAGTCTGAAAAAGATCAACTGTTGCACGTAACAGGACAAACATGTACGAAATTAAAATAGCACAAGACGCGGCAGTACATAGCCAAAACTAAAAAGTAACTTGTAAATATTTGGTCAGAATTGAGCTAAGACCGTAATCTGAGTTTCTGAAAACCGTTTTGCAATATAAAAATCATAATGCCATGGTGTGCCATTTTCAAAACACGTCGTGCAAGATGACAGGTAAAACCAATCTGCAATAGCTGCACTCTTGGTAGTTAAGGCTAGCTAGATTGCAGTCACAGCTAACCTTAGCTAAAGCTAAAGCACTTACAGACCTTTTCTTACCTTCCTGTTTCCTGTCACTGGAAAATCATTGATGCTCCAACATTTTAGTAACTGGGTTCGTTATACTACATCAACATGGCAGATATTACAGTAGCTAAATGTATTCACAAAGGAGAAGAAAAAGTAACAGCACATTAACTGGGCCTGTTAAGGGCTAACTAGCATAGCTAAAATGCTCTTCACTGATTTACAGACATTTCCTTACCTGTTTCCTGTCACTGATAATCTATCTTGATACTCTGACATTGGATTTGTTATACCAAATTTACGATTTTATTTATTCATAGAGGGAGGGGGCTGAAGAAGATAAACTGGCCCTGCTAAAAGCTAACTAACCTAGCTAAGATATTCTTTTGATTGGCCAAACATGGAGTGGCCTACAGTGTCTTTTCTTAACCTAGTAACTTACAAATCTTTGCTTACCTGTTTCCTGTCAGTGAAAATCAACTGTAACGTTCTAATATATCACTGGGCTTGTTATACCACAGAAATATGGCAGACATGACAGTAGCTGAATGTAATCATAATGAAGAAAAAAAGCAATGACAACTCTGATGCCCTTTTGATTATCAGTGCATTTGTGGTTACTGTTGTCTGACTTTGCTGCGCAGTATAGCAACATAGAGCAAATTCCATTGTAGCAAATTCCTCATCTCTCCTTCATCTCTGACCGATATTTGTCTCCTCAAACTAGAGTGGGTTGTTTCATTCAGGTTCCCTTGGTGGGCAACAATGCAAGAAAAACATAACAAAAACAAATAAATGAATGCACAAAACAAACAACATGCAAATACACAAATAAGCATACAGTCATACGTTCGCACACACATGCGTGCAGCCTTTCAGTTCCTCATGTCAGTACAGCTGGGTAACCCATAAGGAGGAAGTTAATGGTTTACAAAACTGCCTCTGATACAATCAATTATGTCAACTAAAGATGCAGTGATGTTGATTCCACTGCCACTGCTCTTGTTTTCCTCCCTTTGATTCATCTGTCTTCTCCTTCATACCACCCTTTCTCTCCCCCATCGCCATCTCCCTCTCTTCCTCTGTCGCTGTGCTCTAAACCCAGTACTGTCACAATGGATCCGTCAAAGCCATGCCTCAAAGCCAGAGGCGGAGAGAGGCAAAGTTTGTGTGTGTGTGATTGTGTTTGTGAGAAAAGTAGAGAGAGACAGAGAGGGACAGAGAAAGAGAGAGGAGGGAGAAAGTTGTGCTGTACAGTACAGAGAACAGCCACCTCAGCAGTGAATGATGCTGCATTAAAGAGGAGGGAGACAAACAGGCAGGATACGACACTCATGGCCTAGATTTAAACCCTCATGAAAGGGCCAGGCTCAGTTAGCAGGAGAATACACTCAAATGCTCAAATGCCCTCCTGTTCTTCAGCTTTTTTGTCCATTTATCAATTATTTTTTCCACTTTGTTCACTTCCTCCATTTCTATCCACCCCCCTTTTGTTATCCTCCATCCAGTCTTGTTTATTTCTCTGCTGTAACCGTTCGTCCCTCTTGCTGCCTTTTTTTTTTTAATTCTGCCTTTTCTCTCACGGCGCAACCTCTGGCCGCTCTATCATGCACCACGTCAATCCAGCTCCCTCTGTTGCTCTCGAAAGAAGATTAAAAATGTTTGCCGTCCTCAGGTCCTCTACACCCATTGTTCTCCATTTCAAATAAAAGACTTCTGAAGATTCCGGGACTAAGGTAATGAGATTCCTTTACAAAGTCAGTGCATTTTTTTTTTCTTCTCCAAATGCTGGATAGATTCTACTATACTTTCCCAGAAATCGACACACATGCAAACAAAAAGATTTTTTCATAATCAGCAAATTGAAGTTCAAAAGTCTGTCCGAATGTAGATTCACTGATTCAGTAAGGGGGAAAAAAAGAGATTTCTGCATAAGACATTAGAGCCAAACCTTTGCCTCCTGCATTACAGAGCAGATATGAACTGTGTATATCAGAGTCTTGAAATATTTATTCAAAAAGGCCTTTCTGGGGTGCTTACAGGGCCCTGTTCATAATTTAATAATGCATAAGTACCAACACTGGTATATAAATATAAAAGGAGGCACTTAACGCTGGATTGTCTAACTGCTGAGAAAATGGCACTGGAAATACAGAGAGATCCAACAGAGAGGAGAGTACATTCATTTGCAGACTGTCACCTTGGCTCCTGCGTAGGAAAATATGCTGGTGGACACAAAAAAGAAATATTTCCTTCACAGATATAGTGGAATAACAGTAAAACTACAGTCTTTTTTAGTCACTTTGACGGCTGTGCCGCTCAGAGCAATGATGTGTGTAAAATGTCTCATGACAGATGTCCACAGCGATATGGGAGTATTTGTCAGCAAACACTTTAGTTAGATATTACATTTTCACTTCTCTCCAGAAACACAATTGAAAATCTAAACTGAAGACGAGATTTTTCTTCAAAGTTTACTGGGATTGGAGTGGCGCAGCGGTGGTTATTCAGTGCAAGAAATGTACCTGGAACATTAATACATAAAAATCAGGACTTATTACTGTTCCCTGCTGGGCTGTGGATGAGCCGTAGTTTTCAACTTGCAGCATAAAAATGGTTCGGCATATCACTGGATTTAAGTTCAAACCCTCATCAGTCTTATGGAGAAAGCTTAAACACATGTTTAAGACCTATCTTATAGCAGTTCAATCCCAAAATGCATTGCGTCCACTGTCTTTATAATGGTATTCAAATGGTGTTTGATATGCAAGCCTGTAAGAACCACTGTTCTGTGATTGCAAGGCAATGTGGTTATTTTCTTGGCCAGCACAGACCACAACTATTGCATTTCTGATAAGCTGTATCCATCACTTTTCTGAAATAGCACGAAACTGATGATACAATGAGCTCCAGCAGGATGTATGGGTGGTGATTTTGAAGCAATCAATGGAGACAGCAAAGGTAAACACAGTGCTAAATGTCAGCTATAGTGATTGCGCTGCCACAATATCACCCCTCTGGGCAGGAGACCCAAATAACCAAAATCAATAAGCTAATCATTTCATATTCAAATCACGCAGGGTAGAGGTCTGGATCTTATTGCAGTTTCATATCCCTGGTGTGCTGATGTATTCCAATCAACAAACCAGCACGGGCATATGCATTGGAAATGCAATGATTCAAAGGAGCAGTGGGTGGACCACAACTGTGACTGTGTATCTCCATTCTGTAATAGATTTTTGAATGTTTATCGTTTTTTTCAGCATTTTGAGACACGTGTAATAGGCTATATTTTATATACAGTAAGCCATTGTGTTATTGTTACTTGACTGCTATTGTAATGATGCCTAAAATGGCTTTCCTTATGGCTGTATACACATTGCCATGAGTTTTTAGCATCTGCACATCTGATGTGCTTCAAATATGCTTTTAAACAAAATTATTTTACAATTATAAATAAAATATTTTATTATTATATTATAATATTATAATAGAGAAATTGTGGGAGAATAGTTTATTTTTAAGTTACAAAGTCCAAATAAAAGAAAACTCGGGTTTTCAAAAGTATCACAAGACTCATTTCATCAATGCTTAATTGTGCCAGTGAGAAATATTTAATCAAAAATGTATCTTATGCTGCTCAGATCTCATATTTAGGTTGTAGCCAGAGGTCTTAAACATTGATCCCCCTTCAAGATTGTAGTAAATCAGGATAGAATCATGTTCCGAAAACATGAGCTGAACTTGAAGGTTACACATGGACGCCTGTGGGGTCTGCATCTTTCCTCAGTATACAATCATCGAAAATACATACAGAGAGCACATTCAAATTTGGTCCTGTCTGATAATGGATAGAAGAGACTCATTTATTTGTAAAACCCAAGAGCCTTCCAAAAAAACTTGGCACAGCAACACACATGCTTTCGCAATACTGCATTTACCAGCACAATTACATGTTGCATAACGCAACAAAGTGAAAAAAAAGCATATTTGAGTTTTGACATTTGGAGCGTTTTCAACATTTTCATGCTCCCAGATGTATCGTACAAACCTTATCTGATTTTCTAGTGCCAGCAAGAATGGAATTAACACAAGCGTGTAATACTTCGCTAACTAATGTTTTTGTTGGAATCTATGTTGAGGCACCCAAACAGAACAACAAATCTCTACAGTGTGCGATAGGGACAATTGAACTGGTAAACAGACACATGGAGGGAAAACATCTGTGAGTGCATCTGCTAATCATCACACCAAGCCCGCTGGAAATCTACATTCACAATATAGTCAGCTTTACACAATTAGCACCGGTTCATAAGCAGAACACCACAAACAGGAGAGGACACAGTAGGGAAGAGAGAGTGATAGTAACTGCCATAACTTGTTTTCTTTCACACAAATAAGATGGCTTATCCTACCAGGAATACAGTGGCCCTAAATAGCTGCTTTCTTCCAAGTTGTTGACAAAGAGCATCTCTATGGGCTATTCCCTGTTGAAAAGTGTATGTGCATGTGTGATGTGGAGGGTGTGTGTCGGGGGGGTTGTACCACTGCACTCAGGTGGCGATGTATTTGTGTTTATAAGTGGTGTACATGTGAGCCTTGCATTTACGTCAGTGTGCATTTGTGTTCGAGAAGAGGTGTGTATGTGTGTGTGTGTGTGTGTGTGTGTGTGTGTGTGTGTGTGTGTGTGTGTGTGTGTGTGTGTGCGTGTGTGTGTTTGCTCCCCTGGTGCCCTGTCTCGATCTTAGGAGGGAAAACGAGTGCATAAGGGACAGGAAGGTATCTTTAGCACAGTCAACAGGATACTGAGCCACCAGGCAGCAAATCAAATATCATACATTGACAATTAACAGCAAAGATCGAAAGAATTTATCCTGACTGACGCCGAATTAGCAATGAAATCGTTACCGCTCAAAGCTGGAATAATAACAGAAAATGCCACACATTTGTAAGCCATCAAGTCACGAGCCTTATTTTGTGTGGCTCATTGACTCTGAAAGAACACATTCACGTTTACATGAATGGCTGGGGGGGGGGGGGGGGGGGGGGGGGGGGTAGCTGAGAGGAAGGAAGATCGAACCACATTCCCACATTAACACAGTAACACCTGGGAGCTGTGCAGCACCGCCACATAGTCTTGCACTATTGGGCACTGAGCTGCTCCACTGGAACATTTAAAGGTTAAGTGCCCCGAGGTCACAGCCCTGATGGCAGTTGTTGAGGGATTTAAACTGCCAGGATTTTCACAGCTACTGTACTACTCAGATTTTAAACTGTGACCTTTCAGTCACAAGCTCATTTCCTCTGAGCCTATCTGTTACTGCAGGTCAATACATGACCGGTGAGGCTAAATGTGGAGATGGTGCACTGAGATAGTCAAACAGTCTTCTATCTCTGTTTAGTTTATGGGAAGTGAACTGCATGTAGATAGATATAGATATAGATATTGAGACAGACAGACAGACAGACAGACAGACAGACAGATAGACAGATAGATAGATAGATAGATAGATAGATAGATAGATAGATAGATAGATAGATAGATAGATAGATAGATGAAAATGCCCATTATCACTGTTTATTAAATTATCACAATACCGCAAATTATATAAGGTCCCTGAATCTCCCGCATAGGGCAGCGGCTGTCAATGTTTAGGCCTACAACTGTGACGACAGGACGATGTGGAACTTTCCTTTTGGAGACAAAAACACCATGAGGAAACAGCAATCAGGTGAACTTGCTCTCTCCTGTGCGTGTTTGACGTCAGCAAATAACTGCAGGCTGACGTCAGGTGCTAGCTTGCCGTGCATCTGTCTGTCGCCCGTCTCAGGGTCTGTCTGCGTCTTGCTTACCTGTGACTTTGTGTCTGACAAAGGTTAGAGTGAACACCAATGGCCAACGGAGTTTCTAACCTGTAGTTCAGAACCAGTTCGATAACCACATCGCGCGTCCGTATATGTTCCAGCAGCTACTTGTGGGACCAGTCCAAACAATACATGGTGCACATCATTCTAAAAACAAGACTAGTCTCTCAGTCAAGGTTTAATTTTAACTGTGAAATCATGCAAGATGCCTTGACACTGACTATTGATTAAATATTACATTTAAAATGTTGATTAAAACTTACATACTTTTTTTTCACGCAGAACATTGATTCGGGAAGAAGCAGGAACGATGATGGTATTGCTTTCAATGAAATCTTATCAATTGCCAGCCCTACAGGGAACTGTGCTTCACTGTTGTGCATTAGGCCTAGATTACACGGCAACATCATATATGTAAAACAAAAGCTTCAAACACTAATGTTTATTTGTTTTTAATTACAGCGTTTCTGGAATGATTAGCATAGACAACAGACATTTGTTGAACAACAAGACAAAAAATAATCACACTGAGAATACTTTTCCTTTCATGTGAATGGGAAAGCAATGAACTATGATCCACTATCTAAGATCAAAACTCTTCTTATGGGCAAAACAAAAACCTGAATCTGTATCTTGTTGTGATTTAATTACAGCTTGTTCAGACCGATTTACTCAAACAACAACACAATATCATCATTATCATGATTTTGTTGGAAGACAGAATTAAGTTATTCTTTTATTACCCAACTTTAATAGACAGATAGACAGTAGATAGATAGTTAAACGTTTTGAGTGATGTTTCGCAGTTGCCCTAGCAACTCAACTCTCACTCCTTAGTTTCCTCCTCCATTACAGTATCTGTCAGGTCTAGTGTTTCAGAGACATCTGCTTCATGCCCAATTCTGGGTGTGTTTGTGTGTGTGCGTGTGTGTGGCTGTGTGGGTTTGTGTGTTTCTGTGTGTGTGTGTGTGTGTGTGTGCACGCGTACATGTGTGCACACAAGGGAAGAAGGCTGAATCTAATTGCACAGGCCCATCTGCTGATTCTGGGAAACAGGCTTGCATCTTACATACACAAACAGTACAGACAGAAATACACAAGCACAAACAAACACACACTCACACTCTCTTGTCCTCTCTCTCTCTCTCTCTCTCTCTCTCTCACACACACACACACACACACACACACACGCACGCACACACACACACACACACACACACCACAAGTTCCTGCCTCAAAGCCTTCAACTTGGACCCTGGACAATCTGCACCCATTCTCTGGCAGCTGTGTGGACGGCATTGACTGGCATGGTTTACAATATGGACTCTATTGTCTTAGGACAAAGGCCTCTCAACTCAAGACAAAGGTCACATTAGAAGACAATAAGCTTGTATTCATTGAGGTGGCAACAGCAGAGCAAAGGAGGGCTTGTGTGTGTGTGTGTGTGTGTGTGTGTGTGTGTGTGTGTGTGTGTTTATTTCATGTTAAAAATATCTATTTTTTTATCCTGGCCTTTGTCAAAGAGACATAAACATTTCTTTACCTCTTTTTTTTACTTTCACAACAGGATAACCTTGTTAAAAAGTTATTTTTCTATAATTCACTCTCACACCTTGTTTCAGTTCTATTCCTAATGCGCGCACCGTGTCCAGTTATCTGCTTATCTCTCCATGCATATGTGTCGTGTACTGTGGTGAGACCCACTTTACATGTAATTGTTGTTTAACCACTGAAACTGATACGGATTGTATTTCACTCGGCGCTGTCATTAGTAATGTGGTAAATTAAGGTTGTGTGTTTGTGCATGTGCAGCGGGAAACACCTGTTTCATTCAGAGAAAAAAAGCACATCCCCCATATGAAGAATGACATGTCCCCTTTCCTGTTGTTCTTTCTATTCAGTCATTGTTTCAGAGAAATGAAGACAAAATGCATCCTTGATATCACAGAATTAGATTTCAAAGCAAGTATTCAGAGTCATATGAGAGTCAAGGAAGGAAAGCATGCAGGGTGACACACACTGGACAGGAAGTACATTAAAATGGCCATGGAATCACACACACACACGCACGCACCCACACACGCACACACATGCACACACACACACACACACACAGTTGTGTCTCTGTGACTTCAGAGGACATTACATTAACTTAGATTAATTTCTTGGAGATTTACTCTCACCTCAACTACTACTAGCTACTACTTGACGAACCCTAACCCTTCTTTCTCTGGTTCCTGCTGCTGTTCCTGCAAATGTTTTTTTTTCAAATGTGGGTAGCAGGATATCCTATGACTATATGTTAACATTTACAATGTTCTGGAGTTAAAAAAAAAAAAAAAAAGTTAGAATACTCTTCTTTTCTCATTTTATTAGTTATTTTGATTTTATTTGTTCTCTTCCTTTTTACTTTGTCCACTCTTTTGACCTTGTCCTGTGTGGCAGAGTCTACATTGACACGATAACCTGAGCCAGAGCCTTCCATATGTCTATTGGTATTTGTAGTCCCCTAAAACCTAACCTTAAAACAGGTCTTTAATGATTTAGATTACGGAGACTTGCTTTGTGTCCCCTTAATGTGACTGTGCAAACAGATTTCGGTCCCCACAACATGAGTAATACCTGAATTACACACACACACACACACACACACACACACACACACACACACACACACACACACACACACACACACACTCAAGGTTATATCATTAAATAAATGAAAACCAATAAAAATAGAATATGGATAAAAAGAAATAAGTAAAAAATAAAAACACAAAAAAATATTAATCAACCACAGTGACCTCTGTTGTAAAATCTTGAAACTAGTCGATCTTTTCACACAGTTGATATTTTGAAATTACTTGTCCGACACATGCCTTTGTGTTTTTCTTTTAAGGTTTTATTCAATGGGCAGGAGACTTGAGTAAAAATGACCTTGGCCTGTAAATAGATAAAAACCTAACATAGCCAACTGCCAAACTATACAGAAAGAGAGAGAGAGTACACCCTCATTCACATTACTCTCAGCCAATTCAATCAATAAAGAATAGGATCCTACATGAAAATGGCCTCGGGGTTTTTATACAGCAAAGGTGCAACACATTTCTCCTCTTAGTGAAAAACTGATGTCTGCTGGGGTACTTTGACCAGCTGTCAATAGCCAAGAACTGCACCCTCTTCCATTGTCAATAAACTGAATGTGCAATTCATCAGCCCAACTCTAGGAGACAGTATTTCTAATTAAAAAGGAGCTCGTAAATTTGACATTTTACAGGCCCAGCTAAGCTTGTAAATACACTGTAAATAAGTTGCAGTGAGAGGCTTCATGGGCGGATGAAGGTCTGAGTTTGTGGTTAAACTCCTGTTGATTCCTTCAAGGTACAGCAAGCGGATTGCAATTAATTCAATATTTATTTCATACACTACCTATTCTATCCTATCCTATTCTATTTTATTCTGTTCTATTCTATTTCACATCTGGTCGTGTTGACTGCATATTGCATGCTGTTTGGTATTCTTTTTGAGGCTCGATGGGTCATATCTGATTGGATTAGCAGTTTGAGAGGACACATTTGTCGGGCCAATTAGAGCACTTCCTGGCACAGATGGAACCCTGAGATCTCCAGGGAGAACGCTGGGTCATATTTGGGTTCTAAAAAAGCATAATGCATACTGTAGAGTCGGCAACAAAAAAAAACAACACACCAGGTGTGTGTATATATTTGCGTGACTCTTTCCAAGGCCCAAATAAGCCGAATGCATTGTGAGTCAACGTCCCTGGTTAAATATTTTAATTATCATGGGCCAAGATAGTGTGTATTCAAGCCAGCACGCACACATACGGACACACACCTTCTTACCTGTTATATTGTGCTTTGCTTTCTCAAAGTGAAATGAATTCCAAGATCACATCTCAATGGCAGCTTGACTTCCTAGTCCTGGACAGACAGACAGAGAGAGAGAGAAGATGGAACAAAAGCCAGTGAGAGAGGCAAAGAGAGAGAGAGAGAGAGAGAGAGAGAGAGAGAGAGAGGGAGAGAGGGAGAAGGGTGGGGTTATTCAAGCTCAGTGAACCACAATCCCTGTCATTTTTCACAATAGAGACAGATAGCCATAACGTGTAGTGAATGTGGGGTGCAATGTGAATAATGCCCCCCCTCCAGATTGTGTGAATAGCCATAGCCCACTCCAACACAAGAACCAGACAGTTCACAAGCCATTTTCGCTCATGATTGCTTGTTTAGTGTTTGTGTGTCTGTGTGCACACACACATGCATGTGTGTGCTCTGCCTCATAATGACCTCTTAAGTGTCAGCGTATCAAAGTCTCTAATAGTCTATCTCTGTGCTTGCTGGCAGTTTACAGCTAAAAAGCTCTCTCACGCCACGATAACTGGTTTATATGGGTGGCATTTCACTGCCAAATGCCACAGACACTTTTCAGAAAGGGAAATTGTTAGCTCTGTTACTAGAATGCAGAGTGGCAGTTATTCACAGTTAGAATGTGTCTTATATCTTTTTCTATCTGTGCCTTGTCTCCTTTCCCAATCTCCCTCTGCATCTTCCCCTGTTTTCTATCACTATGTATTTTTCTTTCACAATATCTCTCTCTCTCTCTCTCTCTGGCTCTCTTTTCTGTTTTGTGTTTTAGAGAGACCCTCTCTGTCTCCCTTTTTTCTCTCTCCCTCTGTCTAACTCTCTATCCGTGCCCCCTCCACCCTCCTCCCCAACCTACTTCTCTTGAGGGTAAACTTTGCAGCCTCATCTCACCGAGGTCAATCTCAATGTGAGTGTCTGTATTGTGACTGACATTGCACATGGGTTTGTGCGTGCCCCTCCCGGCGTGCGAGCTGTAGTTGTGTGCATGCGTGTGAGTGTGTGTGTCTGTGTTTTGCTGTTTACTGGGAGGGCTGATGGGGGCGAGGAAACAGCACATATCTGTTTGGCCCTGAATTTTCTGTTCCAGTCATCACTGCGTGCCATGCAAGATTTTCACAGGCGCACAAAAACAAGTGCATCAACATACTGTAATACACACAGACACACACATACACACACACACACACACACACATATCTATACAGAGTGTCAGAGCCTGGACCTCTGTGAAGCTCTCAGGCAGTGCTGTGCAGTAATTGGGTCTATTAGCCAGTACAGGAGCTGTGAGCAATATCTCTGTGGTTGGGTGGGCAGAGACTGCAACAAAAGATGGATTCACTTTACTGGGTTTATCTACATGCATGTGTTTGCATGTATTCATGTGTGTGCATGTGAATGGGTGTATATCCCCAGTGTTATGTGTGTATGCAACCACTATAATGCAGGAGAGTTGCCAGAGGCAACTGAGCAGTGGCGAGAGATAAGTTAGGCACTAACCTCCCCCACCTATAGAGCACCTTCATTCATGTCTCGCTTGCTCTCAGAACACGATATACATTATTCACACGGAGCTGGTCAACAATAAGGGGATCAATGAACGAGGAATGGAGGAAGAGAGGTGGAAAAGGAACACATTTGGGTGCAGAGGCGAAGGTTGTGAAGGAACAAGTTCGTATAAGGAGTGGAACTAGGTGTGGAATGAGATTTTTCATTAGGACTCATTTCTGTGAACAAGTAGGAAAGGGGAAAGACAGGATTAAAGATGCAGCCATTGCAAAAGTCCATGCATACATCAGTGGTGCACCATCACTTTGTTCTTCCCTGAAGAGGAGTTCTCCATTAAATCCTAATTTTGTTCTCTTTTCAGCAATCAGAAGCCACAGGTCAGCTCTCCAGTCTGGAAAACTGCAATTGGATGAAAAAAAAAAAAATGTTTGTTACATTTTGCCTATAGCCACATCAGCCCAGTATTCCATACTTCATGATCTATGAGTAGCGCTAAATTTCAGTGCAGGAAGCAGTGTGCCCTTTATTGGCAAGAAAAGATGTGGAGGTCGGGGTGGGGAAGGTTAATTTTTTTACATTTTTTTATTTGCTGTGAAAACATCCTTTTTCTAACTTTAATTGTACAATAATGATAACACATAATGACTGATTTTAATCGGGGTTTTTGCAGAATCATCCAATACGAGTGTTCTCGTCTGGGAACTGGATTGGAGGAGGAGGAACTATAGTGAAAAACTAAGCTGGCAGGACACAATTCTTTCTCTAAATGGAGTGGGTTTTTTTTTTTACTTACTAGGATTTTTTTAGAGCAGCAGGGGCACCCACCCACCCCCACCACCACCACCGTATCAGAGTTGTTACAGAGTGGAGCTTCTTCCCTCACAAACTATCTTTAACAAGTGTATAGAGAACATGAAACGACAATATTATTGCCGCAAAATGTATTTAGCGGAAACACCAAAATGTGTTTTTGTTGTTGCTGCTGCTGTTGCTGTAACCACCATTCATTAGCCATGTGAAGTTAGGAATTATGTCTATATTGATAACAACAGATATCTCCATCTCCAGTGAATCAGCTGTATCTACATGCATATTTTCAGGTCTTCACTCCTATAGTACATTCTTTTCAGCAACCATATTATCTGACTACCATTTTGAGAGCAGGCTATGATTTCAGCACATACAAGGAGACAGAAGCAAGATTTTGATCAAATGAGGGAGAGAGGGCTTCTCTGGCAGCAACCAGCAGAGGAGCGAAGAAGAAGACAACAGACAGACAGACAGACAGACGGACGGATTTAGCTGGGAAAACGGTGAACGCCTACAGCTTTCACTAAGAGGTAAGGAGGGGCTCTGGGTGAGAGGGTTTTCAGTGAGTGAGGGCCTTAGTCTGATGGAACAATAGTTGGATGTGATGAGGAGAAGGAAGAGTTTTGTTTTTTTTTAAGTCTCAGGGCTCAGTGTCTTCCTGAAAAAAAAAAATTGAGTAGATTTCACATGATAGATGCTGACCATTTTCTCACAGTAAAACAATGGTGTTTTCTATTATGAGAGGCAGTGGTTGTATTGATGTCCCATGTCGCCCCCATTACTCATGAGCCTGCTGTATGTAATTAGGATGACTCTACAGTATGCTTTCATGATGGTTTTTCATGTATTACCCTTTGTAATTATGCCTTAGACAACAGATTGCGCTATAAGACACCAGAAATTGTGTTGAAGCCTGATGCTGGAGATTTATGGCACTTCCAAGAGAAGCAATGTGAGGGTGGGGTCCCCTATATGTTCATTTCAAAACCACTGCTCTCCCCTTTGGGCTTCGACAGATTGGATTTAAGCATGAAGAATATGGAGCAATAGTGTATATGGTCTATCCAGGCATAAAATTAAAGGCTCTTGTCTATGTGCCCCACATACATCTTTGAAAGAATATGAGAGAGCGCGGGGGGTGGGGGTTGGGGGGGTGGGGGAGGGGGTGAGGAAGAGAGAAAAAAATGGTTTATTTGTCCAGCTATTGTGAACTGTTGAACTGTAATCAACTGTAATCAACCCTGGACAATGAGATGTTTCAATACATGCGTACACACATATACACACAGACACACACACACAAAGACAAAAGGACACACACCAACATATATCATTCTAACCATAAGAAATAGCTTACAGTAATTGCCTGACATTGATATTGATATTACAAAGATTGGTTTCAAAATACCAAATATCATTTATCAAAGACTTGCCTCAGCTCCCTCTTACTCTACAATAAAGGCCCTGCACCAATACCCTCTTCAGTCTCATCTTGATACATGTGATGGATGCCATCTCATCTATCATACATATACCATCTGAGCGAGAGCCAATCCGAGTGTTCAAAGCGCACGTAAGCACACCGCAGGAGAACACGCATACAATTTCTCACATGGTTAGAAAACAGACACGTGGTCCGTGTAAGTTATTGCTGCAGGCCCACAGGCCAGTGTGGTACTCATCTGTCTTGGTGTGACACTATCAGGCTCCCTTGCAAAACACAGAGGTGGTAAAATGGTTTTATTGCGAAATGTGAAAGATACGTCAGGAACAAATTGACGGGTGCTGATACATGCCAAAGGGGCATGGTGCCTTTATCTCAAAGGAGTTGTAATGTCCTCGGCAGAGACTAAACAATGCCGTTTATTTTGGAGTCACATCCTGTGAATGTGCTAAAAGTAAGCTAGCAGATTGGAGCCCCGCTCTCACACAGAATTATTCACCAGCCAGTCAAAGGGGGTTTAACCTGAGGCAGCATAAGGTGCTATATTTACACTTGAGACAAGGCTAGTCGGCTCGATAACACGAGGGGAAAAAAACACAAAACAGCACAAATGATGTAAACATGTATTATCAAGCCATTGATCACTTCTATATCTGTTAATATCTTTGTTCCATCAAGCATGACCATCTAGTCATCCTCGCCCTCCTTCAGCCTATCATACTGCACCATCAGCTAAGCTCCAGATCAATACTCCCTGGCACATATTCTCACTCTCAAAGACTTGGAATGAAAATGGCATTCGATATCAATCACGATCACAGCTGTGCCACTGAACAGGCACAATAAATGACAATATTATTTTTTTTAATTTACCATCAAACGGCCAGTAGCATCAAAGTGCTTCAAGTCAGATCTTTCAACCTAGTTTATGCTGAAAGGACCCAGATGAACAGGGAGTAGAAGATGTATGTAATGCAGTTAAAGTAAAAGCCTAGTAAGCAGGAAATTTAAGAGGGGCCTGGGGATGATGGTATTACAGCAGACGCTGATTGTGGACAATCTGCAGCAGAAGAAAAAGATATGGAAAATATCATTGGATGCAGTATGGTGGATATAAGTGGCGTGGAACAGTTTAACAATCTGAAAACAATCTGGTTGAAGTAAGTGACACTAAGAAACAATTGTAATCAAGCCAGAATTCCCCTTACATTGTCTCAGTCACTGAAGTCAACCGGCACAGTCCTTTATTTGCAACAATACTGCATTTTCAAACCATGCTGTCGTTTCCGCCATTGATAAGAAATGCTGTGTTTATGCCACAGCACTGAGAGATTTGTGCCCCCAGCCCTATGATGACCTCATTGTTCATTGCCCCATAATTCAAATCTGCTCCGCTGTGTTGCATCACATTGTGTATGACTCATTTCCAAGCACCCCGTTCTCTAAACAAGCGAGGCCTCCTCAGCACGCCATAGTGAGCCGCACAAACAACATAGCAGAGAATTTCCCCATCAATTCTACTGCAACTGACTAGCATACGCACAGCACACAAACACACAAAGCAACACAATGTTTAAATGGATTGGACTGGGAAGAGGAGGGGAAGGGGTGAGTGCTATTGTATATGATTTCCTGCGGAGGCCAAAATAATCGGCGGACCTTTGAGTGAGCTTCTTACAATCACCCTGGCCTTGTACACTGATTCTCCATTCAGCTCTCTAATGGCACTGTGTGTGTCACTAAATATACCGCTGTCTGGCGGCTCTTTATGATTGTGTTAACTTATATGTGTATGTTAACACAAGTGCAAATATGTGTTTGTGTGTGTGTGTGTGTGTGTGTGTGTGTGTGTGTGTGTGTGTGTGTGTGTGTGTGTGTGTGTGTGGGAAACAGTGGTGGTAACTGATGTGTACCGCACTGATGTGTGTTTGGAGCATCCGTGGGAAGAAATGCATGAACGTGTGTGTGTGTGTGTTTCTATTGAGTGGTGACAACTTTGAGTGGGGTGCGGGGAGGTGAAGGGCACAGAGGAGAAGTGTGGACAGGAGATGTGTTGACTGGAAGGACAAGTGTTTTTTCTTTCTTTGTGAAAGAGGCATAACAACTGAGTGAGCGAGAGGTTTTAGAGAACAATGGGCTGTGGATACAGTAGCTAACGTAGAAAGCAGCTGCTCAAACATGTAATTCAGAGACAAATCAAGTGATGATAGTAAAGGCCATTTGTAGAATGAAACAGAAAAAGCCTGTCGACAAACTTTCATTCTTTTCAGACTGTTGTTGCAACATTGACATGGTTATTTTAGACTGTGGTTTAAGTCAAACCTGCCAGATAGACAGGTAAATATGAGTAGTGTAAAAAATCAATAGTGTTGTGCACAGCCATCCTTCTGAGATTGTGAATTTAGAATAATGGTATAAAAATGACATAAATTAACCTTTTTGCAACTTCTCGGCTCCACTTTGTCATAATAATAACCCTCGCTTTACTGCCCTCTTCAAAACAGTATTACAAAGCGTTTTGCAACCAATAAACGTACAATAAATAAAAGTCAGTGATGGCAAACATAAAAGCTGGACATGAAATAAACTCAGTGCCGCCTAAGACACAAATAAAAGAGTGAGACTGGTCAACTGGTCAAAGTAAAATGAATAAAAGCCTGTACTTTAAAAAAAAAAAAACAAAAAAAAAAAAACTTTTGTTAACCTGTTACCCAGTGAGGCCCCTCAGACTGATCGTTTCAAAGCAAGAAGTACAAGTCATCAACTAGTGCTTAGGTTACTTTAAAGCCAGCAGAGAACTCGTACTATTTAATATCTGCTCTCTTTAGAATTCCAAAAGTTAGAAACACAAAGTAGGGGAGAGGCAAATGACATCACCCCATCACCATGATTTTAATATCCAAATAACCAGCTGTGGGGGCAATTTCAGCATTGACTTACACTGATTGATTTCTCAATATTTTTTATCCCATGCGAGACAGAGCACAGCCTGAGGTCATTAGGCTTGTTTAATTTGGCTGCTGCAAAACTTTGATTAAAACAAGATGCAATCAAACCTTTGAGGACACCTTGTTCAACAGCTTTGCTTTTGCTACCTGTAGCTGTGTTTTCACAAGTGAATGTATTATTGAAGAAAATGTATTATTATTATTATTATTATTATTATTATTACTGTTATTATTGTTTTTTAGTAGTAGCGGTAGTAGTTGCAATGGTAGTAATGGTAGTGTTGTAGTTGTGGTGGAGCAGAAACTAGTGGTTATTTTCATCATCAAATAATCCGCCTGTTATTTTCTCATTGAATGGATTCATCCACTTGGTTTATAAAATGTCATAAAATGATTTTCTCAAAGGGCTTGTTTTGTCCAATCAACACACCAAAGATATTAAATCATATGGTGAGTTGCAAGAAAAGCAGCAAATTCTCAGAATTCAGACAACTAGCCTAGATAGGCATTTTTCTCAAACAATTACTTAATCAATTACTTGATTATCAAAATATAATTTCATGTCCAAGTGTTCAATTATTCAATTTATTGTTACAACTCCTCATTGGGTTGAATGCCATTGGGCTACAGCAGCATCATTTTTGAGATTTGACCTGCAATTCAGAACCACCAGCTGACACAGCATCACAGCCCAGCTGGTACTGCTTAATGGTACGATTACAACATACTGCTAAACAATGCAATAACCAGTGAGCGGGATTACAGCATGTATCACTTTCAGCACCACACATCAACAGCCCAGTTAACACACAGCATGAGCAGTCAGGCCGACAACGTACATTTCCTCCAATCGGCCCCAAAATACAGACAGATAATAGGCTGTGGTGGTTTCAGCAGAAAGCCTTCCAACAGCTCCATATTTAGGCAGAGCAAGACATCCATCTCTGGAGGGCTATTCTAGTCGAGGCCATGGGAGCAATGAGACAGTGAATACCCTGAGATCTGACATCCAGTCATCTACTGCTGGTTTTCCCCCTTCCCCAAGCATATATCTAATCAGGTAGCAAAGTAACTGCGTAGTCCTCTCGCATGGACTGAACCGCTAATAGGGTTGAATGATATGGGAGGCAAGTTTCACACATTAAGAGAGGTGAACTGAGCTGATCGCTCCAGTCGACGGTGGAAAATGCGGGGAGCTGGGGTTATTCTTTGAGGGAAGGGAAAGGGTAGGAGGAAGGATGTGTTAACACATGACCGAGTGCTTTAGGTGGATGAGGAAGACGGGCAAGGATCTGGCCTCATTATTTCAATACGGGGAGAGAGATGTCGTCTAGTGCAGGAAAAGGCTTTTGAATTAGGTTAAACTCGGCACACAAAGTGGGGTTGAGACTAGGAATGTGAATCATCACCGCATTAGGAAATCGTGCAGTGAAATTCAACAGCTTGCTTTCAGTGAAACTTAATATTATTACTGAAGCATTAAGATTAGTCTTTTTTTTCACAGCTTAAGCTACAAGAGTGACAATTTATTTATGCAGGAAGGTTGGTTGTCTCTGTGAGCACCTTCTCTTTATTTACAAGGCTTTCTGACATAAACCTTTACCTTGCCGTGTATAAATTACCTACACAGAGGACTGGAGCCCAGGAACTGCAAATTCTTTAGGAAAAGCCTGTTAAAATGGTTCTGTGCAAATTAGCCCTTATGTTCTTTGTGCCCACTAAACACAATTAATAGCTTAAGTGTAAGATGTTAGAGTCTCTAATAACCCTTGACAATGGAAATAGAGACTTCACCAGTTACACAGCTGATTTTATGCCTGCTTGTCCTAATATTAAAGCGTATATGTGACTATGTTATTGTTTGTCTGCAATGGATCATGTTGTCTGCCAAGGTTTATTTTCATTACCTCAAGGTTTCAATGTGAGCTCAAGATGTTTAATATATGATCCCTCATTTAAATCATAGGCTGCTCCAGTTACAAGCCAAGATATTGTTATTGGAGCCACCCAAATCCAAACCAAATATTGTGTTACATTAACAGCTCCAAACAGAGAGTCAGTCCTCAGTTAATCAAGCAGAACGATCCGAATTAGCACAACCATCCCAATTTGCCCCCTGTTTTCCCAAACAAGGAGCTTTGTGTTTCATGTGCATCATAGCAAGCGAAATGAATCAGTGACCTAATTAAAGGAGGACAGATAGACCTACAGTCAGCAGATTGCTTGATTGCTGCTGTTGCACATTATACAGCTTCAGGTGCTTCAGCAACGTCAGTGCTGCGTGGGTGTCATTACTGAATGTGACACAAGACGCTCTTTGAAACACCGTGCGTTCATGGTGTGATGTCTGACAAACACCCCACCACTATTCGAGCCTGTCACAAAAGTAAACATCCCCAGTAGCTGGTGTAAATTTGGGAAGGAAAGCACAAACACTATTGAGGCTGCACGCTTCTCCCCAGTTTAAAACAGACAAACAACTTGTAAGATGCCCACAGCCAGCATATGGACAGGAAACCACAAGAACTTTTGAGTCCATATCTTTCTCAAACATTTAGGCCAAGTAATCAACTCTGCATACAAATGCATCCGAGGGACTGTAGGATCACTTAGGCACAAACAGATGCAGTGATGACAGACGATTTAGTGATATTCATCTCACCCACAAACATAATAATCTCCTTGGAGACAGGCCTGTGCTTTAACAGATGCTACCAAAATGGCAGCCAAGCAAATCTACGTGAATTTTTTTTTTTTCTCCAGCGTAGACATAGGCTACAGATAACTGCCTACACTGACCATTTTCCCACCTGCTCAGTGGATTCCTTGGAGACACTTTTCTTATCTGCAGCGCTGACAGATGAGTCAACATATAGTGTCGACCACTCCAACCAACAGAGCCTTCATACACCCTTCTATATCACACTGTATATTGAGATCTACACAAAGAGTCTGCACACCACATCTTTGCTGAGAGTCATTTGGTTGCTGAGGGGCCAACCCACAGCCGCCCAAGCAGACACACACACAGCAAATGATCATTGAGGGATGCTTTGTTTTGCCAGTTATCATTTGCAATTATTTGGAGGGAAAAGACCACCGTAAAGCCCTGTTCGCCATCAGTAAGGAGTCACAAAACTATTAGGCAAAACAAAGGACAGCTTGCTGATTACAAGGCGAGTGTACTGTACATCTATGGTCACACAAATCAGAAGCAGGCTGCACCTCTCTGTTTAGGTCAAGATCAAAGACCTTCAGTAGTTTTCAGTTGCACATCAAGGTCATTTGCAACCCCCACCCCCCCCCCACCCCACCCCCACACATCTCTTCTGTAAATAAGAGTCATAGCTTTCACTCATGAATCCGCATGATTGACGTATCCCCGGGTGCACTGGCCTGCTGGATACTCCTTTTCTTACAGAGCAGCTGGATTTACTGTGGATTTTAGACTGACAAACCAGCACAGCCCCAAACAGGACAACTGCATTCCCATATACTCAAATGACAGCCTCGTAAAATAAGGGGGGGGGGGGGGTGAACCTGAGGAGGTGAACACTTAGTCTATCTGTCATCCATCATGCCAAAGCATGTGATTTGTCATTGCGCCCTGCAGTCAGGCAGATACATGCGGCCACAGAATAATAATTATGTAAACCCCGGCCGAGATGCAGTCATGGGGTAATGCGATTGCATTGATTATTAGCTGGAGAGGTAATAGGTATGATTGCTTATCACTTCAGCCTCAGCGTTCATCTCACATCCGAGAGCGACGCCCATCGCAGCCGCAAGCCGCCGGACCATCATCTGTGCAAATACGCCGACTATATCACATTCTGCCCTCCCGTCCGTTAGGGCTAGTTTCCGCGCCCTTTAAGTACAATAATCGCAGGCCACATTCCCATGGGCATCCGTGAGAACCAAAGTCAGCGCTGCCATATAGCTTTCAGAGCAGGTCAGTGACAGACACAGGTTGACATGTAGTCAAGCTCGGCAGCGACGTCTGCACAAACCCTACATCGTTTGTGAGGGAATAAAGAGCGGATCCTTACCGTGTCGCCAGTCGCAGCGATTCAAGCGCATATGTACACATCCGGCGCAGAGAGGAGTCAGGGATAACCTTTTCTGCGCTCTTTCATACAGTCCCCACAACGCAGATCTTGGATAGAAATATATCTTCCCAGTCGATAAATAGCTTAATTTCACTGACAAGGCGCCTCGACTCCGGCTCCGTAGTGAATTCTTGCTGCGGCGAAAAGACAAGACGCGGTCAGACCAGATGGAAATAAAGCCGAAGCCGTGCGCTCAGTATCCCGATCGGCGCTCTCACAGGAGGTACCGCGTCCGTCCAAATGCACTAAGAGCAGTGAAGCGCTGGAGGAGGACAGAGGAGTATCTCTCTATCCGTCTGTCTGCGTCCCTGCCTCCCTCCCTCCCTTCCTCCCTCTCTCTCTCCCCCTTCTCTTTATCTTTCCTGGTTGTCTTTATGTTCTTACAGACTTCAGCCGAAGTCCACAGGCGCAGGGGAGCAGCGGAGCAGAGGACCGTGGTCAACACAGAGAGAGAGGGAGAGGGGTCAGCAATGACAAACCAATTTGGAGGCGCTGTGGATGCTCGGTGGATCAGAGTGCAGCCCGGCGAGAGGAGCGCTGCGTTGCAGGCGGGCGGGGAGCCGAGGGTGGGTGGAAGGCTGGGGAGGGTGGGGGTGGGGGGTGGTGGGGTGATGATTCCTGCCTGGGGGATGCAGAGAGAGGAAGAGGGAGAGATGAAGCGGGGGTGTCTGGTGGAAAACATGGCACTGGATTTAGCTCCTAAATCTCTGGACCTAGGGCTCCACCTGCCGTGTGAAAACACACAGGGGTCCCCCAAACTTTCACGGTGCTCGTAGAGCACATGAAACACCCACTCTGTGTGAATTTAAAACAAGAAGCCCACACTGAACGTGTTTTTCTTTTTTTTTTTTTTTTTTTTAATTCTTAGACATTGGCTTGATGTATGCATATGCATAATTGTAACTTTGGATGACAACTGCAATACGCAGCCTACAGTTGGTACAGTTCCATTCATTATCACAGCCTCTGCTAAATAAAGAGCAAAAAATAAATAAATAAAAGTGAAATCACAGCCGACCTCCCGGAATCCATTAAATGTCTTGTTATGGTCCCCGGACCCCAGTTTGGGATTTGGAAAGCCGGATATTAAATGTGGACCATTCGGCCTGAAGCGGTTTGCCCGGTGGGGGTCTACCGGGCAAACCTTAAGGTCGTGAAAATGACATTATTAGCAGCAACGAGCTCAAAATGTTATTAGACAGAAAAAAAAAAAACAATCAGAATTAGGTGTAAACAGGAAAATACGATTTTTCATGTAAAACAAAATGTTGTATTTCAATCCAGACCGGATGCGTAAATTTATAATAAATAAATAAATAAATACCCATTAAAAGTGAACCTTTTTTTTTTTTTCCGGAGTTCCAGTGGGCGTTTTGACTTCAGACTCGGGCTGGAAACTTGATGTTTTAATATCTCTTGCTAGGCCAATATTTAACAATGCATTTTTAGGATATTCTCACATTCCTCTTTCTTTTTTATTTTTAATAGTTGTACAATCTTTTTTTTTTTTTAATGAGGTTATGGGGGGGGGGGGGGGGGGGGGGCAGGGATTGTGCAACATATTCAGAGTTTGGAGTTTAGCCTGCTCGACAATAATATTCGTAAGAATCACTTGTACAGTGCCCCACTGAAATACATCGCAGGATTACTGTGGACGAGCTCTTTTTCATCAGGGATGAGCCCTCTGTGCCTGAAGATCAGAGGGTGACATGCGCACTTGCGCGGCGCACGGACACAATGCGGGAAAATAAAGCGTCCGGCTCGCCTCTTGCATATCGTGCCGTCTCTCAATAAGCTGTTATGACTTGTCCCATCAGGAAAGTGTCATTCCTGGTATTCGTTTTCAGGTAGATCTACCCTGCGGACTGGTGGAGGCGGTGGACGCGCTCGCTGTGCTGGGAACTCAGTGGGGACCTGTTGATAGCCCACCGGCGACGCAATGGAGGTGAGAGGAGGCTTTCTGCAACAAGCCTTTCTGAGGCTGACCGTCTGTTCGTCACAGTAATAGGTCTAATGTGCCCCGGTCGTTTCAAAAGACAGGTTAATAGATTGTTTTATAGATTACATATCAAATTAGATGCTAATGAGCCTGAGTAATTACTGTAAATCAGTCATCAGATTTTTATTTTTATTTATTTATTTATTTTTTAAATCCGAAGCAGTAAGCATGGCGTTACTATCAACAGGTATAAGATAAAGATTTCATTAGGCTGCCGTGAAGGGCATATAAGTACTGCGATACCCATCGTGCCTATCAATGGCCTCTAATTAGATTTCAGACGAGACGTTGTCATTTCCAGCCCATCGTTTTGCAAATCAAATCATGTCATTGGTATCGTGCTTTGAGGCAATACAGGCTCCCCCTCAAGTCAGATTGGTCGGGAGGCCATGTGTCGCTGTTAATTACCATCACTGGCTGATAAAGCCTTTTGGAGAAGATTTAAATCCTGCTAAAGAGCATTAAGGCGCTTGCAAACAAGCATGGCACAGGCCCTGGAAGTGAGGATGTCGAGGTAAAATGAGACATGCTGCTGAAGAGGTGTCAAAGAAATGACTGATTCCATAATTGCAATGGTGTGTATCATCAGCGGAGATGCCTCCAAGGTGAAACCTCACCTTGGCACTTTTATTCTACGAACATTCTGTCACATCTGTCACCAAAAATGTAAACAGTCAGACTGTCTGTGTCAGGTCTTGCTGAAGCACAAGCCCTTTGTATTTTTTCTGTTATTCACGTTGCAGGCGCCAAAGAGCGAAGAATGACATCTAACTAAGGCAGAAAGTCACAAAGCAGCAATTCATCTGAACAATCCGGCCGGCGACGATGGAAATCATGGGTGAGTGTGTTCAGTGGCTTGCAGAGGTAGGGTGCTGTTTAAAGTCAGCCATGTTCCAGTAACCTCAGTGAGACTCCCCTCCGCAGCCATCATCAGAGGCTTACAATTAAGTTGTCAGGCATGGCTGCAAGAGCCAGGCAGGAAGGAATAGTTACATGTGCAGGTGGCAGAGGACTCACGGTCTGGTCTGTAGTCAAAACTTTGTGGTGAAGAGTTTACAGGGTCTTAACCTTCTGCCACATACAATTACTGCAGTTGTGGCTTGCGCTCATTACCTGCTGCTCCACTAAATAAACAAGGGCGATATGACCTGACACAGTGCTTCAGTTTTTTTTTTGTTTTTTTTTTTTTTTGGTTTGTTTTTTCTGTTCAGCTTTTGTCTTTTTTAGTGATTGTGTGATAAAAAAAAAAATTTAAAGCCAGAATAAAAAAAAAAAGAAGGATTTTTTTTACCTGAGGCTTTAGTCCCAAGTGAACTAATATTTGCTTTTGTAAATTTAACAACTTAGTCAGGAAATTGTGAAGAGAAGAATGTGACAGTATATACAAAAACCAAACTGAACCCACGCTCAGGGTTCAGGGATATCCCTTTCAGACGAGCATGTCCACCCAAAACCTACTAAACACAGTTGTTTTCAACAGAGGCAGTGATTTTGGAAAACACTAAATGTTGTATTTTAACAAATTCATTTTGCAAATCTGGAGAAAACTTTTTTTTTTTTTTTTTTTGCACCGGTACCTGTTGAGTGTTGACATTTCACACCTTATTATGAAAGGTTTTGGTTTGTGTCAGGGCTGCCCCGGAGCCGCTACAACATGTGGAAACTAACGCAAAGCCAAACAGGAGAAATCCTGTTACTGTATGACATGAATGATGTACAATTTCTCTGCAGATACTCAGTGTGCCTTGGAGGCTGTGGAGAGACTGCAAGCCAAACTGAAGGAGAGAGGGGAAGCCCCCACACAGGAGAAACTCTCCCTGCTAAAGACTGTCCTGCAGAGCCCCCTATTCCATCATATACTCATCTTACAGCAAGCTCAGCGGAAGCCCCTGGCGAAGGTACAGCCCGAGCATCACTGTGTAGGTGTTTGGTATATATTGAATGGTGGGGAAGGAGCCGGAATCATTCCTAAAATACTGAATGCAGGAACCAAACTGGATGAGTAATCAGCTTACCTAAGCTTACCACTAAAGCCCCGAGAAAGAGAGAGAGCAAGGGAGAGCGAGAGAGGGGAAGGAAGAAGTGGCTATATATCATGTTGCGGAGTTTACAGGAGTCATCTGTAACGTTGTCATAAGTCTTGAGCTCTTGTGTGTGTGTGTGTGTGTGTGAGTGTGGGATGTGGTTGTGGTGGTAGCTGATATACCAGTGCGTCTCCAAACAGTATTTTTCATATATTCATATTCATATATATATGTGTGTGTGTGTGTGTGTGTGTGTGTGTGTGTGTGTGTGTGTATGTTGCTGTATGACATGCATGACACTATCAAGGTATTTAACTTATTTGTCAGTGGTAGGCATCATGGCTTGGTAATCGCCTGTGGTGGTGTGCTGTAATAGGCTAACCCTATAAGCCAAACAGTCTCAACACACTTGCATTACTACATTAGCAATGTGGCGTAAGCCTGTAGCTGTTTAACATCTCCGCACTGCAGGAAATGTGGCACTGGATTGTGTCAAAGGTTTCTGGATTGTTATGGGGACAGACACTGACACAGTTGTTATTAGTTCTTGTGCACGTTCTCTTACAGTATGAGCAATCTAAGTGCATGTCAATGCGGTGTGAAGCTGCCTATTTGTATTTTGATAGGGTTTCATCTTTTATTCCGCTAGTGCTATTTCGACAGGTGTCAGAGTCGTTAGAGTGGAGTAGCATGCAGATCAGAAATAAGCATTTACTCAAACTGAAAAACATAGAAACAGAAAACCTGAAAGACAAAAGGGATCAGTTTTGTGGTTATGTGGTATTGAGCAGAAGCCTTTATCTGAGATCCTCATGTTTCTGCTCTTTCATCTTTCCCTTCTCCGCTCCATTTTAAACCTATCTGTCTATATATTTTTTTTTCTTCTGGCTAACCCTCCCTCCCTGCTCTCTCTCCCACATCTTTCTTCACTGTCTCACAACGCTCTCCTTTCCCGTCTTCTTTATCCTTTCTCTTTCCCTCCATCACTCCCTCACCCTCATCCTTTTCCTCTCTGTCTCCATATCTCCTCTCTTCAATTAATGTCTCCACCTCTCTATCAACTCCCTTCCCCATCGCTTTATCTCCGCCATCCATTTTCCTAACAATCTTTCTTTCTCCTTCCCATGCACCCCTCAATCCTTCTCCAATTCATCTATTCGCTCTCCGTCCTACCCAATCCATCGCTCCTACTTCCATCCCCTCCGTTTCTACACTTTGATCTTCTCATCTCTCCATCTGATCCTCCTCCACCCTACCAGGGGAGGGGCATTTCCAAATCGGTGTCCATGAACTGTGGACCGTGCCAGGGCATGGCGGTGGGGCTGAAGACGCTGAGCCACAGTGACTCCTATACATGGGCCGTGGAGAACCGAAGGCCCAGCACTGCCAGATCCTTCCACAGGGACGGCAGCGTCTCCTCTCTGGGCTCCCAGGATCTGTCCTTCTCTGACATCTACCCGGGCAACAGCATTCCCACCGAGTCACAGGTATATAAAATAGCCATCATAAATGAAAGATAATTTAGGAGGAGGTTAGTGATCAGGCAATTTATTTTTTAAAGCACCCAACTCTTGAACTAAGCAAATTTTCTTTTTCTTTCCACTGTAAAACATAACACACCGCCACTGGAAATGTCACATTTTACATTTGAGAATATTACATTCCTTCATAAATCTCAAGCACAGCTGGATATCACTTCGTCTGAGGGTTTCACCTGATCCTTAGCGGCTGCTCAGCTAACTCAGTGTCGTTTGAGGTTTGCTTTTATTTTACGCATGGCATTTATTTTTTTAGTACTGCACTCCCCCTCGAATTTCCCGCACCATGTCGATGGGGAGAAACCTTTCTGCTATTGCTCATGAGGTACAGTGATGTTACAAGTGAGGTGTTGCTGTAGAGCTAAATGTGTCTCTGTGGATGTAGATAAAGAAGGGTATCAAGTGCATTTAGCACTTTAGCTTGTTAATGCTGTTTCACTTTTTTTTTTTTTTTTTTTACCAGTTTGATAAGAATAGATTTTTCTTCCCCCTCCCTCCATTGCTCTCTCTCTCCAACCTCTCTTACAACCTCTGCCACATTAGAGGCGTCATGTGGAGATGATTGAGCTGACCAATGATGGGAAGGGGCTCGGCTTTGGCATCATAGGAGGGCGGAGCACAGGAGTCATGGTCAAGACCATCCTTCCTGGAGGAGCTGCCGGCCGGGTAAATCAACCTACCATTCCATCTAAGGACCAGTTTCACAATTGTGAAATATGTTTTTTACATTCTCTTACTGAGAGTTACATTAGGAGATCAATGCCACCGACATGTCCCGTTAAATATGAATCTGCAGCCAGGAGTTTGTTAGCTTAGCTTAAAGACTGGAAACAGAGGGTAACGCCTCGCCTGACTGTGTCCAACAGAAGAAAAATGTCTACGTTTCGCTGTGGTGAAAAACAACCCTCTTGTTTTGCCTCTACTTCTATTGCTTCTTTTCTTCTACTGAAGTTAGCATGCTAACCAGCTAGCCCATGTTCCCGTCGCACCACCTCGTCACTTTAGCATCACTGCAGCAGAACTAGCGCTGCTCAGAGGGTGTATTATAACCACTCTTAAACGTATCAATTGCTAAAGCTCTTGCCAAAACCGATAAGTAAACAGCTGTCAGTGCCATCGTTGGCTATGTAGCAATAGCAAAACTTACAAATAGCTCCTTTAAAACTCATGAATGAACCCTTTGTACCTCATATGCAAGTTTTGTATGAAATCTTACAAAGAACATCATACTGCATTTAAGCGAAATTTTTTGAGTGGAATCTGCAGAAGTTATTAAATATTTCAACGAAGACTAGCTCCTAAATGTTTTTGTTGTAATGGTGCTCCCCAGGATAAGCGCCTGCGTAGTGGAGATCAGATCCTGCGGATTGGAGATACAGATCTGGCGGGAATGAACAGTGAGCAGGTGGCACAGGTGAGGCCTCATTTGCAGGAACTTTACAAAAGAAGCTCATGCATTTAAGTGCTTTTTTTTTTTTTTTTTTAACCATAAATCTATTTCTTGATATTGATATTGATAACGCTTTATGTAATAGGTGTTTAAATAACAGATAAACCTAACTTAGCTGCCTGGCCCAGTCACTGTGTGTATCTAAAGGGAAGCCCTGTTAGGGACTTTCTCATCCACTTCATAGAAGAAAGTTCTAGAATCTAGATGGTTCCATTGTTGGACAACAATGAAAAACAGTCACTTTAGCCACAGTTCTTACCAACCATGAAGTATCCATGGGTGCTTTCCACTCTCTGGCCTCAGGATTGTTGCGATTGGCATACTACAACGAGGCAAATAAGATGGCATACTAGAATACTTTGGTGAGATTTATGTTTCATCAGAAGTGTTTTCCAACAGTTTTGTTTTGTTTTACAAGGGAAAAGACTTCACTGATGAAGTAGTTTGGACTGGTTGATTTGGGTCTGGTTAATCACCTGCACTTCTGTTAAATAGCAGCGCAGAGCTCTGAACAGGTTCTGAACCGGTCTAATCTACTGTATGCCACACTGTTTTTCCAGGGCAGCTGCCTCTAAACAGATTTTTCATTTCATGTTATTTATTTATTTATTTATTTTGTCACACACTCACTTTTCACCCTCTCACAAATGACCACCTGGCCCAGGTGCTGCGAAATGCTGGTACCAAGGTGAAACTGCTCATTGCCAGGGACATTACGAAGGACAACCACCTTTCCTCTCCTGTTCTCAGCCAGGACAGCTTGGATGGCAAGGTGTGTGAGTGTGTGTGTGTGTGTGTGTGTGTGTGTGTGTGTGTGTGTGTGTGTATGTATAAAGAATCACATAATTGGCTAATTAGTGACATTAAATGTGTTATATGGTACTCTTTAAACCCCCAAAATTAGCATAAGAGTTTTCTGTTTGTGCTCCTTTTCAGCTCAATGACTTGAGTGATGACTATGAGTTCAGTGTGCAGTTCACTAAAAACAGCCGGGGCCTGGGATTGACCATCTCTAGCTACATAGGTGACCTAAACTCAGGTAATGATATCTACTAAGTTTTAACTCTGTGAAAAATTAGCCAATTATCATTATTCCCAGTTAGGTTGATGGAAGCAAACCGCGCAAAAAATAAAATGACAAAGAATACCTCCTTAATGTAAGTCATCACTGATGATGTGTGAGTTTAGAGCTGCATTTAAATAATCAATGTTAATTTCCCTTTAATTTATCTCGCCCTCCTCAGTCTACAGTGCCGGTGTGATAGTGAAGAGCATAGTGAAAGGCAGCACTGTTGATCAAGATGGACGCATCCACATTGGAGACATCATCCTATCTGTGAGTTCCACTAAAAACATAACAGATAGCTTTTTTTATTGTGCTCTCTGAAGACAAATACCCTGTTCTCTCAAATATATTCTCTGCTGAACCTTAACGATTTCAGCATCTCAGAATCTGCACAGTTTGCAACTTTTAGTGGTTCTATATACACCAATTAGGGTCTTTTTTAGCTGATGAAGGGGAATTCTTCTAGTTTTACTTTTACTCCCATCCATCTCTTCATCATCTCTTGTTTTTGCCTCTACTCTCCATCTCTCTCTATTTTTTACTTTTGATTACTATTGATTTCCTTTTGCGCTCCCATGTAGTTTACCCTCACTTGACGTACCTCCATATAATCCTCCTTCGCTTTCGTCCTGGGTCTTTTCCCCTAACCATACTTTCAACATCTCTTGTCCCACCCCACAGGTGGATGGGGTGAGCCTGCAGGGCTGCAGTGAGCAGAGAGCCATGGAGGTGCTGAGGAGGACAGGTCCCCTGGTCAGGCTGAGGCTGCTGAGGAAGGCCGTCCGCCTGAGTCATATCCTGCCCCCGGTTCCTCCCCTGCAGCCCCTCCGACACTCCCACAGCTTCCATGAGGGCAATCCCTACAGAGTGGGCCTCAACAAGATTCAAGAGACAGGTGCTTTGTGTTGTGAGAGGGGAACATACTGGCTCGGTTGTATCATGAGGGGATTGGTTTTAAAGTAACTGAGCAAATGTTGATTTGATTTGTCTGCACTAATATAATATTACTGTGGAAATGTACACATATTCTAAGTTGTAAACAACTTAAGTGTGTTTGAATCCTTGCATGCATGCTTTCCCTGTCTCTCAGGAATCTGCTCTCTGCGTGAAATCTCCCGGCGAGCAGCATACGCCAACAGACGACCCCGACATGATTCCAGAAACGGTAAGTACCCCTTCCCATACTGCACTGCAGTCTGGAACTGGATCATGGGACTTAGTCTGATATGCTAATTGGGCTCTGGGAGCAGCAATGTGGCAGCGAAGCATGCTCTTTGATGGGAGTCTATTTATAGTGTTATGTAGTCATGTGTTTATCCAACTCATTCAACTCATTCCAGATGATTTGTCTCTCACCCCGCCTGCATATATGGCTTTATTTAGAGAAGGATTTTTGGGCTTGATTGGCGAGCACAGTCAAATAAGCCCTGATTGCTGCAAGGCTTCAATAGACGAATGAGAAAACATAAGTTTGCCAAAAATTCATAAGATGGTGGGTGTGAATATGCATGCCTGTGTGCCTGTAGTGTGTGTGTGTGTGTGTGTGTGTGTGTGTGTGTGTGTGTGTGTGTGTGTGTGTGCGTGGTTGTGTGTTGACATTCTGCTTTGCCACAAGGAGAATTATGTAAAACAGCAGAGGTGATGCTTTCATCACCTCAGGATCCTCTTCTTTATTGACTGGATCATTTAGGGCTAGGTACAATGTAAATGAGGATGTGTGTTTGTCACTGGTTGCATTATCTGTATGTGTGATATGAGCGTGATTGTCTTTGTACGTGTGCACATTTTACAGGCGTGAAGCTGACGCCGGCTGAGGAGGAGGACCTGAGGAGGAGGTGGCAGCATGCGGTTGGACCCAGATATGAAGTTATTGTACGTCTCTCTGTAATGAAGATGAGCATTAAATATAAAACACTGTCAAAACATATTAGCATTTACAGTATATGCATGTAAATGTAAATGTATGAAGTGCACTCCAAAACCTTTGCTTCTCTTCCTTTGTTTCCCACCTCTCAACTTTCACATCGCTCTTTCAGGTGTGTCAGCTGGAGCGTTTCAGCGAGACAAGTGGTCTGGGCATCAGTCTGGAGGCCCGTGCAGGACATCATTACCTGTGCTCCATCTTACCCGAGGGGCCCGTTGGCCAAAGCGACAAGATCCTCGCTGGAGACCAGATATTGGAGGTAACCGTCTGATGCTGATCCTTTCAACCAGCTGTTCTGCTTCTCATCCTTGAGTTGTTTGATAAAGATATGATCTGTTTGGAAACGATTATTTTGCTACATCTATGGGATATAAGTGGGTGACTGATAAAGAGGCTCCCTCATGGATTATCTCTAGTTCACAGTGCCATGGTTTCTCTCATGTTTCCAGCTGTTATTCAAGCAGTTAGCAATAACAGGCTGTTCTTAAAGCACTCTCTGAACCACCACCTGGAGTGGGTGGCATATTGTGTTTTGAATACCTACACATACATCTGATTAAGACAAACATCCTTTTATTTTTTTTTTAACTTAAACCATACAGCATAGTTTTATGCTCCTTTCAACACACGCAATTTCAATGCTACGCAACTTTTTCCCTTAAGGAAGCAAAAAATCACTTACAACAAGGTGGGTGTGAATGTGTGTGCCTCTGTGCGTTTGTGCCTGTACCGTAGGGGGAGAGCTTGCCCTCCTCCCCCTCCACTGGCCAAGTTCACGCACCCACACATATCACTCATCGTGATGAGCAGTCTGATGGAAGTTTGGACAGTCTACAGTAGCTTAACTTTGTCATATTGAAAAACGCTGCAAACTGCCTCGTGTCTTTCCCGCCTTTGAGTGTGCAAGCCAATATGTGTGTCGCTGCTCAGCCCGCGGATTTCCTTCAGACGACATCAGCGTGGTGAAGCCCACGCTCGTCTCCAACTTTAATTGATCCACACCGGCTTTAGTTTCTGCTTTCAGCTTTAATTGGTCTTGCTGTGACTTGATGTACTGTGGCCTCTAATTGCTCCGCGCAATCCCAAAACTGAAATATCACTAAAAATGTCAAATTTAAGAACTGTGTTGTAGATTTAGTCATGAATGTATTGTACACACAGACACAGACCTACAATTAGATCACCAAAACAACACCAAGGGGTTGTATTTCTACAAAAGCTACAAGCATGACTATGACAATCTCTTACTGTATATCTATATTTATATTTGTAGTATTTATCCTCCCTGCAGGTGAATGGGATCCCTCTCATTGGAGAGACACACAAGGAGGTGGTCAGTATACTTAAGGAGCTGCCGATGCATGTGTGCCTGGTGTGCTCTCGCATTGTACCCCCTTCAGTTCCTGACAGTGATGAGGAAGATGATGAGGATGTCCATCTCACCCTGAAAGAGCTGCTGGCTGAGTTCAATGACAAGGTGAAGGCACTGAGTGTTTTTGCTGAAATCATTTTCCTTAAGACAATATAAACCACATTAGGAGTTACATACATCCTCTACATTTGAAATGACCCTCTAAGATGCAGCTGACGCGCTCCTCTTTTCTTATCAATCTCCTTGTCTGCGCCTTCTCTCTTCTCTGTGCTTGTCCCAGTTGGACCAGGGCTGTGTCATTCCCTGTCCTACAGCTGAGGACATCACCAAGCGTGGCGTGCCCCCCATGTCACCTCCTCTGGCCATGTGGGAGAGAGAGGCTCAGGTGGTCGAGCTGGAGAAAGGCGAGTCGGGACTGGGCTTCAGTATCCTGGACTACCAGGTCAGAGACATGCCCCTGAGCCTTTCTACAAATAGAACAGACTGGAATAGGCTACAGTCTAAGAATATCAGTGTCGATCTGGATAGGGTGAACAGAGGTGGACTTCTATATTCTACAGGAGAGTTCTTGTATTCTCTATACAGTATTTATAAGCTAAACTGAGTGGAAAGTGTGCTGACAGCTTCTGTTTAAAGTTTTAGATTAAAAACAAGTCCACTCTTCAACAAAGATCTGTGTTCAAGTTTTCAAACCATGTTAAGACAAAGTACTTTTATTATAGCTGATTGCCCCTCTTTGAGACCATCCAGTCAGTTTTCTTTTCTTATTAATAAGTCTCTTTTATCCTGTTGTTTACCTGCATTCATCTCTTGTTTTAATTAAAGTAAACCCTCCCCTCCATTCTTATGTTTAACTCTAGGATCCAGAAGATGCCACTAAAACAGTTCTGGTAATCCGGTCCTTGGTGCCTGGAGGTGTAGCAGATCGAGATGGCCGCCTGCTTCCTGGTGACCGACTCATGTTTGTTAATGAAACTGACCTGGAAGGTTCCAGCCTGGATTATGCTGTGCACATCCTTAAGTCCACCGGCTATGGCCCCGTCCGCATTGGTGTTGCCAAACCCCTGCCAGTATGTGAAGATGATTGAATTAGTAGTATTTGATTTGATATCTGTCAGTAGAGAGACATGAGGGGAGAGATGGGGACTGACATAAATTAAAGGTCCCTGGCTGGACATGAAGTGGGGACACTGCAGCTCATAGGCTACCAGGGCAAAACAAGACTTAATTTATTTCAATGTTTGTTTAAGATACATGAGTAAATTTTAGTTTAATATTTGAGACATAAATAAAAGAAAAGAAAGTAGGAGCGGAACAATCTTCTATTGTGTTATACTATATGTATTTTTATATTACTGTATTGATATATATATATTGTGTGTGTACTTTATATATATGTATAAACAGTTGATTTTGTATTGATGAAAAGACCAAAAGAGTATCTACTTTTGGTTGATCCAGAAAATGAAATACCTGACAAAAATATGGTAAATGGTCATTGACAAATTTTATATTATCACACAGTATACAGTATGTTATCATGTGCACTTTTGTCACTATCATAGGTTACAACATATGTACATACAACATATATGCAATCCATAAATTCAAAAGCTGCTTTTTAATGGCTTCTTGAAATCCTGATCAAACTAACATTTTATAATTAAAAACACAACTAATATTCCCACAGTTATGCAAGGTAATTACATAATTGTGTCATTTGCTTTAGAGCACTGTATTTCTTCTCCTTTTTGTTTTGGACTGTGGCTTAGTAACAAGGAACAGAGAATCCAGTTACAGGCCGTCTGAATTTTTAATGCAGCTGAGAGACGAACACAATGCTCGACCACAGTACAGATGGAGAGAGAAGGGGAGAGGAGTAGAGGGTGTCTAATTTACAGTCACCTTCTTTAGCCTGTTTGCTTCCATGTGAATTTGCTCAAATCTGAAGCACGCAGCTAATTTTTATTTTTCCCCCAAACTCTCTGATTTCAACTTTGAAATTTTTCTGTCCTCAGCTGGAACTGTGCGGCGGCTTAACGCCCATCTCAGAGAGGAGCACGCGAGCTTCCTGCGATGACACTGACAGCCACACTCAGGTCAGCCTGCTAGCTGAGGCAGCCGAGGCTTGCACCAACACTTTCAACTCTGAGGACAATAGCGTCATCCAGCCGTTCTACACAACAACGGTACGTCAGACAACGCAACATAAGCATCAGGCACAAAAAGACGATTTATATCCCTGGACATTTCTTTGGACACATTTTCTGCTCACTTTTTTAGCTTTTGTAGCTGATGCCCTTTACTCTCTCCGTGGTGCACAGGGGGAGTAAAGGCCATTGTTACTTTCTTATATTTGGCTATAGAATCTGTGCTATACTGCAGCATTGTTTTAAACCATGCACAAAAGTCAGATTTATTTATTATTTTTCTTTACAGCAGCAGTGTTATGTGCTTACTGGGTGCAGAATACAGATGTAGATAAATGGAGTTGTCATAATTGTCAAATTGTACAAGTTTAAAATGTGTAATTTGGTCCATAAAGAGAAAATACAGCATGTTGGATAATCATGCACTACCATACAACAGGATTGTTGATGATTTTCTTGACGCTTCAGACTCAGCAGGAAACATCTTTGCAGTGACAGTTACAGTCACACTGCAACACTTTGGATATTGCAGTCTATTGCTCATTACCATGCAAACCTGAGATTCTGTGGGTAGCCATTTTAGCTGCTCCAAAGGAGATTACCACGACAGCGTGTGTTCTGTCTGTTCTCATTCTATAATGGGGAGCTTAGAGCCAGCTGTATCGGTATCACTGGGTCAGGTATAGAGAAAGTGCTCAGTGTCAAAGACTTGTTCCCCCATTGTTGCCTCAACTCAATCCTATTGAGGCAGCCTTTTGTACTCGCTTTTGCTTAATTACCAACAATTGCCTCTCAATGAAAAGTGCTTACTGCTTGCACGACATTGGCACCTAGTCTAACACAAGGACATGCAATTTTGCCACACTGTCTCTCACATACACACACACACACACACACACACACACACACACACACACACACAAAGAGACTCAGAGCAGCAAGTGTCAAAGTGTTCTCATCAAAGACAGGCTTGTTGCAAAGGTAGCTTCAGAAATTCAGTGCTGCTTGTACTTCCTGTGGATGTTCAAAGAAGATTTCCTTGTTGCCCTTCCTCTTTGTGAAGTGCCCGGGGGACCAAAGAAGTCTACCCTTCTGCATGTTTTTACATCTCAGAGTTATTCCAAAGGGCGTCATCCTGGGAGTTAATAATTGTTGTTTGATTTTTTTTTTTTTATTTTTTTTTATAGTCATACCAGATAGTTGTTTAAGACTGTAGCACTCTATGTCATACCTATGACGTGGGAAATCTGCAGTTATTTCTGCTCCTATACAGTCCTATTTATTATGTTTACCAGACACCACTCTTGACTTTTAGCCATGCTAGGGATGGCAATGTCAGTCAGTGGGTTGGTTGGACTGAAATATCTCAGCAAATCCTGGATGAACTACCATTAAATTTTGTAAAAAAGCATTCGTAGTCGACAAAGGATGACTCCTGCTGACTTTGGTGATCTTCTGACTTTTCCTCTAGTGCCACCATGAGGTTAACATTTGTGGGTCAGACTGAAATATCTTGACACCTATTGGATGGATTGTTATGAAACTTTCTGCAGATTTTTCAGGTCCCTAGAGAACAAATTCTCATGTCTTTCCGTCTAGCACCACAAGTATATCAACGTTTTCACTTCAGTCAAATATCAACATCTACTAAATCCCCAGAGGATGAATTGTAATAATAAATCTCCTGGGCACCGCTGTCAGGTCGAACTGTCTGTTTGTCCAGTGCTTTGGTTTCTGACCAAATACCTCCAAAAGTAATGAACTTTGTGTTTACTGCTAATTTGCACATGTTAACATGTTAACATGTTAACACGCTAAACTAAGATGGTGAACATGCTAAGTGTTATATCTGCTTAACATCAACACCACTGTGCCTAAGTATGGCCTCACAGAGGCTTTTACTCTTGTTTGATGTATTTGTCACCCTACCTTGACGCTCATACTCACTCATGCTCTCTGTTGTCTCTCTCTTAGGAAAACCAGCTGCGTAATCGCTTTAGCATCATGGAAGACGACGATAGGCAGCAAGCCCCACCTCCACCTCCCCGCACCAGCTTTGAGAGGACAATCACTGTTGTCCGGGGTAACCGTAGCCTTGGTATGTTCTCTGTCTTTCTAATGGTGATGATGTCTTGGTGTGTGTACGTCGCTGGCATGGCGATAATGACACTAATAGGCGGTGGTGATGACGACTGCCCTGAAGAAGAGTGGTGAAGTGGTGTGCTCCTCATACCTGAGAGGAGATGATTAGTGTGTGTGTGTGTGTGTGTGTGTTTGTGTGTGTGTGTGTGCTCCACAGTATCCACAGTATACATGTATGTGTCTTACTGATTAAGACTAGTAAGGGAGCCCAAGAAAGATTAAAATAATGTGAAATAATATAAATAAGTAATATTGAAACCAATGAGTATATTAAATTTGAATGTTGATCCTTCTAATATCCCAATACATTGTCTTAACTGCTCCAAGATCAAGTCAAGTGTTTGACTACTCAAACATGACAGAGAGCAAACAAGGTGTAGCTGAGGGCACTCCTGCACTTTCCTCTAAGGGCACGATGCAAAACATAAGGAAACAATCTCATTTACATTCTGGAAACATGCTCAAATAAGGCACCACAATGCTTGTGTGTGTGTGTGTGTGTGTGTGTGTGTGTGTGTGTGAGTGAAAGTTTGAAATTATGTAAATTCTTATAGGTAGAGAAAATCAAGGTCATAACCAACAGTCTGTGTGTCACTGCATTCTTTGGTCTTCATCTGTTTAAAATATTGTACCTCATATTGCTGAGATATTAATGTAGTCTAGTTTTCTGGAAATCCAAATGTGGAGGGTTTACAGATTTTGTGTGATTTTGGTTTTGTAAATTTAAATATATTTGAAGCAAAAGCTTCAGCATGAGTTACCATCTGTACCTGTAAGGCTTGAATGGGGGATTTTTTATGAGCAATAGTATTGTAGTGCAATATTTATTTGTACTACTTTACCTTCTTCCAATGATTAGGTGCCATGTACAATTCTATCTATTACATAACAATGACTTAATGCCCAGTTTTGGAGATGAGACATGTACTGTATGTAGAGTGAATGGTTGGCTTGTACTACAATGTCTGTATGGCTTTTAGAGCAGGTTGTCAAAGGAAAAGGTTTGAAAGACTGTAATGAGGTCTTTTTTTCTTGCCTTGCTCATCTAATACCATGAATATAAGCAGCCTACTTAGAAGTCTTTGCTTGTCCTTGAATGGTGTGAACCTGTTGCACTTAAGTTTATAGTGAGCTAAAGACGTTTTGTTGAGGTCAAAACAAATAGATTTTCATATAGAAATTTTCATGTGCGAAATAACCATAAATTATCATTAGAGTTTTTGCAACAGAGTTAGTTATAGAATAATGTATTCTCATGTTGTGTCATAGTATTTTAACACAGTTGGATTTTGAGACATTCAACGTAATCCTCTCATGTCTTTGAAATGTGTGTCTTATGTTTGTCCTGTCAGCGTCAGTAGCTGTGTCTCCAGTTGATTGTATTCCAGGCACTATGATTGTATTGTAATTTGAATGTGATACCAAAAAACAATAAACTATTTATTTGATCAAAAATAAGCACAAAGTCATTTCTTTGATCAACTTCAAATTATGTACGACCATAGTGTTGTGGATGTGTGTAGTTGTTAGACAGCAGTGTAGTGTGCAGGCGCCATAGGCCAGAATCTGTTGTAGCCCTCCCTCTCTGCACTGTGTGTTTATGTGTTTGCATGAGGCGTGCGTGTGATGCCTGATTTACCTGCTTCTGCCTGTTTGCGTTAATGAAGTGTTTGTGTAATCCGCCTAGCATCCAATTTGATAATGCCAAAGTCAGGTGTTTGTACGACTGGCATGTGTTACCCTTCTGTGCCCTGTGCCCTGTGCCCTCTGTGGGTGTGAGTGTGTGTGACTGTGTGTTTGTGCACCTTATGTGAGTGTGACTGTGAAGGATGATGCTGTGTAAATGTCAAGCATGTGTAGCCATGTTTGTGTGCTAATCTGCCTAGTGTCTGTATTGATTATGCTGATTATGCCACTGTCAGGTGTTTGTTTGGGCGACTGTGTGTCTGTCTGGCATGCATTCAAAGCAGCCTTAGCCAACCCTCCACTCACCTGTGCTTGTGTGTGTGTGTGTGTGTGTGTGTGTGTGTCCATGTGTGCATGTTGGCAGGGATGTCGGTGAGTGCAATCAAGGACGGCTCAGGCATGCTGGTGCGCAGTGTGGTCCAGGGGGGCTCTGTTAGCCAGGATGGCAGGCTGGGGGTGGGGGACGCCATCTTGGCCATCAACGGAGAACCTACCTCCAACCTGTCCAACGTCAAGGCCAGGGCCATGCTCCGCAGACACTCTGTCGTAGGGCCAGAAATGAGGTGAGGAGCCAGTCACTGTCCAACAGCACTGCAAAATGTAGAGAGTCTTGTTCTGCACTGAGAAAAGAACGTGTGGTCCTGACTGTTACATTGTTACATCATGGAGTAGCTCGCTCACGATAGCTCTTAAGGGCATTTTAAAGTTTTCTCACTCTACATCATTGAACTCCCTCTGGATCACCTGTTCTCAGTGATCCTCAATCTGAATCCATAAGCACTGGGCGGCTGGATGTGCAGCACTGTGTGCGTCATCCTCTTTACTGTTGCCCAAGTGCTGCTTAAAACTTCACATTTTTTAATTGCTGTAGACCTTTGGCTCTGATGCACAATACGTCATCATCAAGTACAGAAACAGCAATAAACGTTTTAGTAATTCTGACAGAACAGTAATTCACAGAACATGTTTCATTTAGTTTAGTTTTTTAAGCCAAAAAAGCAAGAACTTAACAGATTTATTAAAGATAGTAAAGGTAGTTTTTTTAGTTTTATCAAAGGCAGTGATGCTACTAGATGCGGTGTTACTGTCAGAACATCTTCTGTGAAAAAGGTTTAAAGACCCTGAATGTACAAACAGGCTTCTCACTTATTCTTGTTAGTTTGACCTCTGCACAGGTCGAGGTTTGATTTGCATGAGGAGACCAAACTGTGCTAACAGATAAAAATGATACAGGTGTAACACAACTAACTGGAGGATCAGGGTGATCAAATCAAGCACACTCTTCACACATCCACACAGTCCTTAGGAGGAAGTCTAATCAGGCATGACTTGTTTAATTGAATGTCTCTTTAATTGCTTAAGCAGAGCAAACAAAAGGGGCTTCCAATATAAAAACTCTACATCATTACACACACACAAAAACAAAGTGGTATCAAGAATTATCAATTCAAATTCATTCATTCATAATCTGCCCTGTTTTAAATATTTCCCTATATTTTATATTTAGTGCCCCATATTTGTGTGAAGCCAGTTTTGATGCAATTAAAAAAAAAACTATCAATAAGCCATCAGAGGAAGTGAACTACTTTCAAAAGCAACTAGAAGAACAGACTTGATTGGCCATGATGCTTCTTGGTCCCAACCTCATTAATAGGGTTTAAAAACACTTTTCCAACTGTGCCACAGGTGTGCTGCATCACCATAGGTAGTTATCTTGAATTTTATTGATACGATTTTAATAAGATAAAATAACATACATTTGAAATCATCATGTTTTCTGTAAACTGCATATCAACGCGTACATAAGTACATTACAAATTTTGGGCTTGTATAGAACTTCGGGACCTGAAAAAACAAGTCCATACATTGGACCCATCATTAAAAGTAGGATGTGTATGTGTGTGTGTGTGTGTGTGTGTGTGTGTGTGTGTGTGTGTGTGTGTGTGTGTGTGTGTGTATGTGTGTGTGTGTGTTTTAAAAACAAGCTCCAAGCCAGTTCTTTAGCACTGTTATTTATACAACATTCATATACACTTTCCCTCATGTGATAGTTCAAACACGTCTTTGCTTGAGAGAGGAAAAAGCCAGAGTGAGTAGATGAGAGGGAATGCAGAAAGCTCCTGTGGGAATGCAGAGAACAATCAACCACAAAAAAAAAAAAGTAATTGAATACTGCTCACATTTTCTAGATCTACCCATGCAGATCTTGACAGTCTGTGTGACTCGAATGAGTGAGTATATGTCCATCGTAAATATAAGCATGTGCCGTTCGCCGTCACAAACATGACTTTCACTGCATCATCACCTATAAATGATCTTGTCTCACTTTGGATCTCCATTACCACCTTGTTTTTTGATGCTGCCGTCATAGTTGACTGAAGCGCTGCAGTCGTGTTAAATTAGATTAGATGATGAAATTTTAAAGATTGCCTGAGGGGAAATTGGGTAAATTATTACTTGTTCTAACATCAGCAGTTATGGCTCCACATTGACAATGCTTGTTTGGCTGACTGGAGCTGTGCCCCACCTCCACCACCCTGCTGCCTTGCAAAACACCCACTCACTCTCTTTTCAGCCTCTTTCAGTCTCTTTCTCTCTCCCCCCTGTCTCTCTCTTGCTTTTACAGGCACACACACATGCATGCACAAACACACACACACACACACACTCACACACACACAGTCTTTCAATGGTCTAACCTCCAAAAACACCTTTTTCCTGCTATGGGAAATATCTCTGAATAATTCATCACTCATCTCACCTTGAACAGTGCGCTTCTGAATAAAAGAGAGTTTTAAAGAGCCTCTCATAGATGTACACACAATACACACACAGATGAACACACACACACACACACACACACACTCTCCCTATCACATGCACACACACACAAAATGCTCACCCGCTCACACTGCATCCTCCTGACAGCACTGCAGACAAACTAACAGAGAGTGGAGGCAGATGAGTTGCTTTGGCAGCCTCCGAATAAGACAGACATAGTGGGGTGAGGGCTTGTCACTATCAAACTGCCTCTGTTGAGACAAGACAGGCTGTCCACATGGCTCAGTCACAACAGCTTAGCGTGGAAGACCTCCATATTCAATCTGCCACCATGAGGGGAACAGAGAAATTGGCTCTTTCAGCGGATTCAAACAGCATGTCTACTGGTAGCTTCACACAAGAATGGAAGTGGGAGGAGGCGGGCTTTAATGATGTCCTTGACACTTAAGTTAAATGACATCCATAACTTGGAAGAGGGGCTTATTCCAAACACCTTTTTTTTTTTTTTTATTTTGCATGTTTCAGAAACGCTTTAGAGAAAAGAAATGCATCTATCAGAAATGCATCTATTGTAATGACATTAAAATATACATCCAGTCATCCATTTTTCTCCACTTCTTTTCATCTTGACCAATTGAGGTACAAGCAGTGCTGATGGAATGGGGTACATATATAATTTAACTTAAAAAATCATGTGACATGTAAGACAGCAGCCTGATGACTAAATGCTAGTAAACTAATAAACAATTTGATTGTTATTTGCTAACCAGTTACTAATGTTTTTTTTTACTTGTTAGTGTAATTAAACATCACTTAAGGGATCCAGCTTTCCCTTCTCTTATTGTGCGTGGTTATTATGGTGAATGACTGTTCAATAGTGTAATTCCTAAATGAAGATTGTCACCAAAATCAAATGGCCTGATCATTTGATAGATTGATAGGTCTGACTACCTGAAGTTTACATTGACATTTACTCATTTAGCAGATGCTTTTATCTAAAGTGACTTGGTGAAGTTGGCCTAAACCTAACTAACAGATTAACAGATAGTATAGGAAATCTGCTTACCTGCTTTCTAACCACAAGTAAAACAAGAAGATTGATACCACTCTCACTCAACCTCATGATGACAACAAGAAGTCACTGCGCCCGGTCAAGAAATTGTCTGTTACATAACCACCTCCAAATGCTGGCTTTAGCTTCATATTCACTGGACATACAGTACATGAGAGTGACATCAATCTTTTTTGTTATCTAACTCTTGGTGAGGACATGAATAAAGTGATTTTTCAATATGTCAGACTATTCCTTTAAACCATAACATTCCATTATTCTCTATCATCCATCTATCATATAGAAACATTCAAGTGCCATGTCATTTGTCTCATTCCTTTAAGTGTTGAAAGTAAAATGAATGTGCAGCTGTGAAAATGCAATAATGAGAAAACTTAAGTCATATTAATATTTAAAATGTTTTCACCCCACCCACCTCATTTCTTTTCCCACATCCCCCTCCCCCCAGTGTAACCTACGTCCCAGCCCATCAGGTGGACGAGTACCGTACTCGTTTGTGTTTGCCCTCTCTGGCATCCATCTCAGCAGACAGCGCCTCTTCCTCACCCACCCCACCAACACCTTCTCCAGAACCTGCACCGACCCCAGCCAGATCCCCCGGTCCAGTCAGAGGCCCGGCTCCAACTCCAGTTTCATCCACCCTCAAACCCTCTGCCTCAGTCAAATTTAAAGCTGCAGCTCCAGAACCAGCAGCCACGGTCAGAGCCTCCGCTTCATTCAAAGCTCCATTCAAAGGCCCAGCCTTGGTCCCCACCATCACCCCAGCCCCAGACTCAAGGTAATGTAAGATCCAGAGTTATCAGCCCATTATTTATGGTCACCTAATCCCTACTTAGGGCCCAGAGTGCAAGATAAACCTGTCTCAGGTTTTACTAGCTTCCAAGGCTCCAGCTTTTATTTCATGTTGATATGTTTGTGGCAAAGAATTCAGACAATGACGCATTACATTCTGAGTTCTATAATGTGCTAACCTAGGCTTTTGATTTTTATAGCAGCCAGGATATTATTATTGTGACGCATCACACATTTCAGAAGATTAAGTCACAGGAATGATCAGAGTTATTATCTGATACTTTAATTAACCGTATCCATGGGGAAACAATGTGTTTCTGTTTGCAACCAGCTGAGTGTCTCTTCCAGTCCGTATTTTCTCCTCTCCATTCTTCTCTGTGGTAAAGGCAAAAGCTTCTCTGAATGTTGAATCTCTGAGTTATATTTAGCTGTTCACTTATGGATCTCAGCGCTGACTGTCAGCGAAAATGAATTGTTTCGCTTCTGTCTGTCCCTGCCTTCGCTCCATCTTCGTATCTCTGCCTTTCTCCTCCCTCCCTCACTCCCATTTCTCTCTGCAGCCTTTTCTTTGCTCTTATCTTTCAGTACATTGTCTTTGTCTCTTTCCTTGCTAGACTCCTCTCTTGACTCTTTGTGTCTACATCTGTCTCTCATCTCTCTCTCTCCCCCTCAGTCCTCTTGCTCTGGTCGTTTTCTCTTTACCTCATTTTCCCTCTCCTCCCTGCCTGGGTCCTATCCCTCTCTCCTGGCCACTCTCTTTCAGCCCTGGTGGAACCATTTGTTCTGCCCTCTTCTGTAACTTAACTGGCTATAGGCTCCTGCTGCGCAGATAGCACCACTATCACTCACCTCCATGGGCTTATTACAGCCCTCTACCGTTAAACATATTCATGAAAAATTCTCCTCTTCTCTGCCTCTTTCTTCCACACCCACACACAGACACACACACACACACACACACACATACACCACACACACATATACAGCTTATACAATATATACAGAGATACTGTATAGATACATTATATACACATACAAAGACACTACCCAACTGTGACCTCCCTGGCAGAAAATTTGTATTTTCAGGGCAATTTGCACCAAAGACAGTGCATCTTCTCAAGGCCCACCAAGGCCTCACTATTGGCAATGTGTCACAGTGTGTCAGGACTTGAAAAAATAACAAAAAAATGCCAAGATGTTATCCACAGCAGTTCTGCTGGTGTGATCTAGTCCAGTGCTATTTAACTCTGATCGAGGGCCGCGATGACCAGCGACCATTTTCACTTAATTCAGTACTCAATAAAATGTCAGAAAATTCTTGTCACAATTTTGCAGAGCTGAAGCTGACTGCTTCAGATGTTTTGTTCTAATTGTCATTTAACAATGACACAAAACAGAGATAAGCAGTACATACATTAGAAGCTGGAACAAGAGGATGTGTGGTATAAATGTGTGATAATTGACTTTAAATTGAATTTTTAATTATTATGAAATTAAAATTTCCATAATAATTAATATTTTTTTATCAACTAACTGTATCAGCTCTACACAGAATATTATTGGATCAGTAAATATAAACTTCATACATGCATTTTTTAATAGGACTGTAATGTAAAATGTATTATCAGACACTTAACTGTTCAGTAAAAAAAATCTAATTTAGATTTTTCATTTACAATGTAGTATCGGGTTTCCATTCAGCATCACATATTAAAACCAGTCTAATTCTGCTTGCATGTTTATTCACCATCAGTTGGCAGATTCCAAAATCTCTACCTCACAAGAATAAAGGAGCGGGAAAAGAAGATGGAAACACTGTGGAAGAGAAAAAGAGCACAATTAGTGCAGATGGGGAAGTACCAAAGCTGGATGTGGAGATAAAGGTGGATGGTAAAGAGGAGGGCGATGGCGAACTCCATCCTCATACCACCGTGTCTTGGGATCAGCCTAGAAGGTTAGTGAATCAGTGGTAGTAGCCAGTAACAATGTCTTTTCTTGTAGTTAGATTTTATTCAGATTCTCCATTTTCAGCCTCTTTGCAAAACTCTGCCCATGATGCCCTTTATCCTCTCTGTGCCAGAGAAGGCTTAGTAAAATCCTAGTGTGTTCGGGTTATGTTCACAGCAGGAGTGGAGCAGCACAGCGCACATGCAACCCGCTCATATTTCTTAAGCCCTGAAAAAATGACAACTTTCCCAACCTGTATTTAACACATTTATGACTGCATCCTGCTTGGATAATTCACTTAAGCTGCGCTGCATGCAAGGACCAGCTTTTGTGCGTCTCTCCCTGGCAGGTATAATATTCTATTGTTTTGACTTAATCTCTGAAACTCTATCCGCAGTCCTAAGCAGCGGATAGAGGAAGACTGAGAACAAAAAAGCAAACCTATTGGATTAATCCTGCTTCTTGTGCATTTTTGCAGTAATGTTTCAGACCAAGTAGGTCCTCACCATGCATACAGAGGACTTGAATTCATTGTCACTGTACCCGTGCTGTAAGAAGGATTTTCAGCTCCACAATATGCGTGGATGTTCCTTGTATCCTGCTTTGTGTTTCAGTGTGCAGCTGACTCGAACACCAGGCCAGTCCCTGGGTATCAGCATAATGGGAGGCAGAGGCATGGGACGGAGACTGAGCAGTGGAGAGATGATGAGGGGAGTCTTCATCAAGCACATCAGCCCCGACAGCCCGGCAGCACATAATGGCACCCTCCGGACTGGAGACAGGATACTGGAGGTGTGTGTGTGTTTGTGTGTGTGTGGGCCCGACTATGTGTCTGTGTGTGTTATAGAGACAGAGACACACTTATTAGGAATTACAGGAAACTACTGAGTGTGTGTGTGTGTGTGTGTGTGTGTGTGTGTGTGCGTGCGTGTGTGTGCGTGTGCGTGTGCGTGTGTATATGAGTGTCTTGAGGCGAAAAGGGGATTTTGTGTGTTTGCTGAATGAGCATGTGTACACACACTGAATGCCTGTGCTGTAATCTGGTACTGTCCTTGGTCTGTGTTGTATTGAAAGATGATGATTTGATGATAATATGATAATGTTAATGAACAACTCTGTTTCTAAATAACCAAAAAATGTTATTCACTCCAATCCATTATCTACTCCAAGTCTAAGGTTCAAGGTTCAGCTTGTCATTATACAGCACAGAATTGCAGAATGAAATGCAGTTGTGGGCTCCTACATGAGAATTTTAGTCTAACAAAGAAATTGAATGAAACACGGCAAGAATGTGAGTGTGCACTGCTGATGGCAAGCATACTAAGTGAAAACAAAAATGAGAAAAAAGGTAGAATAAGAAAAAAGGAAAATAATTATCTACAGTATATACTATATATACCACACAGGCATTATTCAAACATTCTGGTTCTGCCATTTTGTGTGTACTAAAGTAACTATTACTTTAGCATCTTTGGTTGTAGTATTGCGGACTATGAACAGAACTGCTTTAAAGCATTTGCAGGTTTTACATATTATTGCAGTTCCTTGATTGTTTGGGTCATTTCGTTAGATTAGCCTAAAATGACATGAAAATGAATTCTATTTTTATGAAAAAATTTAATTATCAAAAAAAAATGTGGAAGATTTTATCCATATTGCACAGGCCTATTAAACACATGTCCAATGTCATGCTCAATATCTGCTGTGTGTGTTGACTTGGCCAAGGTGTGTGGTGTGGACTTAAGAGATGCCAGCCATGAGCAGGCAGTGGAGGCCATCCGCAGGGCTGGAGACACTGTGGACTTCCTGGTCCAGTCCGGACAACACAGACCTCAGGTATTGCATCTTGGAAAAAACAGCCTCAGAAAAAAAAATAGCACATTCCTACTGGCTTAGAATGCATTGTGCAGTGTTTATGTAGGAACTTTATGCATGCATTAGGTTGTGTAGCATTTGAGTCTCTTGAGGCCCCAGACTTCCTTCACACTAAATCTCAATACTCAGCATCTGCAAAGAGAGAGTGCAGTGTATATTCTATTGGACAACTCCATCAGAAGTTTCAGCAGTGCTGTGCGTGGGAGTTTGTAGCATTACAATATGATATCCTCTGGACACAGAGCATACTGAACCAAATTATCTTTGTCTGAAAAAATGATCTGGTATCATACATCATATGGGATGCAGCATTTGACGCATCCGTGTTTCACAGTCATATAGATAATATTCATCTGCCTATTCTGCATTTTGTGTTTCGCCCACAGTCTCCTCTGCTCAACAACCATGAAAGACTAACTCCAACACCACAGTCCAACTCACACAGCAAGGTAACACTCCTCTCCTCGAGCCCTTCACCAGCCTTGATCTATTGATACATAGATATTGATAGACACTGACATATAAACTGTACTCATAGTCAAAGAGCAGTAGCTACTTTTTTGTGTCTTAAAGGTCATGACTTGTACTTTAGACGTCATTAGAACAGACGACAAGCCATTTTTCTCTGTTTCTGCTCCCACACAGTTACTGATGTTTCACTGTGTGTGGCTGCAGCGTATAGAGAATGTTATAGATATATATATACCATATTATATATATAGTGTTGAGTCATTAACGCCTACGTGGTTTTCCAAAAAGAATGAAGGAGCTTTAAAGGGTTTTTTGAGAGGTAGATTTGTGTTTCGGTGATGATGCATGTGGGACTGTATCTGTGTTTCCCCCTCGTGATCTTAGGAAGCAGAGCCTCTCAGTGGTCTATTCCTTAGTCTCTCCCCTACAAACCCCTTCACTCCCACCCCCTTTAAGGTTGGTACATTGTTGTTTGTGCATGTATGTGTGTTATCATGGGTATGCAGGATCTTAAAAGCAGCCTTGCATTAGCATTTGCACTAAGCCAACTTCCAAAAACTTAATTAACGTGCATATTTGTAGATAGAACCCTTGTAGTTCAAAGTCCCATGCAGCTACCTTGTTTGTTTAAGCCCTTTGTTTTTCTCTTTGATGGAGATGCGTAACTCTCTAAATAGACAGTGCATTCTTTTGAAGTTATTTTTCCATGCACTTGTAAGTTGGTTGCAAAATAATGCATGATTCTGGTCATCTTTCATGTTATTTTTAGCTGACATTAAAACTGTGTTCATTAATTCATTCTGTTCGTCGGTTTTTCCCACTACTACATCAAGCACACTGAACAAGCCTCAGGGGTAGTCCAACTCTTGCCTGAAGGACCCCTGAGGCATCTCCAACTCTGCCTGTTCAATAATGCAAAACTTCCCCCAAGGTACCTTCGCCAGCATCAGATAGAAAGGATCGGAGAAGCCCCGTAAGTGTAACGACACCAATCACAGCAGCAGCTGAGGATGAGGACGGCACTGGCAGGAGTAAGTTTGCATCATAAAGACGTCACACAGGGATCCACCAGCTCCCCCAGGGACAGGAGCTGTGTGGTGATTTTAACATAGTGGCCACAGTCACACAGTGCAGGTCGCATGATGTCCTCTGGCCCAGGAAGACTTAGTGCTATACAGAGCAAGAATAAACAGTGACATACTGATAAAATTTCATGAATCGCACAATCTTTGAATTATCACCATTTCAAAAGCTAGTTGGCTAGGCCCAGACTTCAGTGTGCATGCATTTTCGGCCAAGAAAACAAAAGCTGATAAAACTTTTTTTTCCTGTACAGTATGTTTTGGGAGAGTAACTTTCATTTGCATGAGTGTTCTCAGATGAGAACTGAGACTTTCAGCTTTTTCTGTGGCACGAAAAAAAAACTATTATTCAAGTTTTATCCATTCTTGCTCACTGCACTAATGAAAGGTGCATCGTGAAGTTTTCTTGTAAACAAACTTTTGTCTGTATTCAGTGTTACTCATCAAAATTTAACAAATGTGTTGAATACATTTCATTTCCTTCATAAAACATTTGCAAAACCAATATTTCTCTTAAAAAGTTTAAAAGCTGGATCGCTTACATCCATGTCTTCTTCTGCCTTTTTGACGTTCAAGCGTCACAAAATAAAACAAAACAATAGCTCCACTGATGGTCAAAAACTCCAGAAGGTCCCTTTAAGGAAGTCTGTGTGACTTTACTCATTTGCACACACATAAATTTGAGTCATTCAGATATGTGTGCATATGCACAAGTAATAACACAGAAATATAGACAGATAAATTCCACATAAATAAATTCCAACACACACATACTATGTGGCACAAGCTTGCACACACAAGCCATATAGTCATACTGTATATGTGCATTATACAGAAACACAGACATGCTTCACCTTTCCCTCAACATGACTGGCATCATCCCCTCCAGACAAATTGCAGCAACACACCCCCACACACACAAGCTCCTCTAGGGTATTATGCTTCCACTCCACATGTAGTGTCAGTCATTACATGTAGCATGCTCCACTTTTTTTGGCTTACCCATCATATCCTCATCCTAACAGCCTCTTGTTTGTTAACTCTGTCTCTCCTAGAAAAGATGCTTCAGCGCTATGGCAGCCTGTCTGGGAAGCTCCATATGATTGAGCTGGAGAAGGATCCTGCGGCTCACGGCCTGGGTATCAGTCTCTCAGGGGACAAGGATGGCTCTAGGGCCCGCATGAGTGTCTATGTGGCGGATATAGACCCTCAAGGTCCTGCTGGTTTAGATGGGAGGATACAGGTCGGAGACGAGCTACTGGAGGTAAGGAGGAGGAGTGAATGGGAGCAGTAAAAGAAGGGCCAAGAAAGGTTGGAGTCCTGGAGAGAGACAAAATACCAGAGTCAAAATTGAGAGCAGAAAAGGAGAGCAGTGGGTGGTGGGTAGAGAGCATGGATGAGCAGGGGGCACTGAGTACCTGCACAGTAGATTTATCAGACAAATTACCATTTGAGGAATGGTTGGTCCTGAGCTGGAAAATCGAGAGAGAGGAGAAGCTAAGAGGAGGAGGGGGAGAGAGATGAAGATAGCAGAAAAGCATATTAATGTGGATATGGATGGGATAAAGAAATGATTGTTATTTTTCTTCTAGATCAACGGACAGATCTTGTACGGTCGCAGTCACCAAAATGCCTCCACCATCATTAATAACGTTCCATGTAAAGTCAAGATCATTCTCATCAGGTAATACGCAGAGCAAGGAGAAAGTTTAACTAAACAGGAAGTAGGTGTTGACCAGCTGAGGGATAATGACAGGTGTCGGTGTTTCTTTACCAGGAATAAGGCAGCTCTGAGTCAAAAGGCTCTGGGATCCAGAACAGAGTGTGAGGACACAGTTGACTCCCGGAGGGACTCAGCAGAGCATGGAGGATTATCCAGAGACATTCACCAAATCATCCTACCTCAAGTACAATACCTGCAGCACATCTTGGCATTAACCTCCAGCAGCACAGTTCAAGCAGCCAGTTGAGATGTAACAGACTCTTATTGTAGCAAAAATAGCCTTGGCACAAGAGGAAATGTAGTCAACTCCCAACATGAGAGCAAACACAAGTCTTTTATACAAAGCTGCTGTTAGCTTCAGTCATTCTTGTGAAGACTCGACAGTTATAGTTCGTTGTCTGCTTTCTTTGTCACGTCGCCCTCCAGGATCATGTGGGTCTGGGCCTCTGCCTGGTAGAGGGCGATTCTAAGGATGGAGTGGTGGTCAGGTCCCTGACCCAGCACGGCACTGCTAGTAAGGTGTGGCATCATCATCAGTAGCGTTACCACAATGTGCTATGTCTGTGTCAACAACATGAATATATTACTTTTATAGGGATTCAATTTCATTATCCAGCTTGTACACAATATCTCAGCCATTTCAGTATCAGTTGTTCGTGTCTAACTGAAATGTGTGTGTAATTATCGTTATACGTGCAACGCCATACTTTTTATTAGTGGCGGTAGAAGTGGCAGAAGTATTCAATAGGGAACAGCATAGCCACTGCCGGAGTGTTACATAATATTATTGTATTATTATTACTTAAGGTGTAAACAGCTTTGAATGTTTTAGCCGGTTAAGGTGGAGCTAATATGAGCTATTTTTTCTACTGTTGGGCTGAACAATGCATCATATTTTATAAGATGGTGATATGTTTTATATAAAAAAATCTTTATCTTGAAAGTAATCAGTAGTTCTGTCTGTAAAATTGTGGGGTAAAAAGCACAGTATTTGAGTCTGGAATGTATAAAGTAGCATAAAATAGACTTTCTCATTGATGTTTCTGTCTGTGTGCAGGATGGCAGAATAAAGCCCGGAGACAGAATCATAGCAGTGGGTGATGAACATGTGGCTGGGCTGTCAGTGGACAAGGTACACACACACATACACACACACACACACACACACACAATATGCACTTCAAGGTCATCCTGATTTAATGATTTATGACTCGCCTGTTGTCTCTGTATGCAGGTGTCCTGTTTGATCCTCAAACACCGGGTCACTGTCAGGCTCTCCATCAGCCGTTCCAAGTGTCTCTCCACCTCTTCCAATCTACCTCTCCCTTCATCTCATTCACATCCCTGCTCTGCAGCTCCTGCATCCTCCATAACCCTCCCAACTTCCTCCTGCTCTTCTTCATCCCTCAATACCATGCAGGCCTCTCCCACAGGACGGTCTGACTCGCTGGGATCTGCGCCCGCAATTTCTGACCCCCTGAGCTGCCCAGTTGTAGCTGGCAGGGAAACCATGATAGAGATCTGTAAAGGAAATGTCGGCCTGGGCCTCAGTATTGTAGGAGGATGTGACACTCTGCTGGTATGATCAGCCAACTGACATTTGACATAAATGTTAAAGGGACATTTGTTATTTTTGTTCATGGAAAGCCTAACCATACCTCTCTTGCAAAATCTCACACATGTAAAGTCAATAATTTTATTTAAATTTTATCACTTATTTATCATATTTTCAGTATTTCCTCCAACCTTTTATCTGGTAGAATAAAGTATTAAGCAAGTGTGTGGTGTTCTTAAATATTAGGTATAACAAAACTGATTGATTGTACTGCAAGTCTGATACACTTTCTGATTTCTCCACCAGGGGGCAGTAGTAATCCATGAAGTAAATGATGGAGGCGCGGCACAGAGGGATGGGAGGCTGCAGGCGGGAGACCAGATATTAGAGGTGTTATGGGAACGCACTTTTGGGAACTAACTTTTTATGGTTATATCATAAAAACCTAATGCAAATCTAATTGCATTCCTCTATCTTGTTTTCTTGTTTTTTTCTGAACCGAAGTATTTTTGTGGGCACATGACTAAAATAAAACTTTTTATTTGTTCGTTTGTTTTTATCATCTCATCATATTTCATAATGTTTAATTTAATTTTGGGTATCAAAATTAAAAGCTTTAATGAATGCATGCCAAATACTATTATAAAATTATGATAATGATACATAAAACTGTAAATATTGTTTAATTTCTAATTTCTTTATGTATACCGACAACATATAATATTTCTTTAAATGGACTAGCCAGTCGACTAATTTTGAACTGGCAAGATGTTGTGAAACCAGTGATGTGGCAGTTTAAGAAGTACAAAGAGAGGACAATGAAATGCTGAAATGAGGACAAAAGTTAAAAGCTGTCTGCAGTGTGTGATTACCAAAAAACTTACCACTTTCTCACCTCCTCCCAGGTAAATGGTATAGACCTGCGGCAGGCCACTCACGATGAGGCTATTGACGTGCTGCGGCTCACCACCCAGCGTGTTCACCTGTGTGTCTTCAGGCACCAGGAGGCCTACAGGGAGGAGGACCTGTGGGACGTCTTCAGTGTGGAGCTCAGACCTCGTCCTGGAGAGGGGCTGGGGCTCACCACTGTGGGGAAGAGGTGCAATCTTTGACAAATGAGATACCTGCAGCTTTCACATATTTGAATAAATAATAGTCCGGTTTCAGTTTCAGAGCCCTGATTAGAAAAACAGGATCTAGGTTGGCTTCAGGAGCTTTAGAGCAATATGAGAATATGCCTGGCAACTGTAAACCAAACCAGTGGAGGAGGTTGATGATGACATCAACAAGAAGCATTGTATTTTGAATTAGATCTAAGTGCAAACGCACCACCTGTCAACCCTTGCGATGATGAGAAATAGGTGAGAAATAAAGTGGGCCATGCATTTCCTGAATCATTACACTATGCAAGGAAATGATTTAGCAAATGTGTGGCCTACTTCTGACCTCAGATTCAATCAGAGTCTGCTTCTCGTCACTAAGTTGAAGTTAGTTGGTGAATTAGTTAAACGCTGTAGCAGGCTGGTGTTGCCAGAATGAGGCAACGTTTTTATGGTAGAGAACAATTGGTCTTGAGCAGGAATGGTTAATGTTTGAGTGAAAAAGAACACTAGCCAATCTTCTGTTAGTTGCTTGGTTAAAGGCCGAGCGAGTGCCCCGCAATGTATCTTATTAATAAAACCTCTGAAGCAAACAAAGCTCAACAGTCAGGTTCACTGCAGTCTTTCCACACCTCATCTTTTCAGAATCTTTATTTTTCTTGTTGATGTAGCATCACTCGATGTTACCTACTTTCATAAATATAGTATTTTCATTTTCGAGGTTGATTTTTTTTCATTGTAATTTTGAAAAAGTTATCTGGTTATTTTTGCTCTTACATTAATTGACCCTTTAAGAGAGGAAAAAATATTTTTTACTATACCTGAAGTTATTTTCACGTTTTTTGTTTAGCATGTAGAATAATGCTTATATAATTCTGTAAAGTTAAATTCCCTTTATCAGAAGAGAAGACTGTTCTTGAGCTGTGAGGCCTTTACCTAGAGAGATCAGGGACTCTGTAGCAACAGGGATCATTATTGCTAAAAAGAGGTGACAGACGCACACTGTAATGAAATCACACACCCTTACACCATACAGTAATCAGCATGAAGGTTATACAGCCACCGCATCACTGTCACACTGCACAGAGGACATGTTATTTCTAAAGAGTTTAGGTGCATAAATGTAAACAAGTGAGACGTTATGCACGGCAGCGGGTTTACAGCTCGCGTAATTCATTTTATGAGCGTGGAGAAGACACAGTTTTTGACCTCTGTTTTCTTCCAACAGCAATGACACGGGCATCTTTGTGTCAGATATCATCAGAGGAGGCGTAGCAGATTCGGATGGCAGACTGTTGCTAGGTGACCAGATTCTGTCAATCAATGGAGAGGATGTCCGTGCGGCGTCACAGGAGCATGCACAGAAGCTCCTACTGGTCTGACACATTCTCACTGACACATGCAAAAAGGCTACACATAAATTAGAAGCGGGTTGTACAGTTCTTTATGAATTCATCGTCTCACGTGCCATGTGTCACTTTGCTGTCAGAGTTGCAGTGGAGTGGTGCACCTGGAGGTGGCTCGTTTTAAAGCTGGGGTGCAGTACTCACAGCGGAGCCAGGTAAACTGTTTCTCTTGGTTGTCTTTGTCTAATCAGTGACAGGAATTAAAATTTCAACAAAAATGTATGGTGCTATCAGATGTTGAATGAGCCTGTGTTGATTTTGGTATGTTTTGTATTGTATTCACTGAGTCAAGACTTTTGTTTTAAATTAGCTCACTCATTTTAATGTACTCTGTAGTTCAACTATTACTCTTGTGCACGATTTTTAACAATAGTGCTTTGTGAACCTAGGAATACTTTAAGTTGTGTTTTATCCAGAGCGAAGACTCTGACTGTTCCACCCTGACCCCCTCAAGTGGATGTGATGCTTCCCTGGGCCACCAGAGGGAGACAGATAACAAAACAGGGAGCGGTAGTGAGTGGCACTTAATGTTCAAGAGTATTGTACAAAAGAAATACATCCTGCTTGTTATTAAGATTAAAATCATTAAGTCTTGTCTTTCAAATGTTTCACAATTTACTGAAATATGCTGTTACTGTCTGATTATGCAAACTTATATCTCTTTCTCCTCCCACAGCATTTCAAGATTTCCCTGACATCAGAAAAGTCACAATGCAAAAGGTAGAACATCTTGTAATTGTGTTTTTTCAAGTATTTTAATTTGCAATGTGTCACTTTAGTGTCCCATACTGTCTGGGAGAAATTGTATATGTAGATGTATGTTCTCACATATCTGTGTGTGTGTGTGTTCCATGTGATTGATTCGCTGGTATTGTCTAACAGGGTCTATAATGTGTGTGTGTTATCATCACAGGGTCCATGTGACGCCCTGGGCATCAGTGTAGCAGGAGGGGTGGGCAGTCCCCATGGCAACGTACCTCTTTTTATTGCTACCATGGATACCAATGGACTTGCTGCCAAAACACAGCAATTACAGGTAAGGAGTTCCCATGTATATGCACCTGCATATACTATGTGTATTATGTATTCATCACAGTTTGACCATTTAATTTAGGGTTAAGACTTGGCTTTAGGGTTAAATGTAGAATTATGACAAAGTTAGGTTAGGTTTGGTTTAACAGAAAGGAGGTAATTCTACTCCCCCTTGGCTCTCATGTATTTTTGTTGGGATAAATACTAACTTTTGGGGTAGCCTGTCTTTGCCAGGGTTTAAAAATACATTTTTTTGTTATTGTATTTGGGTTGCAATACTTCACCTCAGCCCACATGATCCATTTGGAAATACAAAGTTATGCTCTACTTTATAATAGAATTATAGACATAAAATCCATAAAATATATAGTAACTACATGGGTGCAAAAATCAGAAATAAATATGGTACATATTGAATCATACCCATAGTAGTTTCTGACAAATGGCCTGTGAAAAGACCCAAACAAAAAAGGACAGACAGGAAAGAAAACGGGGGACTACATGTAAAACACCCTAGACATAAATAATGGTAGGTTAAGCTTAGGGTAAAGCTACTCTAAGTCAATACAGTTTCCTCATAAGGATAGAAGTACAAGTTTGTGTTTCTGTGTGTCCGTTAGACAGGAGATAAGATCCTCAGCATCAATGATGTATCCACAGAGGGAATGACTCATATCCACGCCGGAGCCCTGCTGAAGAACGCCACCGGAACCATCAGTCTGCAGGTAATGCAGCTGTTCATCTATAAAGCCTCTGAGGCTCAGCAAGTTTTTATTCAGTGTCATGTGACCATCACCTGCTTCCTCTTAGTCATTTTCACTTTTGTAAAAAAGTCACAAAGGTACCGTTTTACAGACAAACAATTCAAACATCAAGTCTTCAACAAGAAATTGAAATTGGATAGTTTATAGTTTCAGCTGTCACTTCATTATCAGTATTTTGTACGTGAGCACTATACTGTAATTTCAAGACAATAGTGTGTCTGACACTGATTTCCCACTGTTTGTCTTCATGTTAATAAGCTTCTGGGAAAATTGTAAGGAACTGGGTGTCGGTTGATCTTGACAAGTGCATTGTGTATTAAAGAAAAAAAAGTTTTTATATTTTTATAATTACTCCCACTGTATTTACATTAGGACAGGCATGGCGGTGTTATTGTGGTAATAGGATATCAGATTATTGTACAGCTGCTTCATTGCTAACTAAGTTCATTAAGAGCTCTAAAAATATGTTTGTCTATCTCCATGTTTACACAATCTTTTGTCATGACTATCTCTGTTTGTAGGTGGCAGCAGGTTCTGGTGGGTGCAGCACACAGGACCACAGTGACCTCCATGCTCAGTCATCAGGCCAACCCAGCAGCCTGCCCTGCTTTCACAACAAACTCTGGTAATGATCAGTTTGCTGACAACCTCCTGCTGTTGTGCTTTATGATCTTACTTTGACTCTCTCTTGGTTTATCCACTGAATAAGGACAAAGGCAAACCCTGGTCCCCTCGACAATAGTGAGGAAGTGCAGCCACTGCGTGAGCAGCATTGGGATGAATGTGCTTTTGCCCGGAATGAGCTGAAGTGTTTTGGTGTTCTGTGGTTTGCTTTATTTTTAATTGATTGTTTTCAGGTAATTTCACATTTCTGACTCACTTAAGGGGTTTTGACAGCTTATTAAACTAAATAATACATTTCAAAATACTATAAAACTTTAGAATCTGATCTGGGAACTGACATTTTAATGTCATTCGTGGGGGCATCATTATATCAGTCCTAAATCTGCTGCAACCTTTTGTGCAAAACAGGCAACCCAATAGAGGTGTCAACCCCCAAGGCTGAGAAACTGTGCTCATGAGTATTGCACTTTAGTTCTGAAAAGGTGTCAAAAATAATTCTGGGATTCGTCACATTTAGTCACACAGCCCGTTAGAACTTCACATGTCTTTCCTCACCTGTTGTCTGTCGTAGTGAGATGAGATACTTCACACACATTCACACAAACACACAGCACATTTGCAGTGTGGAGCTGGTGCAACACGCAGAGCAGCACACCTCCGTTGTTTTCTATTCCCACAGTGCTCGCATGTATAAGACCATCACTCTGGAGAGAGGCTCCTCAGGCCTGGGCTTCAGCATTGTAGGAGGGTTCGGCAGCCCTCATGGAGACCTGCCGATCTACATCAAAACTGTCTTTAACAAGGTGAGAGAACGTCCTGGTTCAGAAATCTAATCTCAGCACAGCTTGGTGTTTAGTTATACTGACAGTTTTAACAATTATACACTGCAAAGAGCTTAAGGCTTGTAATAGCTGATGAATCCTTAATATATTGAAATAATGACAAAATAATGGCTGCTACTACTAATAATAATAATAGAACTTGTTTCCTTTAACGTGCAAAAAGAATGTTGTAAGATGAGTTGTTTCACCTCTAATTGTACTGTAACAATGCTATATTGTTATTTTAATAAATATCTAGAATTAATCAGATGAATTACATATTAAAGTTACATATTCAAGCATTTTATTTTAATGTGACAAGTTGTTGGCATTATTTGTCACTTATTACAGTATTATTTTATACTCTTCCATCTGCATTTCTCACATCATATGTGTCGTCATATCAGCGTGAAGGGTTCGTGATCTCTGACTGCATGGTGATGGACTTTGTCTTTGGACTCTGCAGGGCGCAGCCATAGAGGACGGCAGGCTGAAACGTGGAGATCAGATCATCGCAGTGAACGGACACTGCCTGGAGGGTGTGACTCACGCTGAAGCTGTGGACATCCTCAAGAAGACCAAGGGGAGCGTGGTCCTCACCATTCTCTCCTGAGACATGGCTTATTATGTCCCTTTTTGAGTGTGTCTCGGCAAAGTGGCCCTCAAGTGAAGTTAGCTGCTTCCTGTAGAGCTACTTCACAAAAACCTGAGAGGGCAAATGTGGATAGTTAAAGTGATGTTGTTTTATTTAAAGCAGAGTAGATACTGTGAGTGTAAATTTATCTGCATTTAGTTTGGCGAAGCTACCTCTAACTGCAGCCTGGGTGTGTTCTACATGCACAAAATATTCCTAATATAAACTCATATTCCTGTGAAGGTGTTATTTCAACTAATGTGTTAATGTTCATACAGCAATAATGAATATCTCTGCATTCATAAAAAACAGGACATTTTTTTATATTACCACAGAAACGACGCTCATAGAAATCAAAGCAACAAAAGCAGATCATAAAGAAGCCAATACACACAGTGTCCCAACTAATGATGATATATTGTGTCTTTGTTACCCTGTTCAAGGTATTTGTAATACACTGTCACATTAATATGCATCATTTCCCATGTAAACACACTCATGAATAAATCACCATCCCCAAGCCCACAGTACAAATGAATGTTGTGTTAACTACTGTGATGAACTCCTAAGACCCCAAACACGCCAAGTGCTTCTGCCAAACTTTTGTGTGGCAATAAGGTTTTAGGACATTTGCTTTGTGTAAGACTGTTTTACTTTTACTCCTGATTCTCATATTCTAATATTTAAAAATGTGTCATGATTCCTTAAGTTATCAGTGTATGAAATGATGTGTATGATTAGAGATTATGGCCACCTTATGTGAAGTAGGCAGTAAAGAAAAACACTCATTCTGCTACATCTGTTAAGAGCAGCTGCTAATTACAGTTACTTTAAATATCAGCTCTGCGAGTAACTGATTTATTTATCAATTTATTATTTATTACTGTTTTCATAATCTTAAAGTTGATCAGTTGTTTTTTTTTTGACTTCAATGGAGTATTGTTATAGCATAATGTGCAATCTTTATGTAGAAACTTTCTCATACCTGTTTTATATGATTTTATATATACTGTGATATTGACATTTTCTTCACTGTCATTTATTTTATTTCATTTATGTGAGTAGTCAGCAGAGCCAGAACACACACACACCCGTGTGTTTGGCATTGTGTAACACTGTATAATTGAATGTAATGTAAGTGATCTTATTAAATGTTCATTTGTTAGAGTTATTGTGTCTAAAGCTGGAATTCCATGACTCTGTTTACTGACTTGGAGATGTAAAATGTCATAGTGAAAGAAGCGTTCACCTTAAATATGGTCAAATTTTAATGATGAACGACAACAACCTAGGAATTGTTCCTGTTCTCTGATGCTTTGTGCTGTCTCTGTGAATTAATATTGAGGAGGATAAGCCCATGGATATCACATTGTTTGACTTTCAAAGCTCTCACATGTGGACCAGAAAGAAGAATTTGAGAAAATCTGAGATTCATGAACTGTTAAACATAAACGCCTGAGCCTGAAGTCACATTTTTAAGGACACACACACACACACAGTTTTTTTTTTTTGCACTTTTTTTGCATGCTTTTGCATCTGTTTCCAAACCAGTGAACTGCATTTTTCCTTGGAGATGTTTTATTGTCGTTATTCCGCTTTTTGTCTTTAGCTCTCGCTCTTTCTCTCTGTCTTTGTCAAATATGAATGCATAATGAGGATCACTCAGGTTTAGTCAAGGTGCTAGGAAGAAGTGTGTGTGATACAGTATATCACGGAATGACAGGGCAGCACTAAATCACAGAGTAGGGATTAGACTGACAACAAGGGAGAGGAGGAGAGGATTAGTTAGAGAAATACAACATCTTGGAGAATGCTGAAGAAATTTGTCCAAATTAGTTTTCAGCCTGAGTCAGGAACACACCAAGGGACACTAAGATTGTGCCTTTTTTTATTTTATATTATTTAAATTTTATTTATTTATTTTGTAAATGCACAGAACTTTCCTTTAATTATTGGAGTTACTGGTGACAACTTGACAAACAATACATTTGCACACAAATGTCTCATTTAGGAAATAGGAGGCATCTAGGGAGATCCTGTCTGGAGCCTCCGCATTAATCAAAGCCATCTGTTCAGATTGCAAGCTTTATTGAAACCCAGCCATCACAGTCTGGTTTATCCTTCTCCAGATGAACAATTGCTTGCCTAAAGGCTGGCGTGAAGAGGGTTTTAAGACAGAGAAATTGCACAGTGCTTTTTAACGTGGATGTTTCTGACAATACAGTGATTCATCCTTTGTGAGAAATAAAACTCTTATATCTGCTACTTGTTTGGCATCTAAAAGCAAATCTACATCTTTATTAATACTATATTTTTTATCATGTGAACTTCAGTTGATTTCCACACAGCTCTTGAGGGAGTAGCAGGGGGCAGATGCAGTGATATCTCCCTTTCTTCTCTTTCATTAAGCACGAAAAAACCGATCTGCTGGTTTTCACAACCAGGTTTTCACAACCTGGTTTTTTCAATAAGGCTTGCAAATTCCGTTTTCCTTAAACATTTATAAGGAATGTGCCACATGCAACAGTGCCTTTTCCACCTCATGGCCTTTCCACCTACAGCAGGGCCTGGATACAGTGGCTGCAAAACTGCAATGCATTCTCATGCGGTTGAAAATGAATTTGACTTTCAGGAGAGCACACTTGAAAAGAAAGGCACTAATGATCCTCTCCCTCCGGTGGGTAGCGGTGGCCAAATGATTGTTCTTTGTGTGCCTGTCACATCTATCCATATTAATAAATCCACAGGATTGCGTCTTTAGCAGTCAGTGTAACCTGCTGCTACAGAGGGAACAGCCAACTGACGGTGGATCCAAAAAAATCTCTTCTTCTCCATCCATTCCCATCAGAGTCTTTTTCAAGATACTACCCTGCACTGCAAAAATGCCAATCCTAAGTAATTCAGTCCAGTGCTGACTCTTAGAATTTTGCTTTCTTCAAAGCATGATAAAAAAAAATAACCCAACCAGGAGATTCACTGTAACTACTGGAAATACCGTAGTATAGTAAATCACAGCTGTCACTTCAGGTGTCACCCATTCCATGCCCCAATAATGAGTCTAGGTTGTCACAAGCAAATAAGCTGGACTGATGGGGAATATTTCACAGAGAGGCACGCATGCCTATGTCACGCCATTTATTCAGTGGCATAGCCTGAAGCAAGAAATAATTAGACACAGTCATGCAGTCATAGCAGAGAAGCATGGCATGGCGCGCTGTTATAATCAGGTTATGAGTTTTGAAATCGCTCTTATTGAAAAAAGAAATTGACAGTCAAATAAATACAGTCTTTTCAATTTGGATTTTTAGGCCTTTACTCGCCCTCATCCAACTATGCTTTAGGCAAGGCTGTAGCCACACATAAAAAACATAATTTTGAAGAGATCTTTTTCCTTGTTTGATTCATTCATTTGTTGTGTAATGAATTCTTAAGTCATTAACAAAAAACTGTTGTATGTCTCATAATTTCACTACATGTTGGTCTTAAATGTTCTTAGATTGTTCTCCACTTCTCAGCTGTTAAATTGTTCTGTTTGTTTATTTTCCTAGCCTAAAATTTAGGACACTAATATTGATACGTGCCTTTTCAAAACTGTGCGCCTTGTATGAATCGGTGCTGCTATCATTGCTACGGTTATAATTAATAACATTATAGCATAATTTAAGTGTTATTACTATTATTATTATTATTATTATTATTATTATAACAACCAGTCTGTCAATGCTTCAGTATATACTGTCCCCTCTCCTCCTCAACCGGTCGAGGCAGACAGCCGCCCACCATGATTTCTTTTAGAGGTTCCTTTCTGTTAAAAGGGAGTTTTTCCTCTGCACTGTCTCTGAGTGCTTGCTCATGGTGAGAACTGTTGGGTTTCTCTCTATAATATTGTAAAGTCTTGACCTTACCCTGTAAAGTGTCCTGAGGTAAAGTAGCTATGATTTGGTGCTATGAAATAAAATTGAACTGAATTGAATAAAAGTCAAACTGCACCTCAGCCCCCTCCAAATCCCCACAAAAAGATAAACATAGGACAACATGACCTCTGTGACATCAGCGGTAGGCTAGCCTATAAGCTCTGGCTTTAACTTTCCACAGATGGATCATGACCTAAATGGGCAGTGCATGCTGTGCACTTGCTTTTGCGTGTAATTATATAACAACGACACGTGGTCGCAATTTATGAGAGAAAACGACCATGTTGCAGGTCATAACAAGTATATAGCCTACCTTTCATGCACTTTGCAGTTCAGAACCTGCATTAGGTAATGCCTTACATTGGTTTCAGTGAAGACAAGGCAAGTTATCATACAAATAATGTAAAACAAAAATGGCAATGACAGTTTAGACAGAAACACATGCAGAACAAAACTGACCGTGAAACTAAAACCATTCCTAACAGATGAGTACAATAACACCTTCTATGACACAAGGCTGGTCAGGTCTGGGGGTCTCCTGTCTCTAGCGGGCCTCTAATCTCCCGCCAATTGTGGCCTCTTTTTTTTTTTTTTTAATCTTTTTTTACATCACATAAATTAATTGTGTGTGTGTGTATGTTCAAATACGAAATAATGAATGCAGAGTTACATTATTCGCAAATAAATATATCATGATAGGCTTGCCTGCTGTGTCTGCGTCACGATGATGACGAGTGAGGTCAGGTGGTCACCGTGGGAATTTAGCGGTCAAGCCGGCTGGTAGCGATAGAGACTTCTTAAAACATTGTGGAAAAACGAATGAGCAGTGGAGCAGCAAAGATAGGGAAAAAAGTGAAAACTGAAAACTATTGAGAGAGACTGAAATTCGGACAAACACATCATCTGTCTCGACTAATGCTAGGGCTAGCATTAGCAAAGAGCCGATGCCAACATCATATAGGAGGAAGACAGTGATGGCAGTCATTAAGTCCTGCGACAGACTCCTGTTCAACTGCCCCACCCTCGTCTCCACCTAAGTTAGTTGAGTAGGTCACTAGTTTAGCTAGCAGCCCCACAATTCTTTAGAATCTATTTTTCCAGAGAGAATAGTGGACATTTGTTGGTTTTAGACACATCTGACTATTGTACCATTGCGTCTCTATGCCACGATGGTTGAGATGGTGGTACAAGTTACATGCTTTATTTGTTATAGGTTTACTGTTGCAGAGCAGTATGCGTGTGTGTGTGTGTGTGAGAGAGAGAGAGAGAGAGAGAGAGAGAGATCAAAGAATCTGAATCAGAACTCTATTGGTGGAGGTGGGACAGTATATGCCTGTGTTTGCCACTCAGCTACAAATTGTAGGCTAATACGTTGATGTTGTCGCTGCTTGCCCAGGGAAGTATTGTTGCAATCATGTGGTGTAAAACCTGTATGACAGTGTAACAGACTCTCCTGGGTTTGCTGCGCTGTCTTATGTGAGGTAGTGTGTCCCTCGGGAATTGTCACAAGGCTGCTGAAAAGTGTTTGTGTGTGTTTGTGTTGAAATCTGTTTTTCGGTCACACATGGAGGCAGAAATAAAGAGGAGCGTGACTGCTGTTCATTGTACTTTGTCTCTGTGCTCTGTTCATTATTTTGATACTAAATACACACTTGGGTGGATCCAAGACACTCACTTACAACAGAATATATCTGCAGCTGTTGACATTGTCGTTCAGGTTGTGATCACAGGCTGTAGCCTGTCAGTGTAAATCCTGTACAAGCTACTGGTATTAACAGATACTAGCCTCCACTGAAAACCTACAATTCAAAACCTTGGATTAAGAGTGTGAGGGGAGCTGATTAGGGGTACAAGTACCTCCAAAACCTTGTGCTCAGGGGCCCCCTGCATTCTTAATCCGGGCCTGCTTCTGAGTGTGGACCGTTTATGTAGCTGCTTAATAGTGACTGTCATAGTTAATGTTGTATCTTGGTGTGTTGTCTTTTCATCAAGAGTTAGAAGCTGATAATGTGGTATTTTACACAAGCTTCCATGAGTGTAAGATGATTGTGGAAAAAAAGCAAATAACTTATAAATTGAATCCTGTCGCAGTAACATGTCATATCCACATGAGGGCAGTGTGTGTGCTGTTATTAACATGGAAATTTGCATGGACCTGATCTGACTCATGGGTTAGAGGCAACACGCAAGTGGTGTGTTTTGCTTGTTAGCCTCAGGCTTCTTCAGACAAGCAAATTTGCGCCTGCAGCAAAAGGCCTCTAGTATTAAGATCTGTCTGTGGTCTGTTCATACAGTTACAGCACATAATTCAGTTTTGTCTGCATGAATATAGTAGCATCATGTAGCTTGAAGCTGAAGAAGGGACAATGAAAGCGAGAAATGATCTTTTAGAGTTATTAAATGATGTCAAGAGTCATCACTGACTTTAAATATCCTGTGGTAGGATGAAAAAGGCCAGTAAATGAACACGTGGCTTCTTGATGATTCATTATAAACTGAGTTGCTCTATGCCATCAGACCACTTGGCTACAGCTTGATCTTTTCTAATGTATGTGTCAAACAAAAACTAAGGCAGCCCTGCAATTTACAGTAATTATGAACACACACACACACACACACACACAGGCTCCGGGTTTGAAACCAGGTCACCTTTATTAGAAGAAGTTGGAGTATTAAAAAAAAAAAAAAAAAAGCAAAACAAATGCATTGAAATGTTGTGCCTCTCTAGAAAGGCACAGATTTAGACAACAGACTGTGATTTGTCCAACCTCCGGTCGTCCTCTGAGTAGCGTCGGAAAGTTTCTCCCAGCAGTGGCTCCAAGGCCTCGGCTGAGCGGTAGGAACGGGCACGCACAGCGCAGGCGATGACGCCGCCCACCACTGCCACCACCAGCACTGCTGCAACAATAGCTATGGTGATGATCTCAGACAGGGTGTAGGCACGAACTATGGAAAAAGAACAGGAGGTCGGTTGAGGTATGTGTGGATGTGTGCGTATGTGTGTGTGTGTGCACTGCAACTCACCTGGCCACTGGACCTCATAGGAGTATCCCAGGTTTTCTGGGGCAGAGACAAACATCTCAGCATTGTTGACAGGGGGCCAGAAAGGAACCATGTTGAACCTGCGGTTGTGTCCAATCGGGGCGTTCTCCTCAGGATACACTATTTCACCTGCAGGGTGAGACAAATAGGTTTATCCATCGATTCACCCTTCAGAGTGAGTTGCCTTTGCGTATCTGTTTGTAGTTCAATCTGTGTGTACCTGGTTGGTGCCTGCGGAGCCACTCATCAAAGACTGCGTCTGTGAAAGTGTGCAGCAGGACAAAGATGGGATCGTTCGGTGAGAGGTGAGTCTGTCCACCCGTCCCATTGAGGAAGAGGTGGGCGAGGTTGTGGAGGCTGCGGATCACTGGATCGTACATCCCCTGTGGGGCACTGTAGCCTAGAAAAAGACAGAACAACAAAGCCATTAAATGAAAGCACTGATTTACCAAAATTAGGAGCAACAAATGCTGTGTTGGAGCTAACCATATGTGCGCGTGGGTGGAGGATCTGGTTTGTGTGTATGTCTCTGGCTTTGTGTTTTGTATCCGTGCATCCACGCAGTACTTCAGCAGCTCTGTAGTTGTGAGCTGAGACTTGAATAGCCCCCTTTGGTTGATGGGAGGATATTAAAAAGTGCTGCTTTGATTCTGTCGCCTTGAAAAATGACTGCTCACCTTCAATGGTGTTCCTGAAGCTCTCAGAGGAGGTGGAGTAGTAAGGAGGGGTGTCGAAGGTGTTGAGCTCCAGACAGTCCAACACATCCTGGGGCTCCGGCAGCCTCTGCACCATGGGTCGCGCCACGTTGCCGGCTGGGTTCCTCCTGATGGGACTGGTTTCTGTGCCTGGGTGATTGGGACAGAACCTGAGCTAGTATTACCTGATTAAAGACAACTATAATTACCTCTACATTCAGACAAAGGATAACTTTGATGGGTTTTTTGGGGTTTTTTTTTTGTTAGTGGGGCATTGAGATTGTCTTTGAGATTTAGGTCAGTGGTCCCCACAGAAATGGAAAGAAAGATGATTAGAAATGCTGTATTATTTAACCGCTTTCTAATTCTATGTGGGAGACTAGACTAGTTTAATCAGCCTTAAACATGACAGGATGGCAGTTTTCTTTTTTAATTATTCACTAAAAGTCAACAGTAGTGAGTGGGAGCTCTGTGACAGAACAGAAGTTTTTTTTTCTTGCATGCATGATCTCTTTTTTGTGCTTTCTCTACCACACACACACACACACACACACACACACACACACACGAGCACATAAACAGAAGGCTACATAACTGAGTTGTCTGTCTGTTTGAAGACTACTCCCCTAGATCAAAGGAACCAGTAGACTGCTAGATTCCTGTCTTCAACAAGCACATGCACAAATGAAGCAACCCCCCCCCCCCCCCCCCCACCCAACCCATTTAAGGAGATGTTGCTTGTTGACGCAGGAAATACCAGGCCTGTCGTGACTCTCTAAGGGGATTAATGAGACAGATCACTTGCACGTTGGCCACTCACATGTTCTACCTGTTACTGAATTCCCTCAGCCTTTTTCCTTATGCATATGCAGTTATTCAAAAGGAGCCCCTTTCATGTGTTTATAGTAGAGCAGATTGAAATTCTTCATCATTCCACAACTCCACAGGAAGAGAAAATGCTTTATGAATGAGACATATTTGAAGACCGTAAGGAAAGGTAGTGCGTTAGGTTTGTAATCTGGTGCCACTGTGGAATAAGAGCCAATCCCAGCAAATCAGATCACCTAAAGTCTAGCTTATCACAGTGTTACACACAGTTCTCTTATTCCAGTCTAAACCTCCTGACCCATTGGGAATTAACATTTGAAAAACTACAGTATGTACCCATGTCTACTGTAGAGAAATTAGGGTCACTGAATCAAAAAATGTTTCAAAATCCTGTGTTTTAAGATGCATGCAGTAACTTTAGAAGGCACTTTTTAACAAGTTGAGTAGTTTCAACCAAACTAATAGCAAGCAATATCCAATGCAGCACAACAGCTGTGTGGTATTATTTATAGCAGCTTATGTTCTACATGCTCTCTTTATGAGCTCTTTGCCCTCTTTTCTGGTGCAGCTGAGACTATGCTGTATATCAGCACCTCTCTCTTGCAGAGTTGAGATAGAGTATGTGTGTTTCTGCGACTGTGCTCACTGTTGCAGATGGTGCCCAAAGAGTCGTAGTCATCCACACTCTCACAGATGACCCTCCACTGGGAGAACACAGAGTTGGAGCTGATGGAGTTCATATCAAAGCTGCTCCTGGCTCCCAGCAGGTCATCGGTGCAGATGTCGCACTCGCTGCCTCCAATGGCAAAGTTCCAGTAGGGCAGGGCAAAGGTGGGGTCACCCAGCATGTCCTGCACAGATGGAATAATAGATGGAAGAAGGCAGATGTTTGTGGCTGGATTGACTGATGTATATGTGTGTGTGTGTGTGTGTGTGTGTGTGTGTTGGTGTGTGTAAAGAGACATTTCAAGCTCTTTCTCACTTTCCCATATTTTTTTCCACCACTTGTCACATTTTCCCACTTTCCACCTCATTATGTTTCTCTCTTACCTCTGTCTGTTCTCCTCCCCTCCCTGTCCCCCTTCTCCTCTAGGATAGCTTTCCGCTCCGTCTCCATCTCCTCAGATCCCCGTATTCTTTCCTCTCCTCCTCACTTCCTTCATCAGCCCCAAAAGCCTCCTCTCCTTCCTCTTTTTCTTTTCACTATCCTGCTCCCACCCCCTCCCTTCCTCCCCCTTCTCTGTACTCACCTGCATGTCTCTCTCCAGTTGCAGCAGATGAAAACGATGCCAGGTGACAAAACCCGGGCCCTCGTGGGAGAAGTCTACACCTCCAAAACTGGTCTGGCCTGGCCCCAGGTAGGTTTTACTGACGGAGTAATAGTGGCTCCAAACAAAGTAGTTGTAAATGGTGATGTTCTCAAACTGGGGCGTGTTGCCATCAGGCCCAAACACCTCCTGGTACCTAAAGAGGGAAGGAATGTGTCACCTTGTTTATTTTTCCTCAATGCTGCTCTAAGATAGCCTTGTAACAAGACACATTGATTTGAGTGAGGACATATGCTTTGAGGCGGATTACAAATTGACAGACACTATGTACATTTTATTTCTGCGTGCAACTGCCTAGGGGGACTGTATATAAGAACCTGGGCGTAGCCATTAATACAGGAGAAATTTAATTTTTTGATTAGGAGGTTAAAAGGGTTCTTCTACCTGCAGCTGAGAACAGCTTCAAAAATTAATCTACTACAATCCTCAGATGATTTGGAAGGAGGTTATTCACAGATTTATGTGCTGTTACTTAGAAGACTATAAATCCCTTTACTCTTTGCTAAACTGATAATTTGCTCTTCCACCTACAGCTTAAAGAAAGCTGCCATGAGAAATTTTTATGAGTTGAACTGATACTTTTCAAAACACAGCATGGGTTCACCCATAGCTATATTACTGAGCTTTAAACTGCCAGACTCAGCTAGACTGAGCCTGTGGGCCCTCAGCAAAGCTCGGCTGTTTGTTCCACAGTCAAGATACGAGAGCAAAGACTGGATGAGTGAAGATCAATCCGCCTTTGAAATTAGGTCATTAAATCAATTTTTAAGTCTTCTTTAGTATTATTTTTATTGTAATTGAAATAATTAGAATTATGTAACTGTTAAAAAGCTTATGTACCGTCTTGTACAGATGACCAGGTCAGGGTGGACAGTCCTCTTAGCTTGGTCCAGAGCCCTTACAAATGCCTGCTTCTCAGATGTGCTCATCTGCATGAGATTCCTCCTCACTGGAGTGAGGTTAATGGGGTAGAGGAAGACGGGAGTGCAGGAAGAGTGAGAATGATGGGGTTGTTGAGGTGTGGGAGGAACAAAGGAACAGGGAAGAGAGGAAAATGTTATTAAAAATTAACATAGACATTTCCTTTGCCCAACAATAAATGCGGCCTTTATTCCTTTGGCTGATGTATTTTCCTATGTTTTTGAGACCCACTGAGATCTTAAAGGGTGCAGGAGATAGAACTTTTAGGACTGAATTTCTAGGTCGCTAACGCTGAGTTTAGTCAGCATTCATTTCCTTACCCACAGAGATCCTCTGATCACAGTTTGGTCCAGTTAACCCATGTCGGCATCGCCCACAGTTGTAGCCACTGAAATTCCCATTACACTGGCAAGTGCGGTTGAAAAATCTCAGCGGCCACCTCTCTCTGTCATCTCGGCCAGCATAAGGGTACTGGGGTCCGTGGCGTCGGTTGTCTGCTGTGATGGACACACACTGACCCCTTCCTGTGCTGGAACCACATTCGTCCCCTGCCACCCCTGTAAGGGATGGGCAGCACTGGCCGCTCCGCAGCCCCTCGGGGGTAATGCACTCCCGGGGGAATTGGGCCAGTGTAAGGGTGGCACACAGGGTGACCACCAGGAGACCCACTCTCCACATGCTACCAAAATCCAGAAACAAGGATGGTAAAAGAAGGGAGAGTATTTCAGGAATTTGAGAAACACAAGGAGAAAGCAGACACATTTTACATGTTTTTACATCCATCCATCCAACCATCTTTTTCTAAACCATTTATCGTGTTCGGGGTTGTAAGGAGCTGGAGCTTATCCCAGCACACATTTGGTAAGATGAAGACAAAAAAATTAAATACAGCCAGTTTTCTTAACATTATTCTGAAAGTTCTTACACGCCCCTGCAGGCAGTAGGAGTCATTATTCATAATTCACAAAGCCATTAGCTTTCAACTCTCACAAGTTCAGAAGAGCTTTCAACAATAGACGGCAAGAAATTATTTGCTTCAGCCGTTTTTGGAGTTAGATTTGCTTGTCTTTTGAAGCCTCTTGATAAGGGATGAATGAAGGAGAGACTAATAATTTGTCACGAGCAATTATTTTACAGCAAAACAGTGATATAAACCACCCATGTAAAGTTACCAGTTAAAAAAAAAACATTTTTTGCATGCCAAGATGCAGAAGATTATAAATGACTGAATGCAGTACCCTTGTTAGGAATATAATAATGTTCAGCCAGTGCAACATAGGTGATTTTGTGGGAATCTGCTTTAAATGATCTTAAATAAAACTTCTCATTTTTTTTTATCTTGCCAATAGCTTAACTGTACAATAGGCTGATGCTCACTTTGAGTTTGTAAATGGTGCTGAAGAAGCTACTCACACTGTTAAGTTGTAAGACTCATTGCATTCTGCAGGTCATTCTGTGGAAAAGCATCAGTGTAATGTGTTGCCCCTACCTCTGACTGTGCATGCTGCTCCTCTCTGTCTGCAGAACTGTATCCCCCCAAGAGTCAGCCCATTCCCCTCTCCTGGCTTAAATAGCTATCGAGCGCATGACCAGACCTCTCTGGAGCTTGTGTAAGGACCTACACACACATGCACGCACACACAAACACAGCACACATGGATACACTTGAGGGTTCAAGTGCTTTCTGAAACACTCGTTCACATGCCTCGTGATCATAACCCAAATGACGCCAGTCTGTGTGGTCACTCACTCAATAAAAGACTTGACTGTGAGATAGCATTCATGCTGAAGTCATACTTGAGTGAATTTACTCACTGTCAGCCAAGTAAAAAAACATGGTAATGGTTTGTTATCTGTGGAGGCAGACAGGTGTCTAGGGGAAAATTATTGATAATTTGTGCGCACAAATGAGTCATTTGTTCCTTGTAATTACTTCATTTGTGTGTTCAAAGTAGCAAAAATTTACACCGTACCCTGCAGAGCAGCTGCAGGGAAATCCATACAAAAGGAAAGCACACATTCAATATTATCATTTTAATTTGGTACTCTCAAATGACAAATGATGATACAAAGGTCAGGAGTCATGTAGAATAAAAATCAAATCATGTTTTAAACATCATCTTAATAATGAAAAATCTATTTTTTTCTTGTAGGCTAGTGTAGATTCTAATAAGACTGTGCAGATGTGGCCCTCTACGGTTCTGCCAAAGCGCTGTGACTAAACCGTACCGAACTGCTGATAAAATGGGAAAATTGCTCATGCCCGCTGCCCCTTTTACATGGTTTTAACAGCTTTGTTCAGCTTGATGTGGTCAGTATGAAAAACATTTTTTAACAAGCTCATTCTAGCCTAAAGAGCGTGCAGACATCAAACTAGATTCAGAACATTTTTTTAATCACATTTACACTCACATACATGCACAGAAAATTATTGCTGCTCTTCCTGTTCGCTCATTCACAGCTCACCTGTTAATGCACACTCCTTCCTTCCACACATTCACATATGCCAAATGCGTTATAGTATCTCTGTCTTTCAATTTATACAGAAACTCGCGCAGGCAGACACAGTCATACACACCAAATACAAATGTGTTACATATACAGTAGTTATTACAGTTGGACTCCGAGGCAGTCTGTGATGGATTAGGGTTCGAGACAGGGTAATTCACTGGGTTTCTGGGTAAATTGGAATTGGGTGCAGGAGTGGAGAGTGGCTTTTTGGGTTTTATTTAGATAAAGCAATAAACAGACAAACAATTAGACCCCCTAGAGAATGGAAGTCCTGAGATCTTGTGAGGAGTCTGGTCCTGGTCCAGTGTTGCCTGATTCCTCTGTGGAGCTAGGTGGAAGGTCTGACATGGCTATCGCATGTTCCTCTTCGTGCTGCTCTTTGTTTGGGGCCAGGGTTGAAGCCATGTCAGATGGGTCAAGTGCTGCTATCCTGTCAAAGGACAGTAGGTCAGTTAGAAGAGATGTAACAGCAGTGATGGCTAAATTGTGGGAAGAGGAAGGACAGATGTGTTTTTAATAGCAAGAACAATCACTCAGAGTGCATTCAATAGAAGCCATTTCATCCTAATGAGGACAAAATCTTTGCTTTACAAGAACACAAAGACAGGGTCATTCTGATGGGACACGTAAGGTACCAGTGAAATTCAAGCAAAACTTAATTAGGTGTGTTCATAATGGCTGTCGAACTGCTGTTGATAATGTCGCTGCGAGCAAATGCTAATATTCTCATTGCAAGGTCTGTTTATTTAATAACTTCCACACCAGATGGAGAAGCTTACAAACCGTGGTGAGGGGAGATATGCTGGGAGGTAATGAAACACCCAGATATAAATAGATATACTTGACATTATTGACTAATTGCAGGTGACTCTGTCCTGGGTGAAATAATTGCTAAAAGTGCTGAATACATTTTCACATGCCCTAGCTAATTTAACCCTGAAGGTTATCCAAAGTGCCATCTTTGTGTCATTCCAGTATTTATATTCCAGAATGTTTTATCATCACTTCCTGTCTGTGCTATTTTCAAAAATATTTTATGATGCAACTTCACTTTTTTACTATCTGTGTGCATGCATGTCCACCCAACATGTTCCAAGAGAGAGAGGGAAGAGCGACAGAGATCAGTGTAGCCAGTTTAGGCTGATGAACTAAGGGTCAGTAATAGAGAAAATAAAGCAAAAATATACAGCATCTTCAGTTCCTGAGTTGATGTTGGGCATCAGATTTGATAGTAACAGTCGATTTCAGACAAGTTCGGTCTATGACAAAATACAATCACATTTCCTATAATAAAAATAAATAAATAAGTCAGTGGAATGCAAGTTCAGCTGGCTTGCCTCAGGACTGTGCAGCAGTCAAAGTCTGATGCAGACCTTCCTTGTGATATAGTCACTGTAAATACTTTTTACCAGGTGCAACATAATTCTGAGTATCCTATGTTAGAATATTGTGTGAGTAATAACAACCTGCTGTTGATTTTTGAAATGTATCTCACATTAGAAAAGGTTAAAGAAGAACATGTTCGGTTCCAAATGTACATGATGATCTCTGTATTGCCTTTCTCTTGGCTTCCAGTTTATTTACACTCATTGAATTTGCTGGCTGTGCCCCATGGCTTCTGGCATCCTAGTATGTACAAGGAGCAGACCTTTGTCCCTTTATTGTTCAGATGATACTGCGGCTGAAGATGTGACTTTCAGAAAGTGACTTTTGTCGTGTGTTTGCAGTGTTTTCAGTGATTCCCTTTTCCAATGACAACTGGATTGTAACTGCTGCTATAAAGTCTCTTAACAAGGACACATTTCAAGATGACTCTGTCGACTGTTTAATAATTCAGTGTTGCTTTGTTATTGTCTGTGCTCTGCATGCATCAGAGTTCTCTCTCTGCCTTGCGCACTTGCACAAGTAACAGACACGCAATCATAGGATCACGCACGTGCAACTTTGTGTGCACAAGTTTTGTTTCTATACACAGACTCTCTCAATCTCTGGCTTGACTTCTGTCTTGTTTTTTTTCTCATTTTTTACCTACACCCTCAGCCCACACTTTCACATGGTCACTCTCTACACACACGCACATTTGGCCTATTATTGATGCAAGCCTGGTAGTCTGATTAGGAAAAATAGTGGTATTACCCATTAATGCTCTGGGTTCACGGGACTCATACGCTCATGTGACGCAGTGAGCAGCCTCCTGAGCGCATAACTTACAAAATAGCCAGGAGGGAATCAGCTGAGAAGCACACAACTGGTAGTTCCTATGAACCACAAGTTTCCAGGTCAGTGCACCACATTTAGTCAGTTTACATTGGGCATGTCTGACATCTTGGCAGTGTTAATGACAAGGAGACTGATGCTGTAGAAGTCATTTTGATGGTAGTAGAAAATCGACACTAGGAAGAAATCTAGTAGTAGTAACCTAGCAGAGAGGTACTCTCTGGGCCCAGTGAGAATGTAAACCTTGACATGGTTTAAATCAGACAAAAGACCTGCACACTATTTATAGCTCCAAATAAATCTAACAGAACAATATTTAGAGATCTTTGTCCTTATCATGTTATGAAGTCGGGTCAAGGCTGACAACGAGATCTTCATCTCTGCTTTATTAAATTTATCAGGAGCTATCGGAACATTATCCGGATGTTTTGTATGATTTCTACCTTTATTCCACACTTGTAGAAGTCTAATTTTTTTCTTTGTCTGCTTTGAAATGGTTTAAGAAATATTATTGTATAAAAGTATCTTATAAAAATAACGAAAACCTTGAAAAGTGAGGCAGAAACATAGAGCAATGAATGCAGGTGCTTCCATACATGGCACGAGGGGTAACTGAATGGTTTCAAGAGTGGTTGCACTCTACTCAACTTAACACCTATGGAAGCTTTTAGACCAGTGTGTTAGGTTTCCACTTAATGATGTTTTTTTTCCCCCCTACTAATCCATCTGTATGTATATGTAACGCCTGCAGGTATGTATGCCATCACTATAGATAATTTAAAATGTGAACATACTGTTGGGTGTCCCCATTGCCTGCAGGTAGTGTGTCGTCACTGCAGTCCCCTCCTGTAGTTGCCTCTGGTTCAACACACCCTTCCTCACATGCCCGCTGAAGAGCTGGGGTACTGCATACACACACATGCACAAACAGGACACACAGAATCTCAGATATTACTGTTGTTGCTTACCGCTGCCTTTCTAAAAAATTAACTGCTTGTTGCACTGGGTCATGTGGAAAAATAATAAAAACTAGTACAGTACATCACTGATGAAAGACCATTCACTTTTTATGAACAGAGGGAGAAATACTGAGCCCTGTCTCCTCATCTCATCATCTATCAGACCAGAAATGTTCGCTGCAGCATGGGCAACATCAGAAGCAATCATGCACCAGCACTGCTGTAAGTCCCATCTGTGATTGTAGCACTGTTGGTACTGTAGCTAGCAATCAGATGGCTTATTTCAGCAGCTATTAGAGAAGAAGCACTGGGATGTGACTGGTACTAGTGTGATTACAGACTAAGTATTATTTTGATTCCTATTCATAAAAAAATAAAGAGAGAGGAAAAGAGTCTGCTTTACAGAGACACAGCCAGAACACAAATTTATGCTACCGTACAGTAAGATTAGAGTTATAATAGAAATCTATTTTTGTATGTGCCTGTTGGATGTATAATGTGGCTCAGCCTTTCCAAATAATGACAATGGATGGCAGGCGACAGGAAATAATTTTGGCTACAAGATGAGCAGTGTTACGTAAAGCACATTTGCACTATACTTTCAGTTCACCACAAAATATTTGGCTACAAGACAAAGTTTTTTGGATGAGTGTTCCTTTATTCAAAAGCGCACAGAAGTCTGTGCTACCTACCTGTTTCTGTTACGACATTTGAGGACATAGATAATGATCGCAGCCGTCTCCAAAACCAGGAAGACTGCAGCAGAAATGGCTCCAATCTTCCATGCCTCCAGGCCCAGCTCACTAGTCTCTGAACAGATGCATTGATGCAGCGAGCAGAGGAAGAGGGAGGCATTGGATTTAGAGGTCAATATACAGTAATTTACCAATGAAAAACACAAAATCTTTGCTACAATTAAATCACCTGTCCCTCAACTGCCCAAAAAGGAAGCTGTTCTCCAACATCCATCCATCTATCTTCCAATATCATGTTACAAAACCTTTTTTTTTTTAAATGTTTCTTCTTTTGTACTGTCATTTTACACAGTTTACCTTCCAACCATTTTAATTACACCAGCTCAAAGGAGCATGAGTGATGCGTAGAGGCACAGAAAGAGTGTAAAATCAATGCTTTACTGAGGCACTTGTAAGTGTACTATATTGTGACAGGATGGTCCCAGCTTTCTGGTCTTCACCCACCATCACTGTGTATAGTAGTTGGTATAGTGGTTGCTCCACTGTTTATTCAAATTGAACAGCATCAACTTGGCCATCTGGATATTTTGTTGGCACAATCATGATCATAATCTGTTTTCTTCTTTACTCTACCCAAGTGTTAAGCTGCAGAAAGTCTGCTATAATATATAACCAAAGCCATTTATAGCCTAAGATGCAATTCTGAAACTGAGTACATATTAACTTTGTTTTGAAAAAGAGAATTACACACATTTTTTTCTACATTTACATGTTGTTTTTATTCCATCTTACCTGTGGTTCCAGCTGTATCTTCAACCAGCCCATTGGCCTCCCCTGGTTCAGCTGGAGCATCCTTCACAAAATTATCCAGTGTAGGTTGAGCCACAACGGGGTCGTGTGGCAAAAGGTTAACGGTGGGGGTGATGATCTCATTGCCATGGTTAGATATCTCATCACCAAGAGTATTTTCTCCTGTCTCCACCCCACCTAAGGATGGGCTCGGGGTGGGAGTCTGGTTCTCAGGGCTCTGCTCTATGGAGGCTTCAGCAGCATCACCATCATCAGGCTCTGGGGCAGAGATCACCAGCACTTCTAGAATAGGGGTTTGGTATGTGACACACACATGAAAATGAAGCCAAGAGGCCAAGGTTTAGGATTTCTCGAATGGATCTATGGAATGTAGAATAATATGTAGATGTGCTGTAGCTGAGAGTGGTAGGTGGCTCAGGATTTGTAAGCATTAGTGAGCTAACTCATAGTATCAATTGCAATGCCGAATGTGCATCAGCCTTTGCATGCGTCACAATAACCATCAGGGTTTAACAGAACTGTAGAAGTTTCGACTCATGAATCATTAATGTTCATGTCATGATATTCTGAGTAAACATTTTCTCCTTTCTACTATTGCCTGTTTCTGAAACTGAACCAAACTCCACACCCGAAACAACAGGAGCAGCTAATGTTAAATGTTTTTACCTTAGTTTTTCAGGACATGGGCTGGCAACCAATATTGTTGTAAAATGTATTAAAGGAGCTTATAATCTGCGTTTAAGAGCTTTCTCCTCTTAAAGTAGGTTAAGTTGCAAACAATTCAAGCTTAACCAAAGCCTTCTAAGAGTCTAATGCAACTGAATGTTTACATATACCATAGCAGTTTTGGGTTTTTGTAACCCAAATTCTGAACAGGTTTTACATATTCAACATTTCGTACAATTAATAGATAAGGATGTGCCGAAGGGAAAGTAAACAGGGCAGTTAAAATTTGGAGCTCATTCATGGAAGGATAAACAAGTTGACTAGAAGATTTGGATTTGTTCGGTATTTTGAGGTTCCAGACGTTTTGTGCCTGGTTTAAGTCCAGTACAACAAATTTACTGCATGTTTGCAGCTCTACCTACTGGAATTACACATATCTCACCTTGATCCTCTGTTTTATTGCCATGTGAGGTCTCCAAAGCAACCTGCTCCTCTTCTCCTGCTTGTTGGTCACCCTCCTCATTCACCAATGCCACTGATTCCTCCTTCATTTCACTCTCTCCATCTCTTTCACCCCCTGCTACCTCCCCCACATCTGTACCTTCTGCTTCTACCTCTTCACCAGCTCCTCCCTCCACCACTAAATGGCCTTGTTCGTCCTCTACTCCTGGTCCTTCGCCATCCTTCACTGTGTTTACCTCTTCCTCCTCCTCCTCTACTGGCTCTCCTGTTACAGTTTGTGTGATCTCTGTGTCATAATGATCAGAAGGCAGTGCTGTCGCCTCACCTTCTAATTTATCTGCCTGTGTTTCTTCCTCCCTAGCATCTTCCTTTCCCCATACATCTGCTTTCTGCTCTACATCAGCCACAGCCAGATTACGGTCAGACTCTTCCACTTTCTCCATCTCTGGCTCTCCGCCCACTGCCACCTCCACAACAGCTGGAGTTTCCTCTGCCTCCTGTGCTTCTGTTTCAGCTGCTCCTTTTTCTTCTGACAACACAACCTGCTCATTGTTGTCCCCCATCCCTGCCTCCTCTACTGCTGAATCCCCTCCTGTCTCTTCTAAAGCAGCTACTGTTCCCCCTGCAACCTCCTGACTGACTTCAGCGTCTAGAGGCTCACCGATAACCTCTACTCCATCTGCTTCTTTGCCTCCAGTTTCTACACCTGCTGTGGTCGCCTCCACAGATCCCGCCGCTGTTTCCCCATCCCTCTGGCCAACTCCTTTCACCTCTTCAGCTCCATCGTCAAGTGCATCAGCCTCTGCTACCTGCTGATCCTCTCCAACCCCAGTGCCTCCTCCCTTAATGCCCATATCCTCACCCTCCACTACCTCCTCCATGGCCAGCTCCAACACCTCTGCCTCTGTATCAGCTTCAGCCTCCCCTTCTTCAGCCCCCAGTGCATCCTCTTGAACTGTTTGCTGCACTGCTCCCTCATCTGCTTTCACTTCACTCCCTCCTTCCACCTGCCCCAGAGCTGCCCCTACCACCCTCTCCAGCAGCTCCTTCAACACTTCCTCTGCCCCACGGCCCTCTACCTGCTCTGAGGCCTCCTGTACAGCCTGCTGCACCTCCTTGAGGCTTGGAGGGGCCACTACTGGCACCACCTCTGCAGGGGGCACATCTTGTTCCTGGGGTAATATCTGGCCATCTTGGAGGGTGACCACCGTGGAGGATTGGATGGAGGTTGACAGACCTAGGAAGAAAGTGTTAAACATTTAGGAATATTAACCATTCGAGGAGCAGGACCAATGATTGTTGTTATGGTGCAATACATGAAGCCATTATCACTGTAAATCACTTAATGAGAAATGTAGTGACATTCAGTGTCCCTAACGTTGATTGATTGATTATATCAATAATGCATTAATTAATCCCCACTTGCTCCTTTGTGGTTTGGTGTCACAAAAATATCATCACATAGATAATCAAACCTATTTGCACAGTGCCACCATACCTTCAGATGTGCAGTGTTGTATCAACAAAACCAGCAGGAATCCTTTCAAAAAGCAGTACTCCATGGTGTCAGGTAAAACATAAAAAAAATATATACTCCAAAACAATCCCAGTTTCTTGCAGGAAAACACTCGTTACCCCCTTTTGTTCCTTCAGTATTGCTCAAATGTCAAGTGTGTGTGTGTGTGTACAGCACCACAAGACCTACACTGAGTGTGTACGCTCCCGATGGTTGGACAGTAAATTGGGCCTGCACAGGGAGGGTGATGTTAGCAGGTGACGCTGAAATGAGGGAGGGTGCAAAACGCACATCGCCATGTTAAATATTGCCACCCCGAGGTGTCTTCGCACCACCAGGTGTCTCTGTGGGAGTTGGGGGTGGGGTGTAGTAAAGTAGCACTTCTATGTTACATGCTTTTGAGAACCTTACAAGGGCTGTGGTGACGCTGGGCGGCATGTCACACACACAGTGAACTCTGGAAGAGCAATTATAGGTGGGCTGTGAGTTTGGGATGTGAGTGATGCTGCCATTAGGTCTTGACATAGAGCTAGTTGAAGTAGATCTGAGTGCAGCACAGAAATATGGTATGAAAAATGTATAATAATATCAAAATGCAGCTGACATGCATACCTGAACATTGATATTCTCTTGAGATAGTGTTTAGGCAGAATTTGTGAAATAGCTTGTATGTGTGTGTTACGGGTTTTTTATCTCTTTATATGGCCTTTTTACTACACTACACACTATATATCTATCTCACCAGTGTTGCATACGTAGGATAAGAACAGCGCGGTGATGCCTCATCGTTGCCAGCTGTTAAGTTACCTAACAAAGACATCCATGTCTATCATGTTATGCAACACAAAGAATGTTTAGGTTACATGTTTAACGTGTTCTTGTTCAGTCTCAAATGGCATGGTTAGTGTAGGAATACAAGGGAATTGGAAGTAAGTGTTACATTAATTGGGCTCTATCTGTAAAGGTACAGTGCCAACCACAGTGTATTGCTAGAGGCAATGAAAAATCCCCAGTTGAGTTTTTGTGCAGCAGTTTATTTATATTCATATTCAGGTTAACATCTCTGAGACATCCCAAGCGTACACAACAAGCACTTGGACTGAAGTGTTTAAATTTCCTCTGTGAATAAAGCCAGGTATGAGGTTGAGCATCTGTGTTTTCTACTCGCTAATCTGTCATTATACATTGGGAAATGTGCTGACATTTACGCTCGTGTTCATGCGAGGAAGCGTTGCAGCAAGTGAGCAGTTCAGAAGTGACCAGATTTAGGTCTGTATACTGTACATACAGTGTAGCCGTAGGGATGCCAACATCAGTACATTAATCCATCACTTTGGACCACACTAGGATATCTAGAGAACTATTTGCTGGATTGCCATGAATCCATGGATTACCATGGATTTGGTACAGACATCCATATCCCCATCATGATGAATTGCATTCACTTTGTTGACTCCTGAACTTTTCTCCTGCTATCGCCAGGTCAGAGTTTTAGTTGGCAAATACTTCATTACCGAAGCCAACCTGTAAAACTAATGACATTCCCATAAAAAGCTGTACTTACTAGTCCTAATTGGAAAATGTTATCAGACTAACACACTAAACTAAGATGGGGAACGTGGTAAAGTTATGCCTACCAAACCTCTGCATGTGCTTGTCGTTGTTAGCATGCTAATGTTAGCATTTGACTCAAAACACTGTTGTGCCTCCCATATCCTCTAGCATGGATGTTCAGTCGTGTTCAGTGTCATTTGGCAAAAGTGTTGTATATATTGAGACGACATTTTGCCAATCAAGTCATTTTAAAAATTATGCATAATTCTTAAGTAAAGATAAATATGTGTGGTTGAAATGGCACCAGTGAGGTGATCTAAAATGTTGTTGGTAATACTCACTTATGATATGATGAATCTAGTACCATCCATTTTTACACCTTAAATTTAGCTGCTTATTTCAGGTATGATCATATATTCTCATTCTAAATACTCATGCTAACATCAACTCTGTCAACTTGAATAGAGTCATTTTTACTTTATTATACATTAATACATTTATCCATTAATGGCTTGATCAGTGGAAAATACTGTTGAAGTTTAAGTGGTTGAGTTTAAAGTGAATGAATGTGTCTAAAGAATTGAATGTTGCTGAATTGCTACATTGAAATCTGCAATTTTCATCTTCCCCCTCCAGATAAAGACATCAGTTCTGCCCAGACATCTGTCTGATATGTCTGCCGATCACTGCCCCCCCCCCCCCCTCCCCTCTGAGAAAAATGATATGCCTTTGATAAATCATACAATGTCACCCTGTGATCTGCAAGATAACAATATCCCTTCTGGGAAGCTTTACTGTATCTCGCCTTTCAATGAAATCAGCTGATCCTGACCAAAGGCTCCATTGATTCTCATGCCAAAAGACCAGCATGACAGAACTATAAACCTGTGTTGTGGAACCAGGGAGACTCCTTGACCCAGCAGCTTATTATCTTGCGGGCTCCTCAGCAGGAACACTGACAGTCTGCTCTGAACTATGAAACTAACTGCAGAAATAATAGAGACTTTTTTGCTGTCATGTTGCCATAATACATGTCAGCGTTATCCTCTGTGGCCTTTGTGTTGCTTTTGAAGCCTCGGGTTGTGCTGCACAGTGATCTCTGCTTCAGTTCGATTTACTTGACAATTCAGTGCCAAATCTGCACTTCTGCATATCAAGAGTCTCTGTTATCTGTCTCAAAACAAACCATAGATAGAAACTAAGACTTGGGGGGCTTCAGAGGGGAAACATAACATATCTTAATTATTATTTTTTTCTTTACTTGCTTTCTTGCTTTCTTCTGAATTCTCTCTAACTTTGAATTTACTGGTCTCTCTCTTTCCCTTATTCGTGACTGCAGGAGATTAGGTCTGAAAGGTTAATACAGTCACATGAGCTTCACATTGTGCTTTGTGCTACCAGGCAGTAGCACTTCATACTTGGCTTGTGACTGGGCTGGAGAGGGGGATTATTACAAAGAGACAAACTGTATATTTTCTATATACACATAGGTACACACGGGCACTTCACTGTTTACCTCTATATCTCAACTCACATATATGCACTTATACATATACAATCACACACAAACTCACATGGACTTTGCTATTTTTCTTTTATCTGGCTGTTTTATTAAGATGATGAACAACAAAATCACACATTCCTGTACAGAAACAATCAGTGACCCGTAAACGTCACTCTCTCACTAAATAATGGATTTCCCCAAAGCACCTCAGCGGTTAGATCATGCTTATCACATGTTATTTAATCAACCAAAATGATCCTTGTGAAAGTGAACCTGGTGCATGGTCTATGTTTAGGGCTGGGAGGAGCAGCGTCCTGTGCAGTGCTATGAGGCCATGAGAGTTGCTGTCTGTATTTCACATGTCAATGTTGGAATTTCAGATGTGCTCTCCATGAACAGAGGGCGGTGGAGGTGAGTAATCAACACTAACCTCTACCCTGGCCCAGTGGCTGGATTCACCAACACTACCTACTCATCAGCACCAGAAATACCGTATATGACACTTTGGACACTTCTGTCAACATGCTAAACACAGTTACTCTTCAGTGGGGAAAAGGTTTCTTTCACTCTATCAACATGAAACTGAATGAAGACATTATAAACTATAGGAGCTGGACAACATTGCCTTCAAAATTTGCAAATCTATGCTGCAAGTCTTCTTTTGTCAGGTTGCATTCTGATGCATAACCCAGGAGTAAGTGATAATTTACAGAAGAATGAATACTTTTGTTTGTTACTTTTGACATTTTTGAAAAACTCTTGAAGAGACTGTCTGTTTATGTTACAAACAGTTGTTTTATGTTTGTGTCAAGGTTTTTGATGTAACGCGCCTCAAACCAGGCTGAGCCAGCCCCATTCAGACGCAAAGCTGCAGTGACCACACTTAGAAGGCTCCAGTTTTTGGATTTGCAGTTCAGGTCTTAAACAAAATTAACAGCAGCAGCAGTAATGAGGGGCAGATATAGACATACCAATGTGAACTACAATCTACAGGCAAGGAAAATAACCATTTTGGCAGATTTGACATTACCACATGCAGGCAGTCAGCAAGTGTTACAGGTTTTTATATGTACCTGCTGTGCTTGAAGTTATACATTTTACATTTTAAACCTGGAACATATAATGTCACATTGCTTTGAACGTAACTGTGTTGTCTGTCCTGGTTACTTTGGAGGTGGGAGGAGGGGGGTTCCTCAGATTTTCTGACGACAAAAAGGTGGAGGGCTTGGGCAAAAGATGAGAAAAAAAAGAGAAAAATAAAATTGCAATGAGAGATGATGAAGAAAAACTTTGCAACATGGATTCTGGGTAATGTTGCTTTTTGACTGCGCATTAGACATTCAAGAGTCAATCACACAAATGGCCACTTGAGTTTTCAGAGTAATGGAGCTGTATTTATGACGGCAGCAGGGATTCCCCTGGGGAGGAGTGCAGATGAGAAGTCAGCAAGGGCTTTTTAGTTAAACAGCCACTGTAGTGGAACCCACTGAGAAGAAGAAACCCAGGAGGTTGAGGTCATTGCCAGAGGCCAGCAGGGGGGGCTATCAGCTTTAAACGGGTATTAATAATGTTGGCGTGTCCATAATCTTCAATACAACTCACCACTCATTCACACTCAGCAGTGGCCATGTCAGGGTCTGAGGTCATCAATGCTAATTATGTAATGTACAACCATGCTGTCTCCAGAATGTAGTAAGAGTGCATACTGAGTGCTTTAAACATTTGAGAACAGAACAGGTTTCGTAGTCAAAAGAGAACTGTGTTTTTGATTGCTGTAACAGGGAAATGTTTGAAATTGTAAGTCATTCACAATATAAGAAGTTCCATTTCATCTCATCTCTCTCTGCTCTGCTTCTCTTGTCTCTTTCTCTCTCTCTTCTCCCGCTCTCTCTCTTTCTTTCTCTCTCTCCCTCTCTGTAGTTTCAGGAATTTTTCAAAAGGATGTTCCCCAAATATCTAGGACATCTTTTTGGGTCACCATTAAAATGATCCTCCAAACTTATAAAACATGCAGAGAAGTTACCTTTTTTTGCATATATGGAGATCTGAGCCTTCCTGCCGACACAAACAACAACAACATCAGCCAGTACCAACAAGAGAAATAATGTATGCTCTCATTATTATTCCTATTTAGAGTTCTAATTTATTCGGCCTTAGTGAGGAACAGCAGTTTCAAAGGAGAAACCGTGAAGAGTGGCTCGTTGATAAGGCACGAAAGTTAAGTCGAATTATTCAGTCTTCCCCTCAGTTTTTCCCTCTCATTTTCTCTCACACATGAAAACACAAACACATGCTATACATGTACACATCACTCAGCATCCCCACTTCAAGCAGTGACAATTTACAATTAATTAGAGAGAATCCATATTTCCTTGCTTGTTTGTGCCTTTGCAAAGGCTCTATGATCCGCAGCTCAAAGCAGAGCAGTGAAGACAGAAGCCCAAAACCTCCCCCGTCAGCTCCATATGCTTGGAACAGCCTTTATCACTGAACGACTGACAGGCGCGTATGAGCTGCCAAATAAAACATCCCAGTCACTCCCCCTCATAAATGTACACCCAGCACCAGAATAGAGCTCCACTAGTGGTTAAGTCATCACTCACTTCTGCTTTCATTTCCAGTCGTTGGGTTGTGTAGTTGTTTAGATAGCATGATAATGATATGTACAGTTTCTCCAAGAATTCTTTTTTTTTTTTTTCTTTCGCACTCATGTATTCTCTAATGCAAGCACTTATGGTGAAAGATGAGATAGAAATAGCTAGAGAGGGAGTGCGTTTGTCCAACTGCTTTTAATCATTACTCTCATATGCTCATACTATTGTCTGCCAACATACAACAGAGTTTCTTTCTTTTTCTGTGATGTTAAAAAAAGACAACAATACCTCCCTGCACATTCCTACTTCTTGTAAATGGAACACTTATATAAGACACCATTGTGGATTACATAAATGTCTCAAAGTTATCAATATTTCATCCTCTGTGCGTTTGATGTGTTTGGTAATTAGATATTTATGTTGTGGGCTTCCTCTCTCCAAAACCCCCAATGCACTTTGGTATTTGTGTGTGTATGTATAGTATATATATAGTTGCATTGTGTATGTATATGTGTGTGCGTATGCACATGAGCACCTGGACATGTACATTGGCTTTTTGTGTGTGTCTGTGTGTGTGTGTGTGTGTGTGTTCCTATCTTTTGCAATTTTCTTGGAAAGAAAAAAAACAGTAGTTGTTTAATAGTGGATTCATTCAAAAGGAGAAGTACAAAGTCTGTGTATGTTTGAGTCTGTGTGTGTGTGTGTGTGTGTGTGTGTGTGTGAGTGTGTGTGTGTGTGTGTGTGTGTGTGTGTGTGTGTGTGTGTGTGTGTGTGTGTAAGTGTGTGTATGTGTGTGTATGTGTGTGGTAGTTTGAACCCTTTGTAATCCTGGACATGGAAAGTCAAGGAGGGCCCCCCGCAGGAGAAAGTCAAGATTGCTAGAGTGCTTGTAAATGGAACAGCGCTGCTATTATTGCATTTATGTGTGCATATGGATTTTCTTCCCTTCTCCTCACACTGGGATGGTCAAGTAGAGGAGAGAGCTGGGAGGTTTGTCTCGTTGTGGTGTTTCCCAGAGGCCCACAGAGCTGGTGGTTCTTCTTCTTTGAAGAAGACAGTGAACAAGGAGAGAAGAGAAGAAGAGGAGGCGGAGCACTAGTATGGGACTCCTTAGTGGGAACTTGAGTCTAATAAATGTTTCACGTTTCTGACAGTTAATGTGACAAAAGAACTGTCTGTGTCTAGAAAGTATCTGACAAACCATTCAAGGACCGACCTGGTTATTGTAGCGTGGCGACAGGCGACTGTGTGGATTATCACTGAGGCAAATGGAGGAGAAAGGGAGGAGGGGTGTACAACAGACTTATGGATAGATGGAGCGTGTACACACACATGGAGATACAGCAGGGAGTGCACAAACAGCAGCTGACATCTCTGGATATACTGTAGTACCATTTTGTGACCGAGCGAGGGAGCTGTTGGGTTTTAATTCAGTGATCCCCGAGGAGTAGAAGGAGAAGCCTGCCAAGACATAAAATAAAGAGAGGAGGAAAAAAGCATGGAGATGGCAACAGAGAGAGAGAGGAGGGAGGGTGGAACAGTGAGACCGAGAGGAGGAGGGAGCGAAAAGAAGGATCCTGACTAGTACCTTCACAGTCCATTACATCACTGTTCTCTATGAGAATACTCCTTTCGGGCTTACGTCAGTGGGAAAGACTCCAATCACACTGTTGGTACAGGAGCAACACCTTCATCATGCTATAACACAACAACAAACAGTCCGTCAACTCCTAACAGCTCCTAACACTGCAGACGATACATGACACCTGCTAACTCACAGCACGTGACATGTTTTGAAGTTTAAACTACATGTACTGTAGGCATTTACATTCATTATTATTGTATGTAAAGATTTTAGCAAAAGGCTGCAACATAACAAAATGAGGAAAAAAAAAAAAGTGAAGGGGTCTGAATAATTTCTGAAACCGCTGTAGGCTACAGTACCTTAAAGGGGAAATTTACGAGGCAGAATGGATTTCGGGATGGTAAACATGAAAGTAAAAGCTGCACCTCATAGCTGTGCTGGTGTTCTAGACAGCTTTACTGCTCATCAGACTAACGGTACCTCTGCCCTTCTGCTGATGTGACTGCTTACCTGCCTGCCTCCTCAGCACTTCAGCAGAAAGTTGTCTCAACGTGCACGAGAGAAAGGGAGAGAAAAAGGGGCAGCAGCAGAGTGTGTGAGTTGGCATGTGCGGGGGGGGGGGGGGGGGGGGTCTGCTGGCGTGTACAGGCATTTGTTCATATTCTGTGCCCAGGTCCGTTATTGCATGTACACATGTGAATGTGGAGTGGGGGTGTTACAGCCCTGTGTGTGTGGGCTAATGATCCTGAGCACTCCTCCTCTGCCATGTGAAAGCAGCTCAGTGCCTGGAGGTCCCAGATAACCTGTTTGTGTGATTTTGCTGTGGCTGCGGATATTCCGGTCTTATCATCAATCATTAGACTTTCTCGCTAGCTGTTTGAATCAGGTTTACCCTGCTGTGAACACATTTAGTGTAACAGGATCTGTGTGGGTGTGTGGGTGGGTTTGTGTGTGTGTGTGTGTGTGCGTGTGCATGTCCTGCTGTGAATGCAAATACAGCAACACTCAGCACTGGACATCGCAGCAGGCAGCACCTGAGAGAGATTGAGAAAGGAAAGTGTAGATATGTGTGTGTGTGTGTGTGTGTGTGTGTGGTGGGAAAGTGCTGCTGTGTGAGAAGGTGGAGAGTGGAGAAAGAAGACAGGAGGAGGGAGTGAGTGTGCATTCACATCAGCAAGCACCAAACAGAGCTGTACAGTAATACCTGAGAGACATGGGGTGCATCGTCTCACAGGCACACACATGCACACACATGCACACAAAGTCACAGACACACACACCATCCAGGTGCAGTGGCTGGTGTCTGCTTGTGATGAAGCAGCTACTCTGAGGCAGAAATAGGTCAGAGAGCCTCAGGGCCTCTAGAGTCTGGAGGGCTGGCCTCTCTGTATCTCTGTCTCTGTCTCACACACATACTGTACACACACACACACACACACACACACACACACAACCTACACATACATAATCAAAAATGGCACACAACTATGGAAAACTAATGCAAAATAGCTATCAATTTATGTCATTTTGTACTATATAATATTCTTACCATAATAATATCCCAGAGGGAAATTTGTTTTGCAAAAATACACAACAGCCACAGCAAATGATAACCCAAAATATGTCATGTACTGAACAAACATACAAAGAATAAAAACAAAGTGTGGGTCCTCCCCTCTAATTTTTGTGTGTTTTACAGGAATCTAATAACATGGTAATGTGTTGTGCAAAGGTCAACTTTGCATTAAAGCATATTATTAGACCACTAAGTAAACTATAGTTCCTGCACAAGTGAGTGACTGGAAAACAAATTAATCATAGTTTACAAGCAATTTTGCAGTAGGACAAGCACAGACCATCCATGGCGTGTGACATATGGACCAAAGTTCATGGCTGACGGCATCGACTGGAATGGAAAACACAAAGCAAATTGACAATATAATACAATACAAACAGAAACAAGAATTAACTGTGTCGCAACACAATCATTCATTCGCAAGAATGAGAATAATGTTTACAGAGAACAACCTTGAAGAATAAAACAATCTGTGGTTATAAACACATTAACTATAAATCATATAAGCCTATGAAATATGAACAATCTTCGATTGAATTTGGCTTAACAGTGATGGCATTGACAGAACAATTATCTACTGTGGTGCTAACTGGTTGCAGCTCAAACCAAGAGAGTGTCAAAATAACAGATCTAAAATCGGTAAAACAGCATGTTTATGTGATACATAAGAAAATTAGAAGAAGTACAGAGCAACCTTCACCTGGAGCACGCAGGTCCAGGGACCATTGAAAATAAACATCGGCCCTGTTGGTGTGTCCCTGGGCAAGATAGACCACAATACCAGCTCCTGATCTGCTGTTATGTGTTTGATTTTGACCTCTGAAAGTACAGTGAAAACATTCATTCATTCATTAGCCACAGTTATCCTTTTACAGTTGCGTTGGGGCTGGAACCAAACTCAGTTCACCTTGGGCAGGAGGCAGGTACAGTAAAAACAATTACATCAAGAAAAATTCCTGCTAAAAGCAGACCTTGACAAAAGTTTCTAATCTACTTTGGGATTCAGATCTGCATCACAAAATAATCATGCATGTGTCAAATAAATTGAAATAGCTGCTGAGGCTAAACTAAAATCTGAATAATAATAATGACAACCATAACAATAGTAATACTGATGGTGGTGCATGCATGTCAGTGCATGTATGTGTTCATGTTAATGTGTGAGTTAAACTGTTGGCCCTCCCCACATTTATAAACACACAGGGACTGCCCACACACGAGATAACACTGTGCAGTAAGCAGGACTAAGGTGAAGGCGACTTTCCAAAAATTCCTCTACTGAAGAAACCATGTTTTTGTCTAAAAAAGCCTCAGTCAAAAAAATGATATGACCAGAACACAGGTAAACTAGTCATCGGGACTACTGGCTCTAACCAGTCGGCCGGTGGCTCATTAAAACATCCATAAAGTTTTTAAAGTATTTACTGGCTCCATCAGTGTCTTTAACAGCTCCGTCAGTGTCATTAGTGCAGCCTGTCCCAACAGAGAAGTCCAAGACTGAATTTCTTTCCCAGTCCAACCGTGGAGCCAATACTGATGTCTTTATCAAGATGAGAACCCTACAAGCTGCTAAAGGGCTCCAGCTTGACTCAGAGCTGGTTTTCTTCTCCTTGACGTGTCAGTAACTTGATGCTTCAAAATGTCACTTGTCTGTTTTCATTAGTGACCAGCTACAGTAGCACGATAACGTTAGCTAACTTGCTGTTACCAAGAGCCTATTACGAATTTGTTCGGAAAGCCTTGCTCTCATTAGCTGGCTTACTGTCAGCATTGCCGTGGATCTTATCACATCAATATATTAATGTGGTTTAGTGGTTGTGGCTACATTGTGTTTTGTTGTCTGTCCTGTACACAGAGTAACGTTAAGTTTTGCTTCTTGTTGTGTGCTTATTGGCCGTTTTAACCTACTTTGTAACACCTTGTTGACTGACGACATGAAGGTAGGAGATGGGGGGGGTTGTGCCAGAGGTGTGGCCGATGACGCATTTGTTTTGGTCTGAGATGCAGGTTTTCTGGTTGATACACATTTCATTTACAGAAGCTTTTAACCAAAAGCATGGTTTTTTTTTAGAAATCCTTGGATCCACCCTTGGTCACAGATTTGCAGCAGAAATGAATCGCTTGTCCTCTGAGCCCTGGTAGCAAAGGTCATGGTCAGATTCTCTCCTCCCTGAAATATGATTGGCCCCTGATTTTTTTCCCCCTCTGTGATATAATTACACAAATATATTTTTCCACAAAATATATTCACGCATTTTAAATATGTCCTTAGTTGACTTTTGGAAAGTGGAGAAAAGGACTGCTTAAAATCCTGCCAACAGTTAAATACACAAGCAGATGTGGCATCCGTTTGAATTCAGAGAGTCTGTTTTAGAATAATCCCTAAAAATACTCTGGTGTCTTCAACCAGTTTTTCTTTCACAGCAATAAACTTAAAGATGGAAACCGATGACTTTTCACATACAGTTTTAAATTAATTAGATTTACAAGTAGTGGTTCTGCTTTAATTTTCAGTACGTTTTCTGAACTTGTGTTTAAAGGTGAATCGTGGTACCTTGTCCTGTCCTGCTCACAGAAAATTTGTCAGCGTCCATTAAATCATGTTTTTATTGTAGTGTCTATTTGCCAGACACACAAACAAACTGACACAGACACACATAAGCTGCCCCCCCCCTCTCTCTCCAGCTCTCCTCGTCTGTATCTGGAAGTGGGATTAGCAGTTATGGCCGAGGTATGGGAATGAGGCTTACCTTCGAGTGGGAGCCTAGTCCTCCGTCCCTTAGCAGAAGAGAGGGAGATTAGCCAAGTACATAAACACACTGGGATTACTCACCACCAAGGATTAATGGATGCATGGATACAGTGTTGGGTTCCTACAGCATGTATATTTAGGAATTTGTGTGTGCTTTGGAGCTGGGCCGTCCTCCCTGCGTGTTCATGCATCTTAAAGATTACAAGAGAGTTGGGGCTCTTTGAGCCTTTCAATCACAGAAAGCGATGGGGGGAAGATTAGTCAGCAAATCTAAACCGACACATGACAAACTGTAGAGATTCGCCTCCTCCATTTCAAATTTGAATCATGCTGTGTTGTTTACTTACAAGTTGTGCTGGTGTCAGTCAGTTGGTGGCTATTTATTTGTTAGGATCAATATTGGTATTTTTTTATTCTGTTTACTTGGAGGTTCTGCCCAGTCAGTGAGTCGGTAGCTATTTGTTTGTCCAGAATCAATATTTTTGTTACATCCTCACCTGCTAAGCAAAGCAGCTGCCATTGCAGAGAAAAGACCTTATGTAACTCAGTATGGAGGCCGTCAAAATGAACAGATGAGCTACTGTAGACAAAGGACATGTTTGTGTGTGCTTGTGCTCGCCCTGCATGCATATAGCCAAGGTTTGTCTTAATTTTTGCTGGAGCCCAATCAGGGAAGGGCAGTGATTCATTGTGCTTCATTTGAAGTACAACTTGGAAATGTAATTGGTCTCCTGACATATGCAATTGCACACACACGGACTCACCCGCTCCCTCACTCACATGCTTGCTCACTCATTCCCTGTTTTCCATGCCTTTGAACCCATCAGAATGCATTAGCCAGAGAACAAAGACTGTGTACTTTGGATGATGTTGATTAGTCAATTACACAACAGGGAGTATGATAAGAAAACTCTGGTGGATCTCATGAATATAATACCTCATTATGTCCTCCACCAACTCTTGATTTCAAGAGGGTTCCCCTTACTTTTGACAGATCATAAACAATCTACACCTGTGCTGCATAGGTTGTCAGTCAGCATGTAGGTACCGCAGAGCAAATGAGGAAATCTTATGTTGTAGTTATGATACATATTTGGAATACTTATCATTTATGAAGAATGAATGTCCTCCAGTTTGAAATGTCACAAGCACTGATGGGTGAATTTTTATCTTAACAAGGTTTCACACAATTACACAGCAATATAACTGATTATGTACTGGAATTTCTCCTGATAATGGAAGAAGAAAGGAAATAGTTTCCCTTTTTGGACTGGTGGTTCAGACACAGCAACCTAATAAAATTGTACAATAAAATATAATATGAGCTCATCTTTCCCTTAAATCTGTTTTTGGTCCCTGGATACATATGTCTTGACTATCTGTCAAATATTAGGTCAGGCAATTCAGAGGAGTCTTCTTGTTGTTCGTTATTCTCTAGCTTACTGAGGGAGACATGAAGAAGCATCTTCTCCCTGCGTCAGGTTTCAAAGCCGTGTTGCAGCTACGCACTGGAAACAAAGCATATGTTTTCATCTCGACTTTTAAGAGAACCTACTTGCTATTTATATCCCGTCACCAGCAGAAGAGAGATGACAGCTCTCTTCTTCTTCTCCTACTTTCTCTCTCTAAAATTCGTCTGATAAAAAAAAAAAGTAATCAGTTACTTTCTCCCCTCCCTAAAGCATTAACAGTTACGCAGCATCGGCATCAGTGTGTGTGTGTGTGTGTGTGTCTCTGTGTTTGACTACTGTCCCTGATGCCTCACCTACATATATAAAGTAAACCAGTCAGCTGTCAACCTCGGATGACAACTTCAGCAAATCAAAGGCATATCGCCCTGGTAATATTGTGAAATACACAAATACGTATTTGACATTACATTTCAAATAAAGCAACATTTAGATAATATCCTTCCAACAAAATGAGTGCTTTCCGGGATGCTAGGTGTGAGGATGAAAGTGGTAATTCTACTTGTTATGCTTGGAAGGGTGGGAAAACACAGACACACAAAGGAGCAAACAAGGAAGTGAGCAAAAAGGAGAGAAATATCTCGTCTGACAGGTGGCACACTTTCTCTGTACTCTTCCCCCCTGAAACTGACAATAAGACACCTTGCAAATGATGTAAGATAGAAGAAAACAATTGAACATTGTTCATGCCGGTTGTTTGCTCTCAACTGATCAACGTGATGCCCTCCAATGTGTCGTTTCAATAGGAGTGAACTGAAGAAATGCTGTTGGCCAAAAACAGTGCCACTACTTCTTTTCAGATATACTTTTTGCACTTAAAGGAAACCATGTAGGTTAAAATGAACTGCATCTTACAGGGTCACACCATTACACCACCACTCAAAGGTGTGGGGCAGGTAACCCCTGTGAGGTGTGGAGGCATTGGGAGATTCAGCTTTTAAGATTTATTAAGACAACAAAACAAACACTTTTCACATTAAAAATAAATATAGGTGAAAGATAAGTGAAAACTAAAGTGACTAAAATGTGATGAGGCCTTTCTTGACAACAGGTTCACTGACAGTATGACAGAATGGCCTTGCGGCTTCTGTGTCTAAAGCAGTGGCAGTTTGGGCAAACCAGGTTTTTCGTTTAGACATCAGTAACTTATGTAAAGGTGACAAGAGACGTGCATCATGTTCTTTATAGTGTTATTTAAATACCAACAAGGTTCAACTTGGATTGCTTTGTTACTAATTTCCCCAATATTATGAATGGTTCATCAAAGTTTAGCTGGATACCAATGGACAACGCAAATGCAAAAATCCAAAATGGAAAGATAACAGCTCTGAGTTAATATTAATATGCTAAGAGTTACAACGATTAACAGTGATTTTCCGGCCATTGAGTGTTACACATCCTCATCTAATGGGATTCATCTAATTACACTGTTTTCTGGTTGTTGTCCTGCCTCTGGGATCCCTCACTGTTGAGTTCTCTCGCTCTATCTCGCCTGCAGGAGCTCTGTAAATCTAAAGATCACAGAACCTGAGGAACATTTTAATGGCTGCCGAAATGAGCATCTCTTCAGGCAACAGCTCAACTTTCTCCCACTCAGAAACTTTCCTGGAGCATTACATGCGACCCACCAACTACTTCTTCACTGTTGCCTACTCTCTTTGCTTCATGCGGGGGTCCTCCCACCTCCCACCACTGCCTACATCCTGTGGCTGATAGTAAGTGGAGCAGAGAAGGGGAGTTCTTCTCATTCAAACTGCTTCGAAGACCATCTTCAGTTTAATTACCCTAAGGGATTTTGTAGGGTTTTACGTGCATGAGGTCTACAACATGCCAGCTCTTCTACATTTGCATCAGACATTCAACAGCTTCCAGAGCTTTTATCTGTCTATAGTGACACCTGGCACCAGTTTACCTTCCAGTGTTCAGCTTAATGTCTTCTGAACTTGTTTGGTTAACCACTTGTAAGAGCTATGCTGACATGTTTATCTCATCCATAATTTTACATGAAACATATTTTCTCTCTGTGAAAATATTGTTGCTTTGCAGTACTCAAAGTCAACATCCCTACTGAGATTATTAAATCCCAGAAGATATCTCATCTAACACCGTATGCACCAGGCTGTTTAAAGATAACTATTTAGTGTCTAACTATAGTTACTCCCTTTTTGCAGTAAGAAAAAAAAACCAAAAAAAAATCTCTGACGAAGGATCTAAAAATGCCTATTTTAGCCTCAAGGCTCTAAGGGGGTGGACCATTGTGTGTTTGACAGCTGAGTTGGCAGGGGTACAGAGGCACAATGTATACACACTTGCTCTGATAACTTTACTGTGGATGCCAAGACAAACATTGTAATGCTAGCAGTGCTGCCAAAGAAAAAGAACCTCACCATCCTCAACTGACAGATCTTGACATTTGCAAGTAAATTTTTACTCTGCTTCTACAGCTAACTAACAAACTACTATCTAGCCTGCAAAATAATGTTAATGAGTACCATTTTCCAGGTGTACAACCTTGAAGTTAGTAACATTAAATTTACAAATGCTCTTGTTTATGCTGCAACATGCGACCATGCAAAAAACTGTCAATTCCACGTGAAATAAATGAACAATACAACACAATAGACTTTAATGAAACAACCTGCCAGATGTATGACCTTCTGTCATCTCTAGCATTGTTGCTGCAACAGCTCTGAAGTTGCCTTGAAGAGCTGGGTGTTCACTAATTGGGTTAGTGTTCTGTCACTAACTAGGTGGTCTATAAATCCATACACATTGATGTACATAGATGTTCAGAGACTGTCATTCTGTCAAAATGTCCCGTCATTGTTATTATGTGTCAGCAGCTTATTACACAGTTACATTTTATTGTTAGGCCACCACTAGCAGCTGTGAGGGGGAAACTAGGTGACATAATGTATAGAGCAGTACAATCTGTATTGGGAGGAGAAGGAGGGCTGGGGTGGGTTTCTGCATTGACAAAAACACAGGACATTCATGGGAGACCACTGTTTGTTTCTCGTGTGAAACCAAAAAGTCACTGCTCTTTCTTTTATCCATTGCAGTTCCACAACCATGATCACGTGTTTAGAATTGCAACCATGATAACGAAGCTAATGTGACCTTAAGAAAACACTTATTTTATCCCAAATCATGATCTTCTCCTCAACCTAACCAAGTACTTTTTGTCCCTAAACCTAAACAACCCAGTGACTGTTTCATAACCTGAACAGTAAAATGTGTAAGATCATTCTTTTTACATTGCTTCTTTTCTTTCTCATTTCTTGTCGGGAGTGGTCCTTTGGGATGGAGATAAAGATAACTTTCTAGGAGCTTCAGCCATCTCTGTGTTTCTGTGATGCTCTGGAGGAAGCTGTTCTTCTTCGTCGTCTTATGTAAGACTGAGGGCAGACTAGACGCTACACTGACTCCATAGCATCTAGTGTCACAAAGTGGTATTAGAAGACGGGACGGGCCGGAGCTAGCTGATTAGCATGGTAATATCAGTAGATATTTCTGAAATACAATAGATGGGGGACTTGGTCATGACATCATCAGTGTGGCTCCCTCCCACTCTGTTGATAGTTCATTTTTTGAACATTTTAAACAAATTTTGCACCTTGCACCTTTAACCAAAACATCCAGTCTTGCAATACAATATTAGACACATTATTAGACGTGTTTAGGAAAAGATCATGATCTTGGATGAATGCAAGGTTTAGGTTTGTTGCCTAAACCTAACCACAAACAGGACTCAGGATGTGAACCCTAGTCTCTGGTGTTCTGCGCTTTGTATGCCCACCATCCAATCTGATCACCTCCCTCGGACCCGGGGTGGTACATGAATGTGGCACTGTAAAAAAAATGTTGAGTGCTAAGACAGAGGTAATTTGTTTTCCCAACCTAGCTGGGAAAATACATTTGTATTATACAGTATACACACCATAAGGAGATAGGGTTGCAACTTGCGACACACCCATTTTATATACACACAGGTATTTTCACTTCTCTTGTCTAATTAGACCAACTCACAGGACTGTGTGAGTCTATACAGCTCATGATTAGTTAACACCTCCTTCACTCTCATGATGGGGACATCATATAATTCCCACTAGAAGTCCATCCAACCGTATCCTGAGCAGTGGTCTAATCAGCCACAACAGTGAAAACATCTGTGTGGGTGCCTGGCCTGGTGAGATAATTAAAAGAACTGGCCGGCTCAGAGGGCCTCAGCTCCCGGAGGAAATGTTAGCACTGGGACTCAATAGACCATTTTCATTGCAGACGTTCTGACAAGTGAATGCACAGGTGTAACTAATGACATCAATGGTAGTCCCTGTGGGCCATGCAAATGAAACTCTGTGCACAATACCAGGGCGCTGGAACTGGGAGACCTAAATGGGACACAGTTGTTAACAGTGTTTTCAATTACACCTTTTTTTCTTTTTTTTTTTGGCCTGCTATGTCATGTTAAAGTGTCCATTGAAGAGGGTGAAAGAAGGTTCATAGTGCTTCCAATACACCCTGTAATAGCTGCATTCTCTGTAATGGTGGCTGATTCTCTGCTGAAAAGGTGATTGGCTGCAATCTACCATCCCTCCAGGACCTGTACGGCTCAAGGACCCCGAGGCGTGCAGGGAAGATTGTAGCTGACTCCTCCCACCCTGGACACAAACTCTTTGAGACACTCCCCTCTGGCAGGAGGCTGCGGTCCTTCAGGACCAAAACCTCTCGCCACAAAAACAGCTTCTTCCCGTCTGCTATCAGCCTTATCAACAAGGCTAGAGAGCCCCACTGTCACCGATCCCCCTGAGTAGAAAATTCTGGCTGACATTAATAACTGTCCATCATTATTGGACACATTAGCGTGTTTCCTGATGTTCAATTAACAAACAGTTCAGACCAAAACAAGAGTTTCCATTGTATCGTCAATCTTTCACTTTTGTTGTGAGCATACAATAAAGGGGTTGACTGTGGCCACTTTTAAATATGTTCTCTCTGGTTTGCATAAGAGAAATCTGTAAACAGTTGTCACTGCCACTAGATCACCTTCTATCTTACTAAACCACCTGCATCTCAGACCAAAACAAATGCTTCGTTGGCCACACCTCTGGCCTCCGATTAGCCACAACCCCACAACCTCCATCCCCTCCCTTCAGATGACAAGGTGTTAAAAAGCTCAGTGAAAGTGGCCACTAAACACACAACAAGAAGCACAACTGAATGAATTACCGTGTACACACAAGAGCAAATGAAAAACAATCCAGCCACAACCATTAGCCCATGCTAACATATTGCATTTAAATATTCCACAGCAACGCTGTGCCACTTGTAAACCAGCTTGTGGTAGCAACATTTGCTGAACAAATTCATATTATCAGTAGCAGCAAGTTAGCTGTAGTAAGGTTTTCATGCCTTCTGTAGCTGGTCACCAATGAAAACAGACATGTAACATTATGTAGCATTATGTAGCTCTCCATCTCGGTAAAGCCAGTAAAGTATTGTCTTCATAGGTGGACTGGGAGAGAAATTCAGCCTTGGATTCATCTGTTGGTATCGGCTGCAAGAATGACACTGATGGAGCCAGTAAAAACTCAAAAAACTTTATAGATGTTTTGATGTTCCTCCAGCCCATTGGTATTTGAGCCAGTAGTCCCCACGACCAGTCTGAAAGTGCTCTGGTCTTATCTCTTTCTTTGTCGGAGGCTTTTTAGACAAAAAAGCGGTTGTGTTTTTATAAATATAGGGTGGGCCAACTGTTTAACAGGGAGGGACTCACTTGCACTAACATACATGCGCATCAAACACGGATACCAAAGCAAAAATCAGAAAAACTCACTTACAACACACATACAAGGGGTGATATTTCGTTACCTGCTCAGGACGCCAATACTCCATTTTACCTTAGTTGTTTGCTGCTAAGTTATTGTTCAAAATCTCTGTTACACTGTATGTTTTAACCAGATGAAGGATTTTCGTCATTGGTTGTTTGGTCTTTCTCTTTTTGAGTCTTTTGTTTGCTGAACAGCATAGCAAAAATACTTTTTAATGTGAAACTGCTTTATTCAGTATTTTGACTGGAATTAATGCCCAGGTGGAGAGAAGGAGACTCGTGTGGATAATTCGGCTCCCAATAAAAACCTCCTGAATGTCTAGATCATAAGTTATCAGAGAAACAAGCTAAGCAAACGTTAACAGCATCATGGCTCACAGCCCTTCTGGGACAATTTTTAATATGAAAACTGCTTTATTCTGTGTTTTTACCAGTTTCAGTCGTTGGGTATGTTTATTTTGGAGAGGAGGAGACCTCTGTGGATAATTCGGCTTCTGGTGAAAACCCCCCGAACAACTGACATTGAGGGAATCTTAACTGGTAGTAGCTGACTGAATGATGGCAATGGTGGTGAAGACAACAACTCCCATGATCCCATGTTACTCCACAACATCACCAAACTCTGTCTTTTGATATTGTTTTGATTGAAAGACCCATAGCAGCAGAACATTACATATTGGGAGTTTAATGAGGAGTTGTCTGTAGATTCTGTGTAACTCATCTTAGCCTTAAATCACTGGTGGCATCTGAAGAAAAGAATAATGTAGGTGTAAACAATCCTGACAAGATAATTATGACAACAGTGAAACTTGCTGCCCACAAGAGAGAGGTTTTGTTATTCTTCCCACTCAGCATGTGTGTCTTAACTTCTTTACCCATCTCATTTCAGTTACACAAAACATTCTCAGACAGCATACATTTACAGGTTTATACACTTTATTTCCTTATACTTATATCTGTCACTATTGTTTCGCAAAATCTCTGTGGCATAAATAATATAAGATTTTTTTAAATTAAACTTCATACATTGTTGTTTCGCGAGCTTTTAGTTTGTAAAATCTTTTTAAGAAGTTTGTAAATCTTATATGTATTGTTTAAAATTTGATGTTTTCTCCAACATATCATGCATCCCGAGTCAGCTAGTTCATTGATTATGAAAATACATTTTTTTTATAATTTAAATATCTATGACAATTCAAAAAACAATATTGTTAAGTTTTATGAACTCAGTAAGACTTATACAATCTTATGTTAGGGAAATTACTATTAAGTCCTTCTAGAAATGTTGTTAATAAAAAGCAAATTTCTCACAAGCATATTAGTTTAGTATTGTCTTTGCTCCATTGAAGTGCTGTGAAATTATAGCTTTTAGTGCTTTTACTTTGCTTTTGGCAATCTGAGATCATTATATAGTCAAGGATTTAGTGGCAGCTGTTCAGTAACACTAGTCAAAAGTGCCCATCTGTGTTAGGCATATTCATAGTATAAAGGGGAAACAGCAGTGAAATTCAATATTAAAATCTGTCCTTTCTTGCGTATATATTTATATGTGCTGCCCTTGTGAGAATGACAGTATCCAAGATGTGTTTTTGCAAACTGGGGTGAACTGCAAGCACTTTTTTAATGTAACACTCCTAAAGTTGCAAATAGTAAGACAAAGAATTTATCTGTCAAAAAATAAAAATAAAATAAAACATATCTGTTATCACTTGAACAGCTTAACCCGGTATATCTGTTTGATTTGATAGATTAGTTTTGGCTCCCGGCTTTGAAACAATATTTCTATACACAGATAATGACTGGACAGTTCCGGGTCACTGAAATAGCACACTGTGTGAAATGATAAATGAGTGTGAATTGTAAAACTTAATAACAGATGTGGTGTTCCCACTTACATTTTGTCATGCTCCATTGTTTCAGTTTCCTCATTTTCCCTTTTCTTTAACACTGTTTCAGATAATAAACCAAGGCCTTCCTACTTATATCAGGATTATAATTGTTATTGTGGTCGACAGCTCTCTGGGTTTGTTTCTGGATCATTTGGTTTGGAGACCTTTCTAGATTTTCTGGTGCATTCACCACATTCACCTCAATATAAATCAGTCACCTTGCTGGAAACCTTTACGCTCATTGGTTCAACTTAGGTTTACTTGTAGTAAATTGCATAGACTCTTCCACTCCTTTGGTGTATAAATGCCAGAACAAAATCAAGGTAGAAATTATGCAATGACATTACAGCATTTTGTGATGATTGACATACCTGATAACCTTTCCATCAGTAAACAACCAAGCTTTCTGATAGTATTATAAGCAACCTGTTGTGGTGCTAAGGATAAATATTTTCTCCCTGATGTTGTAATAGGAGACCAAAAAAAACAACCAAACCAACAACAAATCAGTTGTTTCAGCAAATGTCCCAAAACAACATATGTTTACACTGAAGCGACAAAGGAGGAAGTAGCATTAAGTTTTTATAGAGTCAAAATCCATAGAGAGATGTGGTTGGGTTGGTAGAACTGTCAATAAAATGCCAGACTAGTAAGTTTCCCCTGCCACCATAATTTCTTACTTGGAGCAGGTGGTGGTGGTGATAATGGCCGTTTGCCAAGAGCTTCAGCCATAGATGCTTTTACAAGACAAGAGGTTAAAATAATTAGAGGACTTCTTGTCATAGTCTTACAGATCTCTTGGGGAGGAGGTCAGAGTGGAGAGCTTGATTTGCAGAGTTTCTAACTTTGATTCCAGAGACTGAAGTTTGCATCAAGTGCCCTTCTAATACTTTGGTAACTTATGACCAAAATATGTATGTATATGCATTTGTTGTTGTTGTTGTTGTTGTTGTTGTGGTTGAGTGTCGAACTTGTATCTATAATTAGATACATCATCTATCATTAACGATGAAAAGCCTTAATTTTGCCTTTGGACTTTAAGGAATTTTCCTGTCATAGAAGAACTGACTCCCTCATTTGAAGAAACAGCACCATAGTTCACCAAAAGTGGAGAGATCAGATATAGTATTGGCTTTTCACGCATTAGTAGGGATATGGTCATTCATCATTTCACAGTAAATGATGCAATAGTCTAGTAAAATGATTACCAAGGCATAGCAGCAGATAGAGATGATTTATGTGTCATTGTGCTAATTACTAGCTTCAGTAACAGACACTATTAGAGTCATAGTTTATTGTTGTTGCATATATGATTGTCTGGCATCATGGCTCTATTCTAAGTGCCTTTGTTGCCCAGCCTGAAAGCCATGCCTTACCAACTGTGGAGACCAAGAATCATCTTAAAGTGGAATGTATTTTTTTAATAATGTAGATCGTTCATCTAGATCATTAGTTTGTGCGCTGCAGGCAACCAAAACAGAGCTTTTCTCTTTTCTCCTCCCTCATGGCTATGATACACTGACTGTTACATCAATCATAAACATCTATTTGTAGCATTTAATCAAGCATGTTTCCTTGATAGTAAATGGATCAAGCTGGTGCAATCAGTGTTTTCTGTACTACCAACCTGGCAATATCTAAAATAATTTTGTATGCAGTTTATATTCCATAAAAAATTACTATGTGTTAAAGTTTACACTCTCATAACGACAATGAGTGTCATCTGTTGTGTAGTCCGACTTTGTTATTTTCATTATTACTTTTTTTTTTTTCTTGGAAACTGTTCCGTAAGTATACTACTGGTTTGTTATTCCAGGAGCTTTAAAACATTTCTGCTCAGGCAGCGAGGACAGAGGAATGATTAACAATAGTTTCATCAATTTCATTATTTCAATAACCCTTGTTGCACTGATTAATTGCATTCCTTAAATCATGATCACTCATTCTCACACTTATGAGGGTATTAATCTCAAGAGACTTAGCCCCTACATTTGTTATTACCGTGTGCTTTTCCACTTTCTCCTCTACCTCAAAAAGGCTGTAAAACTACCCTCTATCACTGTGATCAGTGAGGCCTAAAAAGAGAAAGTTATCTTATTCAAAGTCTCAAAGGTTTTGTTCATCCATTAAGCCAAACAAGTTGGTGCTTGGTAAATGTTAGTGAATGCTGGGTTGCTCATCTAAAGTTTTGTTTCCTGAGCTCTATTCACCCATTTTTGCATGAACTTTTACATAAATGTCAAATATGCAAACGTGAAAGTATGGATGCTCTGTTCTGGTAGGTTAAAAGAAACAATGTTGGTTTAGTTCTCTCTTTATGGACGATGGCCACTGAAGGAAAGAGTCACAGGTCGATGTTAATGCAAATCCGTTTTGGACAATTTACACTTAGGTTTTCACGGCGATGTTTCTTCAGTCTTAAGTTTCAAGATACCAGATTATTAAATACATTTCTGCAAATTACACACTGTTATTGCTACAGATTCTATTTTGACAAGTGTTTCAATTGGCTAAGTAATAGATGCAAAATTGTGATAATGATTGTTGAATCATAATATGAAAGGATATGAGGTGGTCCTGTATGAAAAGGTTTAAAAGGTTTTCCTATCATCAGGATTCACGGGTGCTTTAGACAACAAGTTCTCAGAATTAAATTACAAAATATGCAGATTTTTTAGAAGCGCTTTCTGATCTGACATGAGGGCAACTACAATTGTGTGTGCTTTCCAAAACTGTTTCAAACCACTGTTTGAAAAGGTTTGTTAAGGATTAGCCACCAGAATGACTCAATGTTTGACTTTCTGTGTCACTTGTTTACTCATTACACCTGGGATGGCTGCCCATGGATTTATATTTCTGTAAGTGGCATGATCTTCTTTAAATTATATTTTTCATATTAGAATTTATTTGTATTATATTTAGTATATATTTTTTACAGTACCCATTGTTACCAGTAATAACAAAGGTGACCAGTAGAATTGGTAGCATTCGCAACCCTTTCACATAGTGAGGAAAAACAAATATTGGGCTTAATCCATCTTTAATTGCCTATTATTTATATTACAGATAAATCCCTATCACAGCTGAGGGGCTTTTGTGCCTCATAACCTTTGGAGAAATAAGTGAGATTTAAACACGTGCTGGTAATGACTGTGACATCAGTGGGGCTTGAATGGGAGGAAAGGTCCCCCCTCTGTGAGACTGGGTGGCCACAACAATGCGTTTTAACATACAGAAATCTGGGGCACGGTTTGGGATAAATGTCAGTGATCCACTTTTTAGTTGTTCTTGTTATATCAAACGTGGTGCAATATGTTCTGACCAGAAAAATAAAGAGAGAGTCTGAGCTTCTCTACAGTACAGCGCCTTCTGTATACTGCTGAGTTGAGGTTTGAGCTGGACAGGCTTGGTAGATCCAGACATAGATTATACTGAGGATTTTTTGCAAAATCCTGAATGGATCAAATCATTGTTAGGAACAATTTCATCTCTCATCCTCAAGCTGTAAGGAGCTATAATCATATGTATTTGGCATTTGGTCCCATTCATATACTATATCTTTAACCACTGGTTTAGTTGAGAGTGATTTATATCCTGCTGATACTGTTGTGAGAATGGTGCAGAGAGAAGTACATGTAATGAGTGTGCACTTCCTTCTGATCTTAGAGAAGCTGTGAGAAAATAAGAATATATGATGCCTTTATTTTTAACATGATGTTCTTTTAATCAACTGCAAAATACATAAACAGCTGGCCTTGCTACACTGTCCTGGTATGGTCAGACCTTAATCACTGCAGCTTCCTCAGTTGTCAGCTTCAGCTTGGGCCAGTGACTGTGCAGCCACAGAGTGATCAATCAAGTCATAAGTGATGGCCCCTGCACCAAGTATTTGCATGCCATTAGCCATGTGTACCTCAGGTTTAAGAACCTGTAGAAATGCAGAAAGTATATTGGAGAACATTTAGGAAAAGACAACAGAAACACATATAATCAAGGGGAGGGAGATAATACCACTTACAACAGGTTTGCCAATGGAATTGTTCTTTCAGTTCTTGAAGAATATAATATTTGCTAATTTTGTTGATATGAGAGTGAAGATTCATTTACTCACAAAACCTATAGGGCATTTTTCATGGACTGTTTTCACCTCAATACTTATTGTTTTGATAACAAGATACAATATATGCTACACATTACCAAAAAAAAAAAAAAAAAAAAAATCACTATAACTATTTGGACAAGGACTGCTAAACGCAGGACTGACACATAGAGACAAACAACAATACACACACTCACTCACACACCTATGGGCAATTTAGAGTCACCAATCAACCTAACATGCATGTCTTTGGACTGTGGGAGGAAGCCGGAGTACCCGGAGGGAACCCACGCAGACACGCGGAGAACATGCAAACTCCACCCAGGTCCGGGGTTTTGAACCCAGAACCTTCTTGCTGTGAGACGCCAGTACTGCCGCCCCAGAACTTCATGGGTTCAGAATTTCACTACTCTTTGCAGATCACAGTGTGTTGGGTGATGAAGCTTAACTGTTGTAATGCTACTCTTGTGGTCCTAAAACAGCCTGGTCCAGGAGTAAGGCAGAGAGAGGGGATGAGTAACATGAAACCTTTAGAATAATATTGACCATCTCACTATCAGTTATCATCATGTATTTTCCCTTGATGGTTCTTATTTTTTAAGAGATTACTTGACACAGCAACAGTTTCTGAACATGAGAAATGTGTCCTTTTCAAGATTTGTGCAGGCTTTCCTGTTCCTCCAAAGGCTGGTAAACTACCCTTTATCAAGTGGCCATAACGTGTAAATTTAAGTGTCAGACCTGCATGATCTTCCATGATGCAGCCTCAATCATGTAACATTCCCGCTAAACTTTATGTATTACCACTAATTTCAACCTTACCATCATGAAAAACTAAAAGTTATACTTTGTAATAACAGTCGATTTAGTGCTAAAAGTTTTGTACATTTATGCAAAACTACAATTCATGCCGCAAACAGTCGAATCCTGACTTTAGTTTTGTGTGTTTGCATATCATTTGTCACATCTTTTGCATATCATTGATCAAAAGGGTTTACACCAGCACTCCAGTTTCAAAGAGCTGAGAAGTATGCTGGAACAGATGGAGCGTCTTTTCAAAAAACACTAGGGTTATGCTGATGCTAAAGTTAAATGTAATATTAAAAGATTAAAACTGTAAAAGTAAGATACAGATTGTCAGTCTAGATTGAAGAGTGTCACTGTCGCAGTCTCTCTGAGACTCTCCAAGTTACAATCAAGAATCATTTTTTTGCTCTGGTAAGTAAAACCACAGCAGGTTCTTTTTTTGGCTTATAAACTTAATGGTGATTTAGTCATTAACATAGTCTTTTTTTTTTTTTTTGGTCTTATGTACTATGTGAAAATTGATACTAATATCTACCAACATAGCACTCTAATTATATCTTCTTACTTACCTTTTTATACCCAGCCATTGCCTCTCAACTAGGCAACACAGATTAACCACCAACAAGGTATCAAATCTGCATCTGCATCATTAGTATCACTGTTTTTCATCTGGATGTTATGTTCCCACACATTGTAATACACTGATTATGTTTTGGAAAAAACAAAAACAAAAAAAATACAGGCAGCTACTAATCAGAGCGTTTCTGATGCTTAAATGTAGCCTGCTTACTTACCAGAGATTTGAGATATCTGATTATATTTGTGTTATTGAAGGAATTGTTCCACAGTCCTATTCCTCCCTGCCCAGTGATGGAACATATTCTTAAGTATGCTGAATCTCAATCATCTTTTTATAGGGCAGCTAGCTCGCAAGATGGATGGAAATCATAGTCTACTGGCTGTTGACTCTCATCTGATCCACTGTGCAGATGTCCAGACTCCTCTCATAATCAATATTATTCTTGGCCTCCCTGCCAACATCTGTGTCATATTGTTAATATTGGCAGGACCTGGAGACAAAGTTGCAGAAATCTTTCCTCTCAACCAGGCCGTCTGTGAGGTCGTCATCTGTATGGCAAATGTCATAGCATTAACTGCAATAAATATTCTGAGGTCTGGAGGTAATGTTGCATTTTTCACCTGCCTCTGGTACACTATGAGATTTTCCTTTGGATTTTTTTTTTCAGGGCGTCCACTGTTCATGTGCTGTATCTGTTTGGAGCGCTACTTTGCAGTTGTACATCCTGTGACATTCCTGAAGTACAAGCTGTTGAAATACAAACTAGCTGGAAGTATAATTTCCTGGCTGATAGTGCTGGCATGTTGTATAATTCTTGTATGGATACCTTATCCTGATATTTACTATGTGGCTGTTGCCATGGCCTTCACTTGGTTTCCAGTGCAGCTCTTTTGTTGTGTTGAGACACTCCGCGCACTTGTACGACCTGGACCAGGAGAAAGGAACCAGGAGATCAATGGGATGACCAGTGCAAAACTGAAGGCTCTCAAAATCATTATAATCATAACTATAACTGTAGGTCTTGCCCACTTACCATTTGTCATTTCATTAATTTCCTATGGGCAGATATCAGAAGAGGACAGCTCAAAAATGTTTTGTGTTGCCACCTATGTTGCTTTGATAGCTAGATTTATCCCACCTGCCCTCTATATTCATAGAGCTGGAAAACTCTGTATTAAAGGGGCGACCTGATACCTGATACCTGCAAACCGGTAACTGCAAAACTGTTTACATCACACACAATTAAAATTTTTAAAACAATTTGCTGTTTTGTGTTGAAGTACAATCCTGTCATCTCACTCTTGGACAGAAAGTGAATATGCTTATATGATAAAATGTTGAACTACAACTTAAGCTAAGTAGACTTCGCTGAGATGTTTGCTTTTGCTTCTTCCTGCTTTGCATAGAAACTCTGGCAAATCTCATGTTAAAAAGCACAGTTAAAGAGCTAAAAATCTGTACTCAAGGGCGCGGTCACTACACTGTGACATCACTGTTGGGTGTGGTCAGGGGCACAACAGACCAGAATCTTTAAACCACAGAGGATGTTTTTTTTAATAATGTAAGCTCCTCCTTAAGATGTGTCATCTTACTTTTAATTTGAAATTCATCAACTATTATTGACTATTTGTGTATATGTGGTACAGTAAGTACTTTTGTCTAAACAACACTGTTTACTTATTGAGTGTTTTTTTTCTTACATGAGCTTGCTATATTACCCTTATTACACCCAACAAATGTTCTTTTGTTTAAAAACAAAAATTGTTGTTAACAACTTGACAGAAAAGTGTGATTCAAACTCAGTTTCTGTGCATTAGTTTGTTTTGACTGATCTGTTGTGTGCGTTGATGACAAGGTTATTTATTTGGCTGACACTAAGAAGAGTGTGTTAATGTCTGTGATGATTTGACATGTTCAAAACATACTCATAAACTGTGTACTCTTAAGTGCAACTGCACCTCTATATCGCTGTTTCCTTTTATATGCTTGTACATTAAAAAAAAAACTCAGCTTATTTATTTTCTATTCTTGTCTGTTACTTCCATATTTTGTATGTATTTTGGTGTTTTCTCACTCACAGGACTTAGCCAGTCATGTTTCTGTTTTGTTCACAGTTTGAGCAATGACCTCACATCTGATCATTTGAATACGCAAATACCAGACCCCACAACCAAAACTCTGAAATAACTATTATTTCTTTGTAACTAAACAGAGGTAATAAAGATAAAACATGTAACCTCTTGACTGATATCAAAATCAATCCAAACATTTGCAACTGTGAAGTATACACTCTGGAGTCATAGCCTACTACATCAATAAGCTAGAGATGTACTTTTTTTTCTGGTTATGATTTTTATGTTTGTCGTTTCTCTTGTTGTGTGTTCGTGAAAAGATGTTACACTAAATTTGGTGCATAAAGAAAATATCGATTAGGTTTCAAAACCACATCTGTTAACATTGAGTGTTGCCCTTTTCTCTCTGTCTAGCTCAGCTGAGTGCAGTTTCTGTGATGACTAAGACTGAGAGACTGTTCACTACAGACCCTGCACACACCCCTCCACCACCACCGCCGCCACCACAGCCACCTGTTTGTCATGAACGAAGTCTTTGTGATTGACACAACTACCTCATCTGCCTTCCCCTCACGCCCAGTAAACCCCACGGCCAGAAAGCAGTGACCTAGTCTGTTTGATGGAAGCAGATCATAAACTTGATTTTAAAGTGTTTCAGCATTTGAAATTTGAGCTGGAAATCACTTCAATTAAATTTGTTCCCAGCAGCAAATTACAACTGCCATCACTGACTCACATCTCTCATTCTGTGATTTACTTGTCCTTCACCTTCTTTATCAGCTTTTTTTCAATTTCCTACTTTTCTCTCCCCCTTCCTCGAAAGCACTGCAGCTCTGAGCACAGTTAGACGGCGTATTTTACATTTATACATGACAGTTATTTCAACAATAAAGAATTGCAGTCATACCATGGAGCTCAATTTCACATCATACATCAGCGGGACATCCTTTTTCAGAAAATTCCCTGTTTCAAAAATGATCACCACCCTACAGTGACAAGGTATGTGAACTAGTTTTAACCAGTTTTTTAAAAAACGTAGCATGATCGTGCATTTGATGTGTGGGGATGAAGGAGGACTCAACCGATTCTGAGACTGAGTAATGACTGAAGTAATTTCTGCGTCTGCACTTGCAACGCCACAAAATGTGTGTAATCTGAATTGGAAACGTGTTTTTGAAGCTGGTCCAAGTAAATCACACTGTTACAGGACTTGATGTAGGTTCTTACCGATACCACATACACCAGCATATTAATATGTATTTGGCTTTGAAATGATGAATCAATGCAAAGCAGATACTTGGTTTGGTGTTGTGCTGTTGTTTTGTTGCTTTATTTTTTTGGAAGGAAAGTAAAGGATTTAAGTGCAGCTGCAGGCTAGCCTGTTGGCAGCTGTATGCTAATGGCTTGCCTTGTTTGTGACTTTGAAATCAAAGCAAGTCTTATTCTGGTCAGTGCCGGCCTTAAGGCTATCAGTTTTAGGAAGGCGGTGAGGAAAAGAATAAAATAAAACCAATTTAGTCATTGTTATTGACAAAAGACTCAGGAAGCACTGGGCCAGCTAGTCATTTAGAAGCTACATGCTAAAAGCTTGTTTTTAGATTCATAGAACAGGTCTGGACAGTAAAAACTTTCTTGAAAAATTTAAGAAAAAGTGTTTCTTCTGTGACATTATCTTAAAAACAAGACAATCTGGAGAATGAATCAAAAACCAAATTGAAGGCCCATGACTACTGCTGCAGTTGAGGGGATCGTCACTGCGCTGCAATTCTTTACCTTTCATTTTCTCCCAAACTTTCTCTTTGAAACCTTTTTCGCCCCTTTCTCCTTTTTTCCTTCTCTGTATCAGTTCCCCTTCTCTCTCCCTCTGTCTCTTTCTACCTTTCTCCACTCGCTATCTTTCGTGCTTGCCTCCCTTCCTCTCCGTGTAGGCTGTGTGATATGTAAATGCGCAGACAGCTGCTCTCGTTCTCCGAGTTTTGATTCAGCCGTCGGCGTAATTAACGGCTCTGCGAACTGTGACTCATCCCAAACTAGGTGAGAGCAGCTCCGTCAGCCAATAAGCTCACTCTTTCTCCCTTTTCTCTCTTTCTGTGTTCCTCTCTCTCTCTCTCTCTCTTTCTCCCTCTCTCTCTCTCACGCACACAGACACACATAAGCTGTTATTGTAGAGTACTTACTCAGACACTTATTGAGACATTTGAACACCTATCCCCAAAACTAACCCTAAAACATTTGGGGGTCATCTCCAGGCGGCTGACTGGTTCATAGCATCCCGTGCCCTCTCTTGTCTTAGGTCTTTCTTCCTCATCCACCTCCTCCTTTCCTTTCTCTTTTTGACTGCACCCTGCAGTAACTTCTCTGCTCTCTGGCCCTCTCCTCCTCTAGGAGCCTACTTATCTCTTTAATGGGGATATCAATTAACATTGGAAACTGGAACCCCAGGGCCCCTTGGAGAATTAATACATAACTTCTTAAGCCACAGAGACAGGCTACAATGTACTCATCTGCTCTCTCCTCTTCTTTCCCTCCTTATTTTTCTTAGTGATTTGCTTCTTTATTGAAGGAATGATTCATTTTCTCTCAAACCTTTCCTGGGTTTGAGCCACTTCCTGTTAATACAGTGGCTGAAAGTTTTACGTTATGCTTTTATAATTTGGCAGGAGTTGACAAAAACAGAATTACTCCTAGCGCTTCGGAACTAATAAATATCCCAAAGGGCAGTTTGAATAAAACTAATGTGCAATCAGCAGGTCATCATAGTAATTGTCCTGGTAACACAGTGCTGTATTATGCTATCGATTTCATTTTCAGTAATTAAATTACAGTTACTGCCCTGCTGAAAATGAGTAGTTGTGTTTATAAAATTATTTTGCCTTGGGCCATATCCCCTTCCTCTGTAAAGGAAAAGAAAAACAATACATATAAAGCAAAAGAGGACGTTGAATGCTTTGACAAGTGCGTTATTGTATTCATTTTTGATTTGATGCAACATTAAGGCAAGAATATCACCATCAATCGGTTAAAGGAGCTATTTGTAAGTTCTACTGTTGTTAGCATTAACAACCGTTTACTTACCAGTCTAGAGTTCAGCATCAAACTTCATTCCTGTACTTGCCAAGAGCTGTCTGCACCGGTGGAAAGTAATGCCAATGTTTATTCCTGTCTCTGTCACGTCTTTTCTTCTACAGAAGTTAGCATGCTAACCAGCTAGCCGGGCCTCACTTGTCACTCAACCTGAAGACGTACCGCCGCTCAGAGGGTGTATTAGAACCTCTTGTTTTGTAAACACAACGATGGCAAGAAACCACGTTCAGCGGCAAAACGTACAAATTGCCACTTTCAAGCATTTCATAAGATTACATGTTTGCATCAAACTTACAGAGAGACCATTATAGATTAAGGAGAGATTGCCTCAATCCCTGCTGAACAGGTTTTTAACCATGTGCGCAGGAAGCAACAGAGAGATGGAAAGGCTTGTAGCAGGCTCAACCCTCTCACCAAACAGACCGCCGATATTGGATGATTTCGTAAAACCTGTTCAATGCAACATTTTTGAATAATTATTGCCAGCATATTTTTAATGAATAATTTTTTTTCATTATTTGGTTCTCATGCCTGTGATATGTGTGAAAACCCAGAGTAGGGTTAAAGTATGGTGTCTGTTGGCCATCAGAGTTGTATGTAAGATCTCAGTGACAAGTAAGCATTACTGTGACTTTTAGACAGAATGAGCAATGCGATTACTTTGTGACTGAGCTATAGTGATGTAATTTCATAATTCCCCATCTGTGGCAATTTGTGATATTTCACAGCTCACAGAATAATTAATATATCATCAGGGGTTGCAAGTACGGCTGCCCAAAGTCATTCGCAACTCAGTTAAACCATTGCCCTGGTTGTGTGCACTTCACTTACAGAGATGCCCCATAGGACTCTTTCGCGCCAGACATTATGACTCTTCTCTTCACTTGTCGCATTTAGCCAGCATGAACAATACCACGACCCTGAGACTGAAGCAGCTGATCATTTTTATTATTTACACCAGTGCTTTTCTTACACTGACATGTCAAAATGTCTTCTTTGAAAAATGGCCTGTTTCACAAAGACCTAGTTGGATTTCTCCAAAATACAAGGGCAATGAACCCGAATGCCGCATTTGAGAAGAAAAAGGAGCTCCAGACACGAACGTACATAAGAAGTTAGGTAGCTACTGGCTAATTGTGATGCTACAGTATATAGCCATTGCCAGTTCACCACAGGATTAGCTACTCATTAGTACTTTAATCTGTTCTGTGTTTGTAGATTGAAACGTTGAACACGTTTCATGTTTTTACTCCTAGATGAAGCAGTGTTGTACTGTGTCACCTCCGTCAGTTTGTTTCCTGTTTGTGGCAAAAGTTGGTCAAATTTATCTTCTTAACCTTGATTCTTACTTATAGTGAGAAATATCAGCTCAGTAAAGAGGAGTGACTTTCATTAGTGAAAACAGCTGTAGCAAAGACCACGTATACACAGTTTATATGCATTTAGAGTAAAGAACGTTTGATAAGAATAAACGCATTGCATTTCTTTTCTGCAGAGCCATCAGAAAAATATTTCCAGACATCACTGTTTAAAAATACATTATGCTGTACTTTACTGTGTGATGTGTAAACTCTGCCATTCTGTCTGTAGAAGCATGGGTAGTAAACACTAAAAAAAAAAAAAAAAAAAAAAGTGTTATATAACCAACAGTGCGTTTCATATGAAAAGCTTACCGGCCACAATTCTTACGATGACTCAGTGTTTTTATCTGCTGCCTCCCCTTCCTCAATTGAAACAAGGAATCATAAATATTTTCTTTAACCTCCTATAACCAACAGGGTGGCTCGACCTTTCGGTGTGAGGTTACATTAGGCTTCTATTTTCTGCTGTGTCGGAGCTTAAGGTCCTTAAGGTCAACAGTGAAATGACATAATCAATGTCTAAATGGAGACGCAGTTGAGAGGTGATGACCTGTAGTACAGCAGAAGAGGATACAGGCTAATATTAATGGCATTATTGATATTTGCAGTCATCTTGAAAGAGAAACACTTAAATCCCACCCCCACTTTACCCTCTTGCATACAAATGGCTCTGTAAGGCTTTCTGACTACCAGTCTCACAGTAGTTAATTTTGCTTTCTCAAACCTTTAATAAAACCTAAGAGTATAAAAAATAGAAAATAATTTATGTTCACTTGTTCCTTTATTTTTTTAGATTTTAAGCTACTAGTGCAACCATGTCCTATTAGTATAAGCAATTTCAAACCCGGCACGCACTTGTAGAACTTTTTGCTTTAACCCATCCAACCCCTTAGACGGTGAAAGGGTGAGTTAAGGCCCGCCTCTGAGATAATTCAAACCCAATCAGAGCTGATCCCATTCATATCCATTATACTCCGAACTGGATCGATAGTGACAAGGTCTGCAGCTCATCACTCTGGGGCTGTCAGCAGGGGAAGCCCTAATCTATAGGAAAAGGACAGCCCACCAGCATGAGCTGAAAGAGGAATGTATAAATGAAATATGGATGTTTATCAGGCTGGATAAGATTTATTTAGATATGTGTGTGATTAAGTGTTTGATGTTGCTCTCTGAACACAATGTGAGGCAGGGGTTTATCAGATGGGAGGGGTACCTGTCTCTGTGTGTGTGTGTGTGTGTGTGTGTGTGTGTGTGTGTGTGTGTGTGTGTGTGCATGTCTGCTAATGTGCGTGAGAATGTGCATATGCGTTGTCCCCCCCCCCCCTTATGGCGTTTGAAATGCTTTTTTTTTCTTATTTAAACCATGTTGCTTTGGTACCCCCTGAGCTTTCAAACCCCTGGGTGGTCGATATGGCCTAGTTTTTGAATTTCCTGCTGCACACAGAGATGCACACAAACAACTGGCACACATACAGTGCACCGTCAGCCCCGCTCACAGTAGTGCGCACGCACGCACACACACACACGCGGCAACACAGACCATGTAAGCGAATCGGCAGAACATGTATGAAGGTGCTTTGTTCTTTCCTTTTTCATTCCAGAAAGGACGAGAAAAGCATCTGAAGAGGGAAAGGGGGATGAGGGAAGGGAGGAAGTGAGAGAAAGAGGAAGGGGAGTGGGAGAAAGGGAGGGCTGAAAGTATAATAATGTGTCACAGTATATGGAGCCGAGCCAAGACACACGCTGTGAATAATCTGTGGTGGTTTTTTGCTGAGCCGGTTGTTGTAGCATTAAAAATATAATGCCAAATGTGTCCCGGTGTCTGGCTTGCCTTAATGATGACAGCCCAGGGGATGGATAATTAAGACACAGGGATGAGGAGTTTGCCTTTATATATCTTTAATAGTTTTCCAATGGGTCTTACTCAATGTTAATATATTGGAAATTGATACCTGTACCAACTCAGTGACCCTATCAGCGCTAGTTTAGAGGAAAACCCATTACATTCTACATTGAGCAGAAACAAAGGTGTTACAAGGTGTTCTGAATGTACAAAACCACATTAAATATGCACCATTAAACATGCAAGTTCATGTAACCTCAAAAGCCAAAGCTCTATTGTACCAGTCTCAAAGTTCTGCAACTATTTTATACAAATAGTGAAGCCGATTCAAACTCCTCGTATAGGCGAGCCTGCTTAAAAAACACGGACAAAGACTTTCCTCGTATTATTTGGGTGAATCATGAAAGAGAATACAGATGGACAGATGGATACAGATATAACAGCAGGTGCACCGGAATAAAATTCATCACCTTGGAATCCACGTTTAGACCTAAATCTACTGAAGTGTTGAGTCCCAGAGTGTCTTTAATAAACCGCTCTGAAGCCAGCGTAGCTTTTACAAGGAAATTCTAAAACTTTAAATCCAGAAAGTGAAGACTTTGAAAGGTGCACTTTTGCCCTTTCTTATGACTTCCTCTGCCTGCCCTTTCAAGGAGAAATGAAAACAGTCTGATTGATTAACCAACTGACCAGTTGACTCATTGATTCATATATAAGGAAGTATCTTTTAACATCGATGCCCATCTCAGTAAACAGTTCCATATGGTCAACACTGGATTACACATAAACCCACAGAGAGTTGTGTACATACATGCAGTACATAAATAGATCAATATTCTAACATTTAGACAATGTTGGACACATCACAAAAAACACTCAAATGAACCCACATACGTATACATACGGATACACAGAGTTACACAAGTACAAAGCTGACGCACACACACACATACACACAAACACACACACACACACATTTCATCCCACATGCTCTGTAAATAGAGAGCAGGATGTTGCAGACATTTGGGTGCATGAACAAACAAGAGATGCTCCTAGAAAGATGGAGTGAGAGAGAGAGAGAGCAGGGAAGGAGGGACGGATGAGAGAGAGGGTTGGAGAGACTTAGAGAATGGAGAGGGAGGGAGAGAGAGAGAGAGAGAGAGACAGGAAAGGAGAGCTAGGGGTAGGTGGACAGATGAAGTGGTGACTCAGGAATGAGATATGAAAAGAAAAGATTCAGCACTTGGATTTATTCTTCCTTCCTCCTCTTCCTTTCTCTCCTCTCTGTCTCTCTATGGGTTGGAAAGGTAGCATGAGAAAGACACAGATCTCACCCTGAACTTTGTCCTTTTTCTTCTCACTCAATCCATCTTCTCCCTCCTCTCTCTCTCTCTCTCTCTCTCCTGTCCTAGCTCTTTGTTCCCCCTCTTTCCTATGGTTCCTTCTCTTTGTGTAGCATCAGAGCAGGAGAGCGTCCAGAAGCCTGCCACTCATTCCTTGTGAGCAGCAGCAGCAGTCATCAAGACTGCATTTAATAAAAGGGGGATATTCGGTGGATGGGATACAACTGAATTTTTTTTTTATATATAATAATAAAAGAATGCTATTAAAAAAAAATACTACAGTGTTTGGCACTGTTGCCTCACACCAAACAAGAATTAGTTTCAAAATGAAATATTACACCTACACATATTTTATCAGCTTTTATCTCCTGGTTTCATCGTTCTATTCCTTTAATAATGCAGTAATATTTGACCAGAGCACAGAGGTCTGTTTGTGCTCAGTTAAGATCTGGCATCCTGCCTTTGGCTGTGGGAACTGGTGGCTTCCAGTCAAACCAAGAGGGGGACAGAAAGTGTCACCTGTGTGGCTTGGATGTGGGCGACAGAATGCAAAAAGAGACAGTTTTGGTTTCAGTTCGGTTGTTACACGCATGTCATCGCTGTATGAAAGCAGCGCATGTCTAATTTGTTTTATGGTGAGATGAGATGCTGTCTTTGACACACAGTAAGGATAGAGTGCCATATGTCTTTGTGTTGTCTCTTGTCTTTGTAGTGTAAAGGCAGGTTTCCCTCAATGGAAATTGTGTAGCCCAGGTGGTAAGCCAGCCAGATGTTGATGCATCTTGTCTCATAATCAATTTCGTTAGTAGATGGTGGCCTACACAATAGTCATGCTCATAAAATATCGGCCATTTGCTGCGTTAAACAGCACATCTGCTCCTTATCTGTATGGAATAAAGGATTTATTTCATAAAAGTTCATTAATTTTCAAGATGCTTATAAAGGTTGCTTTTTAAGACAAGGTGGTTAAGCCGTTGCTGTAAAACTAAACCCTGCGATGAAGGTTAGTGTATGAGAGTATTACTTTATCTATTCATTTTATAGCACAGAATCAATCTTGATTGATTATTGCATTACTTCTATGGGGAAGAAAAAAACACTCTCAGTCATCTCTTGCATATGTGCTTTCCACCAAATTGCCTCCCCTACCTGAAACAAATCCCAGGTCATCTCTGAAAGCATCTTTGAGGAAATTGAATTGAAAATTTCTTTATTGGTGATAGAAATAAGTACAATATTTCAAAGACAGGAAAGTTCAATAATCTCTCTTTCTCTCTCTGCCTGTGTCTGTGTGTTTGTGTGTGTGTGTGTTGTGTTTGTGTGTGTGTGTGTGTGTGTGTGTGGCACGACCTCCAGTATCATAGCATCTTATTGTGTCCCTACACAGGCACCCCAGATGTCTCTCTGCACCAACACTTGTGGTGAGTTCAGGTGGTACATTTTCTGTAATGCTTAAGTAGTTTGTGTTTCATATCTTGACCTACTTGAATAACTTGTAAGTGGTGGATTTAAAAAAGAAAAAAAAAAAAATCAATTCTCTGAATCTGTCTCTCACTGCTGCACCTCTGATCCCCCCACCCCCCCTTCTCTCCCTCTCTCTCTCTCTCTCTCTCTCTCTTTCCGGAGCTTATCTCGGTGCGCATCGTCAGCATCAGTTTGAAGTCAAATCTGACAGCCGCTGCCTTGCCCGGTCCTTTTTCCGTCTCCCTCACTCTCTGGTGGTCATCCCGTCTCGTTTGAGAGGTACAGCCCCGGATTAGTGAGCTAAACGTGTGTAATTATTGATGTACTTTTTTGGGTGGGTGGGTGGGTGGGTGGGGGTGTCGGGGAGGGGAGGTTGACCTCGATTGCCGCCCAGGATGAGAGCGTCTATGGGCTTGACGTGCTCTCTCTCTCTCTCTCTCTCTGTGGTCTTACCTTTCTCTCTTTGCAGTTCAGTCGGGACTGTGGGAGCGCGTCTGATCGCCGTCTTCAACTTGGGGCGAAGAAAGACAGGGGAAACTCCTCGGGATTCTCCGTACATTGAGCTCTGATCCGGATATTCTGGTGAGCACACTTCGGCCAGGATTGTTGCTTGATTTTGATCGTTTGCTGTTTCCAACCGGCAAACATTTGAAAGTGCACCCTCTGATTGTGGTACTGTTTAGAAGCGGGCGTGTCCACATGAGCGGACACTTTTGAAATGATCACTGTAAACCACTTATAGAAGCATTTCTTGAATTGTTTGTTTTTTGTTTTGTTTTTTTCCTCATGCCTTGAGCTGAAAGAGACAGCGTGGTAGCGCAGCTGCTCCGTTGCTCTCTTTCATTTTTTTTTTTTTTTTTTGTACCCCATGCCAGCGAAGTTCTGGCTGATTATGCAAGGGAATTAAACGTGGTCATTTGTGGCAATTGTCAGTCAGTATTCCTGTCACGGAGTGTGGAGATAGTAAAAATGCAGCCGGCCGGGGGTGTGGGGGGTGGGGGGGGGTGTTGGGATTAAGGTGAGAGGAGTGAGGAGTATGAGAAGAAAGAAACATTTGAGGGATCCCTCAGGGAAAGCACTGCTTCCCTTCTTTTGTGAGGGAGGGGGGGATTTTTTTTTTTATTAGTCTTTTATTTCTCTACAATGATTACATTGTTTGATATTGTTCTAAAGCCTCAACTTAATATGCCATTATTGTCGGTGCCATTACCCCCCATTATATAGACAGTGACATTCTACAGTACTGCTGGCTGTGCTGTAGGCAGAAATCTATGGGGCCATTTGCTGCTTTTATTGTCCTGTTTATCAATTAAGCTTGTCTATAATGGAGATATCACACTTCCTCCAACATAAAACATTACTCTCCCACACACCATCCGTTAGCATCTCACCTCCCACATAGCCACACTTGCTGTCCACAGCCGATTATCTGGTTATGTGCCACCATTTGCACTAATAGAGAGTCCCTACTTAATGTAATGACAACTCGATCTGTCAGCCCATGCACAACAGAGGGCCGCTTAAAGGCTCATAAGCGGTGTCATCAAGGGCAGATTGAGAGGCCGTAAAGACACAGAGGACATGACAAAGTGCCTGTGGAGGTTGTCTGAGCAGTTTGCTGATGCGTTTTATTGTCCGTGTACAGTAAGGGGCAGTCAGAGTGAAGCACGACCCAGGAATGTGAATTTCTTGGTGTGTGTGTGTGTGTGTGTGTGTGTGCGTGTGCGTGTGTGTGCTGGCTCTGCTCAGTCATGTGCATGCTAGGAAAGAATAAGTGAGCAAAAAGAAAAGAGGGACAGAGAGAGAGAGAGATTATGCTAACTCAAAGTATTGGTGGAAAAGGAAAACCCATGTAAGCAGTTTTTCTTTTAGCTTATATATTTATATATTTAGCTGTCAGGGCCCTCACTGATACACAGTAGGTTCTTCTGGCTTTGACATGCTTGTCACCGGCTGGAGGTTTATATAGAAGAAGGCCACTGCTTATTTTAGCTTAGCCATACAACTGCAAGACAAACAAGGGGTGGCTAAGAGGATTGACCGCACAACACCACTGACTTAAACACACTTATAAATCATATGACATGAGAGGAAGTTGAGGGTCTACTGTACTGTATCCCCAAATGCTGGGGTGAAAGTGCAGAAAGAAATGATCTGGTACCAGCAGGTGAGCTGTGGATATTTAATATTAAGATTTTTTTTTTTTAATGCCGCGAGGTATGATACATTTAAGGTAAAAGTAATAATGTATCAAAGGAATTTCACTGGGAGAGTGTCCCCTGTCATCCCTCCTCAATTTACCTCCTGTACTCACTCCAGATGAGTTTCAGACTGGGATTCACACAGATGTTTCCGCAGAGATTGTGAACCTCTTTGTAGACATGGCCAGGCAATCATGCAATGAACCAATCATTTAGCCTAAGCGACCCCCATCCGTTTTTTGTCAGGTGAAAATGAGATGATGTATTCTGTGATGATGTGCTGACATGGTGTCGCTGGTGGCAGTCAAGATGATGATGACGATGTTGATGATAGTGTTGTTCTGCCAGCCTGTTCTTAATGATAGTTATAATACTGATGATCTGATTATCACTGATACTGATTATAAAGTAGGTGCATTACATCATGGTGCTCGAGCTGCTACAGTGCTGCAGCAGTCAGGAGTTAGGGCGCTACATCTTAAGGCTGGAATAAGATCAAAAGGACTTGATTTCCCAGAATGCTCTTCAGTCTAAGAGCTGTGTAACTTATATTGGAGCAGAGGCAAACACCAGGTTAAAGTGCTCCTGCAACAAGCAGACAAGTTGAGTATCTTTTGACAGCATGAAAGAATGAATCTACTTGTATTTGGTGCTGTTAAAGTGGTGGGCTGGCAACATCATCGTAGTCTTGACAGTCCGTGCAAAATGGTAGCAGCATACAAAGCCAATCCTGATTTTTCAATGTGACAGATTGTGAGTGTGTTTGTGTGTGTGTGTGTTTTTTTTTTTTTTTCCCTTTCCTCCGGTTGTTGTTTGTTCCCTCAGATGCACTTACTAAATCACACATAACAGGCACATACGCATTCAAATGCATTTACGTGCATTATCTAATTTTTAACATGGACAAATGTGACGAACAAAGCATTCAGCACATTGTCAAAAATACCAAAAACACATTGATGTAGGCCTGCAGTCACACTTGCCTACACACCTTATTGTGTCTTGCACGTATCCACGTATCCTCACATACAATACGTGGCCTTGGGCTTAAAAATATCAGCACAAACAAACACGTGCGCACACACTTGGACACACACACGGCCACAGATATACACAGTTTGAGCAGGGACAGCCCCGGTGTGCTGGCACCAAACCAAAGAGCTGGTGATAACGAGGTTGAAGTTAGTTAGGATTTTAGCTGTGCATCAACCTCTTAACACTCTTTCTAAATCTGATTCATCCCAAAATGAGATGTTTTTCCAAGAGAGGGAGATAAAAACATTCTCTCTCTCTCTCTTTCTCTCTCCCTCCCTTCTTCCCTTGCCAAATACAGTGGAAACCAAGCCCCCCCAAACACCCCCCCACTCCCAACAACCCCAACTCCCCCTCTCTTTCTAATACTCTCATACTCTCACACACTATCTGTTTCACACCCCGTTCCTCCCCCCCGTTCTCTCACATCTCTCTCTTCTCTTCTCCCCTGGCACCTCGATGTGTTTCTCTTTAATTGAGATGCATTTCAATGTGGTGCAAATTAGCTTTCTACAGCTCCAGTCTAAACTTGCAACCTGTGCGTGTGTGTGCCCATGCATGTATGTGTGCATGTGTAATCTATATGTGTGTGTTTTTTGTGCGTGTGAGTGTGTGTGAGAAAAGAATTCCCATAGTTGGAAGTGAAGGCGCTACCTTCCTGTTCATTTCTCCGACGCGACTTGTGATGCCTCCTCTCTTTCTCTCCGGCTCGCTCTCTCTCTCTCCCACAAACTTACATTTTTAGTACAGCATTAATAATATTCATTGGTTTGGACTTCTTTGGTTTGTGTCTCTTGGCTGGAAGAATTTACCCCCACCCCCACACCCTCTATTTGGATTTGAATTCTGATCTGTGCCTCTTAGAGATGAGAGTACATGGCAGCTCATTAGGGAGAGGGACGGAAATCAGGGTGGTTGAGGTGCGGGGGGGGGGGGGGGGGGGGGGGTTATAAAGACATGTTTCAGTTATGCAATGCTTGTCTTCCTCAGCTGATCTGATCTGGTAGTGTTCTGCTAAAGGAAAAGCCCGGTTGGTGATATTCTGTGCACCGTGCAGGGCGAGGGCACAAGTGCAGAGGTTCCACCTGATAACTGGATGGAAACTTCAGCTTGTCTCTCCTAATATGTTTTTTCAGTTGACTGTTGACTGAAGTATTAAAATCAAGTTTTGAGTTAAATAAGCAAATCATCAATTAATGGTTTTTGGTGACTTTTCTCCTCTTTTGAGAAACTTGATTATCTAGAGCTCAGAGCAGTGGTTTCTGACTTTGGGTCAAAACATCCTGGGGTTGGAGGATGAATCTGAAAAACATATAGAAAAAAAAAAAATAAAATTTCCATGACACAAATGAAATACCGGATTGTTTGCTTTGACTGGACTGCCCACATAAAGCAAAAGTTTGGCAACCACTGAATTAGAGAGATCACCATGTAGCCTCAATGTAACCTTCCTTGGTGGAAAAAAAAAAAAAAAGACCTAAGACAAGTGGAGTTATGTTTAAAAATATCGCACCTAGTGGCAGTTACCTGCACTTGTCTCAGCAAAAATAAGATGTATCAAGAAGTTCAGTGCGGCGGAGTATTTTGAAGTTTCTCCAGGTGTTCACTGGTGTGCGTGCATGCGTCTAGTGTATGAGTGTTAACACGGCACGGTGCACTGTGTGTGCATATGTATGTGCACATGCGTGCATGTGTGTGAGAGCAAGAGGAGTCGTTAGGGAGAGTGATGCTGACAGTGAGGTGACCTTGGGGCTCCCAGTCTTCCTCCTGTCGATGAAGGGGATGACTTAGTGCCTCCCTCCCCACCCATGATGGCTCATTTATTATCATTAGGCACACAGTCAAAAGATGCTGCTCAGACCCTCAAGACAGAGTGGTACGTCTGTGGGTATGTGCGCTTGCCTGTGTGTGTCTGTGTGTGTGTGTCTCACTGAGAGTGAGAGACAAGAGGACAGCGACAGAAAAGGAAGTCTTATCTCTTACAATAAGTGCTGCAGATCTGAGCATATGTGTCTGTCAGCCTGTGTTTGTCACAGCTTCTCCCGCCTTTGTATTACCTTCCGTACGTGTGTTTATCCATATCTTGACGTGAAGGCGTGTTTGCCTGTCGGTCCACATCTGCCTTGCGAGACAGGCCTCTCTGCCTGCTTACCATGCAGCGTAAGTAACCGTTCATGCCATAACCCTAACCTTACGTCACCCCAGCCTGCCAGAGAGCAACATTAGTGGTATATGGCTACATCAGGGCTGCCGCTGTGCTATCGTTTCTCAGCGTGATGGATGGAGACTTCTGTGGGCCAGTCAATACCCAATCTGAGCCCCACTGTCCTGATTTAAGATACAGCAGCACCCAGGTGACACACTCAGAAGCACGCCACTTTAATCACTCTGAGCATCAACTCTACACTGCCAAGTGTGTGTGTATGTGTGAGTGGGTGGATGTGTGTGTGTCTCAAGCACTGCTGTAATCACACAGTGTTCGGCAAGTGCCTGCACTTCTGACAGAGTTAACATTTCTTCAGAACGTAAAGGGAGAAACGTAAATAACTTTTATGAGGGAGGATTTACGCTACGTGTTGCTTGAATAGAAACAGAAAACATTTATGAAGCGAGAAGATGCAGGAACTGAGTGACTTTATTTTAGCATTACCCTGAAAGGGAATAAGAATTGTATGAAGCCTTGTGTAAACTGAAAGCTCCCATACAGTAACTCTGTCTCCTAAAAAAGATTCACACTTCTAATTGGCTTTGCCAAATTTTGCTTTGGAAACGTAATTGCTGCCCAGATTAAAATGAGTGGCAGCAGTTTCTTGTCATCCATGAAGTGTGACATCCTTATACTGCCCAGATGTCACGCAGGGGAGGACAGGGTGGATGGTTGGATTCACAAAGCACAGGACTTTGACAGGAGTTGGTCCTGTGTCGTGTGTGGTGTCAGGTTACAAGTTACAGGTTAGATTTGGTGAAATACTGAAGAAGCCAATGCAGCCCGTCTCCCATTTACATCATGCTTTTTAAGTCACTTTTTCAGCATTTCATGCAGCACAAGCTTTACATTCTGTACGCCTAACCTAACCCAACTCATGCTTTTGTCGCCAGGAACACTTTGATATTGAACATTTGACATTTTAACATCAACATAAAAGAGTATTGTGTTGACGAAAAATAACAGCACAGGCACGATTACTTTCCCGGTAAGATTTATTCACGAATGCAAATCTGTTTTACATGACCATATTTTTTCAGAGATAGGCACACAGATCAGACGCACTGGGCAAACACAGCAAACTCACATTAATTGTGCCTTATATGCAAGGATGGTAGAGTGTAATTGAAATCAACATTACATGAGCGAAAAGGTGGGCAACTTGAATCCAGCATCCTCAGTGTGTGCAGTCTTCCTGCTGTTTCCGTTTATGAGCGCATCATGCGGGAGAAAGCGCTTCGGTACGTGTGGTAATCAGCGGAAGATTGTGTTTGTATGAGGGAGCGGCTGGATATCGCTACTTTATCAGAGAGTAATCTGTTTGCACTGGTTCAAATTGTTCCCTCTTGACATGTCATCATTCACATACATGCACAGCACATACTTACTTGTGTACACAGACACACACTTACACACACACACACACACACATAAACTTACACACACATATCCACAGCCCCTCCCCTCCAGCCCCTCCGCTTTGGCTGTTAGTCTAATTTATGAGGTGCCGTTAATTTGGCCTAAACGCTCGTTTCGAGACCTCCCTCCTCTCTCATCCCTTCATCTCTGCATCCCTCCTTCTTTTCCTCCCTCTCATCAGTCACTCGGCAGAGTAAATCAGAGGGGTGGTATTGCGCAGCAGGCAATACATAGACTGGACACCTTGACTAATATACCACTGTCCTTCTCCCTCCCTTCCTCCCTCACTCCCTGTCTGACTCTCTCCATCCCTCCCTATCTCCATCTCTCTTGCCCACTGTCTAAATCAAATTGGTCTCTTCTCTCCGCTCCTCTCCTCTCCTCTCCTCTCCCCTCCTCTCCTCCTCTTTTGGATTTGCCTCTTCCTCATGTCTGTCTCCACTTCTGTCACCTCTCCTGTGCGTGTTTCCTGTGCAAACCCCCCCCCCCCCCCCCCCCCCCCACTCATTACCTTTTCTTCCACCAACTGTCTCCACACTTCTGTCCTCCACCTTTCTTTGCGCTACTCTCCTTCCTCACTCCCTTACCTTGCCTAGCTCCTCCTTGCTTCCTCCCCCATTCTCCTGTTCTCATGTTTGGTGTAAATTTAGAACAGAAGGCATGAGGGGATGCTTTGTGTGTGTGTGTGTGTGTGTGTGTGTGTGTGTGCGTGTGTGCGTGCGTGTGCATGAGAGAAAGAGAAACTCTACATGAAAGCTTCTCTGAGTCCCCATACAGCGCTCAGATGGGGCTGATTAAAAACCTAAAGCCTTGGTTTTCATCCACATTTAGGATTCACATAAAATCACGTTCACACAATCACATGCGCTAAGTCACAAGCACACACACACACACACACACAAAAGTTTCCCTCGTCATTATCTTCCTCTTATTTCTCTCTTTTGCTCCCTACCTTTGTTGTCCTCTCCCGTTTTTCTCTCTCTCTCTCTCAAACACAAACACTCCGTACAGTGGCTGGTTGAAGGTGATTCTTTTCGATACACTGGAAGTGAACAGAAACAGCGCCAGGCATCAGAGACTCCCTCATATTGTTCTCTATAATTCCACACACTTGGGAGTCACCCTGTGCCGTACTCACTGTACTGAACTGCCCCGTACACCTATACATCACTGTCCATCTATTCCAGCTCTGTCTCTGCCCCCCCCCCACACAATCGTTCTGGGTTTTATGTCTATTTATTTTCCTTCTCATTTCTCATCTTTCACAACGCCGCTCTCCCATCTACCAGCCCCATCTTAGTCCTCTCTCCCCCCTCTTCTTCAAATTCCCAGAGCACAAATGGCTTAGCTACTTCTCAATAAATGTAACAACATCTTGCCTCCTGTTCTCTGCCCCCCCCCCCATCACTACCTCTCCTCTCTCTCTCTTCTCTCTGTCACTTCTCCCTCTCCTGCCAGGCTTCCTACGAGTGCACAGTCATACAGTCACAGTCTTACAGTCACAAGATAAAGCATGCTACCTCTGCTCTATCCCTCTGTGTATTATATAAATCCACCGCGGTTACCATTACGCAGGAACACCTTAAAACACTGCCTCATTCTATATAAAGATCAGACTCTGTGGAGTAAAGAATTGACTTAATTAGAATAGAGAGAGCACCAGCCAGAAACTGGAACTTTTTAAGGACCATAATCATTTCAGAGCATATACATAGATACTGTATATGAATATGACTCCAGTGATGGGCACACGCTGACAGGTTCAACAGTCGCAGACAGTTGCAGTGAATTAAAACATTTTACCTCAGGGCAAACACAGTAAGGCATCATTATTACAGCCAGGATTTAATCAGTGACCAACTATCCACTCTGACATTGGTAATCTAAAGCGTACAGTAATTAAACAATTCAGGAGAACTGAGAATTTTTCCACATTCATTCACACTGCATAACATGAAAAAGTATTTTGACCACACTTTGTGGAGCAGAATTTGAACATCACGCCTCTCTTCAGTGGAGGCTGTTGTTGACCTTGAGACAGCACTAAAGGTTGTCTTGACTGTTAATGAAAAATTAATGTGCTGATAATAATTGTCAACAGAAAAAATGCTGTGGAATTAAATGGTAAATATAATACTCTCATTACTGTATGAATAAAAACACACACAAAAAAAACTTGAATCGAGAAAAGTAGAGCTGCAACGATTAATTGATTAATCAATTAGCTGACAAAATTAATCAGCGACTGTTTTGATAAGCGATAAATCATTTTGAGTAATTTTTTTTTTTTTTTTTTTTTTATGACGAAAATGCCAAATGTTCCAGTTCCTCTGCTGTGATTATTTGCTGGTTTCCTTCATTGTAAATTGAATATCAGTGGGTTTGGACTGTTATGTCACCTTAGACTCTGGGAGACTGTGAGTGACATTTTAGAGACAGTGTGATTAAATGGTTGTTTGAGAAAATAATTTGAAGATTAATCAATATTTAAAACAATCAGTAGGTGCAGCCCTGAAGAAAACGAAGGGTTAAATATACATAGATGTACAGTTTTGTAGGTGTTAGACTCTATAGAACAGGAGAGGAAACCAGTGCATTTCAGTGGGAGCTCTTTTATTTGTTAGATATTGCATACTCGCCCATACAACTGACGTGTGAAATTTAATTCAGCAGTAAATGCATTCAGGTCATGTTCTTCAGGATCAGCAGCACAAATCAGGGGTTATCAGCTTCTGGCTATGCTGGCAGCCCGCTAACACAGTCAGGTAAGTGCAGAATGATGAATTGTTATTATACAAACGACTTTTCCTCTCCCTTGATCCTAACTTGATTTTTTTGCGGATGGCTGGACACATTCATCTTTTCACAAGTGAAACACATTCAAATGAAGCATTATGAACGTGGTAATATATGGATTTACACGTGATAAGTGTTATTTCACAAGTCCCCGCCGACCAGGGTTCAACACTTTTAACTTAAATAATAATCAGATTCAATGACAGACATGGAAGTTGCAAATCAAGTATGAATTGGGTGTATTTTCTTGTGTGAATCCATTATGTGGCTGTATCCCTGTGAGATCTCTGGGAGTCAGGCCAAGTGTCTCTGGCTGAGCCATCTCCATTCGCTGTGTGTCTGTTCAGTCAGCCACACAGAAGACAGATAGAACCACCAGTCTGCTCACCCCTCCAGTCGCACCAATGTAATCAGACCTCAGCAGCCATAAACCACCGGCTATGGACACTCTGCCCAGCCCGCTGTCACACACACACACACACAAACACACACACACACAGAGCCAACACAATCCCGAGTACACAGATACAGACAAGTGAATTCAAGTGTAGGCTCATGCACGACGGCGGATTTGCGTGCGTAAGCAGAGACACAATCTGAAGAGACACAACTCAGATCAAATGTGAGCGGTAGTGCTTTGACATTGGCTCACACATGCACACATATCTGTACAGGCTGATGCATGCACGCACACGCACACAACTTAAAGTGAGGTGTTGAGTGCCGAGTGGTGGTTCTCCATAAGTTGAGGAATTTCTGCCCAAGGAGCTTAGCCCAGCGTGTCCCACTCCGCCGGGGCAGGAAGGATGTCTTCTGGCTCAAGGGGAATCTTAATCATGCTGCTCATCCTTCCAGTGTTGTGTGTGTGTGTGTGTGTGTGTGTGTGTGTGTGTGTGTGTGTGTGTGTGTGTGTGTGTGTGTGTGTGAGCATGGATGGACTACCATCTACTGTGTGTGTGAGTTATGTGAAAGCTTGTATCTTTATCTCCCTCCCTCACTGTGTCTTCCCTTCCATCACTCTTTTAGCACCTCCATCACTGTCTGTTTCCCCCCTCACCACGGCCCGCGTCTTGGGCCATTTTGTGTCTGTTTGTCTTTTTGTTATCTTGTATCTTTTGTTCTCCTCTTCAACAAACTAACACTCAGTGTCTCCCTCTCCCATCTCCCTGTCTTCCCTCACTCGCTCTCGCTCACTCACTCTCTCTCTCTCTCTCTCTCTCTCTCCAGCTTTGTGGTGTGAATGATGGTGTGTGACTGTGCTTTAGGAGATTTACTGCTGGATCCTGTCTCTGTCAGGTGTCGAGACGAAAGGAAAGCGATGAAGGGGGGAGAGAGAGGAGCAGATGGAAGATGGAGCAGTACACAGGGAGAGAGGGGGGGAAATGGAATCAGAGGAAGCAAGGGGGAGTGAGAAAGAAAAGATTATGCAGGAGACCATACAAAGAGATAGAGTAAGAAAAATGCAAGCAGAGTGTAGAATAGAACAAGCTCTACAAGACTCCACTATATTCTCAAAAACTGTCTCTGAATATAGTTTGACAGAATGGCTCTATACTCAAATCTAACTATCTCTCTTGCTTTCCCACCTTTCACTCAGCTCCTCACCTTAACATAGAAAAAAAAAAAAAAAACACGCACGGAAATACAAACTCACACAATTACAGACACAAATGAATTCATGCCGGCAGTTCTAGGTGAAAGTCGCTCCCACACTGACCACAAACCAATTTGTGTTGCTTGATAAATGCGAACATTTGCAGATCTCACATTCCAGTTAAAAACCAACCCTCTCAACAGTGCAGCACTGTGGGCCTTTGTGAGCAGGTTAAAGTTGTGGCTCAAGGGTCAGTGTGAGTGTGTTTAACCCTCTAATAGACCATTTACACACTTTAATGGTCCCCAAGAGGAAACACACATACATCTTCAAAAGACCAGGCAGACTGCCTTAGTGTAAAGATCTGTATTTACAGATGCACACAGTGCAGTCTTACGATACTTGTGTGAGGACTGTTTATTTATTGCAGTTTTTTCATAACTTTAACATCATCGCTCACTGGAACATCATAAACAGGGACAAGATGCACTGAATTTTCATGGGTGTGGTCCATTTGATCAATTTATCCTAACATAACCAGATTAGTTTTTTCATCTCTAATCTGTCTTATTCATTCATTTAATCATTTAATTTTAATATTTTAATTGTACCGCGTTAACTTTTGCTGCAAGAGTGGCAGTGTAACTTTGCCTCCATAAGAACTACATATAAAGGGCAGCGGAAAAATGTGCGTTTGTGGTGGATTTACTGCTGAAATACTGGACACAAACACAGAAATAAGAACACAGACACTGATCAATAAGGGGACAAGACTCACACAAAGTTGGCAAGTATTATCATTCCCTGTCCCAACTGTTCAGAGTCAGGCTAACCTTTTATAGGACAGACACAAAGAAATGAACACAGATTGGTCAAGATACTTATCAGCTCATGTTTACAACCAACAGCAAACAACCACAACGTATCCTTGAACACAACACATATAAAGTTGTATAAAGACTGAACCCTCATGCAGCTTCTTGACCTCTTTCTTCTAACGTCTCAACCTCTTTAAACAGTGAAAGGACGAGGGTCGGTGGGATTCTTCAACACATTTACTACTAATGATGCAGTCAGCGTCAAAGGAGAAACCCGTGAGTGAATCAGGTCAACTAATAACTTCCACATTTTGGTATTAAAGATGATAAACCAACCAAATATTAGAAGACCCAGTTTAGACCAATTCAAATTCCACATTAATTCAATGAAACATACAGTAACTACACTTTAAGTTGCTTCATGTAACAGATTTACTGTAAGTGCATGAATCTATTAGCTGTGTTATCAAGATATTGCTCATAAAGTGCATCTGCTCCTTTTCCTGCAAGGCCAAAAATAGCCCTGCATCAAGGGGCTGCGTTGGTGTGGGCGTGTGGCTTAAGGTACTGGTGAGAAAATGAGACACAAACCAGGATGTCCAGATTTAAAGCCCTGTCATACAACGAGACACTGTACAGCGGTTTATGCTCCTTTGAGAAAGGACTTTACAACTCTGCAAAGTTAAAAACGTCAGCAAGAATTTGCTCCTCTGTCTAGACGCTCGAGAGGTAAACAACAGAATTAGCACATTGCTATGTAGCACAACATGCTATAATTTTACAGATCACACAACAAAACATCTTACATGAACCACAGAAGGGAGTCACCCACTGATTTGATACACAGATGATTTAATCTATGTGTCAGATTGCTTGTTTTTCCTATGTGACTTTTAATATGAAAATGCGGCCCTGTCATCACCACAGGATGCATTTATTGTCAGGCTTGTACTCTCCATGACTGGTGTTCAGGTTCACACCATGTTAGTCTGTCAGTGACGGCAAAGCTGGCAGCAGCGTCGGCACAGTCTGGACACCTCATGTCATTAAAGCATGGCTCATCTTCAGAATGCTCCTGTTTACAGTGAACACTCTTTTCACAGATATAGGATGAGAGTGGTAAATAACAGTTAAATATTTGAGTTAATACCAAAACAGTGCATTGCTGTGAATAATGTGAGGACTGAGGCTAATCACAGGGTTGAGTTTGGAGCTATCCACCAGTCTCGCTTGGAACGTGAGCACTTTAATTTCATATTTTAGCTTCACATTTTAGCATATTTTTTTTTATTGCATTTTCAATTAATTCTTATTTTCTACAGTTAATTAATATTGCATTTTGGTTTCAACCAAAATATTCGTGATTTCTGGACCAAATGTTTGCGCTAAAATATCTTAGGTTCAGCACATATGTTAAGACAGGATAAAATTGTATACATCTGTCGGCAACTGTCAAATGTTTATTTGCATCTTGACATCTTTTGTTTTGTTTAACCGCTATAAGTAATTTTTTCATTTTAGTTCCCAGTACCAATGAAGAGAATGAATCTAAAAGTTAAGCAAAAATCTCAAATCTGTTATCCCAAGGACAGACAGACAAAAACTGACATTTACAGGAAGAGAAGTTCCACACACACGCACACACACACACACATATATGCACACAGTAAATGTGTATGCATGCATGAATGACTGCATTATGTGCTTTGGAGAAAGCTAGAAAACTAAAGATGAGATGTATTGAGAGAGAGAGCAGGAATAGAAATGGTCTGAGGCACCCATCTGTCAGAAAAAGAGTAGAGACGGGCTGGGAGACAGACAGAATGAATGAGAGAGAGAAGGGGGGTAAATTGACAAACTGCAAACAGCACATGGATGTACAGACACTGGCTGTGAGACAGTCAAAAAAGAGAGATGGCGAGGGGGTCGACAGAGCGCGGAGACAAAGAGGAGGCAGAGAGGAGACAGAAAGAGAGAGTGAGAGACGTCCAGGCTGAGAGAGTGACAGAGTGCAGTCCTGAGAGGGAGAGTGTGTGGGTGAATGTGAGAGCAGCGTTAGCTAACTCGTCTGTCAATCTCAATCTGTGATTGACACCTCGGGGTGCAGCACTCCCCTCTTAGCCCGCTGGCTCTTCCTGTCAGGATGTAGGGCACGAGGTCACACACACATGCACATAAAACACACACACACACACAGTCACATAAAGTGAGGATTACATACCCACTGTGAGCTTTGTGGTAGGCACATACATCCTTACATGATAGGAAATATGGCGTATATGTGTCATTTCGTATCTATCTGCACATACACACACATACACTAACTGCAGACATACACACACTTTTGCAGACAGGGTCTAGCAGAGGTGAAGTCTCTTGTGGGGTCCACTCTTGCTGACTGGATCTTAACCTTTGACTTATGACCTTTGACCTTCACACTGTCAGCAGTACAGCTTTTCATTGGACCTATCTTTCACATCAGACCCTGCATATGAGTAGGTGTGTGCGTGCACGTATTTGTCTGTATATGTTATGTTTTTGCACATGGATGCTTTTTATTTATTTATCATCTGTTCTTTCTTCCCCTCTCACTTTCTTTCTCCCTGTCTTTCCACACAAACACGCAAGCAATGTCATAAAACACTGTATTAGAATTGTGTATAACATGCATAAAATTGCACACACACATTTAAATACTCGTACACATATCAGTGTCCTCTGATAGAGGGATGATAACAGTGCAGCATATCCTGACCTCTCACAGTCACTCGTGCCCCAGGCTGAAGTGCTGCATATGTTTTTCTGTGTTTCAGAGATTTACAGCATGAGCATAACGATGATAAAAATGTACAGTACTTTTACTCATATTATTCAAATTCATATATATTAGTGTATTTTAATTTTTGAACACTAGGGTTGTTTTCAATACATTATTGCTGCCAAAACAATTCACGATAACAATATCGCAATACTGATAGAAAATTTGAAACAACAAAAAATAATGTTATCAGTCAAATTCATCTTTAACTTTGTTTATTGTGTGTTTTCTTCTTCTTTTCTTTCTTTTTGTCAAATTAATTAGACTGAAATACTGTTCCAAAGTGTACAAACAGAACAAGTACACTTAATGAATAGTGAAAAGGCAACCAGATGAACTGATGAATAAAAGATCCACAAGGCCTAACATCTGTCATCATGATACTGTCATCAGAATCAGAATCAGAATCAGAATCAGAATCAGTTTTATTGCCAAGTATGCTTTCACATACAAGGAATTTTTCCTGGTGATTGGTGCAATTGATCAGCAACAGTGGGGCTCTCTAGCCTTGTTGATGAGGCTAATAGCAGATGGGAAGAAGCTATTTTTGTGGCGAGAGGTTTTGGTCCTGAAGGACCGCAGCCTCCTGCCAGAGGGGAGTGTCTCAAAGAGTTTGTGTCCAGGGTGGGAGGAGTCAGCTACAATCTTCCCTGCACGCCTCAGAGTCCTTGAGGCGTACAGGTCCTGGAGGGACGGAAGATTGCAGCCAATCACCTTCTCAGCAGAGTGGATGATACGCTGCAGTCTGTTATTGTCCCTCTCCGTGGCAGCAGCGTACCAGATGGTGATGGAGGAGGTGAGGATGGACTCAATGATGGAGGTGTAGAAGTTCACCATCATAGTCCTTGGCAGGTTGAACTTCTTCAATTGCCTCAGGAAATACATCCTCTGCTGAGCTTTTTTGATGAGGGAGCTGATGTTTAGCTCCCATTTGAGATCCTGTGTGATGGTGGTTCCCAAGAAGCGAAAATGCTCCACGGTAGCCACGGGGGAGTCACACAGGGAGATGGGGGTGGGTGGGGCTGGGCTCTTCCTGAAGTCCACTATCATTTCCACTGTCTTCAGAGCGTTTAGCTCTAGGTTGTTCTGCCTGCACCAGGTCACCAGACGCTCAGTCTCCCACCTGTAGGCAGACTCATCGCCATCAGAGATGAGTCCAATGAGAGTGGTGTCGTCTGCAAACTTCAGGAGCTTGACAGACTGATGGCTGGAGGTGCAGGTGTTGGTGTACAGGGAGAAGAGCAGAGGAGAAAGAACGCAGCCTTGTGGGGATCCAGTGCTGATGGTCTGGGAGTCAGACACGTGCTTTCCTAGCTTCACGTGCTGCCTCCTGTCAGACAGGAAGTCAGTGATCCACCTGCAGGTGGAGTCAGGCACGCTCAGCTGGGAGAGCTTGTCCTGCAGCAGAGCCGGGATGATGGTGTTGAAGGCAGAGCTGAAGTCCACAAACAGGATCCTGGCATAGGTCCCTGAGGAGTCCAGGTGCTGGAGGATGAAGTGGAGAGCCATGTTGACGGCGTCGTCTACAGACCTGTTGGCTCTGTAGGCGAACTGCAGGGGGTCCAGGAGTGGGTCAGTGATGGATTTGAGATGGGACAGGTCATATGTGTACTATTAACACAATATCAATACTTCATTTTTCATTTATCACAGTTATCGTAAAAACTGGTATATGGCGACACCCTTAATGTATGCATGCATGTTTTCATTCATATGTTGACTCAAGGTCAACTTTTTCAGCTTTCAGCTGAATCTCACAGTGTTCATGGAGTGAAGTCAGTTGTCATCATGACATGTGACCTAAGTGTGGAACTTAAGTCACATAATGAGAACACAATTCATATTTTGTCTTGAATTTCACTCTGAAACTGCTGTATATTATCATAATCACTCCGTATGTCCTTGCAAGATACACTGTTTTCTCTCTTACACTGTGAAGGTCAAGTGAAAATTTTAATTTATGCCTGCATATAGCTAAATACATCTATTGAAAGACAGGATCAAACCGAAGGGTAGATTTGTGTGCAGTTAATGCGAGATGGAGTTTTTACATAACATACTGTATTGCTATAGATTTCAAATAACACAAGCATTTATATTCATGATTCTTTTCAAATGTTGAAGTTTAATTTGAATCAAAGATTTCTCTTGAAAGCAGAACTTCTTGGATGAGTTTTACCGTAAGAACTGACCTTTCTAAAATTCACCAACAAATGAAAAATGTCCCAAACTCTGCTGCAATGACAGTTGTGAAATCACACATATTACACGTTTTTTAATCAGTGCAGCTTATCACCTGCATTGGCCGTGGTGTGAACATGACTGATTTGTCCAAGCAGCATTCGTTAATGGAAGAAGAACAGATGCACTGATTGTTTTTACATTACATGTTGTATCTGTGAAGCTTTTCGTGTCTTTTTAAAACAATATTACACATTGCAACACACACACACACACGCTAATGAGAGGAGGTGTCCATCTGGCGCTTTGTGTGTATGTGTGTGTGTGTGTGTGTGTGTGTGTGTGTGTGTGTTCATGTCTGTGCACCAGTAGGGGTTTGTGACTAATGGGGTCATTATTGATGCTGAGTCAGGATTACTGCTGATTGCGATGGTTGGATACCGACCTAACGAGTGTTCAAATATACACACACCCCACACACAAGTGTGCACATACACGTACACACTCTCCCTCTGCCTTTCTCTCTCACACACATACTCACACATTTTCATTTCTTTCAGGCTCTCATAGGTGCACTTATGCACATAAACCTCCCACATCAGCTAATAAACTTACTCACCCAGACATCCCTCACGCCACCTCTCTACACCTCCTTTGCTCTTGTGCCTGCACACACACACACACACACACGCACGCAAATGTAGACATGCACACCATGAGCTCTAATATAACCAGACAGGTGGCAGGTGGCGTTTTTATTTACCAGTCACTCCCTTATTTTTAACAGGGCTACAAATGATCCTTAAACAAATACACACCTAAAAAAATAATCAGTAAACACACTCACACTCATAGGCTACATACAGTAACATACAGTACAATACACAGAATCAAACCAGACAGGAAACTGTGTAGAACAGCTGTGAGAGAAATATACTCCATTAAGCGAACCCAGGTAAATACCCCTGAGTGATGCGTGAGTCTGAGAAATACAATCAGTGTACAATTATGATAAAGATATGAGCTATGTAAATGGGAATGATTGAAATAAAACAGGATAACGTTACAGTACATTATGCTATGTATGCAGCCTTTTATGCATAGAGTAACACAAATATTCTTTTCTAATGCAGTGACGTATTTTACAAGTTATTTTGCAAACACTGGACACACCATGATATAAGTGATTTTCAGGATTTTCAGCATTACATCAGACAAATTCCTGATTTAAGAAAAAAAAAAATGAAGGCCAGTTTATTAGTCACGTGCGTTCCCACTCAGCCTTTGAAAACAGATGTATAATCTCCTCTGTGGTTCTGAATGAATGAATGACCCTGATGATGTCAACCTGCTTTAAAAACTGTGAATTTACCAGACTAGGAAGGTCTGACAAAAAATGATAGAGGTTATACCGTGGGAAATGTAGGATTCATTATTTTTTTGAAAATCACAGTAGGAAATTAATGTCGGTACATTCGCGCCTCTGCTGCTTCAATTTGGCAATTCTTATTTTCTCGCTGGTTGCATGGCTCCAGAGATGGCAATGGTCCAGGCTGAAATGTTTCAACAGCTAACCCTAACGCTAACCCTCTGGACTGCTATGTCACTTTGAACAGACATTTATGGTCCACAGAGGATGAATCCCACTGACTTTGGTGACCCCTTCAACTTTCCTCTATCGCCACCACCAGCTTAAAGTTCTCACTTATGCAGTAAAATATCTTCAAGCTGAATTGGTGCATACTGTATTTCTGGTACAGGCGTTCATGGTCCTCAGATGATGTGCCCTCATGGCTTTTGTGATCCCCTGGCCTCTCCTCTGGTTGACAGTTGCGGTTCAACAACATGTGGTTTCCCATGTCAATTTGATCTTAGTGGACTTCTGTGACGTTTCATGTAATCTTCCTCTTGTGCGTCTTCCAACTTCATCAGTTTAAAAGTGAATCGCTGAAATGCCCCTTAAACATTTCTAACACAAAATCTCAGCACCGTATGACATGATATTATCATATAATCAGAATCACTCTCTTTACTACTTTGAAGTCAGTAGGAAACGTCTACTAACAGGTTCACATGCAGTTAGTTTTTGTGTGTTAAACCGTAACAGTAGCACATCTGTGTGTTCAGTGTGTGTCTGTCCTCTTCAACACAGACTAAATGTCAGCTTCGTGATCGCCTTGCCTCAGCATCATGAATAAACAAACACTCATCGCAACATCTTTCCAGACATGTAATACCACAATTAGACATTCGCCTCTGTGTTTGTGTGTGTGTGTGTGTGTGTGTGTCCTCATTAAGTCCCTCCAAGGGGGACTGCCCTCTCCAAAGTATCACCAATCACATATCGTCTTGAACCCTGAGCCGATGAATTTATCCATTCTTGGTTCATCAAGTCGTTAGCGTGAACCGTGTGATTGACACATGGAATAATGGGAGAAGCATGTTTGGAATTATAAAATGTTCAGCTCTGCTGGTGTTACAATATGCCTGTGTGTTTATTCAGCTGTGTACTATCTTTGTGTGTGTGTGTGTGTGTGTGTGTGTGTGTGTGTCTCACAGTGTGTTTCCTGGTGTTTAGTGTTTGAGCTTCCAGGAGTGATGCTCTTTAGCACATGAATCACACACTCAGAAATGTTTATTCTCAATAACAACTCAGCAGTGTGGCCCCGGGTTTTAATCAAATGCTGCATGTGTGTACGCCTGTGTGTGTAAGTGTGTGTGTTTCCAGCTCTATATGTGTAATGTGACAATGTTCAGTGTTTCTGAAAGCCACTGTAGTTTCTAAATCAAGTCCTTTATGAAGTTCTGCTGCTCTGGGCAGACCATTAACATTTCATGTCACCCTGGCTCGCTCTCTGTCTTACTCCTATGGGCATGGAGCCGAAATTGTCCCTTTGAATAATCCCTACAGTCTGCAAAAGCAGACCACAGTGGCCATGCTTTGTTTATTGAGATCTTAGATTTTTATTTTGTTTTTATTTATTTTATTTTATTTTATTTTTTTAGTTTTTAAAGTGGACAGTGAGCTCGACCTTTTGCATGTGAACTTTGTTTCTAGTTTAAACGTTCATTTTGACAAACAAAGATTTTCATAGCGCCGATGGAGGAACAGATTTTTTGAAATCAGAGTGGAGCCGTAGGGGGAAATTTTTCTCTTAAGTTTCATCACTTTGGCAGACTTTATAGTCTCTTTCTCTCACTGTGTCCTCACTCTCTTAACATTCACCACTCACTTGTCAGTTCTGAAGCGCAGCTTGCCTTAAGTATCGGGATTCAGCGTGTAAGCTCATCTCATTATCCCCATTTGTGTGTGGATGCGTGAGTGTGTGCGTGCACTTCATGTATGAGTGTATAACTGACTGTGAGAGTGTGAGTGAGTGATGGGTGTGTAAGCCCCCCTCTCTCGCACTCTGTTTGAAATAAAGCGACAGATAATCGCAGGGCTCTGGCGAAGCGAGCTCATCTGAGCGCCAATCGATACGGGTGCCATAGCTTCAAAGCAACCCTTCAAAGAGGAGAGAAATAGCCATATGCTCTACGTGCTCTGTGTGTTTGTGCGTGTGATTGTGTGTGTGTGTGAGAGAGACAGAGGGAGGGCAAGAGAGCCAAAGCAAATGTGTGGGGAAAGAGAGACAGAGAGAGATTGGCAGCGAGAGAACAAAGGACGGGGAGAGAGACCGAATCAGGGAGTTTCTCTGTGCAGATGAAAACTGTTTTCATTTGGTTGCAAACATTATCATATCACAGTTGACACGCAAAGTGCTTGTGATGCAACTGATGTCGCTATTTAAATTGGACAAAATCATTGTTTCGTTAGCTGGTAATCTCCTGATATTATGGCTCTGTCATCTTTTATTCAGCAAACCGGCAGCAGCTGTGGCCTTTGTTGAGAAAATGGGCTGGGAGAAGACACACACACACACACACACACACACACACACACAAATTTACGACACACTTTGAGAGAGATTCTAAGGCCTGGGAGATAGTGTGTGTGGTGTGTGAGTGTAGCAAAGAACAGACTATACAGTGTACCAAGAGACAGTGGTAACTGTACAGGGTGGTGGAAGGAAGAGTGTAAGAATGAGAGAAATACAGAGCGAGAGAGGGAGAAGGAGGTGTATGGAGGTGTTTGTACGTGAGACCAAACAAGGGAGAGAGATCCCCGAACCGTGCTGTGTTTAGCAGTGCCATCTCACCTTCCTCAAAGTGAAAATGAGAATATATTTTTGACTCGTTGGTGTAAAAAAACTTGTCTGGAAGTTTGCGCGTGAGTCTGAGTGTGATAGGAAACGTGTTTCTGCGCATGTTGCTGTGTGCACGCAAATATGTGTGCGTGTGTGTGCATATGTTGTGAAATAGAGAGAGAGAGAGTGTGTGTGTGTGTGTGTGTGTGTGTGTGTGTGTGTGTGTGTGTGTGTGTGTCAGCATGTTTAATTAGCTGAGACAAGCAGGTGTAAAACAGTAATTAATGACACAACTGACTGACTTCATTATCGCCACATGAGCTTCTCATGCTGGCTGAACAAACACACACACACACACACACACACACACATGCAAACATACTTTACCTTTACCAAACATTACAGCCACAGTCTGTGTGTGTGTGTGTAAGGGAGACAGAGTGTGTGGTTTGCTACAAATTAGTAGAGCAACAGCAAGTGGAGTAAGTGGACACAATCATCACACACGTCGCCGTGCCGCCACTCAAACACTCATTTAGTTTGCAAATGGACTCATTACTAATGAATCACAAGCTGCTTTAGAGCAGGCTGAGCACACAGTAATGGTTTGGCCATCCTCCAGAATACAGACACTGTAACACACACATACACACGCACACACACACACACACACACACACACACACACACACACACACATTGACAGAGATTGAGAGCGAGTGTCCAAAAGCCCCAATTACCTTCACATCCAATGTAAGAGAACAAGCTAGAAAGCTAATTACAAGGCCCACACATGAAGATAGGAAACATTCAAGCCTGTGCTCACAGACACACACACACACACACACACACACACCTGAAATAGTATTTTCTTGATTTTGTCTGTGATGGTTGGTGCGTCCAATGAGCGTGTTATGGGAAATATGGTCTGTGTCATTGTATTATTACCATAAGTCATGATTACAACCTCGGAGTCTAACGATCTTGACTGAGTCATCAATAAGACTGTATAATTTAGTGATTCCAGTTTTAGCCAGATTGATTTACACTTCAGTACTCTGCCAGGCTTGAATGAGATCAAAATGATATTAGTGGCCTCCAAATGCGCCATGTTGTCATTCAGTAAGTGGAATAAATATGTTTTTTATTTACCATTCAAGTACCATCCATCTTTTCTCATGGTGATATGCCAAGACATAAATATTGCTGATGCTCTCTCTTCGTCTGTCTCCCTGGTGAGTGAGTGAGATGGCAGTGATTGGACAGAGTAATTGGACCTAATGAATATGTCAACAGCCTGTTTCTTTCTCTCCCCCATTAAGCACAACTGGATTAGATTTACTGTGCTTACTCTAACAACTTAAAGACTCCATCAGTAGGCTACTTTCCACACATACACACTCTCACACACACATCTGCACACACACAGATTGGCTTAGCTCAGTGGATCAATGGCCTCTTGGTCAATGTCTCCTTTGGGAGGGTAATCTATCTGCTCCTCACTAATGAAACACTCTGCTCTTCCTGTGCATGTGTGTGAGTGTGTGTGTATGTCTGTGTGCATTCATGGGTGTCAGATTGTGTCTAAAGTGTATGGATATGGCGTCATGTTGTTTGCTCTTAGGTTAATTACAGACTATTTTGTGTAAGCCATACATGTACTGAAGATAATTGTAAACATGTATTTAAATTGAGCTTTCATTACAAGGAATGAAGGAATAAAGGAATTAATTATTCATCTTTTAGGAATAATTACCCTGAGAAAAAGTATATGATTGACAGTATCATGTCAGCAATATTGAAATAAGTACACAGTATGACAAGATTACCTCATGACAAAAATTGCAAAAAAGAAACAAAAGCTGTGTGTGTGCTGGTGGTTACACAGAGGTGTAGTTTGTTGGGTTTGGCTGCTATATTTTCAACAATGTCTACCTCTAACACATTGTTTTAACCAAATGTGGAAAAACTAATCCATTTGTTTGTGGTCCATCAACCAAAATGATCACACAATATTAACATAGATAGACAGATAGATAGTGATTTATATATATTTCATATATATTAATATATTGTGATTTAAACAAGCCATAAAAACCCGTATCCACTATTGTCTATGCAACACATATATGTGCTTCTCTCTGAGAAATAGTTGTGGGTGTGAGTGTGGGTGTGCGTGTCTGACCATCACTCCTTCACACGTCTACTCTAGGGTTTGATTTTTGGTTTCAGTTTCAGTTAGAATTCAGTTTAGTTTGTAAGTTATCAAAGTTAGTTTATGTTTAAGCAAAACTGGACACTACCCACTCATCCACAGGTATTTTTAAAATCTGAATAATGGATTATAAATTTGCAAGAGATGCTCCATATCAGCCTTGTCCACAGCGACAAACGTCATTCTGTCCAGATGTGAAATTTGCAAAATATTACACAATCCAAATCCTCTAAATCCATTAAGTTACATTGTGAGTTCAGACTTTTCTTTTTTCTGTCCGTTGGTCAAACTTGACCTCGACCACCATTTGTGCCTTATGATCTTGTACTTACAGTTTGAACTGCAACTTAAATACAGCTCATTGTGTTTTCAACTTCTCCTCAGAGTAAAACGACAAAATGGTCCCTGGATTCTATTCTGGTGACCTTTTCAGAAACCAAGTAGAAAGAACTGCAGCTAATTTGTGTGGCAAGAACACATTGTTTTCCAAGTGTGTTCAACCTTTACAATATGTCTGACAGGATTTCAAGGTAGCTTCTGCTTGCTACACTTTTTTAATTAGGAAGCACTTGGATTCTTTTTTTCCCCTCTTAAAAACATTTCCTTGATGGCTTTCATTTTGTTTGTTTTTTTTTTTTTTGTTGTTGTTTTTTGCACCAGTAAACTCAGTGTGTGCCATGTGTCAGTTTAACTGTTAGGGTGTTTACGTGATCTCTTTCCAAGGCCACATGTATTCCAGCCAGGAGATATGAAATACAGTAGGTCAGTGGTTGGCAAGAGGCAACAGAGAAGAAAAACACCCAGCAAACCGGCACTATCTCCCCACTTCCTGCTCCGCTCTGTACAGAAGGGAGGGAGGAGAGGAGCAGATATTGTACAGGTTCCAGACATTCAGCAAATCCATGAGGGCTATATTTGGACTTTTTTTCTTTTGTTTGTTTTTTTAAACTGGGAAAGTTGTCTCTTAAACAGCCCCCTCAAAAACAGATTTAACAGCAGCCTCTTTTCGGGTTTGTTTGTTTTTCATGATGCAACTGTCAAATGGTATTCAGTGCAGCAGAAACTCTTCCCCTTTGCTTCCTCATGCAGATCTACTCCACATTCTCAGTCAGAGCTCTTAGTCAAACCCACCTGCTCGGGACTCTGAAATGTACAATAATTTAAGATTATGATCATGTCATGTATTTTTTATTCTTTTTTACTCTTTAATAAATTAGTTATATAATAGATTAGCTGTGATTTAGTGACGACTTTTTCTGAAGTGAATCTCCGAACTGAGCTCAGGTCATTTGCATGAATTGCAGTTCGTTTTGTTGACTGATTATATTTCCATCAGAGAATGTCTGGTGGGAAGTCTAAACCTGGAACAGAATGACTGGAGAGTTATTTTGTACAAATTTGAGTCTATGTAAGAAAGAATGGTAGTTTAGTGTGCTTTTAAAGGCCTGTTTAGTTTCGATAATTATGTGGCCTGACACAGGGCAAAGACATTGCAGACAAATGCACAACAGGCATGCTTGTGTAATGAAATCCTTTCTAGCACCTTTTCGAAATCTCACTTGCTCTACCTCACACATTCTCCCTTCAAGTGTCTTGGAAAGTTGTTATTCTGCAACCGCACCCTATGGTAAACTAATTTCAGTCTTTTGTCTCTCTCTCTCTCTCTCTCTCTCCTCTGTCTCCCCTTTTTTTGCTCCTTGTCTTTGCAGATTGACGTGTTGAAGCGTTTCTTAAGGTAAGAGATACTCATGTTTCGTGTTTTCTTTTTCTTGTACTTTTTTCCTCTGATTTTCAACTCATGAAACACAGCATGCCATCAGCACTTGGCACAGTGTGTGTATCACCAAACAATCTGCGTCCTCAAAATTTATTTGGCTCAGATTCCTGCGCACTGAAACACAATAACATTGTGTTGAGATAACAAAGAGACACTCTGAGTAGCACTCCCACTTTACTCCCTTGGTAAAAGCCATGATCAGAAAGGCACAGAACTGAATCATCAGGACACCTTGTGTAGGTATTATACAGCATGTGTGATATATTTGCATCCTCTAATTAGTTAGTATATAATTTTAATCAATAAGATATTTCATTAGCGCTGTATAGCAATTCTGCATAGTGCACACAAAGAGTAATAATGCACAGAAAATCCTCCAACTGAATCTGCCTGTCACAGGCTGTTATTCATAATGGGGTCCGCCTGCAAAAAAAAACCAAAAAACCCTGCCTTATAGTTTTTAAAAGGCGAGGCCACCGTTATTGTTTATTTATGGATCACGGGGTTCAGCTTTACTATATCTCAAACTTATTACTTCCAGGCTGGGATGCTGTGTAATAATATCAGCAGACTCACAATACTTTCAGAAGAAAATTAAATGTGCCACAATACCATACAGCCGGGCCTGACCTTGTGGTCGGGCATGCAGGATGTGTGTGCAGTTTATCTGCAAGGAGTGTACAGTGTGTCTATGGACACACCATGTGCTGTGCTTGCGGTGTTTTTTTTTAATTGGTTGAAAAATTTGCTGTGCAAATAAATTTGTATATTTTCTCTATAGGTTCTGAAAATACAGCAAAATTATGATTATGATCTATATTATTATAGAAGTAATGTTATGATATTGTACCAAAAATATGAATTATAATTTTAAAGGTCCTAAACACAGATTATTTTGGCCCACAGCCAAGAAAATATAGTTAAATGCTATCTGATAAGTCACAAATATAACTGAACCCTAACTGAAAAAAATCTATATATGATATATAATATTCAAATGAAGTATAAAAAGAGATAGCCTCCAAATCATTTGGTTAAAAAATCATTTTAATTTAACTTTGTGGTAAAGGTAAAAAAAAAGGTTCTTTTTTTTTTTTTTTTTTTTTTTACAATTAATTTGACGAAAATTTGCTTAACCTCAAAAATGAAATGAGTTGAAAAGGGGAAAAGAAAGCAAAAATGTCACATAATGCACTTAAAATGACAGCTATGATATTCTAATATAAAATACAAGTTCTATGAAATGTAATATTTATTTTTCTCCATTTTAATGTTTAACTGACATATAATGTTCTGATGGATGTAATTATGTTTTTGAGTTGTCTAATAACTTTTGCAATATTTGATCAGTTTCGGGGTGCCATGATTTACACAACATCACATCATAACAGGACCCAGCTTCATCCTGAGCTGAGGTCTAATCAGACCAAATAAGTAGAAACATGTGTAGGGGCACAGGGGCCTTCAACTTCAACTGCTATTGTATGACTCAGTGCTTCAGACCCTGTTGACTTCCAGACACTGAGAATGAATGGCTGAAAACATCTACAGACTGCAACTGTTTTCACAAGGACATCTCAAACAAAAATATGCTCCATTAGAATGACTGGAAAGATGCTTTGAATCATATAAAATTTTTGCAGAACATTTTTGGCCATAAGAAGTCTTTGAACTCTTTAAGCTTTATTTGAATTTGAAATACTGAGAAAACACTGTGATTCTGTAATCACTGCTGGATTTTGTCCAAATCACCAACACCTATCTCAGAACTGTGGACAAGCAGAGAGTGATGCCAATCCACCAGAGGAGTTAAGACATAAAAGGTGCCACAGTTGTAGCTACAAGATTTTTACCAAACACAGATGCCATGTTACTGTGGCCCTTAGTGTTTGTGTGGTTTGGTGCCCAAGGTTGTGCTAAAGCTTGTGTGTGTGTGTGTGTGTGTGTGTGTGTGCGTGTGTGTGCGTGTGTGTGCGTGTGTGTGTCTGCATGTTTGTTTCCAAATGTGTGTCTGTACATGAGTGCATGTGTCTACATCTTTGTCTCTGTTTCCTTCCTTGTGTGTGTGTGTGTGTGTGTGTGTGTGTGTGTGTGTGTGTGTGCGTGTGTGCGTGTGCGTGTGCGCGTGTCTGGTTCCCAGTGTTTGGAGTGGGCTCTGTTGGGACTGAGTGTAGAGCCTCATTAGTGGCCAAGGTTTGGCCAGCACACTGCTACTGGAGACTCACTCAGGGGCACAAAGTCATATGTTACTCTATTGCTGGCCCATCTGCCACACTGGCCCTCACTTGAGGCTTAAATTTCTTTACTTTTTCTATGCACTTGCATCCTTTGTAAGCAGTGGTGGAAGGTAACTATGTACATTTACTCAAGTGCTGCACATAAATACAGCTATGAAATACTTGTACTTACATAGATAAGACAATATTATTCTGTTTTATGCTTCTACTCCACTACAGGGGGGGAAATGAACTTTTCACTCCACTTCCAATTTAGATAACTAAATAAACTAAGATATTAGATAGAAATATGATAACATTTTAAAATGTAATGCACTGACAAAATCTGGATAACTACATCCCCCAACCCACCCTATCTAGGGGTCATTCTTAGCCTCAGTAATAAAAAAAAATTGATATTGCAACTTGAAAAAAAGTTTATATTAATGTATTTTGTGCCTCCTCTGATTGTCATTCATTGTTTAACTTCTATTTGTTAAACAATCATGTTTTAAGTTTTAGAACTATAGTTCCCATAGGGCCATAAGAAAACTAAACAAGCAATAATCTCACTCTACACAAACAATAACCCTGTGCAACAATCCTGTGCAATACTGACCGCTGCTTTTATTTATTTGTTATTTACTTATTTATTATCTATCTTAGCTCAAGTACAATTACCCTCCTCAATTGCAATTACACTCTAATTCAAGTGCAATTTACCCTCCCTTCACTTTTTATTTTAGATATGCATACCATATTTTTATATTCAGCCATCGCTTTTTTATGTTTTATCTGGTTGCGTGTGTCATGTTCATGTCATGTTTGGTTGTCATGTTTATCTGTTTTTAAAGCACAAATGGAGCAGCGCGTGCATTCTCATTATAATCTAACATATAATGAAAATAAAGCTTTCTATTCTATTCTATTCATAATGCTTTGAGGGATGTAAACAGAAGTTATAATGTTGCTATGGATTCAGTGAGTTTTTGCTGTGGGCAGTGACTCGAGCCCTGTTTCTTTTTAGCCTGTATTTGTTTACATTTTGCCAAACTGGCACCATTAGAAGTATGCTGATGTACCCATCAGTGGATTCATTTGATACTGAAGTAAAGTTATTAAGTGAAGATTCTCAGGCAAAGTCTGGAATTATAAGGAGCATCTTTTTTGTATGATTTCTACTGGACATTTGTGATGGACATCAGAGATAATGATGTCCTCCTTTAAGTCACACTGACTTAAAAAATAAATAAATAAAAAATCTGCGCTATGGCTTCGTGTTCATTTATCACTGAGTTATGACTCCAAGAAGGAGTACAGGTTTTGATGGAAATTGCGGCAATTAGGTGCCTGGAGTACTTGATTGTCTTCATGAGCTGTGTGTCACAGCCACTGCTGCAGCTGCAGGGCCTGGAGAGGTGCACCTCACAGTTTGAAAAACCTCCATTACAGATTAAACTCACCATATAAAGCACTTGACCAACTGCAGCAAAAATAATGACAGTGTTCTGGCACTGTCAGGGGCTGTTCTGCATGGTAACTAGTTTTACCTTACTTAGAGTACTTTTTTTTTTTTTTGCTAATAGCCTATTCTGTTCTTTTACTTAAGGAAAAAAAAATACTGCAGGGCTTTTCTTATAAAAGATTATTTTATAGTATTATTAGTACTTTTATTTCACTTAATGATACTAATACTTCCTCCGCTGCTGTTCATACAAAAGGCATGTTTTAACCAACTGCATGCTTGTGTATGTATCTTGTGGAATCATGCAGCTGTCAGTCACGTTCAGTTAAATCTCTCCAGATGGCAGGTAAGAGATGAAAAGGCAAAAATACGCCATCTGATGAATCCGGATGTCAGCTGATAACATTTCTGGGCCTGTTTTGAATAATTCTGCTTGATTAAATAATAGAACGTTTCTCACACGGCTGGACATGAATTTAAAGTTAGAGTGACAGTCACACAAGGCAGGTCAACAGGGAGGCAGGTAGGTAGATAAATATAGACGGACATGCACAGGTAGAATGACCGCTGCCTGAACTGGTCCTGTGCATGATGTCACTGTATGTGTACAACAGCTCTCAACACTTTAAGTTGTGTAATGTGTTGCGTTCGTGATAAAACCTGTTTACAGCCTTAGCTTTAATAGCTCCACGCAGCAGGAGAAAGGTTAATTATCACATCCTGTTACAGACAGACAGGACACCTCCCTCTGTCAAGCACACACACATGCACTCTGAGCCACACAAACACGCCGACCATCAAACAAAACTGTGTGTGTGTGTGTTTGTATCTGTCATATAAAGATGTAATCTAGCATCTGTTTGTCCTCATTTCCCTCATCACTCACTTGAGCCCTTCATTTCCTTTTTACTCCACTCACTTCTTCCTGTATCCTCCCTCCTCCCTTGCCAGCGCCCGTGACGGGACCGATGCCACAAAATTCATTTGTGTTGTCATTCGTCAGGAAGAAACGGACAAAGTCCCCTGTGATCACGTTTCTTCACTTTGATACTATGTGTGAATTGGGCAGGTTTATCACATCTCTTGAAAGAAATGGGGCACAATTCAAAAATGAAATGACAGATGAGTGGACAGAGGTGTTCAGTGGGCGTTGAAGCAGTGAAACACTGAAAACGATTGCTGTTGTGTTCTCTGTTAGAAGCCAAACAATTTACAGCAAAAACAAATGAAACTGACATTTCAAAAGGAACCACAAAGAAGTGGAATTTCTTTTTTTCAAAATCTGAACAGCTCCTCCTTAGATCATGAACTCTTTTACAATATCTCTGCTCTCTTTCATGCCATCTACTCGATTCTTCTATCAACTTTATCTCTCTCCTCAAACACTCCCATCTCCTTCTTTTACTCCCCTTCTACTAAGAATCTCTCAGTCCTCTTATCCTCCTGTTTTGCGCATATCCACCCCCTACTTGTGTTGTCTCCCATCCACCTCCTCTCTCTTTCCATCCTCGTTTCATTGCCAGTCTAGACAGCTTCTCCAGCAGGCGCTGGGAGAGCCGGAGAAAATAGGGTGAGAAGGAGTTAGGGAGAGAGGGAGAGAGGAAGGGAGGAAAGGAGCCAAGGGGATAAGGAAGACTGAGCGAGAACAGAGAGAGATTAATAGATCAAGCGGAGAGGCGTATGATGAAAGTTTAGAAGAGTATGGAGAGGAAAGGAAAGGAAATGAAAGGAAAGGGGAGGGATGGGTCAGGTTAAGGTAGGATTGGAGCAGAGAGGAAGGAGGGGGGAGGTACGGGGAAGGGAGAGATCTGAGTAAATCAGGAAGGTGCTATGTGGAGGGGAGAGGTGCGGAAGAGGCTATTTTAATGCAGGGTAGAAATCAGGTGCTTGAGGTGGGAAGAGAAGGAAGTGGCGAAGGAAAAGAGGGAGGGGAAGCGATGGGAGGTGGGGAGCAGAGAAGCAAAAGAGGTAAAGAGAAAAGAAGTGTGGAGGAAAGGGGAGGTAAAGAGGTGGTGAGGGGGTAGAAAGAGAAAAAGTCCTATGAAAAGGTGGGGGCTATGTGAGAAAGAGGAGGGAGCACAAGGATGGATGGATAGACAGATGTATGGATGGATGGATGGAGTATGTGTAGGAGAGAGGACAGGAACAGTGTGGTTGTGCTTTTATGGGAGGACACCGGCTGCAAGGAAGTGAGGTGGGTAATAAGGCCATAGCTCATTCCTGTGGAGATGTGCGTGCGTGTGTGTGTGTGCGTGTGTGTCTCAGACAGTGTGTGTGTTCACTAGGTGTGTGTCTGTGTGTGCCTGGGTAGCTGAGAGGGAGCAGCCTCTGTCCTATTAGTGACTACCTCTCACTGAATGACTTATATGCACCTCGTTTTTCACCAACGGGACGACAGCAGATGCTCAGGAAGAAACAAACACACACACGCACACACACACACACACACACACATACACACACACACACACACACACTTGCACTCTCATGCAGCCACAGGAGCGGCGACAGAAGAAATGTGCTCCTCCTTCCTGATGTGAAGACAGAGCGCCATCAGCACGGAAAAACCAACAGCTTACAACAAAGTGTCAGATCGTAGAAAGATATGTTATGAGATTGTACGTGAAGAACAGTACTGGTCGAGTTGAAAAATGTGATCAGTTACACACATTACTCATCAAACATTTAATTACATAGAGTGACACAGGCCAACCTGGATGTTCGCGTCATCCCGGTTCCCTCGACAAAAAGCCAGTGGGGTTTTTACACGGGCTTTTGAATTACTGCTGAAAATAAGCTCTGTAACAAACTAAAGTTTATGAGACTGACAAGTTTTGTTCAGCAGGATAATCTTCACAAATGAACACCACATCTATGATTTTTAAGCCTAAATACAACCGTTAGATGTAAAAAGCTAATGTGAGGCTATAAATCAACTACTCCACGGTCACATTGCTTCAGTGTACCCACCACTAAACTTCCAACTTGTAGTTTGATTTAGCTCTGACCTCTTTTATGAAGGCCTTTCCTCTTACTAAGTTAGTAATAGTTTGCAAAAGCGCAAGTTTAAACACAACAAGGCTGTAAAGGTGGAATGGTGAGTAGATCAGTTTTCATGTTCGGTATGATGAGGTTAAGTTTTCCCGACAACCTCTCATTTAGCCTCTTGTTAGCAACTGGCCTTTTTAAAGAGAAGTCGAAGCTTAAAGAAGTCTTGACTGGGGTATTTATTGATGTATTTTATTCACAGAATAAAACATAAAAAGCTCTAGATCATATATTAACCACAGACCTTATTTCAGTTAACCTAAAACCGATTCGAAAACCCCATAGACTTCGGGACCAGGGAATCAGAAGGGATAAATACGAAGTAACTTTCAGGTTTTAGGACTCATTCCTGTGGCACTCTGTTATTACATTACTTTTGTTACACAGCCTAGCTCTGTCAAAGGTGCCTTTAAACAACAGCAACACCTCAGTGGCCAAATGTCACATGTTCCATATTTAACTTGAGACATGACTCAGTTTTATTTCCCATCATTTGGTACATGCTAGGCACCTGCCCATGCCTCCAGCCTCTGCACTAAGCTAACACATACTGGAGCGGCCTGTCATCTCAACACGAAACTGACATCAACCCTCCATCAAACTCTTAGTGATACAGCAGAAAATTTCCCCCTTAAAGAGAGAGCCAATGTCCTGACGTCTGTTCCTGCTGTAACTAATGAAGTCTGTCATTCAGCATTTCTACTGTCAGTCTTTATAGCTCCTTTTGAATTCGCTGGATCTATTGTATTACAATGTTGGATTTTATTTTGATGTAACTTCCAGCAGTGGTGCATTTGCAGCCATTCTGCCAAATGTTTCTTGATGCTAAGTAGGAGATATGTCAGTGTCAAACACTCCCAATATCTTGGACTCAGAATTACATGTCAGAGGCTGACATGACCAGTTTTTTCCCTCTCAGCTGCTCCTAAGTAAGGTTGAAACAATATGACAGGAACATTATCGCAACCTGGTCTCGACCATATCCATAAGTTCTCTTCTAAAATAATGATTACATCTTTTTAGTTGTAATCTGCTGTTAAAGAACCTTTACAGCACTCACTAATCTCTGTCCTGATGTTATCACAGATATACATGTCTGACCTAACCCCAGCTCCTTGACTCACTCATGGACTCACCTCCTTTGTCGAGCTGTGACGCTGCAAAGGTCCAGGGCTTCTGGGGAATAGTTTTTGTTGAGGGGTGCTAAAAAACAGAAACATCAAATGAAACGATATTAGATTGTTTTTCAAAGAACTGCTGTCCTCATCTAGACTCATATCTAGAGCCTGTGTTCCATGGTTGGATTTTCTAACAGAACCAGGAAGTTCTTCTTTCACATTGACTCTCTATTGTTGCCATGCAGCATTGCTAGGATTAGTAATTGTGAATTAATTACACCACTAATTGCAGACCAAATAACATAACTGTAACACAATGCAAGAAAAACAACAAGAAAAATTAAAAAAAAAAAAAAAATATATATATATATATATATATATATTAGTGTCATGTGACAACTTCAACTAACTGTGAAGAAGCCCATCATGAGTTTATATACTGTCCATCTTGGCTCACTCAGGCTGTCCAGGACCTCTCATGTTCATAAGCACCTCTGGAAAACCACAGCCCATTTCACGCATGGAAACAGATCATCTTCTGTTCAGCTAACAACCTTGTACACTTACATAGTGGGTGTCTGAGTGCCGTATAATCAGTCGCTCCAGGGAATTTTTAATTGCAAGATATTTAACAAAATCCTCTGCTATCTTGCAAGGGTTTGCAATTTGGACCAGTTCCTCACACTTCTTCTACATACACCTCAAACCCTTTTAATATTTCTGAAACAGTGCCATTGTGTCAGAACAATAAAGTGAAAGAAGTCCGGTGGGTATTTAAAAACAATTTCAAATTCCATTTAAAGAGAGATGGGTGGAGGAGAGCACTTTCCTAATTGCCTTACAGTTTTGTAGAAAAGCCACGAAGAAATCATCTCAGTTCAAATCTAGGAAAGGATTGGCAGTTGGTACTAGTACAAAAAAAAAAAAAAAAGCAGTTGTCTTCATACCACACACACACATACATACATACATACATACATACACAGTTAAAACAGCTTTTCAAGCCCATCTTGTCCTTGAAAGTGAAAGTTCATTTGTGTTATTGTAATTTACCATCTCCATGGTGACATTTTCTCCTGACAGTGAGGACTGACCCCGTCAGACTGCTTACCTACTGGAGTCTAAGTGAACCCAAGGACTAATGGTTTGGCGAAAGGGAATATAAAAATCTATCCCAATAATTTTAGCCATTTTAATTAAATTTATGCATATTCCTCCCTGTGAAGAATTTGGGGCAGCTGTATCAGCGAGAGGGGGAAGGAAAAAGAGAGAGAAAGAGAAAATGGGTCACTTTAGCGGAGGGACTGAGAGGCTTCATTAGGAAGCCCGTTGCGGTCGCTCTGTGGCCATTCTAATTCTGCTCCAGCATTCCCTTTCAGCACTCATGGGAATCCAATATCAGCCTAACATTTGTGATCTCGTCAAAAGCAAGACATGCGCAGGAGTCAGGTTACGCTGGTCTCACCCGCCGCCACCTCAGTGACACTCTGCCACCTTTCTCTATTTATTCTGCCGTAATTATCGCTCTATCTCACTCGCCTTGGAGAGAAAAATGTCAGGTGTTTCTTATCCAGAACTTTGCAAGTTCTTAGTGAGAAAAGCTGCACGCATTGTCTGCCAGTGAAGGAATTAGGATGTTAGCACTGAGACAATTTGATGTTAACTGTGCAAGGGAATTAGATGTATTGTGTAATTTTGCCTTTCAAAGATGATAGCTGAGCAGACGGAACAGGGCAAAGCTCTATCAGAGTTTCTACACTTGAGAAGCTCTTCCTCCCTCTTACATCTCATTTGCCCTTTCTCATTTGCTATAATTCTCCTTATCTCCTTATCTCCCTCTCTCCACCTCACCCCCATAGCACCCATTCATTTTTCTTGCTTCCCCTCTGTGTTGTAGACACTTTCACTTCATTCGCTCTCTCAGTCATTCGTTCTCTTGGCCCAGAGCACAGTAGCGTCTAATATGTCTTTAAAAGTAGGACACCAGTGAGTAATTTGTTGCACCTACCAAATGATAATTCAGAATTGTCACCATATATCCATGACTACAGGGCCACCCCAAGCGCACAATAGCAGCTGCTGCTCGGGGAGAGCAGTCATCGTGATTTTCTTGTCATTGTAGTGTTAAATAGAATTTGAAAATATAGGATTATTTCACAAAGGCATGACACCGTTTCGCAGCAGGGATTTTTGTACCTTTTGTGCAAGCTGTGTCATTACACTGCCATTACATGGAATTTTGTTATGCTGTAGATTGCTCACAGCCACCCTCTGCTGTAGTTTTTCTTCCTACCAGTAAACATAAAAAGAATATCTTCCTCAAATTTAAGCCCTTTTTTTCCTGTAACGTCATGGGTCGGTACAGGCAGTTTTCAAGTGCTTTGGCCTCTCAAGAGACAGGATGGAGCAGATCATTACTTCTGAACCATCGTTAATTTCCACATCTTACTTAAATAGCTTGAATGGTGCCCTCCAACAGTTTAAGGGTGTGCGATTTTAGAGCTCTGTTGTAAATAACCCCAGTGATGTCATCAGGTTATCTCAGCTTTGACTTAGAGATTTTGTTTGGTTGGTTGTTTGTTTGATGAATTGTCTGATGGGGTCATAGAATTTGAAAAGTCCCTGTTAAGATTCGTTATGGGAAGTGTGGAATTTGGGTTTTTTGAGTTTCACTCATACTAGTGACTAAAAGTTAAGCTCTCTTTCCCACTGCTGCATCACTTTGACTTTTCTTCTTCAATTTGTCTCATGCGAGTCATCTAACTGTATAGAAGTGTCAGACTGGAGTGCTCTGGAAAGTATTTAATCCTGCATCAGTAAATGTTTTCGGCCACTTGAGGGCAGAGCAACAAGCTGGTAACACAAGAGTCACACATTATCACCTAACATTGATGGTTCCAGCCAGTGTAAGTCTAATATTTTTTATTTATCAAATCCTTTCAACAGATAGTCTTGTTGAGACTGTGATCTCAGCGGGACCTGTGTACAAGAATAAACATATGCAGTTTAAATACGGACAGACACAGAAAATTCACACTCAGACTTGAGTACAGTCTTTTAAAATCCTCCAGTGAAATTAGAGATTTCAGTTTCACAGTTTTCTGCATCTCACTCTAGTTATAAGGAGCGTAGTATCTGAACCCAGTTCTCCCAAGCTCATTTGGAACATGGGGTTGAGCTGATGTTAAAATATGCTGTGACCTGACATTGGAAGTACTAGTTGGAAGTGACATTGGAAGTGTTTATATGGGATCAGAGAGTAGAGATAACGCGGCCATTTTTTGCAGTAAAGCATTATAGATAAATAAAATCCAATGCAATTCCCTTCTCTCAGTTATGGAGGACCAGCCCACCTTTTCATTTTCACAAGATATGGTGGTGAGTGAGGACTTTGTCCGATGCACTGTGATTTAGTGAGTCAGGATGCTGTAAGGCAGAGGGAGAGGCATGCACATACACAATATCACCACAGTCAAGAGCAGACAGAACTGCAGCTTGCTCACTGGTCTTGTAGAGCGGTAAAGTTAAACCGAAACAATGAGCTGAAAGGCCATAAAACTCTCTGTCGAGCTGAGGACAGCTGCAGAGTTAGCTGATAATTTTCTGTGGATCGGTCACAACAAGCAACACTTTTGCTCTTACATGTGATCATTTTCCACATTGTTAATCGAAAGATATTGGCTAGTGCAACTTTTAAATTTAAATGCCTTTTGAATTGTAAAATATCAAATAGCTCACAGTTAAAAAGCTTCACATATGGCAACAATAAAGCTCTTATCATCTAAAGCCTTGATCATACAGACAGCTGCAGACTTGTATATGAACAGCTGATGCTGTTATAACCAGGGGTCTGCACACACATTTCACACGTTTCACACTGGAAAACAAAGAGGAGGAGGTCGTCTTGTGTTCGGCTGAAAAACAACAAAAGAAAAAGCTTAACAAGAATAGGACCACTGATAAGGAATATTGTGTTATTATCACTAGGATAAACTATGAGGTGTATTATCTCGTTTTCAGGGGGTCTGAAAAGAAAGAGAAAAAACGTGCATACATACGGTGCACAAAACAAGGCTCCAGTTTGCTTTTCTAGTGCAAGCACAGTCCACATGGTTACAAACTTTGGGCTAATTGAACATCCAGTTTAATCTCTCCATACATACGTGTGTGTGTGTGTGTGTGTGTGTGTGTGAGTGTGTGTGTTGTGTGATGTTTTTCCATATTTCTGTCATTGTTCTCATTCACTGTGATGAATAAGTGTTTTCTCAAAAAAAAAAAAAAAAAAAAAAAAAGCCAACAGAGACATACGACTCAAAACCCAACTCTTTGGTTTAACTCCCCAGAAATGTTCTTGCGTTAGTAAGTTAAATCAACACATGAAGGCACACTGGAGCATTGTAACCTGATTTGAATCAAAACGCAAGATGTAGCTGTTCTTATCCTACTTTAGGTTTTAAGTGGAGCTAATTTTTTTATGTGGCTGAGGATTAAAGTGTGACTTGAGGTTCCATCCTGTGTGTGTGTATCCTCCTCACTCGCTGTCTCCCTGTCATCTCGCCGTCTCACGTATGGGTTGCTGGCTGAGTGAACGTACACATTCGTGGTTGAGAAAAAAATTCTCATTCCACGGGAGGCCTTATGTAGTCTCAAGAAGGTCACTTGAGAAGGCTGACTTGAATTATGCAGGCATTTGTGCATCGTGTGTCCTCTCAAAGTGCTTAATCATCCGTGCAGGGGCAGATTAGATGCCTGTCCCTCTGTGCAAACTCTTAAACGTCAGACGCTCGCGCAGACTTTGTAAACAAGTTCAAGTTGTTTACGCAAAACTGTGTCATGCCGCTCTGAGGGCCCCTGTTGCCAACTTGACCTGCGATAACCTCCTTAACATTCTGGGCAAACTTTGATCAGTGCAGCATATGTACCTCGAAAGAGTAAACATGTTTACAAGGTTAAATTTGATGCTGGAATATACTTTTTATAGAAAATTATACCACTGACGAGCATTTGATCTGGAAACGTTTCACACCACAGTCGGAGGAGAAGGTGCAGCGAGAGGAAGGTTGTGTCTGGAGATAAAGTTTGTAGGTAATGATGTCAGTGTTATGCATGGCCCTACTGTGACTCTACATTTAATAAAGCAGAGCTTAAGAGACTGCCGTCTGATGCCCACTCCGATGCCCACTCTGCTGCCCTGCTTACCCACTTGCCTTGATGTTGAGTCCAGTTGACAGAAACCTAAGAAGAGTGTTTCACACATGCTGAGTGAAGTCAAACCAAAGTAAACCAAGTTCCACTGAGCTGCCCTGGTTAGGGTTAGACATAAAAAAATTATCTGGGCCATTGCTGTGCAGATCAGCGCAGAGGTAGTTTGGTTCGTGGTGTGATCGGGATATGTGAAAGCATTCCTGTGACCTAAATAATATGCCATTTTTGCCCCGAATCCTTTCTGCCATCAGCAGAAGCCCGTAAGGTGATGTCCTCATGAGGCAACTCGGGTTGTATTCCCTTCAAATTACTATCAACGTTTTAGCGTTTACTGAGTAGTCACTTCAGCCATCAACATAAAAAGGGATTCAAAGGCTGCTCTGAAGGGCTCCCATGAGAGTCCTCGCTGAGATTCAAAGCAACTGGAAGGGTTTGCAGACAGGCTTTCACCATGGGTGCCGCTTTATCACACAAAATCTGGGGAGGAAACTGCAGTAATGCCACGTCCTCCAAAAACAGGATAAACACAACTTCTCTCAGCTTATTGTGCAAAAGCTGTAAACTGAAATTGCTTGCGCCAACATGAGCTTTCCAAATGATCTAGTTTCCAAACACTTCCTCTCCTGCACACGGCTGCATGAGGCTTTAATTACTTCTGCTGGGCCAGCACAGGTGAGGCACATTCTCACTAACAAGGTGGTTTCCAACCGGGGAGCACTGAAAGCCGACAGGAAAACAACATGATGGAAAGGAAAACTGGTGCCCGCTATAAAGGGTAACCGATGCTTATAATAATCCTCCGCCCAACTGATTTCGCCAGCCATCGTCAGATCGTTACAGAAGAAACATGGTGCAAGTGGAGAGGAATCCAGGGTGGGATGTGTCATCAACTGAAAATAAAGTGTGAACTAGTTTTCACACATGGTGCAAATACACATTTACCACAGTGCAAATATAGTCTATGCAAGCTATGAAGGCAGCACTGAAATCTACACCACGTCTTAGACAGATCCCCAGAGCCAGGCAAAGACACTGATTCTTCAGATTCTTCTCTTGATGACGCTGAGTGAGGTGTTGCCATTATGACCAGGAAACAGCAGGTGCTCAGTGTCAAGGAACGCAGCAGTAATTACACATGTCCTAGTTTTCATTTGAAATGAAATCGCTCCTGATCTTAACACCACCAGATTCTGCAGTTAATGTATGCTGCCATCATCGTCTCTGGCTTTATTTAGTAAGTCGGTCAGCAGCACAAACACAGGAACGGTGTAACAGCACAGACTAGTGGCGGCTCTTTCTTATGGCACCTTGCTCTATTTGCCAGTGACAGAATCATTTTAGCCATCTTAATAGTGCCAATAATAAACTAATCTGCATGTTATTGTTGTTTTATTATATCATGACTCACAGCCTGCTGCAAAGTGGCAGCTAACAATAAGAATTAGTGTATGTCCTAACTGCTCAGATTGGATATGCTTTGTTTTAAAAGAAGACAGCTGTACGGCAGTGGCTGATTCACAGCACCACTGCAGAAGGTTGTTTGTTTAAGTTCAACCAAGGGTGGATTTCATAACACAAACAACTGTGCAACTGCCCATGATCCTTTGAGACCCATCCTTATTTCACTCCACCAGAGGAGTGATTTCTATTTTGCTGCGACTCAGTGTGCTCTGCTGCACTCCATAGATGGCAGAAGAATTCAGCACGATGACACAGGATCGTTACAGTTGAAGAACTCGGAAGAGTAACATCTGGATGTGTGTATGTGTGTGTGTGTGTGGGTGTATGTAATTGTGTGGGTATGTATGTGTATGTGTGTATGTAATTGTGTGGGTATGTATGTGTATACAGTCTCTCTCTGCTCACTCTCTCTCACACGCCTCTGTGCTGGTGTTCTCATGTGCCCTGGTGCAACCCCTTTGATCTGTCAGAGTTTATACTTATCATACTGAGGTGCTGTATGCTTTTCCCACTCCAGCTTTTCAGCCCCTCATCCCCTCACATCCCCGTACGGCTTGTAAGTAGCTGGCATGGAAGCCTTAAAAGCCTTAAAAGCCCCCCAGTATCGGAGTTGAGCCGGGGCTGTCCATTTGACCCAACCTGCTTTTGGAACAACTCGGTTGCAGCAGTTGAACTCCGGGTGCACATAGGAAGCTTGGGTCTGAATGCTATGACATAAACATACACACACACACGCACACACCAATGCAAAGGCAAGTTCCAGCAGACACAAACACTAGGAAGTTAGATAAAAGCCAGAGTTGGCTTTAAGAGCATTCGGTTCTGAAAGACCAAGACTCTGTTCCTAATCCCTTTCCCACTTTTCCTCTTCCCTTCCTTTCTCCACCCTCTTTACTTTCCCTCTGTATCTCTTCTTCCCTCTCGCAGGAGAATTCTGGGGAGATTTCTTACTCTTTCATTCCTCAAGGATGAAGCAGCACAGTGGACCTGTGTACTGAACCAGGTAGGCACTGATTATCACGATGACCTTCAGACAGACACATGCTCATACATATACACCCTTCCCTTTCTGTCAAAAGCATGTGTATCATTTATATTGCTAAAAGGCTGTGCCATGTCTACCGTGAAAGACACAGAGAGAAAGCACAGAAAGAAGGAGGAAGCCGTGGAATCTTTCTTCAAATAAAGACAGTGAAGGCAGCAGAGAGAGAGGGACTCATCCTTGGGGACAGAGAGAGCGAGTTTAGACCCTGTCGACAGGATGAAAGTTTAACCAAACATCAGGTCCCCACAGGAGTGGCAAATCTGCTGCCGTCGCACTGGACAGAGTGATGGAAAGACATGCAAAGAGACAGACAGGCAGACCATACAAGACAGAGCGGCGATCCCCAGCTGTTTTTAAAACGCTGCCTCTGATACATTATTGAATACGCAGATCTCCAACGCATCGCTGAGCTTTCCTCTCATGTTAGTGCTCAAGTTGGAATGGCGTCACCATTCTAAATATAAAGCATTCACTCACCCCCTCTTTGGTTTGTTAAAAGATGCAGAGGCTGCGCGTAGGCTGTGTGTGTTGCTCTGAGTGGCACTTTCCTTTTTCGATGCTGGCTTGAGTTTGAGTTGAGTTTGTGTGTGAGTCATTTTGGTAGCAAGCCTCGCCAAACTTCAAAAAAACAAAAAAAAGATTTCATCAAACTCTTTGAAAGCATTGTTAGATGATGCACAGAGTACACTGAGCCGAGTGGAGGGCTTCACTGGGAGTTACACGTACTGTTACAGTAAAGGAAGTGAGACGTTATCGAGGGGATTGATTTTGAATCAGACAGCATGTGGAACACTGCAGGTCTACAACTATCTAGTGCAGCAATAACGTACTTTAGGACAACTCAGCTGGCCCTTCTTTGATAAGTCGTATTTGGGTGAGTATTCTGAGGTCAGTGTCCTGAGATTTTGTGCAGGTGGAGTAACCAGATCTGGTCTACAGGTGGCAGCAGAGCGACATACCCAGCAGGCATGTTTCTGTAGCAGACTTGATTGGCCCATTTTTACCAGCAAATCCCCCAAAAGCGCCCCCCTTCATTTATCTCTCTGTCTCATCCAAGACAGGTTTTCAAGCAAATGATTCCTCCTGGCCAAGGAAAACAGTGGAAAAAAACTATCAATATTTTTTTTTTTTTTTTTTGATAGATCAAGCGTGCAGACGGTTAAAAAAACATGAAAAATCTCATCCTCTTCTATTTCAGCTCCCACTTTTCAACTTCATGTTCCAGGATGAACCATGAATAAAGGTAAGAAAGTCGACTTCAGCTTGACCTTATTTCGGTGTGTTTTAAGATGCAGGTTGTTCTGTCTGTTTGTCTGGATGCAGGGACATCTGGGTCCAAACACTGCAGGGGGAGCATCAGTGTATTTAGTTGTATACACGTTTGAGGGTGTGTGTCTCTGCTTTCTGACAGATGTTGTAATGACTTGATTAGCCGTCTGGCTGCCAGTTTCTCTGTGTGAGGTTGCTATAGTGACTGAAGGGTGAGCGTTGGGGAGGCCAGAGTGGAATATGAGGGTGCCGAGGATGAGGAGAGGGGGAGGAATAGGAAATGAAGTGCCTCGTGCCTCCGGCCTGTGTGTGTGTGTCTGTCTGTCTCTGTTTTCGTGTGCATGAGTGGGTGTGTTTGTGTGATGTTTATGTCTGTTTGTTTGTTAGTGTATCTGTACAAAGAGCAGCAGCATTGAAGAGACACTCATCTGTGTAATTGGGATTACACATCGAGTCTGCCTGGCTGTGACGGGGATCCTGCGGTGGCTGGAGTGTGGGCTGGGGGTAACCTGCTCTGCCTCACAGACCAACACCATGAGTGGGTCACACTTCGTATCACTTATCACTTAAATTGACACGTCAGTGGAGCTGTTGTGCAAACTGGTACAAGCAAGAGAAATGCCCCCTGCCTTTGTGAGCACAGGGACTGTACAAAGAGTGCAGTGTGCAGCACCAAGCTTGAAGCTTCAACTTCAGGTTGCTCATCATTTCATGTTTGTGTTCTAAGGAAGTGGTTATCAGCCTCAGGGTCAATGTCCCCACAAGAGGTTGAAAGATAAGTCTGAGGGGGCCTGAGATTATTGACAGGATTTGCTACACAAAATTTTTTTTTTTTTTTTTCCTCTACTGTTTGCTTTTCTTTTGTGTAATACCTGACAGTTTTATATCCTCAGGCCTTGAAAAAAGTTATTTAAATGTAACAATCTGAGAGGAGAAAACTCTGCTTGGTTGAAATTCATATAAATCAGAGATGTCTGGCAGTTTTGTTTTAAGGAGTCTCAAACCACGCATGCTTCCCAGATTGTTTGTGTAGCTCAACTTCAACTTTTCTCTCCTGTTACCGATTCCAGTATCTCAGCTCAGGATATCTGCTGGTCTGGAGTACTGATCCAATACCACTGTTCTCCTAAAATCTTCAAGTCTGAATACCTCACTGTGTGTAACTCATTTGAGTAATTTTTCTGTAAGGCAACATGAGGTACGTGATCGCTGTGGTGCTAAAGACCGAGTCAATGGCCCACTGTGACAGAGTGAATGTGACTGATAACACAAACACAGAATTTTTTACCACAACGTTTACAAAGAAACTGCATTTATTGTGAATTGGTCACATTATAGCCTATGCCTCATCCATTTGATAAGTTTATACTGCTGTGATTTGCTAATTTTGTTGAAATATTCTTCACATACACACATGTTGAAACTATTTGTTTTCTACACACACACACATGCACACACACACACACACACACACACACACACACACACATATATATATATATATATGTACACATTTATACTATTTATTAAGCCCTTAATCCACAGAGGATGCACACAGCCCATACTCAGAAACTGCCCTAAAACAAGCCGTCAGGACTTCCATGAATTTGTGATGTCACAACAAAGCAGTCACCGCCCTCAGCTATGCCCCCAGCATGGCCCATCTCTATTGAGTACTATAACACTACTACTTTAACACTATTCTTCTACCAATTATTACATTTATCTTGCTGTTTTAAGCGTCTAGCGTCCCGTTGTCACTTGGAATAAAAAAATAAAAAAAAACAGCTATTTTTATGGCTGTGTGTGTGTGGACTGCAAACTTGCTTACCCCACAGTTCAGGGATGATATCCACTGCCTTGAGTTGCAGCTCTGAAAAAAGGACTACCTGTTTGATGGCTTTGTCTCTGTAGCTGTTGCCCAGGCAAAGCATACTTCGTATATGCAGTCTTCCACTCTTGCTGTCCCAGCTGCCCAATCACCCGCCTACCTGGTGTCCCAAATGGTCTCAGATTCTGTAGCTATGCAGGCTTCCCCGGTTGGCCTCGACACACACTGGCACACCTGGAGGGTCGACCAGCCGAGGAGAGTAAGCTGGAGGCAGGGGCAGCTGGCTCTGCTACTTCTGCATTGGACCTCGATGCTGCAACACTGTGGACGGTCAATCTGAAGCCACCATATGATCCAGGGATTTGATCATCCTTAAGGCTCCGGCGTATAGCTCCACACCAAATCTAGCTGGAGCATTTTAGTCTGAATTTGACCGTCTGTTCGGCTCATTTCAGCGCTGACTGACCATCGCCATTTGCGTTTACAGTGACTTTTACCAGGCTGCAGTAGTCGGCTACAGTGCGTTCACCTGTGGTTGGCCTGTCTGTGCGTCACTCAGATAATGGACAGCCAATCAGAAAGGAGGGTTAGGGTTAGGGTTCTTGCTAGAGCTCCAAAGAGAAGCATGAGAGAGGAGATGTAAAACTACACTGAGATGGTTTTTGGTTCTCAAAACCACAAATATGTCTTGTTATGGACATCAACAGTTCAAATAAAACACAGGAGTGTAAAATATGAGACCTTCAACATAAGCTTATTGTGTCCTTTTGGTTTGATTGGCACATGTATTTGCCCTTATAACTTGTTATTGTTATATGAGTAATACTGCTGTGAAATACTCTCTTTTTTTCTGAGAATTCAGTGAAATTCAAGAAAATGCTAAATGTTAAATGTAATGCAAATGTGAAAAAATAGAAGACAGAATTATTAAAAGAAATATGCGGTTGCATTAAAATGTTGATATTTTAATCACTGAGGTTAAAAACAACCTGTCAGAATGAGTTGACGTGTTCCCAGGGGGGCACCTTAAGTGAACTAATCTCATTTTTCTTGGCAGTTTAAAGCAACCTTTAGGCTCTTTTACCAGTACACACAGCAACCCATCTTCATGCGTGTCTCCTGTATCTCAGTGTGCAGCCTTCTGTGTATAATAGTCATTGTGAGAGATATAATGTGCTGTACCATACAGGGCTGGCTTCACACAGGGATTACACCTAGATGATTCTTCAATAGAGAATTTAGTCTCGGGTAGCCGAGCTTAATCCGCGCCTGTGGAAGCGGACCACAGTGCTGTGGAGCTGTGGCCAGATATGACAGAGAACAGAGAGCAACCAGATTAGTTCTTACTAGAAAGAGGGCTGAGCTTGAAGCCGCTTGACAGAGCGTCTTTTGACAACTCCTCCCAAATCTCTCCACTCTCTCTAATGACATCTGAGGGAAACATTGTTCCCCTCTCTGTCTTTTTGGCTCTCTCTTTCTCTCTCCCACACTGTCCCTGTCTCTCTGTGTGAGGTGAGTATAAGAAAAAGACAGAGATAGAGTGTGTGTGTGTGTGTGTGTGTGTGTGTGTGTGTGTGCGCGCGCGCGTGTATCGCTTCATTAGGTTGTAGATTTCTGGGTCATTCATAGCCTTGTTCCCTCTGTCTCAGATGCTGTAATTACCCTCACGTGAGTCACATCTGATAATTAGGATGGTCCGAAAAGGACTTAGTCGCACACACCCACACAGTGTGCGCGCCTACACATGTGACACACAAGCACACGTACACACACACCAGTCATTAGTGGAGAGCTTAACATACAGTACAGTGCTAATGGGATTATCATTGCTGAGGGTCCCACTCATCAACCTCTTATTCCTCTCTCTATTCATCATCAGGCACCATTCTTAAACACTGAGGAGACATGATCTCTTTCTTTCTTTCTTTCTTTCTTTCTTTCTTTCATACACTGCATCTGAGGTCCCCAGTTTGAGTCCAGCTGGGACTTTCCTGTCTGTCTCTCCTCTAAATGCCTAAAAATGACTAGAGTAACTTGGCACCAGGCTGAAATGCTCTGATTCACTTGGTTGACACATTGGTTGAATGTTTCAAGCCTGTTTCTCCTCTGACCACACCCAGCATCACATGGCTGTGATCAGAAACATGCTGGGTTACACCTTCATGTACACCTAACAGTGATGCCACAGGGATCTGGAGCCCACCTGTGCATCACCACAACAAGGTGAGAAATGTAACCTCTGGAGGTCAGCAAAAACAAGATGTTCATGGGCTGTTAAGTTGCTCTTAGATTAGAGTCTACAACCTTTTGTCAGGTGACCTCAGAAATACAGGCGCTTTCTGTTTTCTGATCCATTCAATCATCTCGTGCTTATCTTGCGACCCCTTGAAGGGTACCGACCCCAAGGTTCGGAGCCATTGCTCAACTGTATAAGTCACACAATATTAAGAAAAAGAGCTTAGTTAAAATAAGCCCTGTTCTGCATCACAAATAGTGGCTGTAATAGGAACGCCAAATCAGTTCTAAGAGTAAACACTTGTTACAAAATGTAATTCTGGGTTTGTAGCTGGTCAACAAGCCTTAAGATGATAATGGAAGAATATCCCCACTCTGTGATAAGGATATGAGGATGGGGGGGGGGGGGGAAGGAAGGTTGGGGAAGGAAGTAACTTTGAATTGTTGTTCTGCTGTTTTATCCTTAGTTGCACTGACATATTCATCTCTCTCCATCTCAACCACTCTCTGCCCTCTCTCCCATCATCACTGCACCCATTTCATCAGCTCATTTAAAAGTAATATTACCCATAACCATTCAATTTTCACTGTGTTTACTCTGTTGACTGAAATGGTAATGGAGATATTGACAGTGGAGTGCAGAGTGATTCTGTCCAGGCCACTGTGTTGAGTGGTTCAGTGGAGAGGATTGGATGACTGGAGGGCTATCTATGGTATTACATATAGTGTGGAAGGCGTGGGAAAGAGAGGCCCTCTGAAAGGCAAAAGCTTAGACCATGCTTCACATACACAGACATGAAGAGACAACTCACACAAACACACACTCATGGATACATACACAGATACACACACACAGGCAGTGGATTAGGATGGGGATTATAGAAGCATAGCTGTAAAACAGGCAGAGACAGATCAGTGTCATACACCATAAACACACACACACTGAATATGTATTAAGAATGTACAGTAAGATGGATTTATTCTGGGGTGGATCGGATGGTGACTTAAGTTCATGCATGGTGACCGAGCACTATTCAATCTTAAATAGGAAAACAGTTCAATAGGACCGCAAAGAAGCTTTAACAATCAATTATTAAACCGGAATGGCAGGAGATTTCATGTCTGCTACGGGAAGTATTTTATAATTTTCATGAATTTCAGCTCTCTATTGAATTACCTTTTTTTCTTTATTTTATTTTATTTTTACAGAGAGAACTACAATAACTTTGAAATGTTTTGTTTTATGTTCAGAATCTACTCAGCCGTAATATTCAAGAACAAAAACCTTAGCATTTTACCAAGAAAAAAAAAACACCACACCTGCAGCACCAGTTTTAATAAATGGTGCGCCATGAGTTTGTTTTACCTTTTTTTGGCAGCCTCATCTGAAAGGAAAGCAGGATGCAGGACATTTATAGAAGATTGGTCAAAGCCTAGGATGTGTTTTCCCAACTGTGAAACATCTGGAAGTCCCACGGATATACTGTAGCTTAGCAAGACTCACTCTTGCAGCTCTGTGAGACTGTACTAAATGATAACACCTGCATGCTAACAATCTCACAATTACAATGCTAACATGCTGATGTTTGTGTCAGTTGTGTTGTTTACCACATTCACTGTCGTAGTGTAGTGTGTTAGCAAGATAAAGATTTGCTAAACAGCAAGAATAACAAAGTAAGAATGGATGTACACAGTAATGGACAGAATTAAATTTTGACCTGAAAGTTGAAAAGTTAGGGTTAAGGAAGTTCATCCGTATGGGCTAATGTCTGAACCAGTTATACTGGTAATCAATCGAAAAGTTGTCAAGACATATCACTCAAAAGCAAAATGTAAACCCTATTGCATTAGTGGAAAAGGATTCATCCTACTGGGTAACAGTAATGTCTGTATACAATTCCATGGCAACCCATCCAATAGTTGTTAAGATATTTCAGTCCAAAATGGTGCGACTGACACAGCCATCCTCAGAGCCATGCCACTAGCTTGGCCTAAAGGAAAGGTCTATTTATAAAACAGTAGTAGGAATATCATTAAACTGAAAAAAGGCAGTATTGACCAAGATGGCTGGGCCATCATACCCAAAGCTTCCACTGAGAATGACCCCCCCCCTCCAAAAGAGAACACGGAAGACCAAAAATGACCTATTACTGTGACAGGCGATCTTACCAAGGACAAGGAACAATGCAGACTACTCATATCCCATGGGAGACAAAGGGGATTTTAAGAAGTAATTAAATATATCTAGAATCTAGATGGGGCACTATTATCTACTTGTAACCTCTTTTAAATATTAAAGGTACAGTTCACCCAAAAAACAGTGAACATATGACACATATTTTTTACTTTTTTGTGCAGAGGATCTGAGGTATCTGAAAATTTGTCTCATTTGAATCTTCAGCTGCTACCTTGAAATAATTGAGGGGAACTAACAGCACTGAAAATGTATACTTCTAAAACTTTAACACTACAGTATCTTGTCTTTCTAGCAGGCTTTACTCTGGACAATCACAGGACTTTGTATTAACAGGATCCATCCCTTAAAAATTACAACTTTGATATTGAGGGCAGAGGTAATTGTTGGACGACCATTGGTTTAACTGGTGACCTGCACTGGGACCCAGTAGCTGTCAGGGGCTCATCACACTTGAGTCACTGTCTTTTATATTTTTTATTGTCCTTATTGAAATTTTTCAAAGTTGCATGTTTCATGAAAAATAAATAGTATTTCTAACCACCACTTTCTTTTCAAAATTTACATTGTAAGGCCTGACCGATGAGCTTGTGCCTGCCGTACAGGTTTCTGTCTATGGAGCGGGATCAGATATTTAAATCTAAAGCTACATAATTGTTACCTCTCATATGTTGGATAATGCGCAGCTATATAATCTGTGTGTGTGTGTGAGAACATGTGGCCGGTGTACCATTGATGATGAATGGTGAATTCTATAAATGCAGTGATTTCGTGATCAGGTGCTGTCATCCAATCATTTGTACTGTGTAGACCTATAACGAGTTGTTGTGCTTTCTTGATGATTTGTTCTATGCTTACAGACACATTGTGTAAGATATCTGTACTGGTTGTATGTATTGGTTTGCAAGTATTGACCGGATAAAGTTATTTCAAATGTTTGATAGATGCTGTGGTGGTTTCCAGGACAGGCTGTGAGAGTAGAGTTGATAAATTTGACACTAGAAACAAATTTGCACCGCGCCAATCACAATTATGTTACATTAGTGGTCTGAGGTCATTGGTTTTCTAATGCGCTGAGCACCAACCCCCCCCCACGCCACCCACCCACCCACAAAAAAAAAAAAAAAGATATTGTATCAGGGTTGCAAAAAATCTTAGTGATGGATAATTCACAGCCTGGTGAAAGATGAAGGTGAATTGACCCTTTTAACATCAAAACTTTCTTTTGAGTTTGCAGGGATTGTGACTGAGGTCAGCTTGTACTGTCAAACCAAGACATTCTTCTTTAATGTCCCTATTCTTAAAACACAGCTAGTAAGTGAGGAGTAGTAGAATATCAGCTGTGGTAATGGAAGATTTCTAATTACTGCCTTGAAAATTCAGCTGACTGCCCTGTTCTCAGTGTCCATTCAAACAAAAACAAATCAAATCTATAGCTTCGACTGAAAATGGTTAAATTTCCACCTCTAATTATCAGAGGAGCTTTCGTCCATCAGCTTAGCATCCATAACCGCGAAGGGGCTTTCCATCAAACTGTAACCCATATCATAAAGCTTAGTGCAGTGACCACATACATGCGCACCCACATAATGAGAAAATGAGAAGGAACGATTCACCTCTCCACTACTCACCTTGTTAATTTGAGCAAATTGCCGAGTCATTGAAAGCAATGCACTGCTGTGAGTCAGAGTAGATATTGCCACGCATGTGCCCTATACTGTGTGTTCCTGGAGCTGAAATGCAAAGTGATACTTGTCATATAATGTTTCAAAATCTGGCCACACACTGGTCACAGCTCGATCGCACACTGCTCACATGATGAAGCACTAGTCAAACGCTGACTGAGTGCTTCAATCTGTGGCCGTCCATGCTTTGGCCCTGCTGCATGAGGCATGTCTTGGTCACCAGACATCTGTCATTGGCGAGCAGCTCACTGGAGGTCTGTGGCTCCCCGTGATCACATCTCCTCTACATCTGTCAAATGTAATCATCAATCTCTCCTTCGTTTCCTTTTATATTCACTCTGCATATTTCTGCCTGGCCTTCTCAAACACTCCTCTCTCTCACCCTCCTCCTCCGCCTCCTCCTCTACATTTCTCCTCTCTTCTTTCAGCATGCTGAAATATATAACTAGCAATTTGCCAATCTCTCCCACTATGACACACATACACACACACACATGCGCGTGCATATACACATGCACACACAGACACATGCAGAGGCATCCAGCCCGCAAGAGCTGCTGTGGTGTATAATGACAGATAATTGGCTATTGTGGGTTCGCCCTCGGCAGCAGGAACCAATCACAGTGACAGCCACTTTTCTGTGACCCGTGTGTGTTCGCGTGAGTGTGTGCACGCGCAAGCATGACTATCTGAATGTGTGTGAAGCACTGATTGTATTTTACTTTGCTGTCTGCCTTTGTTGCTCTGTGTATAGAAGTAATTGCTAGTCAAGCACGTACAGTACGTAACTGACAGCTCTCTTTGTAATTTGTATCTCTGTCATTGCAGCATTTATGTAAACATAAATAAGCTATTCATCTCTACTGTAGACGTATCAGTGTGTGTGTGTGTGTGTGTGTGCGTGTGCGTGTGCGTGTGCGTGTGCGTGTGTGTGTGCACATAGAATATGACTACCCAATGTTATCCGGCATTGTACTGAATAAGAATGCATGCATTTGTACAATCTCTACACAGATGCACTGACATTTTAGGCCTACACAGGTGTAACCTCAATAAAAAATGTCCTTATTTTGTACAGATTACTACTCAGTGCCTCTAATTTTAAATTCTCACCCATTTCGAGGATCCACAGCCCTCCTTATACAATGCAGCCTTGCCGTTCTTCACTAATGTGATAGCTGGTTAGCTTGTGATTCCTCAGTCATTTTGATGGAGTCAGCAGTCCTGGTTAATGACCTGTCTGCTTGCCATTTGTACGGAACTTGTTGACTCCATCTGCTCCAAACTGATCAGAATAATGATTTTATTTATTTATTTATTTATTTAAATCTGGAAAATAATCCTGATGTAGCCAACTTTATCAACTGCAGCCTCTGAAATAACAGCCGTGGTGCAAGTAGGGGATGTCTTCCTCTTTTTTACCTGCTCTCCGCTTTTTCGTTCTGTCCCTTTATCATTCACTCATTCATTCCTCACACCTGTATTCTGTCTGTCTTTCTCTGCTGCTTCCTGTTCGCTCACTGGGTTTTTTTTCCTGTTTTCTCTCTTGCTCCCTGTTTGCACCGATTCTCATTTCCGCTCTTTCAATAGTAGAGAGTAATATGGAGTGCTCATCCAACCCATGCACACAGACTAAATGAGATCCTGTGTGTGCGCGTGATGTGTGCGCATAACTCTGACTCTGTAAATATGATCTTTTCTGCACTGCTAATGCGTGGGTACCATAAAAAATTGTGCGCACTTGCGTGCGTCTGTAGGGAGGGGTTGTGTACTTCATCATACCAGCCAGCTCAATATTCCCAAATGCAATTTCCTCAATGTGAAAAGAGCAGCCTGAATGTTCATCATTCTATACACCCTTCTTAGTGTTCAATAAAAGCTGCTTCAGGACTGCTCGGCTGCTCCGTCTCGTGTTCTTTTTTTTTTTTTTCCTGTCACTCTCTGATTTTCACTCTTTCTGACTCTGTATATACACACACCCACACACACCCACACACACACACACACACACACACACACACACACTCTGCAGAGTCATACCTTCCTGCCATTTGTAGAACACAGCGAATCTGTCTTCTATTCATGATTAAAGTGCATTACACATCACGTTCCCTGTGTGTTTCTTTGTTATGCTGCTTAACATTCTAAACCTATAACATGTAATTCAGCCCAGCTGAGCTCATCTGTACTGTGTTTGTCAAAATCACTTCCACCGATGGACATTTTTACAGTTATGGATAAAAACTCATTTCAGCTCTGAATCCAGTGAATTGATCAATTCCTGATTACAAAAGCTCAGAATTTCTTTTTTTTTTTTTTCTACCAAAGCTAAGCCAGACAAAGATTGCTATTACCAGAGTCAAATCAACATGTTTACAACAGGGGACTCAATCAGTGCCTTTGAACACCTGAATAGCAAAGAAATTATGAAAGAAAGGTTAGGCAGAGACCCAACTGGGAGCAAAAAATGTTGCTTGTCCTAGTACAGTAGTATAATGCAGATATATGATTACAGATAACAATATAGCTTTCATATATAGGTATAATAAACCAGCCAACAGCTTTTCCCCTGACATCCCTCTGACTGCTTAAACTCTCCTCATTAGCTGCATTAGTGTCTCCTTCTGTGAAATTATGGAGGTAATTGTCCAGGTGAATCAAGGGAAGGTGCCATGTCTAATACCAGCCAAGCCACTAATGGTTAGCAGCCCACTGCAGCCTCACATGCCTGGGCAACAAAACAAATGACCGGAGAGTCAGTCTATAAAAGAATGAAGGCATAATGACATAGTGTGTGTCTGTGTGTGAGTAAGAGATCAATGTGTATGTGTGTGTGCAGCCTGTCACATTTACACATTAAGAGAATGGGTGCATGTGTCTATGTCAAAGTGTAATGTTTTTCTGGGTTAAGTGTGTATGGGGGTGGGGGTCGAGTGTCTGTTGGGGAGTAGGGGGTCAAGTGTGTGTTTAGGGCATCAATCATTAAGCGTCAATGTGGGTGCAAGTGGGTGGCACTGTGGCTCTCTATGATGCTGAGATTAGAGGCAATTAATGAAATGTCATGGCTTTAATGGGCCGCTGCTCTGCACCCTGCTCGTAAGTCATGAGATGAGCGTTCAAGGTGATCAAACAAGGACCTGTTTGCTGAGTGTTTTCAAACTTCGTTTCTTTGTCTACTCCTAGTCTTTCTCTACTTTTAGTCCTCTGTCGTCTTCACACAGGAGAATTCAGCAGCCTGAAATTCTCTATCAAGTCAAGTAGGGGTGTGTTGATGCATAATGTTCTTTGGGCTGCAAATAAACATTAGTTTCATTATTGGTTAATCTGATTAATTGATTATTTTCTTGATTAATCAATTTTATTGCATGGTCTTTAAATTGTCATTGTCATCATATTTTCCAAAATTATTCTCTTTACCATCATAGAGGAATGAGAATAAGAATAACACCTAATATTTTTAGAGGCTAGAGGCTTTTTTTTTTTTTTTTTTTTTTGCTAATGATGCTGTTAAATTTTCTGTAACTCAACTAATTGGTTTCACAAATATTTTCAGCTCAGGTGCTCTTGCAGACTGCGTGTCTTTCTGTCTGTGGCAGTCCACTGACCGGTGTGTAAAGAAATACACTTATCTCATGGCAGTAGTTGGGCTTGTCAAAGATGTCAAAGGTGTGAAAGTAATAAAACTAATGATGGTTGCTTTCCATTTACTGCAGGTGTTCCACTCTCATGGCTCTAGCACTGTGTATTCTGACCCACTGTCATGGCCCACTGGCACACCTAAATTGAATGGAGCCATCATTAAAGTTATTTGTTGCACTTGTGTTTTTCCAGTCATGATGGGTCAAAACATCTGCTGTCGGAGAGGTCCGCTGTCACATCGGTAATGGTCAGTCTAAGGTTGCACTACAGTGGATACAATTTCTCCAGTGCCCCATTAGTCCATTGTTCCGCTCAACAGATCCACAAGCCGTAATTGCACCTAGGAAATGTTCACCAAAGTTCACCAGTCCCTCAAGTGTCACCAGGCCAGTTTCTACCTGTTACCTAGAACTTTTGAGCGCTTTAAAATGAGACACCTCAGAAAAATAATTTTCTTTTACTAATGTCAGTAGGTCCTGTTATATTTCTTTGTCAACCATCGTTTTGATGCCTTAGGAAACATTACTGAGATGCCGTTATTGACAGAATTTTAATACTGCAAACCTGTGATCATTGATAATGGTCATAGGCTTGGCAGTTTAAATACACTAAAACTAATCCCAGTTTATGTTCTCTGTGCAAAATGAAACGTCATTAGGTTAAACAACAAAGAAATTATGGATGTACTTTACATTTTTTTTAAATCTACATTACCCTATTTCTAGAACATCAGAGCATTCAAACCTTATGTATTTCTGGTGGTATGATACATGAATAGGACTTACTATCTCCAGATCACAGGAGTAAATCCATAAGTGAGCAGGATATTTTCTATGAAAGGCACACACTCTAAATTGATTTTTTTTTTTTTTTTTAAATCCTATGCTGCAGCGCATTAGCCAGGAGTATTCTATTAAGCCTACTTGCTAACTCCATTGCATATCTTCCCTGAAATGGAGACCCAGTTTAAACTTTACACTTGCCGAAATTTGTATCTTGATGTAGGCTTTTATAGAACACTGATGTGTTGAGCCGGGTTAGTAGACTGTAGACAAAGAGTGCTTAGGAAAGGCAGTGTTCATGCATGACTTAAAAAAAAACACTGACAACTAATAAATTAGTCAATTGACAGTACGCACAGTGTCCCAGCAGGCAGCGTGTGAACCCGAGTGAACATCTGTGTGGACAATCGTGTTTTCACATATAGAGAGCATCCATGCACACAGACACACACACAACACATGCACTGAATATTGAACCCATACAAGCATACATATTTATCAGTGGATCACTTGAATATTTAATCATGAGCTCCCAGATATCAGTGTTTATATGTGTTGACAGTGAGAGGGCCCCGTGGGGTGAAGGAACACCATTTGCAGCACAACTTGCGACATAAGATGTATTTATTAGAGGTATACATCCTTTGCATTGTCTCAGCATAACAATGCTTTGCAGCTCAGTGTGCATGTGCATTGTGTGTGTGCTTGTGTGCGTAATGTGGTGCTATGCCATGAGGCCCATCAACTACAGCACTAGATTCTATTTTAGCCAGCGAAGTTATCTTGATAGCAAAATCCCTTAACTCTTATGAGTCCAGTTATTATCTTTTGACTGTCTGCGTGTGTGACTATGAGAGCAGACACAACTCCACTGTGTATGTGTGGGCATACACATCTGTCTCTGGTGTGTGTGAAAGCTTGCATCCTGGTGTGTGTGTGTGTGTGTGTGTCCCTAGCCTGAGGTTGTGTTTTCTTGTGCCCACTGAGCTAAGGAGTTTCTGCAACAAAAGCACGTTTATGCTTCTCCATCTCATTTACATTGTGCTGATGGGAATCTGCTGCACCACTGATTGTGTTTGGTGTTCTAGGTCAGCACACCCAAATAAGTGTGTGTGTGTGTGTGTGTGTGCGTGTGCGTGCTGCGAGCATGTGCTCAAAGACTAAAAAGTGGTGTCGGAGTCTTTCCTTTTCTCCCTCTTTTGCTGAATTCCTGTCTGTATGTCAACATGAAGTTATTCAAGGAACTCTCACAGGTTTTTTTTTTCCCCTCCAAACAGTACATACATTTTACAATGAGCACACATCATAGTGCAGGCAACAAATCTTACAAAGGTTTTTAGACTCTCAGTAAGCACCAGTCTCTTGCCAGCTTGATGTGCTAGTTATGAACACATTCAGTCATTCATCTGTCAAATCTACCTTTGTTACATCATGATGATGCCTGGCTGCGAGAACAATATCTTACAAACTGTATGATTATCCACCCATCCATTATCTGTACCGCTTATATGTACAGGGTTGCAGGGGGGCTGGAGCCAATCCCAGCTCACATTGGGCAAGGGCTGGGTACACCCTGGACAGGACGCTAGTCTATCTATGACTATCCAACACAGATAAACAACCAAATTCATGCAGTAGAACTACACTCAATTCCCATCCCAATACTTCCCATCTGGGAAGATTTCTGATTTTATTTCACAGTCATCATACAACTGTCTTTGCTGTTCTTAAAGCTGCTGACAGCGTCCTCGCGTTTATTCTGCTAAATAATAGTGAAATATAATTCTTTTGTTATACTGAAATCCCCTCGTGGACTCATTTATGTTCCTGTAGAGAGCAATTTGGAAATTGTCGGCCTAAATAACATGAACTGCACAGGCAATACCCAAGTTCATCAATGAGCTGCTCCTCGGTCAGATTAGATGGATTCCACTTGTCTCCGCAGGTCAGTTGTGCCTGTGACTGCCCCTTTCCTGATCTCCAAAGACCAAACATCCCAGAGACTCTTTAGAGTCTGTTGAGAGACCTCAGCGGAGATTTCAATCTAGGACCGAGTTTCCATTCAATAACTTGAGACGCGTTTGACTGAAATGCAGCGACTGCTTTCGCCCCCGTTGATATCATATAATATTCAAACGACGTGTTGGCTTAAGGTTGACATTAAATCCCTATTGATCCGTGCACCGATCTCCTCGGGTCTATCGGGCCGGTTGCATCTGCCACCGGGGGCGAGGGAGTGAAGACAAGGAGAAACCGGAGTCCCCCCCCCCCCCGCTCCACAGCTACATGATGGACCCCTCAGCATAACGTCGCAGGGATTACGCGCTCGGTTTCTGCAGCTTTAAATCTGCCCCAACTTCACTCCAGCCACCACACACAACTGGGGTGGGGGGTGGGGGGGGGGGGGGGGCGACTTGGCAGTTACCTTACCGAGTCCTGCACACACCGGGTAGGAAATTATTGGAGCGAGAGAGAGTGTGCGATTGAGAGAGAGAGAGAGAGAGAGAGAGAGAGAGAGAGAGAGCGACAGAGAGAGGGGGGGGGGGGGACGCAGACGCACGGTGCCGGATTATTTGGGCAGAGCGGCTGCAGCCACGGTGGATGTTACTCAGACAGACGACGGACGGACTGAGAGCTCGAATCCGTTCACGCTGCGAGTTTTTCCGACGACGGCGCTGGGCAGGGTGCTGATATGGTGAGCGCGTCTCTCGCCGTCCTGTGTGTAGTTTGTGTTGTTGTTGTTTGTTGTTGTTGTTGTTGTTTGTTGTTGCTGCTGCTGACATGCACAGCGCAGCGTTAACTTCTCTATGCTGATCGGTTCCCGTGCAAGGCGCCTGTAACGCATCTGCCCTTATCCATTCAAATGTGTCTGTGTTTGTGTGTGTGTGTGTGTGTGTGTGTGTGTGTGTGTGTGTGTGTGTCAGTCCTCCGGTATCAAACAATTTGACTGACACCTATTATCTGCCATATCTGCCCCCTCCCTCTCTCCCCCCTGCATGGACATTTAGTTGTTTTATACGTGTTTCAGGTGGTCGCCTTGGCTCTAGTCGCACTAATGGAAAATCACTGTGATATTTCTATAATGTTCCCTAATTCAGCACTTAGAGCCGTGTGAGCCGGTCAGCAGTGAGTTCACATCGATCTTCATTCTGCCTAATCAATGATATTTATTATAATCTGTCGTGGCCGTCATGGTGTTATTAATATAAGGGCTTACAGTGCTAAATGACCGTCACCATAGCCTAACACTGAGCTTGTTCTTTATTTCCTGTGGTGTCAGAGATGTTATTCCACAGTAAATTCAGTTTCCTCATGATTCTTGCGTTGCATCCTTGCAAATCTACTGTGAGATTATTGCAGTTCTTCTCACTACAGAGCAGCTCTTGAAATGAGGTTGTTAATGCTGATGAGAGATTAAGGAGGCTGTAAACCGCTTGGTTTGCACTGGGGTTTGGTGCTCCCCCTCAGAACATGCTCAGAGGTATTTTCTCACGATTGAGCCAATGCCACCGGCACAGAGCAGACAGGACAGACGTTTAATGGTGTATTCAGACACAAAGCAGTAAGGATTTGTTAATGGCTGTCAGTTACTTCAGCCAGTTTTCCTGAGTGGGCTTTCTGTGAATTTATGCAAAACTGCATGAACATTTTAGACTCAAATAGGCTACAGTGGATTACGGGGGTGAATTTCTGTCTATGGATTTCCCTCCACCAGCCTGCATCCAATCCATTCAGACACAATTTAAAGAGGTGATTGGGAATTTAAAAAATATATTATAACTGATTTCCATGCACAGTTTTTCTACTTATACCTGTGAGATGTGATGACTGCATACGGTTTGTACTTGACAGTTTGGTTTTGTTAGGCCTTACTTTACATTGGTCTTGATGCCATAACTCAGTCACTGTAATGTGCTGTAATGTGCTGATTTGTGTGTGTGTGTGTGTGTGTGTGTGTGTGTGTGTGTGTGTGTGTGTGTGTGTGTGTGTGTGTGTGTGTTAGACAGCAGTCAGCAGTCTTGCTCTAACACTGTCTATGGCAGCATTACAGACCTCACTAACTCACAAATCAATCATTCAAGTACTTTTACAGCAGTTAGGCTCGAGCATGTGAGATCTAAATGAAGAGAGATAGAGCCTAAGCCTCATGTGTTTGCCAGCGCTAACATATGCAGTTTATGTATTTAGCTTGTCTGCCTTAATCCATATGAAGTGTTGCAATGAAAAACCCACACAGTGGGAGCCATATGTGATTTTTTTGTGTCTAAAGTGGAACATTTATATATACATGAACATGATAATCAAGGGTGGGTGTTTTTTTTTTTAGTTTGCTAAATATTTGACGGTGACTGTCATATGAAATGTGTCGCGTTTTTAAGAATTTCATCACAAGAACTAATTCTGCTGCTCTGTACATGTGTTTGACCACATTAGGCGAGTGGACTACAACCTGTTTTACCACCATAGCCCGCTGCTCTAAGTTCAGAGGTGCCTTGTCACATGCCAGTCTGTGGATGAACAAGTGCTTTACCCCATCTGATCTTCCACTGTGTTTATGTGCTGTGTGTGAATACATGTGCACGTCCGTGTGTGTGTGTGTGTGTGTGTGTATGTGTACATGCGTGCCACTGCAGCTGTTCTCCTCCTCTCAGAGAGATTAAGTTTCGCAAGATGTGATGGATGCCAGTGTCTGCAGAGCCAGCTGTGTGTGTGTGTGTGTGTGTGTGTGTGTGTGTTACATGTTTGTCAGCGCATTTCTCTGTGCACAAATGCACAGCGCTGTGCCTGCGCATGTATGCATATATGTTGTGACCATGTCGGTGCCCTGAGGGTTGGGTCAGGTTAGGAGAGGTGATTTTAAGGTCAGCAATGTTATGAGTTGGTTGGTAATTATAGTGACTGCGCTTTTGGTTCCCACAGACCAGGCCAATGCAGTCTAAACCAGGAAGCAGGTCAACAGAGCCAGATTGCTGCCCGGGTCAACTTGTCCTCCAACAAACAAAAAAAAAACCTGGCCGAGAAAAAAACAAAACACAAGATTATAGAGATCAGAACAGCACAGACAAGACAAGTTTCCCTTTTAAAAAAAAAAAAAATCAGAATTCAGGCCCGATCATTCAGAGGAGTGAGAATACAAGCATACCTACATTTTTTATTCACTGTCTCAACTGCAATTTCAGAGCTGCTTCTCTAGAATCAAACTGCATATGTAAAGGTTTTCAAAGAGGCTATTCTGAGAGACAGACTTGTGGTGAAAACAGCCTGTAACAGTCAGAGTGGGCAGGCAGGAGGCTCCTGCTTCAGCTACAGTTAGTCAGCATCCAGCTGCGTAGCCGCTTGCAAAAGTGATAGGATGTGGAGCCGAGAGCAGAGGAGGAGGTGGACGAGCAGCTGAGGGGAGTGGAGGAGGAGGCACAGCGATGCTATTGATTTACCTGACAGTCGGAGGGGACAGCTTCGAATCCGCCTCGGCTCCCCCTATCATCTGTCCGTCGGTCCACCCGTGTCTCTGCCTTTCTGTGTTTTCCACTGTCTGACTTCTAGATTGCCCCCTGCTCTAACCTTCGCATACTTCTCCAACACCTAAGCCTAATCAATAATGTGTATTTTTGCCATCTCTGTGTCTGATTTGTTTGTTTCCTCTTTGATCTATTTGCTCATGTTACACCTTGCTGTCACTTTTTTCACGCCCTCCTCTTCCCTTTAGTCACTCTCTTGGCTTCTCTCTGTTTTCATCCATCCATCACACAATCACACCCACATACAGGCTTTGAATTGGTAATTAATAGCAAAGATGTCTTCACCTGTGGAGAGGAGCATATGGTGAGATATTAAAAATTTAACTTAAGACTTTCCTCCCTTCATCTGTTCTCCACTCAGGCAGGTTTGTTCTCTCTGTTGGTGTCTTCTTTCTGTAGCTATCTTCCTCTCGGTTCCCCACTTTTGCTCTCGCTCGGTCTTTCCTTGTGTCGGTGCAAGATCTCTTCCTTGTTTCCTCCCCTTTTATTTTGATTTTTGTTATCAAAGTGTTGTAGTGGCAAGTGCATAGCAAGCAAACAACATTTTTGGCTCACGGACATTTTTAGCAGTGTTCTGCTCACTATTCCATTACAGAGAGGCGCTGGCATCAGATTTCCATATTTATTACATGTGCTGTGTATGCCTAGTGTGTGTGCGTGCGTGTGTGTGTGTGTGCGTGTGTGTGTGATAAGATATGGGATATGTGTAATGAGGAGCAGACAAATATAGAGGAAAGAGATAAATAGATAGAGAGAGAGAGAGGGAGAAAGAGAGACAATGACATCAAGAGGGCTTGTGGTTGGGGCGATCCCTTCACAGACCCCCCACCCCCTCCACCCCCCACCACCACCCCTCCCCTTCATGTTCCAATCAGAGGGAGACACTCTGAAGGAGCCAGGCAACAACCACAACAATTCTATTTTCCAACCACACTTACACACACAAACAGACAGACACACAATCCGAGCCAAACATGTTAAGCCCTCCACAGTCAAGGCTGAAGTGTTTCCTTCCTCTTCCCACTCTCTCCTCACATGTATTGTCTCTTGTCGTCTTCTCTCTGTCCTCCTCTTCAATTATTGTCAACCCCCCCCCCCATCCCCGTCTCGTTCTCGCCAGTGCTGTGCTCCATCTCCCCCGCCTTCCATCGCCATGGCACGCATGATGGTTTGACATAGCAAAGTGGTGCCAGACCACAAAGCCTTATTTTCCCCCTGCAGTTCTCTTCCCCTCCTTTCTCTTTCTGTCCCTCTATCTGTCTCTCCCCTCCTTGCCTCCCCTCTCCTCTTTACTACCGTACAGTATAATCTGCAGCGGGAGCTTAGTGGCACGGCTGCAGGACTTCCACATCACTTCTTTCTCTCTGCCAGAGGATTTGCTGCTGTTTGCAGCCGTTCTCCTTCGGCCCTCTAGGTCCTCTGTCCTCTCCCTTTTCTAAAGCTATTTATTCATTTTATGATTTATATTTTAATTTCCCTTCATTTTGGTTTCTCCCTCTCCTCTCTCATCTTCTCCTCCCCTCCCTTCTCTGTACAGTGGCGCCTGTGTGACACGTGTTTGCATTACATCTTATTATTCCCGTCTTTAATCACTGTCCCATCGTCAAAGCCATGAAACTGAGCTGATGTCTGTGAAATTGCTGTCAAGAGTGGCTCTTTTTTTTTCTTCTTCTTCTTTCAGCATATAGATGCAAAGATAGGGCTCTCAGCCAACGTTTGCTCCAGTTTCTGAAGCAATGGAATATGTAACTTTATTCACTTAACTTGGCAGTCATCCAAACCTCTGCTTTTTTGTTCTTCTTTTTCTTTTGGCAACATCTTTGGCGCTAAGCGGTCACTGCTGTGGTATTTTCCCAGAGATTACTTGTCAGTCAAACAGTATGGGCAGTTTTTTGCCTTTGTTTTTTTTTTTTTTTTCCTCTTAAATAACTTTCTATAGGTGGCGCTCTCTTCTTTATTCAGCTATCACTGCTCATGCTAACTCTTCTAACTGCTTTTGCTGCTCCAGGAAAAAACTTCATGTGCCAGGGGATTTTTTTTTTTTTTTTTTTTTCCTCCTTGGAAAGAGCTCGCCACCTCCAGGTGTTAAGAACAATAACTGTAAAAGCCTTTTCTGTGAAGCCAGTATGAATCGCCATTGTGTTATATCAATCAGCGACGGAGTAGCAAATCAGACATTTATATGAACATTTCATGGGTGAATACTTCAGGCTACAGCATGGAATTTTCCAGTCCATTATATGAGCAGAGAGTGTTTGCTCTGTGCCCTCTGCAGGAGTCTTTACCTCCGCTGTCCCTGCCGTTGCAGAGCTTCAGTCCTTGGCCCAGTCTCACAACCTCTCCATTCACAAACGGCAGGGCCAGGCAGCAACTGGGCGCCTCAAAATGGCTCCCACCAAGCACCCGCCGCACATTAATACTGTTAGTCTCTCTTAGCTCCAAGTTCTTCTGCCTGCCCAGGATTAGCCCTCAACACTGTTTGTCTGTTGATTTGTAATTAATGACTTTGATTGTCTCCTTTGTTTGTTTTTGCCAATTGAATCAGGATAAGACTGTTGAGCTGAGCTTTTTTTCTTTTGTCCCTCTGTTTATCCTTCATCCTGTTGTCGTCCGTCTCCCCTCCTCTGTGTGTGTGTGTGTGGGGGGGGGCCTGAGAGTCCGACACAAATCCTGTTTTTTGTTGTTCATGTTCAGGAATTATGTTCTGCCTCCCCATTTCCCTCAGACTCCCTAAGGCACCTGGGATTAAATGATGTGTGATGTGAGTGTTTGCGTGTGAGTGTGCACTGTTAGTCATGATTGTGTAAGGGCTTTCCGTGTGTAATGATCACAGTAAAGATTGACCTTCGATGACGTTAGAAGTGTACAGGATGTGAGTATCTGGTGCACCATGTGGTCTGTATGAGTGTGTGGGCGTGTGTCCATCCCTGAGCAGGCTGACGTGTGTGTGTGTGTATGTGTGTGTGTGTGTGTGTGTGTGTGTGTGTGTGCACGCATGAGGATGAATAATCTCTTTACAAGCACCAAACATTTGAAATTACTAGACATGCGCTGTCCTCAGAAGACAGGATGCCACAGGCTCGAATGCAAATATTACGAACCTGACCTGAAATGTCCTGATGTATCTGGTGGATTTAGGGTGTGTGTTTCATTTGTTTGCTGATGGAAATGCCCATATGTCAGTGTGTGTGCGCGAGGGATGTATGTACATGTAAACTACTGCAGGTCCGCACATGTTTATGTCTTGTGGAACATGTGTAGTCATAAACTCTGTTTATCCCTGTGGGGAAACTTGGTTGTAAAACGATACGATGTCGCAGTCAGTCAATGTAATTAACATGATAGAAGCACTAATATTATAAGACATGCCAGCGCATTAGGTAAAGACATACCAACAGAGAGTGTTTGCATATTCATACAGTGCCCATCCTTCAGCTTGTCAGCGTGTGCTATGAAATCATTTCCTCTCTAATGTATCCCAAACCCCCTACTCAGCAATCCCAAACTACTCCACTCTGGGATGGCCTTTAGACACAGGAAGTGCCTTAGCAGGTCTCTCAGTATCTCAATATTAAATTAGACCCGTCATTTAATACATCCCCTGGTGTAGAGATTGGCATCATCTTCCCTCTGCATCCTCTGAATCTCCCGGCCAAAGCAAAGAGACACCTAACCAACTGCCAGCCTCCCCCGCGCCTTTCATAAGAGGCTCCTGTAATACGTTTATTGAAAATAACAAGGTTGTGTTCTAGAGCTGCAGACAGGGGCTCTGCTTCTGTCTCCGCTTGAACATCAATAAACTGTGGAGTATTTTTCAATGGAGCCCTTTTTTTTTTTTTTTAAACTTCTTACCAACTTATGCAGTTTAAAGCTTAACACTGTGTAAACATAGCAAACCAGAACATATAATTCATAAATGAAGAAAGAAGGAATTTTCCTGGTGAAAAAAAAAAAAAAAAAAACCAAATACATTCCTCTACACAAGCTCCATCTTTTTGTGATGCTTTCAACCCCTAAACACGAAACATTTAATTAACATATTATAATTCTTGCCTTTGTGTAAGACATTTTAGGAGACACAAAGAAAGCTTATTAAACAGCTCCTGGTCATCAAATAAGTTCATTATACAAATCTAATTGGCCTTCACTTGTTGTGGCAGTGTGTGTTTTTCTATAAGCAACACAGTGAGACTTCAGTCAGGTTCAGGACTCAGTCACAGCACAGATTGATCCCCTTCCCTCTGCACAGCTCCATCACCTCCTGACCCCGGAACTGTCTCTACTCCCCAGTGGGTGTGTGCACGTCCACGTGCGCGAGGGTGTGTGTTTGTTTGCGTGAGAGTGTGCACATCTGCGTTGCATCCCTTTTCACTGAAAGGCAGACATAATAGGGCGCTGTCAAAAGTGTGACACACACTATATGTGTACAGAGTTAAAGGCACTGAAACGCAGGATTATAACATAATCTGACATTTCTTGGCTGATATGCTGATTCACCGATTAGAAACCAGTCGGCCATGCCAGGAGCGTGTGTGTATGTGTGTGAGAAGTAGAGACATGATGACAAATAATGCGTTTGTGTGTGTGTGTGTGTGTAAGGGGGGGGGATTTATTTGCAGGCGAGCTTAACGTATGCTGCCCGCTAGACCACATGAAAGAGAACAATCATCCGAATGAGAATTGCAAAGCTACATCTCTCTGATTGGAATTCAACAGTCAAACCTCCGTGTTGGCTTCAACTCACACAGGCAACACACACTCTGTCGCTCTCTCACACACACACATACACACACACACACGGACAAGTGAGGCAGTTTATGATAAGCTTGCTTACCCCAAATGGACCGCCCAACTCATGCGGTGTGCACAAGTACACACAACTACACAAGCAGCATACATTAAGCTCAGCAAATTGAATACCCAGCACACACACACACACACACACATACACACATGCACACCCTCTGCAACACAGTGATATTTTTTCCTGTTGTGGCGTGTGCTGATTGTAAGCAGCCTAGTCGTGCCGCTCTGCTCTCCTCTCCTCTCTTCACCTCATAGACTATTTAGCTGCTTCTCTACTGCGCTGGGTGGCAGCCAGTAAAATGGTGGCGCTCATTGTAGAAGGCTGCTGGCTGCCATTGATTCGGACCAGCAGGTCTCTGAGGATACACACTGCTGCCCTGCCAGCTAAGCCCAGGAAAGGGGACTGTGATGTGTGTAAGCATGTGTGTGTGTGTATGTGTGTGTGTGTGTTTGTCAGATATAAGAGATGGAAAAGGCGTGTAAAGTGCATTTATTGGTGTGTACGGCGGTGTAGAGTGTCACGGTAAAATCCCGCTCTGTAGACCCTCTGCGCTAACTACATATTCCAAACTGTTTAAACCCCTTTGAGAAAACCATAGGACGGTCCAGAGTGATCAATTAGCTGCAATGCTTTTGATGTGATTTGTTGTGTTTTACCCATAGAGAGAGAGAGAGAGCGAGAGAGAGAGAGAGAGGAAACAGGTGGTTAAGAAAAGAGCTCTTTTCTGGAATACTCCTCCATATTTCGCTGTCATCTCTCCTCCTTTTTACTCGCATTTTTCTTTTTCCCACACTTCGACTCCTCAGACAGAGCTTTGAAAAACAAACAAAGGGAAGCTGGCATCGGACTATAAATAATGCAGAGACACAGATTGGGGTCAAATGCTTTGGATTCCACTACACATACGTATGCCTGAATGGTAGCTCATGCACGCGCACACACACACACACACACACACACACACACACACACACACACACACACACACACACACACACACAGATTCACATTATGCATTGTGTGCTTTTTTTTTCCCTATAAGCCATATTCATTCCCCAGTGAGCAGTCAGCGTGATAATTAAGTGCACATGCACACTCATTACACATTGTCACATATTTAGCCAAGCACACACTGACTATCTCTTTACGCACGCGCGCACACACACGCACGCACACACACACACACAAGGGCTGTTTACTGCCTTGATGTCCCTCGATGACAAAGTGTGACAAACGAGTCTGTTCGGAACACATTTAGGTCTCGTAGCCCCCCACAGCCCACGCCCCACACCCCCAATCCCTCTCCTTTCCCCTCTCCTTTTCATAACTCTGACAAGGGCAACTCAGCCATCCTCTCTATCCACAGCTCCTATCCATCAGCGCACTGCCATAACCTGCCGCTGCTCCATGATAGATGACTTTCCATGTGCTGATGTATTGGCCTATCAGACTTTTGAGGAAGTGACAGATTAGATCATTATGTCCCTTTATGATTATACGAGTCTTGTTTTATATATATATATATATATATATATATATATATATATATTTTAGTGTTTATCCAATGCAAGTTTGTGTTGTGTTATGTAAGACACATTTCTTTACCATTGTGTTCTCCCGGTGAGGGTGAAAAGGAGGAGAAGAGAAGAGTTGGCTTTTATCAGGAGGGACTTGAGAAAAAGGAGGCATTTCCTCTGAAGGAAAAGCTCAGAAGGACACACTTTTCTGTGCTCTCAGAATGTCTGCTCTTGGCATGCTTTTCGAGAAATTGGTATGTCAGGCTATTATAAAATTGATTTCCTCAAGCACCTCCAGTCAAAAAGTGGTGAGTCAGAGGGACGTTCTTTGTGTTAGATTGTTAAGGACTGACAAAGAAAAAGACGGTTGTGCTAATGTGATGCCACAGTGTCCGCATTTGGTGAATTCCAGTCTACAGCAAATATAAAATTCTACAAACAACAAAATTAGCCCCAGAAACGTAAGCTATGTTGCCATTTGTGGTTTTGTGAGCAGCTCTTAATTAACAATTTTTTGTTGTTGTTGACTTTTTGATTGACATGGACCGACACTGAATGCTTTTGGTAGGCATAGTTCATAACTATGTTTGATTGGGAAAAAGACATCCTTAAATATTGATTCATAAAAGACCGCATCCGAGTTATGAGTGATCCTCTCCTCCTTACTTTGATGTCTACCTCTTAGCCAGCACCTCACTGGAATAGGTGAGTGTTTTTCTCCAGTCCTTCATTTTCCATATCTGAACATATTTTTATGACTGCCCACGACACACGGCATTTTATTTACCCACTCGAACACAGGGATATTGTTTTGATGAACCTGTGGTGAACCATAGTCACGCTCATTGCTAATCCTGTGAAGAGAAACTGATGTAATGGATGCAATAGACTTGCAGTGCATAAGCTAAATCATTCATTTATGTCATACATAGATCAGCTCCTCTTCAAAGGGCTACTAATCTCGGGCATGTAATAGATTACACTGATGTGATGGTCATGCTGTAAGAAGCTTTCTATTGTTTTTAGTGCAGTATAATTCAGTCTCCTGCATTTCTGTGGCTTGAAATACAGTTGTACAGACAGTGTGTTTCGGACTTGAGCGGCACATCAAACAGCTGACTCTCTTGACTCGAGGTACAGCATTCTAAAATGTCTGGATGAAGCTGCTGCATGTAATGAAGTAGTTCCTCATCTCTAACCCTGAAAAACAAGTGCACACACTGGGTCAGGGTATCGTATCGTATCCTCAGATTCAGCACTTCAACATTATTGGATGCAACTTCAATACATAAGCCCTTTTTTTTTTTAACCTTACCCTGAAATCAATCCCACAAGTAATGCATGGCTCCAAGAGGCGAAGTGATGAAGCTGTTCTTTGACCTTCTGTGGAAGCAGTTTATACAGTCGCGAGTATTTACAGTACACACACGGCGTTTTAGTGCTGGTATCATTCGGTCTATAGGCTTTCTCCCTGACCCCTGACACCTAAATCCCCTCCAGTGGCACAGTGTCATGATTGATGACATCATTAGGAGCATCACTGGCATACAGAAACGAGGACTGGCTTTGATAGACAGCGCCCTCTCGGCATCCATCTTTCTCCAGCGTGTATATATGAGTGTGGTTTGTCCATTTATCAAACATGAAGCTACAAGGTACTACGCAACATTTCTGTCAGTCTTCATCATCACAGAAGTAGTTTCCATATTTCTGTTGTTACCAGCCAAGAACATGGCTATAATGCATGCTGGTGTGCGCGGTGTGCCTCATCTCAGGGATTGTGTCTGTGTGTTGTGAGTGAAGGCTCCCCATGGTACCCCCTCCCTCTTCAGTATTCTCATCGTGGCCCACAGTCCCTTCTACTGTAAGACAAGCTCTGCATTGCTGTCACTAGTCATTACAATGTATACAGCACCATACAGCGCCTCTCTCCTCTGAGGCCTATAGATCAAACACATACACACATACACACACACAAGCAGAGGGAGACACATGCACGTATGGTCCATACTGTATGCATGCACGGCATCACACATCATACACTATTCAGTTTCTCTGGCTCCTGCTTGAGTTCACTTTCCCTTGACTTACAGTTTCCTCATACTCTGACTCACAGTGGTGGAAAATATCTGTACATAAACTCTGAACAATTCTGAGGTACTTGTACTTATGTATTTTACTTAGTATTTCAATATCATGCTACTTTTTACTTTACTATATTTATTATTCATTTATCTGACAGCAGTAGTGACTTCACAAAGCTCCATCCCAACCGGCTGCAACACTGTAGCTCCAACGGAAAAAACACATTGACTTTGAACTTAAAAAATATGTTTTCTAAATGTACTGTTAATTTTTTTTAACTATTAAAGAGAAGAGAAAAAAAAGGTGTTTGGGGAAATGCTCTGTCACTGGTGTGCAGAGACAAAGTAAACAAACTTGTGCTGTAGCTCAGAAGCCATGGATGGCAGACAGTGTGTCTCTAGCAGTGGTAATAAAAGAGTAAACGTCTGCGGCCCTGTCTGCCTGTGACAGAACACTGATGGTTCTGTTTTATACAAAGATTCAATTGGACGTCTGCGTAGACAGAACCGACGTTATTCCATCAAATTAAAGCAAAAGTAGAAGGCGCCATCATGAAACCAAATAATATATAATATAAGCTCCTTCGTTTTGGTTTCTGACTGTTGTCTCAAAGGAGAACACAGAACATGTGATTTACTGCACAGATATGTGTGCTGTAGCAGACAAAAAATGAAATGTGATTACAGTTAGACTTTAAATGCTGCTTACAATGTTAAGGCATACGTAGTGATAAAACAACATTCTACAAAATAATTTATAACAGTATAAAAGATTCCATGTTGAGTACTTTTGTTTTGATAGTTAATTACATTTGCTGATAATAATTGTGGTGGAGCATATTCATCATTGTTTGTAGTGGTTGTGTTTTTTTGTTTGTTTGTTTGTTTGTTTGTTTGTTTTTTACTTAAAGGAGTGTTTTGACATTTTGAGAAAAAAATGCAAAAAAAAATCTTTTTCTAGATTGGAAGATGTCAAATCTGTCCATTCAGTTTTAGGCTACAGGTGATTAGCTTAATTTAGCATAAAGACTGGAGGCACAGAGAAACAGCTAACGTGTTTGTACATATTCGCATTCTCATAAGTTAAGATAACCAGCTGCAGGGCTGTATCAATCTACCCTCCACCAGAAATCCAATAAGCATATTAACCAAAATGCTGAACTACTGCTTTTAAGTAAAAACCCTGAGTGTCTCTTTCACTTTCTCTGAATGACCTTTCAACAAATTTGCAGTGACATGCATCACTGTTAAATCTATGTGGGAGATAAGTCATGTTTTTGCAGTCATAGAGAAATGAGATTCAAGCCCGATTAACACTACAGCAGTCATCTTACTCATGGAATCCACTAAGGAACTCTGCTGTTATATAAAGTGCTGGATCCATTAGAGACAGATGGAGCAGTGATAGTAGCAACCAGTACATTTTTGGAGGCAGTTTGGGAAATCATGTCAGTCTCTCCATCTCTTGTCTGTCTTGCTCACTCTTCTCTCCCTCTCTCTCTTTTCTTTTCACACACAAACACACACATCTACAAACCACACACACACACACACACACACACACACACACTGCAGGTCCAAACTTACTTTCTCAATGACATCATTGAGTTGTGGTGCCCCCAGCGGCAGCAGGCCTAGGAAGGGCGGAAGCGCTGGTGCTGGTGCTTGGATGTCTGATTTGATTCACCCTGACAACCAAGGACCATTTGGGAGGCCTGTAACCACGGCAACTTCCATCACAACATTCTGGGTGGTTGGTCGACAGGGCCAGTCAGGGCTGGTGTTCCTTGCATCCATTTTTAATAGCCAGTGTACTTAGTCGCTCTTCCTGGGCCTGTCTCCCCGCGGTCCCATCTCCAAGAAGGAGAGGCAGCCGCACTTGGTGGAAAAAGCCCCCATTACATATTTATTGTCCCCAGTCTTAATTATCAAGCCAGAGGGGATGTGGGTTTTGGTCTCTCTCTCTCTCTCTCTCTCTTTCTCTCTCTCCCTCTCTCTCTCTCTCTCTCTCTCTCTCTCTCTCTCTCTCTCTTTAACTCGGAGGGATGAGATCTTCTCTTCCCTTCTGTCTCTTTTCTCTCATCCCTCTCTCGATTTGTCAGACCTCCATCCTTCTAAGCTGTGCAACTTCACATCCATATAAAGTAACCACCAATGGAAAATCTGAGTTACTGTGTGCACTGCACTCGCAGCAGCCAGTGTTATGGAAAATTGCACAGCATGTTCACATATTCCTGCAGAAAACCAGAGGAACTGGCATATGTGACACACAAACACACACACACACACACACATTACAGTCTAAGTGTGTGTCACAGCTCAAGGCAAATCTTGTGATCCTTGTAAGGATCTAGCATCTATTTCTCAACTCATATAGACATCTAGTTAAGCATTTCCATTTGGGGAAGCTGTATTTAACTGCACTTCTTTAGCAGATTTCTTCCCTGCTTTAAATTGGCAGTGCCATATGCAAGATATAATCTACTTCCAGGCACATGTTGCATCCCTAATTATAATAATCATGGTTGATTTTATAGTTGGCAAGGATTTTTCAGTATGTTGCCATGCACAGCAAGGAACATCACAGTTCATTTTTTAAAAATCCATGTGCGGTGTTCACATCTTTGCATTTCCCTGCATGTTATTTTGAGTCATTCTCATGTACTCCCACTCCTCTGCTGGCCAAAATCAATCTGAGGAAAAAAGGTTGTGTAACCCCATCCTTCTCTCTCAGCCATTGTAACATGACATTGGAGAAGATTGATCAAGTAATGTATTTTTGGACTCAACTGTCCATTGCCTCCCCTTTGACCTTCAAGGTGGAGTTATAATGTTATTCTTTATGCTGTAGTTGACTTGTCACCGTTCTTCTGTTTCCATTGCTGTGGTTAAGCAAATGTTTCTTACTTTTTCAGATAACAACAGGGATTTCTCTGAATAGATGAAAAGGAGAGATCTGCTTGAATTAGTCCATGCCACATGAACTCACCTTGAGGGAGGCGTGAAGGGAGTGTGGATTTTTTACATTCACATAGAGCTCTTCTTTATCAAGCATAAGTCAGCCAACACTCTAGTCCTCACTGGAGAGGAAAGTGTTTTTCTTTCACAATAGGAAGGCCGTCTCTTGACTTGTGGTGCACCATGGAATTCAGTGAATGCTTGAAGCAGGGTTCATGAACTGCTGCGTGGTTCCTCCTCCTCCTCACCCTCCTCCTCTGAGTCAGAAAAAAACAGGAGGTTCACTCCGTCCTTGCAGGAAATTGAAGGTGTGTGTGGCTGTGTTCTATCAATGGGTGCATGCTGGCCACGGGCTGAAGACCATAGGTAGATGCTGTCATTGGGAGACGCACACAACTATAAGGGCAAATAGAGGAAGGTAAAGGGCTGCACTGTCTATTTTGCATGAAGAATAACATCCACCTGTTGAACACCCGGTGTAGATAGTATATAACAGAAGAGGATGTAGGAAATGGGTTATAACTGGAGCACTGTGTGGATAAAAGGGCCAGTTACTGAAGGGTTAGACCCTTTCTGATGTGGAGGAAATCCATATTTTATTTGATGTGAGAGGTGCTCAAGGCCTGTAAATTATTACTGCAGTATTCCACCTGCTTGCAGAGGTCACCTAGCAAGTGAGATTGGTAGATCTGTGTGTGTGCGTGCGTGTGTGTGTGTGTCTGTGTGTGTGCCTGTGTCAGCGCACATGTTCTTCCTGATGTGTGTCCATCCCCGGTAGCCAATAGTAGTATGTGTAGCATGTCATAGGGCCGCAGCAGCCACACCGTAACCATACTGCAGGCTCATCCATCCATAGATCTATTCTTCCCTCCATCCATCCATGTACTAAAGCACATTACAGAGATGACTGCCTCCGATGTGCCACTTTCCCCCCAGCAATAAAGGCTCTCTACTGTACAGTGTAGGCCACTGGAGGCAGGGAATATTGTAGCCACAATGAGGAGCACAAATACACACACACAAACACCCACACTCACACATGGAAAAGCGCACACACTGTAATATCAGAAGTATGAAATATGTGGATTTTACCAAAGCACAGTGCATAAGTGCAGTTTTGATTTGCTGTCATTTTACTCAAACATTTCTATTATATGAGACTTTGTGAATAACGCAGTCTTTACTCCATTTACATTTATCTGATGGCTGTAGGCACTCGTTAGTTTGCAGATTTCACTTGCAAAGCATAAAATATGCTCATGAAATATGATGTGCTTCTATAGTTTAAATTTCTCAATTTGAAGTAGCTTCGCCTTGACCGCTTAAACAATGAAATGCTGCTGAAACGTTAACACTAATGATTTATCTCCCTGAGATGAAATATTCTTCACAATATGATTATTTTCAGCCTTGATTAATCTCCCCATCATTTTATTGATTCATTGAGTGAGTGAATTATTTAACTTGAAAAAAAAAAAAAAAAGTCAGAAATGACAGAATATAGTGAAAAATATCCTTCATAGTTTCATAGAGGCCAAAGCCTTGCTTGTCTGACCAGCATCCAAACCCCAAAGATTTTCAGTTTACTGTAATGTAAGTATTGGAAAAGCAGCAAATTCTCACATTTAAGCGGCCATAATGTTTGACAGTTATGCTTGAAAAATGACTTCAGTGATTAATCAGTTGTCAAATAGTTGCTAACTCTCTCAAGTGACTAACACATTATTGAGTAAGAATTTCTGCTCTTGTTTATTCATGAAGACACTTCGCTGCCGGTGCTTATTTATTTTTATTAAAATGTAACGAATACACGAATGACATAGCATCGCCGTGCACCTGGCCACATTACATCACTTTTTCCTCCCTCTCACCCATTCTTCCTAACTATACCTTGCTACTCCCTCTCTTTAACCTTCTTGCCCCTCAGCTGGTGCTCAACCCTCAACTTCCTCTCCCTCCCTCCCTCCATCCCTACCTCCATCCCTCCCCCTGCAGTCCTGCTGCTATCTTTACGACCCTCTCACTAATGCACCGCTCAATTAGCCTTCGATGAGGTTTCCACTAAAGGCTGGGTAAATAGGTAATTACATGTTGTCATCCCCACCCCCCACCCCCACCTCTTGCTAATCCACTCAACTTCAACTCCGCTTCTCTCCGTCTACCTCTCCCTCCTTCTTGCTCTATCAATATCATGGATGGCTGCCAGAGATGGTCCAATAGAGGCCCAGCGTGGCGTCCTGTTAGTCACAGCTGGCTTAACCCTTCGATTGGCCACATTCAGCACTCTGCGTAGTGCACAGTTTTCACTTTTCTCAGCCTGCGCTTCAGCTTCTGTTATTGGAACACTTTATCATCAGAATGGGAGAAGTGGAACCACCCACTAGCTAAATGCTGATGAAATCCTGCCTGGTAATAGAGATATTAAACAGGTCCAGGTGTTTTTGTGTGTCAGAAAACGTCACACAGACAGATGTAAAATGATTGGTGGCAGGTGGAAAGTAGTAGTGGGCAGGATTTACACTTTTTGTGTGACTGACAATTGGAGAGCGTAGGCACCGTGGCTCCACACTCTGACGGCTATTGATGCGATCAAATTGCCTTCCTCAAGTCAACAGTCCACAGTGAGTGTAGCAGGTGGGATGCATTGTGCTTGTGTCTGCTGCGACCAAGAAAGGAAACAGAGTATTTATCAGCTTTACTGCTGCTGAAATAAATTGATGCAAACGCGTTGTCTTTGGGTTGTCCTCATCTGTTACATCAACAATAACAATGTTTACCTCGATATACAAATGTCTATTCCTCACCATCTATACAGGCTGGCTCACAAATTCTGCCATTGTCAAGGTCGGCCAATTATTCAACAATGTCGGAACAATGTGGATTTTCATCTTTCATGCACTGGGGCCAGGCCACTTTCATACTTGGAGCTGCTGAAAAGGACTCGGCTCCTTTTCAGGAGGACTAACTGAAAAGCTTTCATTTAAACATCAAGGAAATAGAACCAAGACAAAAGAGAGTGATGCCTGCAAATTGAACTTTGAAATCGAAATAAAAACTGCCCTCTGAATGGAAATGGAAGCAGGACTCATGATCTAAAATGACTGTACTTTGGCTATAGAGATGAAAATTTGTGGCTTTCCTATTTTGGATACAAGGGAACATAATAACCCCAAAAATATGATACTTGATTGACATTCCAGTCCTCATTTTAGAGCTAAGCAGGACACTGGTGAGGCCAGACTTAAAAAGAAAGAGATATAATAGTTTGTGTGGGCCTTTGGAGGCAGGAACACAAACAGGGAAACAGAAAGCAAGATGTACAATTGATGTGAGGAGAGCGGAAAAAGAAAAAGGGTGGAGGGTGGAAGGAGTCAGCATGGAAGGAAGGAATAAAGGAAAGTACAAATGAAGGAAGCATAAGAGGGACTGTGGGAGGGGAGGAAATACTGTTAGGGCAACCAGAAGGAGTGATAAGTGGAGTACAGCCAGACAGCCTAAATCCTCATCTCAATCAATCACATTTTCCCTTCCTCTCCTCTCAGTTTGTCTTATTGATTTCTTGTTTCTGCCAGTGTCCTGAAAGCCAACTCAAATGACTTCTCAGAGTTTTTGTGGCTCCATCTCCCAGTGAAAACTACCATTTGGTCATTTGTTACAGCTATATAGAGGAAGTTAAGGCATCAGGAGGATATTATCCTGAAAGTGGTCTAGCAGCCCATTCTCCCATAAATTATACCCATATGAATCTACTTTAAATTTATTATGTTTTGGGAGAAATTAATGCTGACCAGATTACATTGAGTGCCAGGTCAGGAGGCAGCGTGGTATGGCAAAAGCTCATCATGAAATGTTTAGGTATATGATGGGTTTTCTGCTGTAGGATTATACCAAGTAGTCAAGTCATAAGTCCTTATTTTTGTAACTTCTGTCCAGCTCGAGTCCAAGTGTCAAGTCTGCCATTCTGATGTGGATATGGTGCAGTTTAAAGTGAAGATGTGGAGGTTTGAGGTGGGGGTGGTGTTTGCCTACAGGGCTAAAGCTGTCGCAATTCACACCCTACTTGAAGATAAGAGTCAAGTTAACATTTTTAACATTAAAGCATGACCAGGTTCTTTCTCTAACCCTGATCAGGTTCAGTAGTTTTAGCTGCCTGACCTTTTCCAGTCAGTACATCGGCTCCTATCCAAGCCTCTGCGACCTTCAGTTACTCATAACACTCTTGTCTGTGTAGGTTTGCTGAGATGTTCAAATGTCTTTGCTGAGGTATTACTCCAGCTCAACCAAGACTTTAACAATACTTAACGTTGCATGCAGAGATCATGTGAAAACCTTTGGGGAAAAAAAAACAGCGTTGGCAGTGAAACACTTCCAGATGGCCTTAATTTTCCTCAGAAGTATAGTGGGTAACTGCAAAATTGTTCCATTTGAACAGTTGGAATTCATGAGAAATACAGCTGATGTATGTAATATATGCTCCTTACTCCACCCACACAATACCAGCGTCTGACTCACTTTTGCAAACGCTAAAGAAGTGATCTACCGGGGCACTCGCTCTCTGTCCCTTGCCTTGTGTCTCTCACATACACGCGCCCCACAGATTTTGAGTACAGTAGTACAATGCATACAGCTGTTGCTCCTGGATGCTAAAAGTAGAGGCAGTTAAAAAATCTCTGCCACAGCATGATGTCATCAGCTGCCGTCCCCACAGACACTGACACTGAGTTGTGTGTCTTTTAAAGATCAGCGTTTCTCTTGAAAACATCCTCAGGGGTTACTTCTGGAGTCTGTTTGAGTCTGTTTGTGTGCAGCGGGGTAGATGACAGATCACTGGTAATCAGTGTGTGCACGAGTGTATGTGTACACACATGCTCAGTAGTCATATACATCAAACAAACACTCTTCCTTCAAGCCATTTCCAGCTATGTATTCTTTGTTGTGCTATGCGAAAGACTGTTGCCTTTTACTGGCATTTTTGCAAATCTTATTTCCATACTGCTTGTTATCTGTCTGCGATGAGCCTCTGCTATGAGTGTTTGCAGATTCTTCTGCAAATGACAAGGTGGAATTTTCAGCTTCTTCGGTAAAGCTCAGTTTAAGGAGTTGTTAGATAATCAAACAATGTGTCATAGTCTCAACCATCTAAATTCAGACAGAGGAAGAGCTGAGATCAGAGGAATTTGAATCCTTTAGGCTACAAGTAAGTCGGGTTCTTAAAACAATCTGTGTCGTTGCTGGCTCTCAAGGTGATTGCAGTGGACAGACAGCTCTGTCAAGAATGGGGCATGAGGACAATACACTTATGGACTCAGCGTGTTTCAGAAATATACTTCCTGAGGTCAGAGTCAAGACTGAATGAAAAGCTTTGAGACAAAAACATGACTTTTCACTTTTAATACTCTAGTGTGGTTCATTTGGTATACTATCCTCCTGGATTGACTTTTTCGAAACAAAAATGAAGCCTTATGGACTTCCAGTTTTTATGATGTCATCCTGCATCATCAGCGCTACATACTTGGACCCACTTGGGGAAATAAAATTTTGGTGACTGACAGCAACTTATGCAGCATTTCACTGCGCGTTATGTGTTTATCTCCGGTGTCACAATGAGCTCACAGAGGAAAAACCATGAACATTAATAATCCAGACTGCAGCTGGATGCTGTATTTCATAAATAATGACTAACAGGTGGAAACAGGACTTAAAAAAAAAAAAAGTAGTAAAAACACACCTGTTTTAACTCCTTTCCACTTGCTGATTGGTCGGGGGGAAATTCCCACACTTGCGGTGAAGTAAGTGCATACATGTTACCATGGCTACCAAATAATCTTGTAGGGGTAGAGCTCACCATACAAGTGAAGAAGATAATTATGAGACTCTAAAAAACCCCAGATCCTCTCAGAGAGCTATCAACGATCCAAAATCAACAGTTCTAAAAAAGCAGGTGTTCACGAGAAAATAGCAAACAAGCCGGCACCAATGAGCCCTCTATGACTGCGCAGCAAGTCAAGAATGCTCTCTAGGATGTAAGATGTCCTATGGACTGATGAAACAAAAATCAACCTCTATCAAAATGATGGAAGGAACAGCTCATGACCCAAAGCCACCACCTCATCTGTCAAACATGGCGGTGGTTCTGTTATGGCTCGGGCTTGTATGGCCGCCAGTGGAGCTGGCACCTTGGCATTTATTGATAATCTCACTGCTGAGGAAGCAGCGGGATGAATGCAGAGGTATACAGGAGTAGGAGGAGGAGCAATTCCAAACATACAGCCAAAGCAACCCAAGAGCCTTTCAGGGTGAAGAGGTCGAAGATCCTCAACTGGACGAGTCGATCACCTGATCTCAATCTGACTGAGCAACGCTCCGACTGCTGAAGACCAGACTGAAGTCAGAGAGACCCCACAACCAGCAAGAGCGGAAGGTGACTGCAGTGAAGGCCAGGGAGATACAAAGTCTCTGCTAATGCTATTGTAGTCATTGACTACAAAGGCCTTTACACTAGATATTAAATATGATGATTTTGTTGTGTATCTGTCCAATTACTTTTGAACCTGTAAATATTGGGCGCTATGGGTTAAAAGTGCTTTATCTCGAACACAGTTCTTTTTAGATTAATGTAAAACTGCTCAAATTAAAGCTGATATTTGGCACTTTAATGAAGAATCCATTATTTTATGTCAAAATGAATGTGCTGTGGTTTCGACAGCTATTACGCCAGCCCAAACCTACTGAAACAAATGAGCAAATGAGTTCATTTGAACCAAACCATGCAAGTTAGATGTTAAGAGAACCCAGTGACCATCACAATATGGTCTTAACCAGTCTGGAAGACATCAACAGGAAACAGACCTTTTAAGATACAGACTTGACTGAATAGAAAAGGACTCAAACCTTGTTTTCCCCACGCGGCTTATCTTGTTTTTCGTGCACTATGATGCAACAAGTATAAATTGTCTCTCCATTGACATTTCTGTCAGTCTGCCACTGTTTCAACAGGGCAAGTAGAATAAGTTAATTATTATGTCTAATTGCATTTGATGGCTCAGCTGTGGGAATATCAAATCAAATTAAGATAGGTCTACTCAGTGTTCTTTTCCATGGCACACAGTTTGCCTTTAGCTATGCTTTTTAGGATCTGTCTTTTGTCTTGGTCTCCATCTTTCTCAACATCCCTCCCAGCTGTACTACGCCTTCGCTTTGTAGCCTATCCTCCTCTCTCTCTCTCTTTCTCTCTTATCAACCACCCACACTTTCTTTTTCTTTTCTTTCCAATTTTGGATCTCATTCTCTCTTTTAATTTCTTTTTCCCTTTTTACTTTTGCTCCCTCATCTTGAAACTTTTCACCCGCGACTCTTAATAAATAGTTTTTCCTTTAGCTCTGTGGCAGCTGATAATGCACCAGAAAATGTATTACCCTCTAAATGGGACAAAAATAAATAAAAGCTGTTAATCCAATCACTATGATTAATGGCATTTTTTTCTGATGATGATGTAACTGGCAGGTTTTTAAGCATTATGACTGTAGCTTTTTCAAAAAATATTAAACCTGTATGACAATATGAGTCTTACTTATTTTTTTTATCACATTCAGAGGTTCAACATTTTAAATTTTGGTTGGTTAGGATATTTTCCAGCAGTCATTGCAGTAACACTTCATTTTGTGTTCTCTTTTATTTCTCTGTCTCATCTTATCCTCTTCTTCTGTTCTCCCCTCTTCCTCCTCATCTTCTTCTCCCTCCCCATGTGTCCCTCTGTCTGTCCTGTGAAAAAAACATAAGCCCGTCTGTCACTCTTTGAGTCAGTCTTTGTTCTGTCAGAAGCTATCCCAGAGATAAGTGTGACTGATCGCTGCAGGCCCAGGCAGACAGACAGTGTATAATTGAGTGATAGGGACTAATGTAAGTGAATGGCTTAGAGCCGACTGTGATCAACAGCAGCGGCAGAAGCTCAGGCACCCAGGGAGGCTTCCTGTTAGGCCCTCAGTAATACTAGCAACAGCCACCCAGATTACAATCTGGTGACTACCTAGATACGTTTGTGTGTACGTGCATGTGTGTGTGCCACTCAGGTTATCTTCTTTTTGTCTTCTTTCCATCCTTGCTGTCTTTTCTGCTCTGCTTCATGCCTCTGTTTACCACTCTACCTTCATTTCTCCTCCCTCAACACACCTTTTCTCTTCTCTCTCTCTCTCTCTCTCTTCCCCTCCCTCCCCCCTCTCTCTCTCTTTTCATCCCTGCTATCCCAGCTCTTTAATTAACATGACATGCTGTGAAGTGAGATACTAAATAATGCAAGCTTTTCCAGTGACATTGAGTCAGCCGGAGTGATTAGTGGCCACACACAAACACATGCACATACACACACCAAAACAGATGCCCTTCTTTATCAGTCATCTGCCTTTACCCATATTATTTTTTCAGCTAAAAATTCAGGCTTTATTAGACAACTATGCAGATGAAGTGCTCTGCTGAGAATAGAGTACCAGTGTGCATTATAATAGCACTAGCACTTATCCTATAGTTTCCAGTAAGACATAAGACTAAATATAGTGGTTAAAAACATATTTCTTTTAAAAACTGAAAAAGAACTAAAGTAACAACAACCGTTTTTAGGAAAATCAAAAAAAAAAAAAAAAAAAAATGGTAATGGCCCCTTTAAAACTAAGAAAAAATTTAAACTAATATCCAAAATAAAAGAAAAAAATACAATTGTAATCACCCTGGGTTGTGGGTAGATACACTAGGAATCTGAATATTATGACTTTTCATACTGTATTGCTGTGTTCCCGTGTCCACTGTAGTAGTGTAAATCACAGCGCTGAGGACTTCATTTGTGCAGGGAGAGATCTAGGTTATCCCAAAGCAATTGTTTCGGACCAAACCAAGTGGAAAATCCAGTGTGGGTTTAGTTGTTTGCTGCCTTGGCTGCAGGGATGCTAAGAGCTGCGGGTTCCAGCGTTCTTCTACCCCCACCCCCCTTGTCTTTTTTTAATCAGATGGCTTGTTCAGGAGTGGGGAGGATTAAGACTGCTGCTGCCACTGCTGATGACTCTGTCCAGTTTTGGAAAGCGCACAAACACATGCACACACGCACGACACAGGAGCGCACAGCTGCAAGCGAGCGAGCGAGCACCCGCGCACACACACACACACGCAAATTTTTACTGTATGCAAGCGATTTAGCGCAGGCTCAGTCAGCATTGATATATACATGCATGCACAGACACTACAGAGGTATCAACATATGCATGAGCTACCCCAGATGCATGCACATACAGTACAGACCTACACAGTCATTCACGCAAAAACGCACATTACACATCGAAACATGGTATCTCTCTCTCTCTCTCCTGCCTCCGCTCGCTTTCAGTGTCTCTCACTCAACACTGTCAGCTTCTGGACAGCAGCAGTGATCTGCCATGTCTCATTGTGTCACGTGATTTGAGCAGTGAGATTTCTGACACACAGACTGACGCCTGTCTCTTCTAATGCCAGACACTCACACCAGGCACTGCAGATGGCAGAGAGACTGATACATAGACAGACAGAGGGACAGGGAGAGAGAAAGGAAAATGGTGATTTGAGCAAATGAATATTTAAAATACTTAGGAAACTAAATTCTGCAAAAAGAAAGTAACAGGTGTGCGTAAGGGACAAAGATGGGGGAGTAAAAGGAGGAGAGGACCACAGGGAGAAGCAGAGAGAGTCTAAGGAAGGAAGTGAGCTAAGGATGAAAGGATAGAGACATTGAGCTGTATGTTGATCCAACACTGTGTGCAACATAGTCAGTAGACACCAGTCAGTCTCCTCCCACTTTAATCTCCCCTTCATCCATCAATCCCTCACTCCATCCTTCCACCCTTCCATCTTAAAGCCATTCATTCCTCTTCATCAATCTGAAATCATGCCATTTTGACGCACATTTGGAAGAAATCCGGTATTGAAGTGCGGCCTGCTTTGTAGATTGTATAACGGATAAAAACTAAAGCAAGAGAAATTGAGGCCATCGCTTACGTGAGAGATAAAAAACAACAAAAAAAAAACAAAACAAAAAAAAGAACTGTAGCAGCCGACTGATATTTCAGTACTAAACGTTTGCCATAAGTTGAAATTCATCAGCTACTTTGTGAACTCTCACACACGCACACACCAAAACACACCTCCGGCAATGAGTGTATGGTCTTAATGAAGCGAGAAGAGGAGAGGCAGCTGCATAACCGGAGTGTTAGAGGCCTAGAGGGAACTCACACACTTCAAGTCTGTGTGTGTGTGTGTGTGTGTGTGTGTGTGTGTGTGTGTGTGTGTGTGTGTGTGTTTGAGTGCGCACACAGACTATATAATATCTGAAACTCCCTTAATTTGGACTTTGGAAAGATGCTAATGACTACATTTTTCTTCTCCCCCACTCTTCTTTCTCTCTGCAGGTTGTGAGGGCCTGTTTCTATCGTCCTGTTGTACAGTGAGGCAGTGAGCTCACGGTGGATACAGCATGCATGTGTCGACATATCCCATGATGCACTCTGCCAGTTCAGGCCTGCTCCTCCTCAGCTTCCTCTTCCTCGCTGATGCTGACTGTGAGTCCTTTCACACTCCGACACAAACACTTCACACACAGAGAGGCACGCACACCCACACACAGATGTGTACATGCATAAAAAGAAAGTGTTAAATTATACACTACATATCCTTTGAGTACACATACTGTTTGCCATAGACACATACACAAACATGGAAGGAATGACCTCGTTTCCTTTTACACGTCACTCCTGATATCACATCCCTACAGTACGTGTGTTGATCTGTATGTGTGTGTATGAGTGTGTGTTAGGTAGCAGGTTTGATACAAGGCCAGCTGTTTTTGTCCATCCCAGTATTACTTGGCATGGATAGACAGACCACATATGGTAAATCTGATAATTTCCCCACTGGTTGTGTGATTGTGTTCACACTGTGTGTGTGTGTGTGTGTGTGTGTGTGTGTGTGTGTGTGTGTGTGTGTGTGTGTGAGAGACAGAGAGAGAGAGAGATCTCTGACTGTGGCTAGTCCAATGTATGTGTATATGTATTTCTCAGTGAGTAAGATTTGAATTTCTTGCATTTATTCATAAAGAAGAGACTTCAAAGATTAATTGTTGAACAACATAATTGCAGAATTATTTTCTATTGATTGACTAAGCAATTAAATTACCAATCATTCCAGCCCGAGTTTTAGTCATATTAGGGATGTCATGTTTACATGTGCGTAGTTTAACAAATAACTTTGTTAAACTACAACAACCTCAGATAAAACAACGAAAAATCTTCCATTAAGACAAAAAACACGCTAATATTCTCACTCAGCCACACATCCTCATGTGATTCTAACGTTATCCACTTTTTGATCATCTGTGTCTGTCAAGTATCTCTTCAGCTTCTCAACATACGAAACACTTTTTCTGTAATGGCCGACTTAACTTACATAAATTTGGCTTCTCCATCGTATCACCTTTATAAGTGGGACTCTACAGTGACAGGCAATAGTCAGTTCATCCTACATTTAACAAGTGCCATACTTTCTTTTTTTTCAGCATACAGACCATCACTACATTGTTTATCAGACATTTTAATTTTTCTGGCTACCTACCATTTGACTCAAGCTGAAGAGAATGATCAGAAACTTAGAGTACATTGTTTCCTCAGCTACCATATTCAGTTTGTCCAGGTGTCTGAAACCAGTATGATCTTTACACGTGCATATAAATGAATGAGTCAGAATAAACCATTACTGGGATGCTAGTGTTCTCAAAGATTCTTAGTATTAGTGTCTACCTGTGTAAGAGAAAGTCTTGGCCCTGCATGACTTCCCAGTCAACTCGCCAGATTGACGATCAGCAGTGAAGATCTGAATCTCATAACAGTGTTGACGAAACAGCCTGTTTTGGGTTGAGACGAAGGATAAAAGATATGAAGACAGAAGGAGAGTGAGCGAGGACTAAAAGGTGGGACAGACAGAAAGGGAATAATAGAGGAGAAAGATAAGGAATGGAGAATGAAGTTGGACGAGCTCTCCATGCACACTGTTAAATATCTGGGATAATGGTGTTTAGTAGAATTTTCATTTACATTTGCTTTAGAAGTGCTTCTTCCATATGTGTTCATGTGTTATGGTTAAAAAAAAGCAGATAAAACACGCAGCATTCAGTACAGTGTGGTGTGTTTGCTGGAAAGAAAATGCACTGTCACCCCAAGCTAATGGTTGTGGGATGCTGAACATATATCATCACCACCCTGTAACACACACACACACACACACAGATGCATGCATGCACGCAAGCATACGAGCACACAAGCATAGGCTTGAGGGAGCCATTCCCACCCTGCAATGTTTTAAAAGTCACACAGAGCCCAGTAAAAGCACACACATCCACAAACCACTCTTGTATTCCTTTCAGCCTCCTGCCCTCTTGTCCCCTGTGTAAGTTCCAGGGTCGACCAGTGAAGGCCCAGTCATCCATCAAAACGATGATGCTCCCAGACTTCCTCTGTGAGGGTTGGGGGAGCAGCACCAATATAACGAGGATGGAAAAGATTCGTAGTTTGTCTCCTCTGTCTATATTTTTCTTTTTTCCCCTGCCTTCGTCTCATTGGCCGTGACTTTCTCCATTGCTCTTTTCTCGCTCGCTCTCTGCCTGTTCCCGGCACATCCATATAATCTGGTGAGAAAGGAGGGACAGAGGGCTTGAGGGGGGGAAAGGGAGGAAAGGCTGTTCTTTTCTCTTTTTATCTCATTGTGTATGACGTGCAATGCCTCTTTTAATATCAACAGTGGGGACTCAGAGATTTGAATGTTGAGGATTCAAACAGAGGCTGCTGGGATGCTGACATCTTTGCCTCTCATCACATGTCTGCGTGTGGTGAAATGATAAATGCACTCTGAAAAATTGCTTTCAGTTTCTTGATGGCAAATGAATGGAATACATTTTAAGCATAACAGTGTGTTACAAAATTGAGGTTACATTTAGGTTTACTCCTCTGTGCCAGCGCAGTGGCATCATTTTTATTAAACTTTAGAAATACCATAAACACACACACAAGTTCCACACATACACACACTAGTGGACTGAGGGTATTAAGATGCAATCAGATGGAACAGTATCCCATGTGCATAGTTGGAAACCTTGCATGACACTGCACCGTATGTGCATTCTGCACACAACCACTGGTGTAACAATACAAGCAGGGCACCGAGCTTTGCGTGTGTGTGTTTTTTTCAGATTCTCTCTTTTACTCTCTTTTTCTCTCCGCCTGCTTCTCGCCACCATTTTTGTTTCTCAGTGAGCTTGTGTGCGCGTGCGTGCATATGACATCTATCTGGTGGATTAAGAGTAATGCCCTGATCCTGTCGCAAACTAGGCCACTGCTCCATGTACGCAGTGAGATGCCCTGCGCAGGAAGCTGCATCTCTCCACATGTCATTCAGGGCAACGGGAAACAATGCAACAACAGGGTTTTTTTCTGCTGACCCTCGTTTGCCCCAAAACCAACAAGCTGTCGTCCTTCCCCTGGCAGCTTGAATGTAACAATGAAAATTCCAGCTGAAATACAACTCCTTGTGTGTGTAGCAGAACTCAACAAAACGTCTGCTTCTTCACAGGCTACAGTCGGGGAGGCATTGCTGAGTTGCAGCCCAGTGCTTTAGTGAGCACACTGTGTATTTTCAAACCAAGCAAGAGTGGTTTAGGATTCTGTCGGCTCTTGGTAACGTGAAACTCTTAACCCTCAGCTTGTATCACATCATTTATGGGTTGTAAAAGCTGTGCATTTCCAAGCTTGATGTAAAAAAAACAAACAAAAAAAAAACAAAAAACAGGGGTATCAATAAAAACTCAACCAGTTTTTCTCAATTACTGAAAATGTGACCTTTTCATATATGACATAGTAGGCCTGTATTCATTGGAAACACAGAACTTACTCGTGTGGTGACTGATTGATCTGTCAACATTTGACCGTATTGCCAGCACTCCCATGGCCTTCAGGCTGACTGGAATCCGAAAGGTGGTTGGGTCAATCTACCACAATGACAGCTGTGCAACTTTTGCTTACTTTGGGACGGACCGCACCGGACGTCAACAGCTTAGACAGGAGCCCTCTCTGGTTACTGTCAAGTATTTCATTCAGCTTTCCCTCAGGTGCTAAGTTCAAGGGTCTGAGGTGCCTTCCACCACACACTGCAGACTTTTGAGCCTAGATTTGTTTTTGTCCTTTTGGTTTTTTTTAAATGTTGGTTTTAGTTCTCAAATTGTGCCAGCTAATTTATAATTTACAAAACACATTCTTTTAGTGTTATTTACCTATAGCTCAGGTTTTAGTATATTTAGGGCTAACTGCAATGTGCAGTGTACTGTGTGACAGGCCCTATATCTGCATACAAATCTATAGACAAAGTATAGCTTCTGTTTTAGATTTAATGCATTTGATTTCCTATGAAAAGATGTCACGGTTTTGTTGTTTCATTGGGTCACACTAAGAACATAAGAAGGCAGAGAACCTGCAATACATGTAATACCATTTATCAAAGATCTTTGAGCTCAGGCATATGAGTAAGGATTTGTGTTCAGTGGCACGTGCATATATACGTGTCCTTGTGAGTATGTTTGTACTTGTCTATTTTATATGTATATATATATATGCAAACATGTGTAGTGCTTAGGGTGGACAAGAGATTAGATCGTGATAAGTATCTAGTTTCGTGCAAGCTTCATAGCTCTTTGTAACTGATGGATGAGGCCCTATCAGGATTCACTGGAATGAGATAAAGGGGCAGAGTCTCAAAGGTTAAAGGTTTCTGCCCTTGGGGATTAGTTAGGGGTGTGAAACAGAATCAGTTATTTTCTTAGATGGATTGTGTTTCTTTTCTGTGATTGATTGGTATTGCCTGACTCATTGAAAGTGCTAAGAAAAGGCTGGATCCCTGTTCACATTATTGCCCATAACCACAGTATGAAATGTCAAAATGTCAACATCTGCTCTTGGCAGTTTATGAAAGCGGCACTGAGTAATTTCTCCTGTGCACTGGGTAGTGATGATCAAATGGCCAAAGCCCTCCAGTGTTACACTGGACAACATACTGGTTAACTCTTTAGAGATCATTTCAGCATTATCTTTTTTTTTTTTTTTCCCATGACATGTGGTTTTTGTGAGGATTAAATAAATGAGATATTATGTATGAGCTTTAGAGGTGCAGGAGGAGACCTGACAATATTTGTACCCTGGTGGTGTACAGCTTTTATTAGTTCAAATATATAAAAGGTTCACTTTCCCTACTTCCAGGGTCATGCCAGGAAACATCATCAAATTTCATGCTGAAGAAAATGAATTTAGCAAGTTCTTTCTGCTGTTAAACTAATAAATGGGTCATTTTTTACCCTTAAGACATTGGGAGGGTTAACTCGCTTAGACAGCGCTTATTTAAAATCGGAGGGAAAAAAAATCTGTTTTGACACTGCAGAAAAGACTACAGTGATGTCGAGTAAGCAATACAAGAAATGAGGATAACTCTAATCACGCTGAAATTGTCCTTTAATTTCCTTATTTTTAATTAACGAGCCACTTATGAACTTAACTAATTTCAGTCATTATCTGAATAATTCATGGTATATTCTCTGGAATAATTTATTGTATTGTATTAAAATTCAGCTCCAGTGATGACGTGCCAGCTCATGCTCATCAAGAATATGACATTAAACCTTAAAAATGAAGCACCTCATTTAAATGCTTGATGACCTCTTTCCATCAACTCCAGTGCAAATATCTCTCCGCAGAAGGTGACAGAAATGGGTCACATCGCAAACATTTTCAAGTCATATGCGCACAAAATTAAAATGCCAATCACAGTCATGTTATTATTTTAACCATTTACTGCTGGTACTGGCATCAGGAGTAGTCGGCTGTTAATATTCTGGTTAGAGGGCATAACATACACCTTTGTGTCACTAGCCTCATACTCAGATTTGCAGCACAGTGACCCTTTGGTCCCTCAATAAGTTCTCCATCATTATCTATTAACGTCAGTCCATGAGTGAGACGGATTGGGCTGAGAGAAGGACTTTCCATGTTGATGAGAAGGAAAATGAAGCTGTTCTGCTGCCGAGGCTCCTCAGCGTCCTGCATCACTGGCCCACAGCAGAGAGGCTATTAGCAGCTAGCATAGCTGTGCACCCATCCATGATTAACAGGATCTGACTGGCGTTAGCTTAGCATCAGCTCAGCAGGTGCACCCGTCTGTGAGGAGGACTGGATAGCCTTAGCTTAGCTGTAGTGTAGCTGATCACTGGTCTGTGAGTAATGCGCTGCAACCCGCACTGAGAAAACCCTCTGTTCATATTTATGGGAAGCCAGCTCTGACCCAGTAAAGTTGTGTACCCAGTGGGTAGCCCATGTGTTTTTAATGACCTGTGCATAAAAGAAGACCCTATTTGATTAAATCCTCGCCTTGTGTTTCTAACAAATTAACCCTGATTAACTCACCACCAGTCAGACCCTGGGGCGGCAGTGGTGGGTAAGTGTCATGCTAATTGGACATGCATTGCCATCAGCAGTAAAATTGTACTTTATCTTATACTATTCCATCAGTGTAAAAAAGATATTGTTGAAATGATGCTTGGCGACATCAGCTGAAAGTTTACCGAAACACTGCAGATCTATATGCCACAGTGAAGTGCTTTAATTCACAAAAATAAAATATCTAATAGTCCAGATTTGGTTTAGAGGATGCCCAGATGGACGGACACTTAAACTTTATGAAACTTGAGTAACATCTTATCTTTAATGTGAAGTTTCATCAAAGGTTGGGGCAGATAATTGTGTATAATTAAATTTTCTATGTTGAAGTAGCCCATTTTGCCAAATGTTTTCCAATTAACACTTGTGTGTACTGCAGAAGGATGATAGCTGTCTCTCTGTGTTTATTGGCCCCAGTAATCCAATTTCATTTCCAGGACGAAAGCGAGCAGCTGATAATTTGCTCTTAATGTGTTGGTTTGATGTTAATGTGTTTTAAGTTATGGCTCTGGCCAGCTGCCCACCCACTCTTGAGGCTGACTATCATGGCCCTGGCTCAGGCCCTGATATTGGCCTCGTTTCTCAACTTGTCTAACAAGCCTGACTCACTTCTCATTTGGGGAGTCATCAGCTAACCACCCACCACTACATTCAACACTATACAGCTGGATCTTTCCCTGGCAAGGACTGTAAATTGCTCATTACATGCCTAACTATCAACATGAACAAATACAAACACACAGAGACAGACAGACACAGGAAAATGTGAGGTGCAGACACAGATGCTTTTATCAACATACAGATCAGCCTTTTCAGATGTGATCAAAACTTCCAACGCACTGACACAAGTAGTCACAAAAGCTATTCATGCGCACAAACACGTGTCCACACAAACCCAGGATCATTATGAACGTGTCCGAGGGGGATGCGCCTGATATCGATCTGATCAGGAAGTTCAATAACCATTTATCCCCTTCCTCCTCTGAGGGATCATTCACTGTTCAACCTGTGAGCAGAAATAGCCAAGCATTCAGCTCAAACACACACACACACACACACACACACACACAGGATTAGCTACCGTTAATGTCTGGGCTTCCCCATCTGTTCCTTTTAGCAAAAACTATTGTCTTTTCCGAATGAAAGCTCAGCTTTCTCATTCGTTGATTTTATAGTTCTTTGGTAATGCAGCATCTGTTTCACAGTTTGTTACTTTGTTACCTGCAGAATCAAGCAGAGTGGGGCTGTGGAGTCCACTGCTTTTTGCTGATTTGATGTGTTTGGATAGGCCTGCTTCATGCTTTATTTCGCATCAGATCAGCTAAAGTGATTGAGGGGACACCAGATGAGGCCCGAGGGCACACAAATGACAACATTTTGCAGAGTATTGGAAAAGATTTGTAGAAATGAGTTCAGATCACCAAGCAGAGTGCCCCCCAAAATAAATTACACAAAGGTCTAGGTTAATTTTTATTTCATATAATGAAGAACAGATTCATTCTCATTAGCTCATTAAGTTCATTTAATCATGAAAAAAATTCTTCAGTTCTCTGAATCTACATTTTCATCAAATATGGGATCGCAAGGATGAAACACACATTTCCCTCATACATGTGTGTTGCTCAACACAAATTTATGAATCTCTCAGTGCCATAAAGAGCATTAAAGCCCAAAGTTTTTCACACCTTCAGAGCTCTGCTTTCACAACCTGAGACGTACATCTTTCCTGGTGAGTTCCCTCTGTTTGCCCTCCCATATATGTTCTCTCTATTCTGAGATTTATACCATTACCCAATCTTAATACAGTATATTCGTAAATCATTTTCCCTTAGGGTTTATGCTAACATCTGTTCTTACAAACACGATCTCTCTTGCTGTGTCCCTCTAGGTTAAGACAGCATCTGCCAGCTACAGTATGTCCCTGTAGTCTCCTACACAGTGCCATTAGCTTCATTTAGTCTTCCTATTTGTCTTTTCAAAGTGCTACTCCACTGAACCTCCATCACCCTATTACAGTTTATAGGTTCATAAAGGGAGTTAAACCAAAAATGGTGTTGCGTGTTTCAACAACAGAAAATGAGTTAAGTGGTTGGGAGAGAAGCACAGCAGTATGTTATCAGTCCAGTTTTTGCCTGATTATCAGATGTCGTGTTTTTATTTTAGAGCTCCATCCTTCTGTGCTGCTTCTTCTATGTCTTCGATTTTAAATACCAAAAAGACATCAGTATGATCTTCCAAAATTTATAAAGCATCTTCAGCTGTGACTCGAAAGTGGTTCAGAGAGTGGAGCTGACTTTATAATCCCTGCCATCTGTTGTGTAGATCAGATCCCACTGTATGGCGACCTTTATGTAGGCCAGTCTCTGTCCACCCCACACAAACACACACACACACACACACACACACACACATACACTCCAAGAGGGGAAAGATTTGCCACCATCTAATTCCATCTAAATCCCTCTCTGCAGACCCAGCTAGTGGTTTCCCCTCACTTCCATCTTGGGTCATATTAAGGAAGAAGAGGAAGGCTGTCAGGAGTGCTTGGCGACAGGCACGAGCACCGAAGCCTTGTGCTCCTGATTAGACTAGACTAGAAGTTCTTCTGTGAATTTGAAGTCCATCATAATTTTTTGATTTTATATCCATGAAATAATGAACCTGCTGGCTTCCCTTCCTACAACTACAAATATTGAAGTGCCCCTTTGAGTTTTAACCCCCCTGCCTCCACTCTCCACCCCCACATCAAACCAAATGTCAGTGCTTAATCCAACCAAGCAGCATGACCAAAAGACCCTGATGATCTTGGCAAAAGACAGAACAATTAGGACACAGAGAGGGAGCAATGAAGAGAAACGAGGAGAGAAGGAGGAGGAGAACAGGGAGGATGATTTTTGGAAGGGGGTGGGGGGGGGGGGGGGGGGGGGGTAGTTGAGAGAGGGGAGCAGAGGGGAAAAGAGAAAGAGGATGAGAGCTCATAAAGACAGGGGAGGAGAGAGATAAGAGAGAAGAGGAATCGCGAGAGTGAGTTGGGAGAAGTGCAGAGCATACGGTTGCCCCCCCCCCCCCTCCTCATTAAGTCAGTCAGTGTGACAGGAAGACTTATGTAACACCCCAGAGATGGAGGGAGGAGATGGAGAAAGAGTAACAAGGAGGAGGATGAAAGAGGGAGCAAGGGGAGCAGCAGCTGTGAAGAGAGAGATGGGGGGGGGGGGTCAGTGGCAAAGAATTAGGAGTGGGGCAGAGAGATAAAGGGGCAAAATCTGAGAAAGCAAGAGCCTAAGACAATTAAACAGCAGATATATGAACAGGGAGACTGGGGCTAGAGCGATAAAGAGAAGGAGGGGGAAAAGATAAAAAAGCAATTGAAAGATCTACCGTGCCTTTTAGTATGGTTCTGCTGGCTTTACACTTTTCATTTGTTTTGTGGGGGAGAGATTAGCAAGAGGATTAAGAGAGCGATTCTCCCACTCCTCATTCTTTCTGGCTCCCTCTCTCTCGCTCAGTCTTTCTCTTTCTCACATGGGCAGACGCACATTTGCTCAGTCACTCATGCAACACGTACAGTATGACGGCATGCATGTACGAACTGCGTGCATGCAGAAATGAACATGTTAGAGTTAAAACTGAAGATTATTTTTATTGTTTATTGATCTGACAACTATTTTGATTAATCAATTCGTCCTTTAGTAAGAAGGATGTCAGGAAAATAGTGACAAATTTCCATCACAGTCTCCCAGAGCTGGTTGTGATGTCAACAAGCAACAATACAAAAGCAGGGGAAGAAAAGGGTTAATCAATTATGACAATTCCTCTGTTGACTAATCATTTAATTGACAAATTGTTTCAGCACAAATATATATTCATGCACTCACACAAATACATTCTCCCATACGCATACATGCGCATACTCTGTGTATTTGTAGGTAAACTGGCATATGCAAGGATGAAAAGTGAGCAGATACATATGCGCGCACACTCTCACTCGCACACACACACACACACACACACGCACACACACACACTCTGTTGTATCCAGTCATTGAGGTAGATATGGCTGTGGGCCAGTGAGGTGTAGAGGTGATTGGGCAGCTTGGGGCTCTCTGACCACGTTTGCCAGTACATCTGGCTTGTTCTCTCTCTATTTCACCCACCCTGTCTCCCCCCGTTTCTCTCTCTCTCTTTCTCTCTCTCTCTCTCTCGAATCCACCTCCTGCTCATCTACCTCTCTCCCTTCACTTCTGTTGTTCAAGCTTTTTCTCTTCCTTACCCATTCTGCTCTCCATCTGTCTCTCTCACTCATTCTCTTTATCTCACTCGGGCTTCTGTTCTGCTGTCCCCACTCTTTCAGCACACTCCCTCTCTTTTTCTCTCCTTCCCTGAAAAGCTTAGCTTCTCTCCCTCCCTCCTTTTAAACAGCAAAAAGCAATTTCTCTCCCTTTGTCAGGGCGGTTGGCGGTAAGCCCTTAAGTAGGGATTTTCTGGTTTGGCTGGAATGCCATTAGGCGAGCTAGCAGTGACGTGCCATGACTGACGTGCCGAATCTTTTTGATGTCATGATGTCACAATCCAGCGGAGGCTATGGTTATGATATTGTTGGCGTCCCCGGAGCGAGGGGTTTTAGTGGTCATGTCAGGAGTAAGTCTTCATAAATCCTTTATGGCACAGAAATATTAAGCTTCTTTGGAGGTACAGGGACAGAGGGAAAAACATGGTGGAACGTGCACACACGTGTACAGAAAAAAAGACGCACACACAGACACAGAGCCACTCACATGCACAACTGCACTGAAAGACAGATATAGGTGCATGCATACTCCAAGATCACAGTCCACACACAAATCCACACAAAACTTGCCACAACGTTCAGCGGTGTTCTGATCTGTTTGAATTTGGGTTTTTGAGAACAAGTGACTGCATCGTCCCTCCCCTTTTTCATTTAAACTGCTCACACACACCGAACACACACGCACACATCTGGCATCCCCCTCGCCCACACTCTGTTTTTAGTACAGCAGTGTTACAGATGTGTGAATGCAACATAATAGTAGAGTATTAAGTGGTATTCTTGGGCTTAAGTGCATTTACAGTAGAAAATCACAATAATCCATCACAAAAATGTCTACATGTACAGTATGTGAAGAATCATTAATACAGTATTGATGGTGCTGTGTTATCCTATAGAGCATTGTGTAACCCATCCATCAACACTTCTGCATCTCTTATGCTTTTTACTGGTAAACACACACACAAACAGACACATCCAAACACACACACACACACACACACACACACACACACACAGGGATACTGGTTTGAACTTCACTTAACTCTTCAATTGTTACTTTCATTACAGCACCCCCCAGATTCACACGAACCCCAGAAGATCAAACAGGAGTCCAAGGCGGAGTGGCTTCCTTTGTCTGCCAGGCCACGGGGGATCCACAGCCCAAGATTGTCTGGAATAAAAAAGGCAAAAAAGTCAGCAACCAGAGATTCGAGGTATGCTGCTGAGATACTGATTAAAGAACTCATAACCTTGTACTTGCACTGATTTCTTTTCATCCCAGAAAATGTCCCACAACAGAGGCCACAATAGAGGTTCATGTAACGCAGTGGTGTCACAGCAGCATGGCTGCTGCTATTGCTGTCACCTCTCATCATTGTTTTTCCTCCTATTATTTTCTTTATAGGCCTTTCTCACAGCAGACATTTTGACTTGAAGCTGACTTGAGCTGAAACAATTGGTAGACAATTAGCCAATCAACTGAGAGTTAGAAGAGAAGATCGATACCAGTCTCTGTCCATTAAATATGAAGGTGGAGCCAGCCAAACAAGATACTTGAGAGGTGCAGGTAGACTTTTTTTTTTTATCCTCTGGGCAGAGCCAGACCAGCTGTTGACATGCTTTCAGTCACCTGCTGTTTGCTGTAGCTTCATTTTTTCATTTTGGCATTTTATAGATCAAACAGTCAATGAATGCAGAAAATATTCAACAGATTAACTAATAAATGAAATAAAAGCTTTAAATGGCTCCTCGTCAGGGTGGCCAGCTTCAGAGCTCTGGTAAAGTGCGTGCAGATTCAGTGGAACTGCCTTAATGAAACAGAGCCATCATTACTGTTGTTAGTTACACCTGTGCTCTTCCTTTGGTAACAAACCAGAGTGCCTGCTGTGGGACGGGTGTATTGTTTCTACTGTCATTATTGCAATGAAAGTTGACATTTAAGCCAATAATGAGGGTTGTGTTTTGTTTTGGGTACAACAGACAGCCCCTTTCTTGGATTACATGAATACCACCAACTACCATTTTGCATATAAAGCCAAAATTGCTTTGTTAAAGATTTGATCAGTTTACCTGCTTTTCTCTGTTTGTACTCAAAGGTTATACAACCATGTGAAATGCTGTCTACTCCAACCCTTTCATATGTCAGATGATGCCTTGGGCTACAATATATGAGATTCTTATATGATCAGCCTTATTAGTTTCCCGAAGGCTCTAACCTTTGATTTATTTCCCCACCTTACCAGTCACTCTTTGATGGAGATGTTGAACCAGCCTCTCTCCTAGCCAGTCAGTGTCACTCTGAGCTCAGGGTGCTTTTCCACTTTAATAAGCCGAGTCTCCTCCCAGGTTTAAGTTCATCTTGGTGTCTCCCTGTTTGTGATTAAATCACTCGGGGAGATATTTTATTTTTAATCCACCCAGTATACGCTCTGACGACCAACTGTATATTTCCCTCTGCTGTCCTGTCCATCAGGAGTTGTTGTGGGATTTCTTTTTATTGGATTTCAGTCAGCAGAAACCTTCTCAGAATTCTGAATCCAGATCTACTACATGCATGTATTAAACTTACGCAAGAGCATTTATAATGTACAATCCGGTACTTCTGAAAGATCAAAAGTTATTACATATCCTTTCTATGAAAAAGACATTAGCCATAATCAAGGACAACTGTAGTCCTAACAATCCTCATCAATGGATCGCTTGTGTGGTGCTGCCTGAAATTAATTTGATGTGTACAGTCATTGATCCTAGACTGTGGCTCCAGGTATGCCTAGTGGCTAAGGATTAAACCTGACCGGTGCTGTCATTTTTCCCAGGCTCTACTCCGTCAGCTTCCCTCAGTAAATTAAAACCTAGGAAAAGACCTTCACAAATTTTATCTCTGAAAATTACTGTTTGTCACTGAGCTGCAAACAATGTTGGAGGTAAAATTAAAACCAAACAACAACACCAGTAAGGGTGCAGTGCTTCAGGTGAACATCTGAACAAGCCTGCTGCTAGTATACCTGTACCGCAGTGCAATACAGCTTGGTGAACATAGAGGAGGTAACATAAATATGTAGTATGATATAGTATATACCACAAAATTTTAGCCACTTCTATATCTTTTTCCCCACAAACAGGTAATAGAGTTTGACGACGGGTCCGGCTCAGTCCTGAGGATCCAGCCACTGAGGACCCCCAGAGACGAGGCTATTTACGAATGTCACGCCTCCAACTCTGCAGGAGAGATCACTGCCTCCACCAGACTAAGTGTGCTACGAGGTCAGTGTGAACACACACGCAAGCTATGTTTCCTTCTAACTGTCAAGCACAGTTCAAAAGACAGTTACATGAATTCATAATGCTTTATTTTAACACCCTTTATTTAGCCTTTATGATATATATACAGTTAATACATTCTTTGTAACACAGCATCATGAGTTTGTAGATAGATATAAGGGTATTTTTCATGAACTATAACTGCACCTGTGAGGCATCTGGGACTGGTCAGTGAACAGATAATGACTGATTGAGACATTTATATGTAACACGGTTGTAATCATATAATACATGTTGTCATATTTTATATGAATGGTGTTCTGTAGTTATATATTATATTTATGGATTATATGGTGAAGAATAAACCTTTAAGGTCAACATGTCTTCATGAGTTTATGGCTGTTTTAACACGCTGTGAGAACTTGCTCATGTGTAATCATTCATATTATTTTGCTATGTTATACCATCTTATCAATCATTTATTGGCGGTTTACTCTACATAGGAGCAGCAATAATTGTTAATAATTGTTTACAAATTGTTGACATACCTATAAGTGAGTTATAACCCCTTTATTAACTTTTTATACACTTACAGTATGCCTGTGTGTGCGCGCACACACACACACACACAATTTTTAAATGCCTAATGGGGGCAGGGGGTTTCTTATAGAAAGAAATACTGTGTGTAAAGGTCCAGTAAATTAACATCAGCGACCAGCTCCTCACACGGTCAGACTGGTGAAGTTTAGCTCGTCTCACTCTGTTTAGCTCGGCTCGTAGGATGCTCTTTTTTTCCTGATGTAGATATATATAAATATGCAAGTGTAAGCTTGGGTCCACGGCAGTTGATGGTTTTGTTAGTGTTAGCAAGAGTCCATTAATGCAGATAGTGATGTTAGTGTTAGTGGAGTCCATTAGGAGAACATTATGTACCGGTAGTTTGAAGCTCAAGAGTGTCTTAGTGAGTGAAGCTGCTCGAGTGTGGATAATCACTTCTCCTGCCTTTACAGTACATGCTCATGGGGAAAGGACGTGCAGCCTATTGTTGTACCATCTCATCTCTCTCTCTCTCTCTCTCTCTCTCTCTCTCTCTCTCTCTCTCTCTCTCTCTCTCTCTCTCTCTCTCTCTCTCTCTCTCTCATTCCCTCTTGACTTTCTCCTCGCTCTCTTCTCTTTCTCTCTCATTTGTGTTTTTGTCTCCCCCAAGTTTATTCTCTCCCTTACTTTCTCTTGTTTCACTCGCTTTCTTTCTCTCCATCATTCTATACACTTCCCTCCTTTTCTCTGTCTCACTCTCCTCTCTGTCTCTCCACATACTCTTAGGTCCACTACACAGCAGCCTCTAAATTATTCACATCAGACCACTCTTTGCATCTTCTGTGCTGTTCCGCTCCATCCATCCAGAATTTTTCCCTGTCTCACATGGTTGTCTTCGCGCGCGTGTGTGTGTGTGTGTGTGTGTGTGTGGATGTGTGTATGTATGTCTCTCTGTGTGGATGTGTCATTGTGTGTGCATGCAAACAGGCTCAGTTGCGCGTGTAAATTTGTATACGCTCCTGCTTATGTCTCTGCATCTATTTTTGATTTTTCCTGCGTCGCTTGATGGAAGCTCCTGTCTGCTTGTCTCCAATCTTTCTTCTTTATCAAGAACACAACCACTCCTGCACACACACAGACACACACACACACACACAAATCTATCCTCAATCTAAGAAAGTCTTTATGTCATGATTAGCCTCTTTCTACTCCTCTAAGGAGTCATTGTGTTGTGGATGAATAAGAAGCCACCTGGGAGCAGCTAATAGCCCCTGATAGACTGTCAGTCCAAATGTCAGTTGCAAAGTACACACACACACATACATGCGCACCCACACAAACACACACATTGGTTCTCATGCATACACACACAGTCCTGTCAGTCATGTCTCCTTGTCTCCCCTGGCTCTGTAAAGACACAGCTCCAGTGACTGACTGACTGACTGACTGACTGTCTGACAGCAGGGATCCGGTGTTAAGGTCAGCCGGCTTAATTACTGTGGATTAGAACCAGGCTAATTGAAATCTTGGCTTCCAGTAAACGGCCGTGATTGGCAATGGCTGAAATAATAATGAACTTGAGAGCAATTATGTGCAGTAGGATCCAGTGTACAGTCAGGTACTGTATAATTCATGAAGTTGAAACTGTGTCTGTTTGAATGAATCAGAACGGGGCTTGAACAAAGCATTTGGGTCCAAAAAATAAAGTTGTAAATTGGAAATATAAAGTTGTAAAGATCTAACTAATTCACATCCTTAAATTTGTGGCGCAATTTCTGACATACGTAAGTATGTGCTAAGACCTGGTAACATTCACATTCCTACAGTGAAAGGAAAAGAGGGTCAGATGATCAGGCAGGTTGTAAACAAACCCACAGTTCCGCCAGCTCATTTAAACCAAATAAAAATGAGTTCAACAGAGTTCAGCAGAAATGTTGGTAGCATAAGTGTGGTGGGTCAAATTTAAACCAGAAACTGGGTCTGTAAACTGTTTTAGATAATTACAACAGACATTTTGGATGGTAATTTTACCATTCCCCTTCGTTTTATCTTCCAAATAAGTTTGGCCCAGCTGGGGCCAGCTGCTTGTTGTTTCTCACCTCATCTGACTTCTCATAGAGACGTCACTATGTTCTTAAATCTCAAAGCGCTAAACTTAGTCCCAACAATGTTATTATTACTGAAGAATTAAAAAAAGAAAAAAAAGAAGAGGATCAAAACAAAGAAAGTAAAACCTCGGCTGCCTATCTATATACAAGTTAACTGGTGGATAGATAAACATTAGGTATAGCTCACATCGGCCTGCTCACAAATACAGTTCTGACAAAAGATTGTGCACTTTATTAATTATTATACAAATTCAACAAGACACAAAGTCAACTGTGGCCTCACAAAGGAGATCAGCAACAGCCATCAACACTGCTCTGACAGTTTTAAGAAATAAGTAACATAAGAATCAAAGTTTATTGCAGGACTATTGCATTGGATTGCAATATATTAGACCGGTTTAAATTTTATTATATCTATCTCTTGTAGTGTTTATCCCCTGGGTCAGTCCTGAATGACATGAACAGGTTTGTTTGCAGTTGCACACATTACACTTGGGCTTCTAATACAGCAGCCAGCTTATGCTTTAGTTCCCATGATTGTAAGACCAGACTTAAACTTACAGTCTTCCAGATTTACAGATGACAAACCCAGAGAGCATGTGTGTGTCGATTTCATTTTGGGCCTCATATAAAGAGGACAGTGTTCGCACAGTGGTTCCCATGATTGTGAGACCGGGATTTTTATGAGCTGTGAAATTATTTGGATCACTCACAGTGGAAACACTGAAGTGGGAGCACGTCCAAATGAAACAGTGGGGTGTGCGGAGGGCTCCGTCAACAAGGGAGTGTAGGGTTACGCATCTGCTCTGACCTCAGGGGGTTCTTAACTGTTACTGTTCAGCAATACAGTCTCACATACACACACACACACATGCACGCATACAAACACACAAACATACACATGCGAGAGCAGCTTTGTCCCAAACACACTTTGGTGTTGCTTACACCTGTCCCCATGATGGATGGTGGAAGGCTAGTTATGTGCACGTGTTAACACGTTTGTGTTTGTGTGTGTGTGTGTGTGTGTGTGTGTGTGTGTGTGTGTGTGTGTGTGTGCATCATCCCGTTCAATCAACCCTCAAACACTTTCACTTCTATCCCTTCACACCTTGTCAGGTTTAAATAAAAAAAGCTTGTCTTTTTTTGTCAGCACCAGTGTGTGTGTGTGTGTGTGTGTGTGTGTGTGTGCACATCTGTATATGTACATGTGAGCGTGCATTTTCATCCAGTGCATGTGCATTTCCTGTGCTTTTGGCTGTCTACGTTTGCACATTCCTGCACTCTTCTGCCCACACATGACATGTGTGCAACTCTTCTTTGTGCGCGTGTGAGTGGTTGTATGATGGGTAGCATTCTCACTGTGCATCCTCAGTGCTCATTTAGGTGTCCCACCCCAGGTAGATGAAATAGAATGCATTATTCCTGCCTATGAGGGCTCAGCTTTGAAGTAAGCGTTTGCATAATGAAAGGGAAGAGAATCAGGATTGTTATGCTGCATGGGTCCCTTGTGCTCTCCCTTTCTTTCCGTCTGTTTTTCTCTTGCTGTCTCCCATTGTTTTCCTGTCTGTCTCTCTTTCTTTGTCTCACACTATTTTATTCTGCTCTCTACTCTTTCTCTTTTTATTTTATTTTTTTGCACTTTTGCCCTCCTTCGCCACTCGCCCACACAGACACACTCACACACACAAACACCTTCTCATCTTGTTCTCTTGGTTTATCATGTCTGTGTTTCCATTTGTTGGGAGTTGTGATTGATTGAAACCGGAGCTGTTAAAAGGCCACACACACGCTCGCGAAGCCAGTGTCTCACGATCTGTCGGCTATGGTTCGATGGGCTAGTACCAGAATTAGCATCTCCTTGGCGAGGTTCAGCGCTAGGATTTCCCGTTAATGAGGCTCTCTGTGGTTTAGAAGGATAAAGTCACAAGGGATTCTGGGTAAAAAAAAAAAAATTGGGGGAAAAATTAAAATAGACTACATCAGAAACACATGCTCCTTGCTGGTCCGTGCTTTTTCACCATGTCTACCTTCATCCACTTTTTTATGGATGAGTCATGAATCTGACATTTTACTTCGTAGTTTCAAAGTGCAGCCTTGACCAAAGTTAAGAATTTGTTTCTTAAAAGCTGATTTTCTCTGAACCGTATTTTATTCCAAGAATGAATACAGTTATCTTTTCAGTTTCAGATTGAGTTATGTCGCCTTTGATTCCCCTACCTCCTTGTTCCCTCCCTTCTCTTAAGTCTCTCACTTGAGCTGAATGAAGTTGGCCTGCTGCCTTTGATTTCCTCTATCATAGTGGAATGACTCCTCATGTTTGATTTAATTGCCTCGGAGGTCTGTGGTATCACATTTGATTTGCCATCCCAAAAGGGTGCGAGTCCCAGTGGATGTGTCTTTATTGGACTCGTCTATTTGATTTTATGCAAGGGGTGAACTCCCAAAGAGGTGCGTTTTGCAATAGACTCAGCTGGACAAAAAGTGTAGCTGAACTGCTCCGGATTCCCAGCAGAATAGACAGTATTTGATTTTCAATTGATTCTTATTCAAAGATGGTTGCCCAAAGCTTTAGTGAGGTAGTTTGTCAGATGGAATGAAATGTTACTTATTCTATTTGACCTCATTATTGGATTTTTCAAAAGTCTTGCCTCCAGGCTCAAGGCTCATGCAAAACATATTTTGACTCTAAACTGAATCTAAATTTGACTCTTGCATTTGACCAGCCAAGTTCCCTCCAAACCTTTTCACACTGCAATAGTTACTCAGGGAAGTTCGGTGTTAGTTCGGGACTTATGTTATCTCTTATACTGAACACAGATATCTGCCTCACTGCTACTGTGGCTCGGATTCACAGGTAATAGAACTAAGGAGTGAACAGGTTAATTTAAAGGGTAAGTTTGTCATTTTGGCAAATACACAAATTCGCTTTCTTGCAAGAGTTACAGAAGATGAGATGGTTGATACCACTCTCACATCTGTGCAGTAAATATGAAGCTAAAGCCAGTTAGCTTAGCATAACAGAACACAGCAGCCTGGTTGGGCAGAGTGTTTGTTTAATCTGCACACAAACCAAAACGTCCTTCCATCCATCCATTTTCTATACAGCTTATCCGAAACAGGTGGGGGCTGGAGCCAATCCCAGCTGACATTGGGCGAGGGCAGGGTACACCCTGGACAGGTCTATCACAGGGCACAAACCAAAATTATAAATCCACAGTTACAATAATGGAAAAAAAATATCCACCAGGACTTTAACATTGCTGCATTCATTGTAAAAAAAAAAAAAATGCATTTGTATGAACAGTTACAAACTTTTACAAGGCTTTTATCACAGAGCAAAATGTTCCAGCCTGGTTGTAATGAAATTAAATATAATTTTGTTTTGTCTGTCATATCAGTCATGGATGTGGAGCCTAATGAACTCACTATTTTTATCTACCTAATAAAATAAAAAGTAGGCAATCTGGCAACACTGATGACAGGAAGCATTAGTAGGAGGAAAAATGATGTCAAGCTAATTAAAAAATTGGTTGTAGCCATGATAAGGTGACATAATATACTGTAATGTCAAAGCTGACGGGACATTTCCATGTTCAAGGCTTTGTGTGAATTTCCCCTCAGGGTGAAGCTGGACATTGTAATATTAAGATATTATCCTCCTTTATCCTGTGTGAAAGGTAGTTCTTACTAATCCTCATGCATGAGGGTGTCCTATTGGCTTGTGCAGAGAAGTGACACAGTGTGCCGGTGATTCCCAACGAACGGCAGTTGTACAACACAGGGTAGTTCTGCAGTTAGTGGCCGGTATGTAGAAATATACACACAGATATGATTACAAATTGATTGATATATTTATTATTTACAATAAGCTGTAATCTAACAGTTTATTGTAAGGTTAGGTTGGGTGATCAGGGCAGTGACCTGAGTCAGCAGTGGGACCTGAAGACCATGTGCTATGATTGAAATTAAGCAGAGGTCCAAATAAAAGCAATGACGGCTATAAATGTGTTGACATTTCTTCCACTACAAGTTGTGCTAAAAGCAAACCTGACCAAATCCACGTAAAAAAGACCAATCCTAAACATCAATGTTTCCAGTATAACTATATCTTGTATGAAAATTGTGTTAACTATCCACTTTTTGAAATTGAATAGTTTTAAATAACATCCACTTTAACTAAAATCCATTCAGATGGGGGTATTTGAGACATAGGGAGTCAGAGAGATGAAAGGGTACTTTAGCTGTGGGAGTACAGCACAGAAAAGGTTGTGAACCACTGCTCTGTGCTACCAAGCTGAAGATGTGTTTTTGATCTTTGCAGAGGACCAGCTGCCCTCGGGGTTCCCCACCATAGACATGGGTCCCCAGCTGAAAGTGGTGGAGCGTTCTCGGACCGCCACCATGCTCTGTGCTGCTAGCGGTAACCCTGACCCAGAAATTACCTGGTTCAAGGATTTCCTGCCGGTCAACACGTCCAATAACAATGGACGAATCAAGCAGCTCCGCTCAGGTAACCAGTTCTTTTATCCCTCTGTTCTTTCCCTTTCCCTTCAATCCTGGCTTTTATTTCTACCTTAAGGTTTCTTCCCCTCTACTTTGTTTTTATCCCTTTTACAAAATCCTCTGTCTTTTCCCACCCAATCCATTTTTTATTTCTCTCTTCCTGCAAAGTTTCTGTTATTTTTGCCCTCGTTCACCCCATTTTGTTATTGCCGTTCCACACTCCTCCTGCCGTGGTTACTGGCTGTGTTTCTCAGCTGCCCCTCTCTGCTGCTGCTGCTGTGCTATGATGTGACTGTGTATGGTTGCCAACCCCTCTAAGCTCCTCAAGGCCTTTAAAAGTGAACTCCCATCTTTTTCTCTGCGAACTCTCTGAGGTCTTTCTGTGCAAATCACCATCACGAACGGTTTAATTTTTCACTTACTAAAAACATTATAAAATATTTGTAACAACACGCATCAGTGCGCTTCATGTCTCTAGTCATATCTCAGCGAATTTCTCCACTGGCAGAATTTGCAAGGTGAACCCAGGTGATGGTGGCATGTACTGGGGGAGTGGCCTCCCTAAGATAGCTCACTGCTGTGACTAAACAATCAAGTAACCTTTGGTTTTCCCTTATTTCCTGGAAAGTGTGTCTTGCGTGGGTGTGAAGTTAACTCACAGACATTTGATCCACATTTTTTTGAGGAAATACACTGATAGAATTGGTCAAACTAAAAAACGCACGACAAAAAAATCTGTTCAAATCAACCCACTCAATCCATTTCAGGTAGTTTTTCTATAGCCACAGTAGTGTGTCAAATCCAAACTTGTTTTAGCAAAGTCCCCTCCCCTCCTCAGTCCTCCTTCTGCTTCCAGGGACCCAAAACCCCCCTTTTCTTGTGATTGGACACCCAACTCTCTGCCTTCTTTAAGGACAACAACCTCTTTGCTTCTGTCCCTGTTTTTTTTTTAATTCTCTGGCTCAACCCTTAACAGCCTGCTCAGACTCCCTGTTTGACCTTTATTGTACAGATTGTACAGAATAAAAAAAATGTATGATAAGGAATAGAAAAATTGTCACAACTTAAAATGTCACATATTTTAGCCTTGATTCTTCTGTGTAATTATTACAAAATTGACTTTTATGATTCTTTTAAGCACAAGGTTTTGTGGAAATAATCAATATCCATGACTTTTTTTTTTTTTTTTTTTTTTTTTGGAGTTCCTGTGATTTTTCAAGGTGTTTCTACTAAGTCAACTCCTCTGTGTAACCAACGGTCCGATTGTAATGCCATGTCTATGCTGTTTCTTTTCTCTCTGTATCTTTTTAACCACAGAGTCCTTTGGTAAGTGCTTCTGTTCCAAGGCCCACACCCTCACTGTCCACTTCTCTATATACTGTTCACTAATGTTGCTACTGTCGCTGCTGCTTTTCACCTTTGCAAATGTTGAGGTGTTATTAAAATGCATGGCATGCATTTTACTAACAGTCATACAAACAGAAACAGAAACACAAAGATAATGTGAAAATGCAAACACACAGAAACAAAGAGAAATACACACCCAACTCTGCAGACACCCATACATTACATTGTTTTGGAGAAATAAACATACTATAGATGCTACAAACTGGATGTAAACACACACATGGACATGCATACTCATGTACAAACACACACACAACTCTGTCACCCTTCACCTGTGCACCTGCAGCCTTTCCACACCCAAAGAATTGCAATAACTTTATCCTCACACTCACCTATTTACTTTTCCACTCCTTCACTTATTCAATTATTCTGTCCCTCACTCACTCACCCCCTCACTCACTCGGTCATTCACTCACCCACTTACTCTGTCCGCTCTGCTGTGTAGAGTTACCAGTCAATAAGCCATCAGCTACAGATGGCTGTCAGGTAGACCTCTGGTGGAGCCACTGGAAGGAAATCAATAGCTGCCAGGTTTCAGACTTGTAGACGTTCGCCGCACAGTGTAGTATGTGGACTATATACTGAACTTGGTTACTCCAGTGTAGAAAATAGCAGACTGCTGTGGACATGTGCAGTTTTTTACATGAGGGTAATAAAGCTAGACAAGAGTATGGTATTTCAGAAAATCCACTCTTCAATTCTTTTACACTGTTGTATAAATCTTTTTGTGATATTCGGTCATTTTTCCATGAACTGCTATTTTCAGTTAATGAAAAATGAACCAAAGAAATTTCTGTTTCTTTGACGACATTCACTTGGTCAGTGATTTCCTTCTTTTACTATAGAGAACATATCTGGAATATACAGTACATGTTTACAAGTGTGTGATCACTATAGCTTAGACGTTTTCCTGTTGAGCTGAAGAGATTAATCCATTAGTCATTGGCAGAAAATTTGTTTGAGGCAATTTTGATTGTCGATTAATCAATTAAATAATTTTTCAAGCAAAACTACCCAACAGTCTCTGCTCCCAGCTCCTTCTGTGTGAGGAATTGCTGCTTTTTCTATGAATTCTCTCTTTTATTCCTTTGTAGACTATGTATTTTTTTTTTTTGTGCTTGGGACTGTTTGTTGCACAAAACAAGCAATTTGAAGACATCACATTGGGCACATTGTGATCAATTTTAACCACTCTCTGGCATATTATTAACCAATTGATTTACTGAGAAAATAGCAGGCAGATCAAACAATGATGAAAATAAACAGCAGATAAAATTGAGAAGTATGGTTTACATTTTCTATTAGTTGCTATGTTATATGCAAGCGCCTCCGCCGTTTCAAGTGTTGATTGTAAAAAAATATGAAATTGTTTTGCAGCCGCAAATTCAAACACAACAGTCTGGGCGTCTAGTGTGAGTCTATTGTCTCCATCCTCTCCTGAGAGGGACCTCTCTCAGTTTGACTGAGATTGGTCAATTTAAGGTATTGAGTCCACAATCACACCCTTGCTCGCTGTTTCTGAGGGGCTGAGACATCGACTTGACATTTACTGCTGATGCTTTAGATTGTTGACAATTTCTCTGCTGTCACACTCAGTTGTGGCCCCAGCAGAAGGATTTTGACTTGAGACAATGAAAGTCTACCTTTTGCCAGTTACACACACAGAAAAACAAACAAAGAAAAACAAAAAAAAGATACAAATACAGTTTAGGAAAAAATGGCATTTTTTTTTTAAAGATGTGTTTAAGTGTTGGAGGGTGGATTTTTCCTTTAGCAACATTTACACAAACAACACAACAGTAATATGTGTTGAACTACTTTAATCAATAAACTCTTCTACTATTAGGATTAAACTTTGGTTTGACCGACATGGAGGACAAGAGCAGGTTAAGACGCAGGGCAGTTAAGTCCACTTACAGTCTCAGTCCACCTCTTAGAGACCCAGCTGAGAGCAGCGCAGACACTTCCCCACTCCTACAGCCACATCTGCCCCTGCTGCAAGTCAATGAAGTCAAATCAATAATCCATCTCCTTATAGCTCTGTCACTCTGTCTCTCTAGTATCTGTCTTTCTCTTCTCAGGCTTATTCTGTCTTTATTTATTCTGCCTTTTTCTTCTCCTTCCTCCTCCTCTCACTCTCTAAGGATCTATATTTTGAGTCTTTCTCTCTAATTTGATTCTTCTTCTTTCAAAGTTACCCCCAGCCCCCCAACCCCCAACCCCCACCCCCAACCCCCAAGTCCCTGCCTCCCGTATCCCCTTCCCCTTCTGTGGTACTAACATTTTCTTCTTCTTCTCCTTCTCTAATCTCGTGCATTCATTGCCCACTCAGGTGGCACGCCCATACGAGGTAAGACTGCTGGGAGGACCAACATGACACAGTGGCCCGATTCCTTTTCAACCCCTGGTTCCTGCTTGTCTCACAGATCTTAAAAAAACAAAACAAAAAAAACGAACAAACAAAAAAAACACCAAAGCAGCAGCTCTGGATGGGTTCATCCATGTGGTCTTTAGTCCAAAAGACTCCAGATTCTGCCACATTGGTCTGACCCATCCAGCTGCTTCAGATCTGCAGCAGGCGCAAGAGGGGGAATTGGAATTGAGCGAGCAATTCATTATACTATGACTTTTAATCACCTCCCCTCTTCTCGTCTTTCATCCTCTCTTCATCCGTTCATTTTTCCATCTCAGCCTCAACGGTCACCCTATAACACAGAAATCCATCGCTTCCCTCCTCACCATATCGTGGTCTCTCTTCTGTATTCATCAGTTTAACGTCATTTAGCTTTTTACATATTCTTTGTTTCCAATCTAAAGCATGATGGGTTTACAACTTGTTTTTGGTTTTTTTGTTGCTTAGTTTGAGGTAACGAAGCATACTATCACTTTTACCTCTGTTTCTTAGCTTTTTTAATTTTTTTATGACCTGATTTTCCTTTCTTTTTTTCTTTTTTCTTTTTTTTTTGTGGGGGCTTTGACCTAAGCTTGGCCCAGCCTCTCTTTCTACCTTGTCTATATTTGCCCAATCAAACGTCCCACTTTTGTTTTCCCTCCCAGCTGTTATTCGCTCAGCCTGAAAAGTCCAGATGGCGAAGACTCAGACACACTTGCAGACATTAGTGTGCGCACACACACACATAAACACACAAACCTGCACACACACACACACACACACGCACACACACATGCATTTCTTCATGGTTTTTTACCATTACTTTCTCTTTCTCTCTCCCATTACTGATAAAAAGCCCCAAACAACCACTTTTTTGATAAAGTTTTTATGGGCGCTTTTTTGCCTTACCACACCATCTTTAAAGAACCTCTGGTTGACTTTTTTGACAGTTTTTCTATTTTCAGGGAGCCAGAAAGCATCGGTCCCTTCCCAAGGCTTTGCGTATGTCGTTCCTTTTTGTTTTTTATCTGTTGCCGTTGATGGAGGTCGGTTGATGTCTTTACCTCCTTATTGGGTGTGTTTTTAAAATGACGTCACACTCCTGATCCCATTGGTGGATCCGAAAGGGTTGGGGATGCCTTATTGCCATGGCAATATCTTTGTCAAATTTTATCCTTGAAAACTGAAACATGATTTGCTCCCTAATATAACTGCATCTCAATTTTCAGCAAAGAATTTTGTAAACGCTGTATTTGTGACTGGATTTCTCAACATTTTGGCTGCTTGGTTTGTTTGTTTCTGCCTTGCATGAAGACAACATGTTCTCCGTTTTTATAGGCTTTGTATCAGAGCTTTTTTTTTTTTTGTCTTCCTTCTTTTTGTTGTCTTCCCATTTCCAAATCAGGAAGCTGACCCCTGTTTTAGGCAGAGTCTTGCTGACAGTGGTAGAAACTTGCTAATGTCTCCCTGTAGACTCGGCTCCTTTTTTAGCCCCTTGTTCTTCATACAGAGTTCAGCGTGTTTTTGCTGAAAACCTCAGATTCATTTACCCTTTCTGCAGTTTTTACCATTTATATGTTGATGTATTTATGGACCCAGTTATCTGATGTCGTCCAGTTTTGTGTGATTGCTCTTTCTTCCTCTCTATCTTTCTGTGTGACTCTCTCTCTCTCTCCCTACTCTACCTTCTACTCTTCCTCTCCATCCCTCCATCCATCCAGGTGCCCTCCAGATAGAGATGAGTGAGGAGTCAGACCAGGGGAAGTATGAGTGTGTTGCCACCAACAGCGATGGGACACGCTATTCCACCCCAGCTAACCTCTATGTCCGAGGTAAGCGAGGGTTTCAAACCAGCCACCAGCCAGTTCAATTAGAGCTCTTAGGATCACATTGATAATGTATGTGCAGTCTGGAACATCTCTTCAGAGAATATATTCATATGATGTTGTTTTTTTTTTTACCTAGACACCTTCTTTTAGGAATGTGCGTTTATCATATTAATGCAATGTGATGCTATTAAACTTTCTATGTTTTATAATTCTTTATCTGTAGAGTCATAAAACAGGATGGTTCTTAAATGAGAGCTCCTCTATGTCAAGTTAAGGCTGGGCTGAATGTTTCACTCAGGCTATTAATCTCTCTGCCCTCCCCTCTTAGCCTTTAGACCTCTGAGAAAAAAACCAAATCATTGTCTGGTTAGGACTTGTGTTTCTCCCCAAATCTGACAGGCATCTCACTTCCTCAGGCACTGTTTCCTTCAGCACAGACACACACACACACACACACAACACACAACACACACTCATGCCCACCAAATGTTTGCATCTTAGAGACATTTTTATTCCTGGGGCCTTTTGCTCTGTTGTCTGCCCCCAGCCCCCCCACCACCACCATCCCCACCCAAAAAAAAAAAAAAAGGAAAAAGGAAAAGAAAAAGAAAAAAGCTTTAAACAGCGCAGCATGCTTTTCTGACTTCAACATCACTCCCGGGGATACGGAATAAACACACACACGACTGGATGCACACACAAAAACACACTATGTCATTCGCTAAAAATATATATATATATATATATATATATAAATACATGCGCACGCTCGCACAGAAACACACAAACAGCACAGAGTCAGTGATGTGCGTCTAACAGTGCTTGCAGGGCCAGTAAAATCTTGCGGTGCTGCTCAGTGAGTGTTTGACAGGCGGTCTATGGAGACAGCCGCCAGTGGAAGGCTTTCACCGACACACTGGCCATTTATGGCCTCTGTTTTTATTCTCTCTTTCCTCTCCTCATTTCTCTCTTTCTCTCTCTTCCCTTTTCTCTTTGGCTTTCCCTCTGTCTGTTGCCACCTTGCCGTGCTCCTTTGTCTAACTTGTTTTCTCTGTCTCCTGTCTCTTCTCTGATATTTTCCATTTTTTCCCTCCTCCTCCTCCTCTTCTTCCTCCTCCTCCTCCCGTCGTGCTCTGTCCTACCTCCCTCTGCAGAGCTGCGAGAAGGTTGGTACTGTAACAACTGTGTGGCTCTTTTGAGTCTCTCCCAAGTATTTTCTTTTCTTCCATTAAACTGCCATTTGTGTTTGTGTGTCCCGGCTGTTTTATGTGTGGTACTGAAGGTTTAAACCTGCCTGTACAGTTTACTCCTTTGAGATATACTGTACCCTGAGTTCTTCTTTTCTCTTTTATCCCTGTGAGTGCATGTGTGTTTGCTGTGAGGTTTTTTTGTGAGCATCTTTTGTGTTTCAGTTCATAAAATATTTATTGAAGCACACCTAAAAACACCATGAATAAAACATTTTGATATCACATGCGCTCTAGTGGTGATGTATCAGACTGTCTGAATGCTTGCAGTCTTCTTTGAATGCCATAAAACTTCATCTCAGAGCGCATGGCACTACAAAAAGATAATCATCCCCCAGCGTATAGACCCTGATTGTTATCCACTGTACTGCACTCTGCTGAACAACACTGTCATGAATTTCTAAACATCTATCTTCTTCTGCCTTCCTGCTTTCATTGCCATCTGGTCCAGTGCGCCGTGTCCCCCCTCGCTTCTCCATCCCCCCAGCAGACAGCGAGATCATGCCAGGGGGGAACGTCAACATCACCTGTGTGGCAGTGGGCTCACCGATGCCCTATGTGAAGTGGATGTTGGGAGCAGAGGACCTGACACCCGAGGACGACATGCCCATCGGCCGCAACGTCCTGGAGCTGACGGACGTGCGCCAGTCCAACAATTACACGTGTGTCGCCATGTCGACGCTAGGCGTGATTGAGGCGGTGTCACAGATTATTGTGAAAGGTGAGTTCATCTGCATGTATGTGAGGAGGCTCATGGGTGAGGAGAGGAAAGGAGAATGTGTGAATAGAAGAGGCAGTGATGGTTTGGCCTTGCCTTGAGTGTGAGACTTTGGTTATTGACTTCATTCAAAAGTGTTTTTAAGGAGACAATACCACAGCGTCTTCTGTCTGTGAATGGGCCCTTGATGTGTAGAAATCACATCAAGGAGAAATAAAAAGTCAAGACAGGTGAAGTAATTGTCCTTTATGAGTGCTCTCATTATACATACATACACAGAATATGTGAATAAACAGCGTAGATCATTTGTAAATAAAGTCAGAAATACAGAGGAAATAAGGAAAATTCTCTTTGTTACAATAAATTAAAATAATAAAGAAGAAAGACTTCTAACTTCTTGGAATGGAAAGGAAATATTTTTGGTGTTTTGTTACATATTTGATTTATATTGTAGGAATTCTACAAGAAATTGGTCTGCTGTCTCCTCTTTTTATGTTTCACTCTGGCCACAGAATCGTTTTTCTCTGACTGCTGTTTTCTATGCCAACCCCATTTCGATGTTATCACCGAGTCTGTATTTAGTTTGTCAGTATACAAGGTTTTTAATTTGGATTACATATGGGGCAAGTTGAAACTGTCTTTGAAGTGATAGATAACAAGAACTGACAGGATTTATTTTGTCCAGTTGTCGAACTAATTTAGTTCATAATTGTTTTTCTAATTGTTGTGGAGAGATTATGGACATGGCGTCTGTCTGATTCTGAGCTCATGCCATCATTAAACTGTTTCCAACTTTTTCAGTCAGTACAAGTTTAAAGTTGCATAATTTGACTTTTTTGGGGTTTTTTTTGTTTTTGTTTTTGTTTTTAAATTATAAAGGGACAGTGCACTGCTACTACTCTCTCTCTCTCTCTATCTCCCTCCTAGCTCTGCCAAAGGCTCCCGGAACCCCTGTGGTGACGGAGAGAACTGCAACAAGCATCACACTCACCTGGGATTCTGGCAACCCTGAACCCGTCTCCTACTATATCATACAGGTGTGTGACGGACATTCAAGCACGTGCACAGTCCCTGTTACCCGTGCACTACCTACCGCACAGCATTGCTGCATGTGCACACAGGTTTCAGGAGACACAGAACTTCAGAGGGCCAGAGCTTCACTACGTTTTTATATGACCATAAACTGTTATTAACAGCCTAAATCACTGAGTACGGCTGCAAAAGACAAGGGCCTCTTGTCTCTCCTGATAGTAATAAAATTGCTCAAATGAAATTCTGGTGTCTTGTGAGTGCTCCTTACCCACACAGAGCAATGAAATGAAATGTAAGAATGAAACACAAACTGCTTAAACAGCAGTGACTAAAGACTTCATTCACAAAAACCAGGACACCTACACTAAATATGTGGTATCTCTTAATTCGTGCATGTTTTGGCATAAATCTTGGTTCGTAGAAAACAGAATGCTGTTTGGAGCTTATTAATAAAACTGTCTGTGTATTACTGTAGAGAGCTTCCTGAGAGCTAATGCAGCTTTAAATGAACATATTCTCCCTCTCCGTTCTCTCTTCCTCTCCAGCACCGTGCCAAAGGCTCAGAGGACCCATATAAAGAGATTGACGGCATCGCCACGACGCGCTACAGCGTTGGTGGCCTCAGCCCTTACTCCCACTACGACTTTCGGGTGGCAGCCGTTAACACCATCGGCCAGGGCCCCTCCAGCGAGGTGGTGGAGGCTCGCACAGCCGAACAGGCCCCCTCCTCGCCTCCTCGACAGGTCTGCATGCCTTGATTTCAAAGCTGAAGTTGTCACAGTACAGTAATAAATGTGTTTTTAGAGATGAAAAACAAGTTGCCTTTTTTGTCCAAAGCTTATGTCAATCTGTTTTTTTTTTTTTTTTTCAAGCTACGTTGTTATACAATATAATTACTTGCCTGTTGTTTTGAGGGACAATTGTAGAATATTACATAAATCCTTATTTCAGTGTGCAATTTTCAAATAATAGCTTCAAGTTACTTTCAGTTCTCAAAAAGATAACCTAACTTCTTTCAACCAAACTTTGTGCATTTTACCCCAGCGCAGTGTTGCTGAAGTTCTCCCTGTTCACCCTGCAGGTCAGAGGCCGTATGCTGAGTACAACAACAGCAATCATCCACTGGGATGAACCAGAGGAACCTAACGGACAGGTGGTCGGTTACAGAGTTTACTACACCTTAGACAACACGCTGCCAGTCAACCAGGTGTGCACCCGTGTCTGCATGGTTTCATCTAACTTTGTTGTTACTTTTTATTAACCACAGCTGACTGATAACTTGTGTTGTCTGTGTGTATCTAATACATGAGTGTGCATCTGTGTGTCAACTTGCATTCATGCATTGTGCCGCGTGTCTGTATTGTGCAGTGGGAGAAGCAGATGGTGCGTAGCGCCAACTTCATCACCATCCAGGGTTTGACTCCTAACAAGACTTATTACATCAGAGTGTTGGCCTTCACGTCCGTAGGGGACGGACCCCTGTCCCAGGACCTGCAGATTATAGCCAAAACTGGAGGTAAGAGATGAATGTCAGGTTGTGTGTGTGTGTGTGTGTGTGTGTGAGCACATACAGTATTTGACAGATAAACAGTGCAGCACTGAAAATGTGTGTACTCATAATCCTGTAAGAAAATCACAAGCATCAACCAAACAGCATCTGCAAGAGTAAAAGAAAATACGTGTGATCTTACTTATCTTTTTACTAATCATGGTTTTCTGTCACTCTGTAGTTCCATCCCAACCATCAGAATTTAAGGGTGAGGCCAAGTCTGAGACCAGTATCCTGTTGTCCTGGGTAGCCCCACCCCAAGGTGGCCCAGACAATCAGATCACAGGATATGAACTGGTCTACCGACGAGCTGACGACACGGAGGAGGTAAGACTGAAGGGAGGGACTCCATTCTTCACTTTGGATTTGTAGCTGAGAGAACTTTTATGTATGGTCAGATGGATTATAACAGATTAAAGGACAGATGTATGACTTGAGGGATGGTTAGGCAGACAAAAGATGAAGATCTCGATATTAAAAGTGAACTGAAAAGTCCATGCTGTTTTTTTAAACACCCTGTTTCAACCTGACGTCCTCCTGTTGTCTTCATGTCACTTCAGAAGAAAATGAGCTTTGAGCCGACCACCTCCTACCTGCTGAAGAACCTGAAGCCTTTCTCCGCTTACACCTTCCAGCTGGCAGCCAGGAGCAAGCATGGAATTGGGGCATATACCAATGAAGTGTCCATCGATACACCACAGACGCGTAGGTCTAACCGCACACACTGCTGTGTGTGTGTGTGTGTGTGTGTGTGTGAAAGATTTTGAATTTTGACAATGCAAAAATGACAATTGACACAAAAACTGAACCAGATACTGTATATATAAACTGTATATAATTCAAGAGCTGACCATCATGAATTTGTATGTCACAAACAGTATTTGCTAAAAAAAAAAATATTTGGCAGTTGCATTGTTGCTTTTTGCATTGTCACAAAAAAGGGGCCGCCATGAATCCAGACTTTAACTGACCTCAGATTTGATATTTCAACAAATATAGCACCAGATGACTTATGATGTCCGCAACTTAACTCCAGAGAAAGTTTTTCTGCAGATACATTATCAAGCAATTAAAACTGATTGCAAATACTTTATTTGTTGGCCATCAACCTGAGGTCTGTGAGAGAGTCAGTAAAAACAAGGTAAGAAGCCAGAAATTTGTAGATAGAGATGATGAGAACTCCATCATGGATCAAGCACAGAGGCTTGGGTAGGCTGTAAGGACAAGTAAGTTATGGGAAGGTATGTTTGTGTGTTAAAGGTCTAGTCAGTGTTTTTGTGTTGCATCTCTTTTAAGTCATTCACTCGTTTTCATTAATCAAGCATTTCTACCAGAGCAGAAGTTGACACCCATCATTCAGTATTTTTGTTCAGCCATCTTGCTTTCTAGTCACAGGGTCATTTTTCGAACAAGCTTCAGTTCTCCAGTGTTTTGTTTTCATTTTATGTTTCTTTGTCTTTTGTTCTCTGTCTCTCGTCTGCTCAATTTCATCCCCATTCCTCAACGGCAAACCTCACTCCCTCACCTCTCCACCCACCAATAACAACTCGCACACACGACCAAATAACATTTACCCAAACAACCCCTGACTGTGCTTCCTCAAAACTGGCCAATCAGTTCCTTCAGCACCTCCCCAGGACATCACATGCACCAGTCCCAGTTCTACCAGCATCCTGGTAAGTTGGGGTCCACCACCTCTGGAGTTTCAGAACGGCATCATTACAGGATACTCCATCCAGTACTCCACTACAGAGGGGAACAAAACGTCTAAAAGAATTGATGGAATTCCTCCGGAAAGTTCTCCCTATCTCCTGGAAAACTTGGAGAAATGGACTGAGTATGGCATAACGGTACGAGCGCAGACGGAAGCTGGGGATGGACCAGAAAGTTTACAGCTGCTTATCCGCACGGAGGAGGACGGTATGTTCCAAAACAAACCCCATGCCTGTCTTAGGATGGTCCGCCCCACTAACAATGGTTACCTCTAACTCACTTAACATAGCACTAATGAGCTCAAAGCAGCCTAAACTAACAGCAAGCTTCTTCCACTGGCCAGTTAAGGCATTTTGTCTATTCTTGAGATGCTGTCTAAACGGATGATGCATTTAAGAACTATTGTCAGACCCTCCAGTTTGGAAAACCTCTCCTTTATCCCTTCATAACTGGCAGAAACCTCCAATATCCGGAAAGCTCCTCCTGCTACTCCCTCACCGCTGCTCTCTCTTACAACCCTTTTTTCTCCAGCAGCCATTTTTATCCTCTTTTTTTTTTACCAGCATCTTTTATCCACACTTTCCCCCTTCTTATAAAATCCCCTGTTTTTTGGGAAAAGGTGTGGTTGGGATTTCACTGTCTTAGGATAACAAGATTCCCCACTAACAATACCAAAACAAACCCTTTGGCTGTAGCTGTACCTCGGCCTTTCCTCACCTTGGCTTTTCTTACTGACCCTCTGTCATTCCAACTCCTCTCCAGTTCCTTCACAACTATTTGAATATCTTGTAGCTAACTTTTAATCGATTTATTTTATTGTGCCTAGAGCAATTTGTAATATTTTTAGCGATACCTTTTGATATTCATGCTCATTCTCCTCATCTCTGCACTAAGAAATTTTCCTGACTCCAGCTTTCTTTAGAGTGCTTATGCATGGGTCAGTCAGATAGCAAGAGGTGGTTGGAGTTTTTTTTTCTTTGAGCACTTTTTTTTCTTTTTGTGAGAAGTGTAGTTCTTGGCAGCACGAGAGAGGTTTTTCTTGATAACAGTATTTTCTCTTTGACTGCCTGCCACTGTTAATCTGCCCCTGGCAACAAATCCTTTTCTATCCGCCATTCTTATCTTTCTCTACATTTGCTTCTTATCCGCCACTGCTTTTTTCCTCCATGTTTTTCCTCAAGCACTCTCATTTTTAACTATTTTGACTTTTTTCAGACATCAGTGCAGTTTTAGACTTTTTGGAGGGTTGTATTTTTTAATTTTTTTCAGCTCTTGAATACTTTTTTACCTCCCCCTAAAAACAATCTATTTTTGATTAGCACAAAAAATTTCACTAAAGTGAAAGGCCTTTACTTGAGAGGTTTGCGTGCCCATCATCTGTGACTCTTGACCTCTATCCCAAAATGCATTTTTAGTTCCAAGTGGTCCTCCGCGAGGGGTGGAGGCAGAGACTGTGAACGCTTCGGCCATTAGGGTGAAATGGCGAGCACCAACACCTGAACGGCAGCACGGTCAGATCAGAGGCTACCAAATCCACTATGTGAGGATGAACTACGGCGAGCCTCAGGGTCAGCCCTTCATTAAGGACATCCTCATAGAGGACTCACAGGTAACACTAACATATACTCTCACCGTATAATCAAATGAACTGTGTCAAGACTGTTTTATTAATACCTAGTAATACCCTAAGAAATATTTAATTAGTTTATTTTGAATTGTAGTTCGAAGAAATTATAACTTTGTCCCAATTCATGGGTTTACGTGGATATGTTTCTCAGATGAGAGAGCCAGCATGTGGCCATCTGGTTATTACTATAGATAAGATAAACATTTTGCCTGATTTTTTTCTCATTCTTTGTCTGTACAATTGCACAACACACAGTGCAGCAATCTGTTGCAGCAATCTGTCATCATTTCCATATCAACATCTTCTATGACTCACAGGACTGTGCTAAAAATAATTATTCATAATGAATGATCAGCAAACAAATACTGAGCAGAAAACTTCCATAAGATTGTTTAAAGGAATATTTCGACAGAGACGATCAATAGGCTGTCACATGCACATCTGTCCATCTGCTATAGTTGGTAGACTGCTGGCTTAGCTTAGAATAAAGACTGGAAACAGGAGGAGCAGCTAGCCTGAGGTTGCCCAAAAAAAAAAATCACCTGTTAACTATTTAACATGTAATGTCTGGTTTGTTTACTCAAACTGATTTTACGCTTAAGTTTTGCAAGCTACAGATGCTGTTTCTAGTCTTTATGCTAACCAGCTGCTGTAGCCTCACATGTGCTGAACAAATGAGGGTGACATTAATCGTTCTCTCTCTCTTACTCTTGCTTAAAAAAAAGCAAATAAGCGTATTTCCCAAAATGTCGAACTACTTCTTTAAAATAAAATACATTTTGAAATTAAATTAATTTGATCATATTGCTGTCCAGGAAAGATTATGCACCTCTATCTGTTTATACCTGCACAATAAGTTATAGTTCTATTGCCGTAAAAGATGGTGCATGTGACTTAAGTGTAGAGAAGACACAAATGACGTCTTTTAGACTTTATCCCAAATATTAAGAATTGTGTGTTTCTCTCCTTTTTCTCTTTTCTCTATGCTGTGCCATCGTTCAGTGGGAATATGGTGACTCAACTGAATATGTGAGTAAATCTTTATTTAAGACTATTAATTAATAAAAAATTATAATAATAATAAAGCATGGAGGGTAGAGGAGTCATATTTAAGATATTGCAGCTGTAAAATGTGCAGAATTTGGACAAGAACAAGGGCTTAAAACCCAAAAAAGCCAGCCAGTTTTCATTTACATTCTGGACCCTGGGAAAACACATAGATAACTGATGATGTGAGTAACTTGTGGAAAATGCCAAAATATTTTGATTATGCTTACCACAGGCCAGGAAATGAAGAAAATACCATGTTGTTATTGAGATGGAGAGAAATCTAAATGACTGTTGAGTGTCATTTTGTGTAGAGAGTGGCCCATATTTTGAGCCTGTTGAGATCAATTGATATGGTTCTTTTGAGTTATGCTACATTTCCCATAAGCAGTAGCCAGGTGAGCAATGAAAGAAAGAAAATAACTTCAAAATGTAATTCCTGGCCTGAGAAAAGAGCTGAATAACTGTCTGCACCGGTACACTGTCAGAAGAAAGCACAGAGTTGTAGCTTTTTTGCACAGAGGGTGCATTTTTTTCACTGGTTTTGACCTAGACTTTTTTATTAAATTGAAGTCCTGGTCATTGTCCTGAGGGCACATAAAAGTAGTTGCCTTTTACAGCCGACACTGCTTTTTGTTGTCCTGCAGGAGGTCGTTCTTGGAGACCTGAAGGCAGACACTTCCTACTCTGTATCAGTGGGGGCTTACACTGCCAAAGGCGATGGTGCTCGCAGCAAACCTGTTACAGTCTGCACTGCCCTGCCACGTAAGTGTGTCCACACTAAATCTTACACAGACATACTGAAAGACATAGAGCTAAAAAACCACACACAAATACACATAACACAGCAATGAGCTTTGGGACAATGGTACTACTAGAGGCCATTAAATCACCGAATTGGTTTGTCTCACTCTGTCACACCTTGCTGTGCCAGTAAGAAGCCAGTCACTTGGTGCCATATTGACCAGATTTTGCTTGAGGTTATAAGTAATGTGCTTTGCAATTATCCTCTAATTATCTCTTCATTATTCTCTCTCTGTTTCCCTCTCTAGTGCCTGAGAAACCCAAACTGATGGTGAGTGCCACTGATTCAGGTACTGCTCTGCTTCAGTGGTATCCACCACCAAATCCACCCACCCCACTCCTGGGGTACCGCCTCACCTTTGGCCGCATCGACGTCCTTCCCTTTACGGTGGTGGAGTTCCCCAGCAAGGAGAACCGCTACACCGCCCAGGACATCCACAAAGGAGCTAACTATGTGTTCAGGCTCTCTGCCCGTAATAAAATGGGCTATGGAGAGGACGCAGTAAAGGAGGTGACTACTCCAGAGGACGCCCCCAGTGGATACCCAGAAAATATCATCTCTGAGGAAGCTTCTGCCACCTCCCTCCAGCTGGCATGGAAATCAGTCCCTCTGATCGAGCAAAATGGGAAAATTGCAAAGTACTCGGTCCTGTACAAGGATATAAACAGTCGAGGGAACGCCTCAGAAGTTGTGGTGCCCGCTCCTGGGTCCAGTGTGTTGTTGGAGGGTCTGAGTCCCGATACTGTGTATGATGTCAGGGTGTGCGCATTCACAGCTGTTGGCCCTGGGCCGTACAGCCCCAGTGTCCAGTTTAGGACGCAGCGGCTAGACCAAGGTAGGACTCGCACTCTATTTATACCAACCCATCTTCATTGCTCAGGACGCAAGACGCGCTTCCTAACAGCACAACTGTGCATATATTGTCCCACATGCGCACGCACACTCAGACACACAACATCTGATGACAGCATCCTACGTGTCCTTTTTTGTTGTCTTGTCACTGTAGTCTTAGACCCAACGTCCTTTTCCCAAATCAAGGTAAGAGTCTTGGGTCTTGGGCAAGTATCCCTGTCCAGTCACACTCACTGTATGTTGAACAGAGCAGATAGTTAGCTTGAGACTGGTACTAGAGTGATACACAGGTAAGGCCATTATGTTTGGTTCAGCAGAGAGATTAAATGAGACCGTGGAATCATATTCATGTTTTTTGTTTCCTTCTTTTATTTTTCTCTTCTGCTGTATCTTAGTTTTTGCCACCAACTTCAGAGTAAAAGCAGCCATGAAGAACTCTGTTCTGCTGTCCTGGGAGATCCGAGACAAGAACCCTGCCCAACCCTTCACCGTAAGTGCATTTGCACTTTGCCATTTAGATATAGTTTTATATACAAAATGGAATTCGAATAATAGCCCGGGCTCAAATGGTGTACAAACAAATAAAGCCAGGTCAGAAATAAAGGCTAAAGGAGGTTTTTAAAATGGTTTTACAATGGTTCACTTCCTAATTTCAAAATAATGGATTGTATCATTTCCAACTATTTTGCCCAGTTTTCTTGGTGTTAAGCTGCTGTTGATGAAACTCTGCTTCTCTTGTCTGTTAGCTGATAAGCCTGCAGGGACATAAATGGATTATGTTCTTTGGGCTGCTGGAACACTTTTAATGTAAAATAAATAGAGGATGTGTTTAGTTTGCATTAACACCAAACAGCACCAAAAGCAAACTGTAGAGGCTTTGTGCCTCAGATATACATATAAAACAGGGAAAAGTGAAGTTAAGGACAGACAGTCTTTGATAACAGCTCAAATATATCTATTTCCCTCTATGCAGGTAAATTAAAGTACTTTTATTATGTACAAACAAGAGTTTGTAGCATTGATTTAGCCTGCATAGTGTTAGATATAACGCTCAATGATGTGAACCACCCCTTGTCCAGATCCTGTATGGAAAAGGCCAGTCTGTTGAGGTGGACGGCAAGCAAACTCAGAAGCTGATCACTGGATTGGAGCCAGACACTCAGTACTCCTTTCTGCTCACCAACCGGGCCAACAGCGCCGGGGGCCTGCAGCACCGTGTCACTGCCACCACGGCCCCGGACATCCTGAAGACCAAACCTACCGTGGTGGGAAAAACTAACGCAGACGGCATGGTGACTGTGCAGCTACCAACTGTGCAGACCACAGCCAAAGTCAGGTAGAGATGGAGGACAGAGTGAGGGATGTTAATGAGCGTGTTAAACAACTGGTTTAGTTTAATGAACAGGTGTGAGTGTTGTGATAAATGCAGAATTGGCTCCAGTTAGGTCGTTGTGAAATGAGTTGTTCTGTAGACCGTGAGAGGTAATTTCACTATTTCCTCCTGTTGCTGCTTTTCATTTATTGGTCTATCAGGAGGGATTTCTCTGAGCTGGCAGCAAAGCAATAGTCTGAGAACTCCCACAACAGGCCGAATGAAAGCACAAAGCTGATAATCTTATCTGTTTTTTGTAACCAAGAACAAATATAGACACCAAGAGGAAGCACTCCTTCTTATTCATCCTTGAAGCACAGCCAGAGTCTCTCCACATGCTACTCACTCGTGCTCAGAGCCATTTTCCTGCAATTTGTCTCTGTCACCTCACAAGTGTTTCAGGGTGTTTTTGAGTCCCAAACAGTATTTTTCTCTTTTAGTCCCAGTCTTTCCCAGCTTAGGTGACTTGATCCAAGATAGTAACAAAAACTGTTGTTTTTTTTTTTGATTAGCTTTTTGGATCAATTTATCTCTGCAAAATTTCCAGATTTAAGGACATACCATTTTATTTTGCTGGCTCTTTCTGCTAGAGAGCAACAACAAGTTCTCATTTTCTCACATTTGGCCGAAAGGAAGCTACTTTCTGCTGTGCCACACAGTACTGTCAGCACAGTGAATGTTTAAGTGTCGACATGGAGCACTGGAGCGAGTCATCTGCCGAGGACACATGGATGATTTTTGGTGTCTCTGCCCTCATTCCTCGACGGGTTCTTGTGGTCTGACTGCTACTGAAAATTCCCTTCCTTCAGTGATATTATTGTCTCTGTTGAACACGTGGCTGCAGACAGGTTCCAAAAACAACCACACTGTTGGACTTACGGTGACGTGTCACAGCTGCTGCTGCTACATGAGAAGACTTATACCACTCTCATGTTTATATAGCACTTGAAACAGCTAGCTGGCTTTGCCTACAAGCACCTCTTAAGCTCTGTAATTAAACGACTCGATTAAACTAACTAAACGAAGAAGATATAGTGTTTTCCCTTTACACAGAGCTAGTCTACATGTTACTACCCCTGTTTTCTAGGTTATATGCTAAGCTAAGCTAACGGGCGGCTGGCTGTATATTCATATGTAATGCACAGCTGTGATACTGGTATCAATCTTCTCGTCTAATTCCCCGAAAAAAGGAAATAAGTGAAAAATAGCTGAATTGATATAGCAAATCGCTTTACAGTTTCACACACTCACACTGTTGGTAGTGAGCTACCATGCAAGGTGCTGGTCTGACCATCAAGACCAACTTTGGTCTCAGTTGCCCAAGAGCACATGGATAAAGCACAGCCACAAACACGCTGAAATTTGTTTATTTCAAAAAAATTGTGATTTATTCCTTTTACTGTCAAAGCACTGATGGTATATTGGTATATCCATGGTATATTTTCCTGAGTGTAAACCCACTGCACGCATGCTATATTTCAGGGGTTACTATGTGGTGGTGGTGCCACTGAAGAAGCAGAGAGGAAAGTTCCTGAATCCCTGGGAGGAGCCTGATCAGATGAACCTGGACGAGGTAAAATGAAGAGCTTATTGATTGGTAATAGTGATGTTCTGTGAAGATGATCAGTATTAAATGTGATTAGGAGTAGATACACGAATAGGTGACATGTATAGCGTAATGCTGTAATAAGGCTATATAAACAAGATTAGGTGACATAAACAAAGATATGTGCTGAGCCTCGTGGCAAGGTTTTCTGCCTCAGTTATATCAGACTGTTTGTACCATATTATATAAAGGTGACCTGTTCAGTCCAAAAAAAGATTGGTCTGGCTATGCAAGACTAATCCAAACAATACTTTCACGTGCCATTTCCCATCTAATTCCACTTCCTGCTTTTTTCTAAAGACTTCATCTTCATTCTTACCTTATTATGCTGTTCTGAAAGCACATCCATGTGTGAGATTAGTTTCAATAGAGTTTTTATGGTGCCCACTCTCTCAATGGCTAAATGTGGCAGCAATTCAGTTGATGATGGAGACATTTGTGCGAAGGTGATATTTCTCCATACAGCCCATTTTTCTTTCACTGTTGAGGCTTTTATTCCACCATTTTCTATCATTTATCATCTTTTAAACTCTTTGCTACCTTTGTTTCAGTTCTCTAATTCCTCCTTGGTCCTGCCCTTTTCCCCTCTCCTCTCTTTGTCCATGTAAACCCGTTCCCTGTTTTCTTTCCTCTCAGCTCCTGAAAGAGATCAACAGGACAAGTGTCAGTCGTGCCCTTCGCATCCGCAGACAGGCTGGCCAATCAGATCCCAGGGCCTATGTCACTGCTCACTTTAAGACCCTCCCCCTGGAGTTCACGCTAGGCGACGGACGAAACTATGGTGACTTCCGCAACCGTCCACTGCAGAATGGACAGGAGTATGTGTTTTTTGTGCTCGCGCTGCTAGACCTCTCAGAGAATGTGAGTAACAACAAAACAAACACACTCTAACACATAGTTCATCCATCTGAAAGCAATTTCGTCTAATTTATGTGTGGAAATGCACAATTAAACCATCTCTTCCTGCAGACCATGTATGCCACTAGTCCTTACTCTGACCCCGTGACCTCACTGGATGTGGATCCCAAGCCAATGGTTGACGAAGAGGAGGGCCTGCTGTGGGTTGTGGGGCCTGTCCTGGCTGTGATCTTCATTGTCTGCATCGTCATCGCCATTCTCCTCTTCAAGAGGTAAAGACAGCATCATGAAGCCAGGAAGAAAAAAAAAAACAGTTTAATAAATCACTGGATTAGTGAGAGCAGGAGAAAGGAAATCAACAAGACAAGGTCTGCTTAGTGTCGGCTGGTTTCAGCGCTTTATCTTTTTGTTTCACTGCTGCTCTCTGTGCTCACATATATAGTATTTGAATATAGCTGTTTTCATTTACATGTGTACTTGTTTCTGTTGTCAGACAACAGAGCAAGTATGAAATAGTGACTGGTTAACATATCATCATTAAGACCACATGTTAACCAGCAGTCAGCTCCAAGCCATGTCCAAGCTGCTGCTCTTCTGCTGCAAAAATCCTGAGTTTATAACCACAGTGTCTCATATGTGCATTACAAGTCGCTAGGTTTGTCGATAGCTACTTTTTTTTTTTTTTTTTTTTTCAAAAAAGGAGCCTGACAATGAAAACTGTTGTGGATCTGCTGTAAAGACTCCTGATGCCATTAGATAGGTTGTCTTGCCTCAAGCAGCAGTTTTCAATTCACCTTTAACAAAACAAGGTCGTAAACAAAAGCTGAGCAAAGCCAGGTTGGTTCATTATGTGCATTGATTACTTATGGAACATACAAGGCTTACATTAAGGTATATTTATTGCTCCTCCGCAATGAGGCAATGAGACTATAAACATCTCAATCTTTTACTAATCATGGCTGAATTTAGCTCACAGGTTCTTGTAGCGATGCCAGTGTTTGCTGTGTGATCTGTTTTTAAATCTATACACAGGGAGAAAAGTTAGCTAACAGAGCAGAAAAGAGAAGATAACATTATCGCTCAATAGCATAATTCATGATAATTATCTGGTCTTCTAGCTAGAGCTTTGTTAACGCACACAAATAATTGCTGCAACCAATGTGGCATAGCAAAATTATTAACCTTGATGGTAATGATTTAAAGTTCATAAGCCCTGGAGTGTAACCTGTGGTGGTCTGCAGCCATTAGTGTCTCACTTGGAGCTGAGATGCACTTTGTTATGTTTCCTGCATGTTATTATGTAGGGGATGTCACAGTGTGAGAGTGTGCTGGGTGACAATGGTTAGGCAGCGTTGTGTGAAAACCAAAGATGAAGTTTTTGTCATTTTGATTTATATTCCACGGCTCATCCTCATGTCTACAGGAAGTGCTGTTTTAAATATCTAACATAAACTATAAGAATGTGATTACTCTTAGTGAGAGGGAGAGAATGATGAGTTCGGCATAGCTTTAGTCCCTGATGTTTTTTGATTGGACACTAATGTTATTCATCCTTGTCTGTTCTTTTATCTGCCCCTCTCCCTGTTTGGATCCAGCAAACCTGACAGGTAAACAAACACTATCTATTACCATTTCCTCTGTCCTAAAGGGATATTTTCCTTGCAAAGCCTTTGCAAAGAATACTATAGATAATAGAGTAGATGCCAATAGAGTCGGGATTATCCTGATGTTTCTCTGATGGTTGTATATTAACCTGTAGTGTACTGTCTAAATTGTACACTGAGAGTTGTACAATTTAACCAGTGCACTGGATAAAGATGTGGGCATAAAATCACTTTGTAAATATTCAGAGTAGGAAGCAGTGGTCATGGCGCTGCATGAGGTTTTTCATTTTGATAGCCTTAATGTCGCTTCTAACTTCAGAGGAGACTAACAAAAGGAGACACCCACCCTCATCTCAGACAATGAGCTGGCCATTAACATATAAAAAGCTGCAACACCAAACCCGCAGTCAGCCAAACCTCTGTTAGAATATGAAACAGAGAAGTTTCCTTAGAAGTACAGCTATTCCTGTAAATGTTCAACTAACGATGTTAAGTGGGAAGCAGTGGTTTCTCCAAAGTTCAACACTCACATTACTGTGGTCCATTCATTTCAATACAAACCCCCCCAAATTGAGGTTATGCTTAAGTTTACAAATCCCACTTTTCCCAGCCTCCCAGTGTTTTTTCATGCTGGGAAAAGGGTTCGGTTTATCAGGTAGAGGTACATGTAAATGCTGTCTGTTGATGTGTTATTCCAGAAAAAGAGCTGAGGCCGAAGGCAGGAAGGGCAGTTTTCCTTGCAGCAAAGCCATGTCATCTCACCATCCCACTGATCCCGTGGAGCTACGCAGAATTAACTTCCAGACTCCAGGTAGACTGGACACTCGTGAACACACGTACACACAAACACACAGTGTAGTTGGATCTGTGATTTCCTGAGTATTAGATGTGTCTGTGTGAACAGGATTAACCCTGGTGTTGTTTCCCTTTTCAGCCTACCGTGTATCAGTGTACCGTGGTTATCGGCGTTTGTCAAGTTAGTTGGTCTTAGTCCACCATAGAGCTCCTTTTTCTCTCTGTCATCATTATTCTTTCTTTCTTTCTTTCTTTCTTTCTTTCTTTCTTTCTTTCTTTCTTTCTTTCTTTCCTTCTTTCCTTCTTTCCTTCCTTTCCCATTTTTCATGCTAACTAACCGTCCATCCCAAATAGGATGAAGCTGCTTGAATTGACAACATTTCATCAAAATGCCTCTGGACTACTTCTTTAAAAACCCAAATATGTTTTTTTTTTTTTCTTCATGCTAAATTTTTTAACTGCCTGTGTCATAGTCTTTTTTTATCTTCACCAGCAGTGTGCATTTACTCTGAGGACATGTTATTGTGCCTCAGTAACTTTCAGAACACGCACATTGTTCTCTCTGTCTGCCTAGAGAGAAAATGGTCACTTAACAAAAAAAAAACAACAAAAAAAAAAAACAACACTTCCATTTGCTTCCTGCACTGACCATGGACAGAACACTAAACAACACATCCTCTGAGAATCCTAACTCTTAACATTTTCCTCCCAAAGAGTTTAGTTGTACGTGTATAGAAATGGCCTCTTTTTCTATTTCTGTGCTCGGCAGGCATGGCAAGTCACCCGCCTGTCCCCATCTCTGAGCTGGCAGATCACATTGAGCGCCTCAAGGCAAACGACAATCTCAAGTTCTCTCAAGAGTACGAGGTAGGAATGCTGATTATCTGTCCCTGAAAATCTTTAACTTGGAGAATTCATCTGGTTTTGATGCAGTCACACGCATTTATCTTTCACTCATCACTTTTTTTTGTGTCGATGCAATTTCAGTGGTGAGCGCTGTACATTCCCCCTCACATACTCTCTGCGGTTAAGTTGCATTTTGATTTGTCTTCATAGAACGATACAAGATGAAGCACATCTTCCCCCATCTACTGTCTTGTTGTTATCTATACAAATGTAAAGAGAAATTGAAATTGCAAGCTCAGAGAGAGTTTGCTTACGGCCAGATGGTTATCAATCCTCTGGTGGAGAAAGAGGAGAGATAAATAAAGACAGGGAGCAAACTCGCCAGGAGATACACGATTCAAGTGTTCTCTGCAAAAAAAAAAAAAAGATTTTTGATTAGTTTTCTACAACTTGCAGTACAGTTAATGTGGAACCCAAAAAAAGCATCAACATGGCGATAACAATGTGCCTGAACTTGGTGTGCTGAACTGCAGTAAAAAAAAAAAAACAAAAAAAACACACATCAGTAGAAATATTTCCCAATATTTCCCTGGCTCTGTTGCAAATGGTGCTGGCATCACAATGAGCTCCACAGAGAGCTATTAAAGGGGTAAAAATGTTTTCTTTTCCTTGCAAAAAAAAAAGAGAAAAAAGAAAAAAAAAATCAGTTTAAACTGATGGCCTCTGGGTGAAGAAGGAGACATAAGGCTCTAATTGGCTACCACAAGAGAGAGCCAAATTGTGTGTGACAGAGATACATATTTCGAAGAAGAGAAGGACACATTATGCAAAGAGTAGAAAAACAGAGGGAGGATGTTTCAGGGAGAAAAGCGTCAGGAGAGAGGGTAAAGGAGGGTGGAAGAGACAGTGAGGGAGAAGCCGTATGTAATTGTGGTGTGAGTTGGAACCGCTCGGTTGAGCCTCACATTCTCTCTGCATGACTGTGTGCTTTGTTCGGTCCTGAACCCTTAACGAGGGAACGAGAGAGACGGATGGAGGAGGGATAGATGGCGAAAGAGAGAGAGAGAGAGAGAGAAACGATTGCGGTGTAATAATCAGACACACATGATGTTGAGCAGCGCACAGAAAGCTGCCTCAAACACACACACACACACACACATCCACACACTCATCCAGTACCACCCCTGTCCATTTTTTCCCCCAACCAAACCATAATTATGTGTCATAAAATATTCAGAATTGCTAAACTGCTCTGGCTCTCTCCTCTTCGTCCCTCTCCATTGACAGCCTCATAATGACCTCATGTCTGCCTCTCCCAGCTAACTGTAATGGTTACACTGTAATTACCCTCCAGGAACTTAATGTGTTGGTCTAACACAACCATCCTTTCTCCCCCAAAGGAATTTATTGGGCTTTTATCATCTTTCTCTGGTAGCTATTTTTCTGTCATAAGTGGAAAGTCCCTACCTCATTGTTGTTTCAAGAAATGGGATATTGGGTTGCAGTATCAATAAAGCCTTGTTCATTTTCAATTTGTACTCAGTTTCTTATGTCGGGGTTACGGTACAGCAACACTGGACAATGCCTTTACACTCAAATGGGATTGTCCAATTCTTGCTTTCCAGATGCCAATTTCTGCATTTGAGGCAGAGCTTAAGATGTAACACTTGAGTTGAAGCGGTACTGCTCATAGTGTATGTCTGATATTGTTAGAGACAGTGCATGCCACGTCTTACAACACTGCAAGGGTTGAAAAGTGGTTTTTGAAAAGATATTTTAAAAGAGTTGTTAGTTCTCGGCTTCTTATGCAAGTGACCTTTGACTTATTGACAATAACAGTTTTTTCAGCATTTTAATCAAAAAAGGGGATTTTTTTTCCCTTGCTGTAATGAATACCTAGAGCATGTTTGCTGTGGCCACTTTTTCAGAACATAATCCTACTGACATGCCACACGCTGGTATAACCATTTGAAAACCAGTAATTACATTTTTAATAGAACCAAAACATCTCTTTAAACGAAAAACTTGACTAAAGCATTCACTGGTGCTCACTGTCTGAAACTACTCAAAATCAAAGGACTGTAATAATTCTGCAAGTATGTCTGTGCATCTTCCTTGCTCTTACTTTGACCCATGTGTCTTGTAGTCCGTCGACCCCGGTCAGCAGTTCACATGGGAGAACTCCAACTTGGAGGTCAACAAACCAAAGAACCGCTACGCTAACGTCATTGCCTATGATCACTCCAGGGTTATACTCTCCAGCATTGAGGGTAAGTGTGTGTGTGTGTGTGTGTGTGTGTGTGTGTGTGTGTGTGTGTGTGTGTGTGTGTGTGTGTGTGTATACTCCTGTGTTTGTACAAGAGTACAGATGTTGATAATGAGGACATTTTTAGGAAGTGAGAGCATTTCAGTCACTTCCTCACTTCTTTAAAGGCTGCTTGAGGTTTATGACTTGGTTTCAGGGTTAAGGACATGGTAAGGGTTTAGACTGGGCATTTAGTTATGATGGATGAGGTTGGGTTAGAGGCTGGGGAGTATCAATGAGAGCCATCACAAGTACTGAGGCACACACACATGAATTTGAGTTGAATCTGTGTTGATTTGTGTGTGAGAGAACTGCTGTCCATGACTGTGTGTAGATGGTAGAACACATATGAAATCCTGTGCGTGCATTGCATATTCACCATTGAAATAATAATTTCAGGATCCAAACAAACTGCTGTTTCCCACCCTCTGAGGCACCTCATCATACAACTGATACAGTCTCTCACTTGTCCACTTCAGTATCTGTGAAAATAATTTAGGCCTCACACTTTATTTATAGCCTAGTTGCTAATATATTTTCATGGTGTGCCCATTTTCTTGGATTTCATCTTTTTGAACGGTCTGAAAAATGAGAAGAAAAAATAGTCTCAGTCCTGTTCTCAGTGTGCATTTTGATGCGCACTCACCCACCTCAGCTGGGAAAGACCTGAGGCAGAGAAACTGGCAGCTCCAATGTGGAGAGAGGGAGGCAGTGGGAGGCCAAGCCCAAACAGATGAGTCTTATCTGGGCAGAGCATGTGTGAGCAGCCCTTCCACCCCCGCCTGTCCTGGAGCCCTGGCTGTCTGTCTTTCTTTCTGCTTAGAAAACACATATACTCTTGAGCATGTCCAAACACACACACACACACACACTAAAGATTTAAAACACATGCACAGGATGAAAACAAGCGCAGATATGCACTTTTGCTCCCAGTCTCCTCCACACATTCATGAACACACACTCTCTGCCAAGCCAGTGTAGCCACCAAGTGACTGGAAGTGTGTGTGTGTGTGTGTTTTATCTGCACAGTGCTTCTGCTATAGTCCCTTGCAATGAAGTTGTAGCACATCAAAGCCTTTAGCCAAGCTGTCTTTTAAAGACTGAGGTTGACAAACATGTGTTAGAAGCTCTTCTTACCATCTGTCCCCATCCCATTTAAAATAAGTTGTATGAACACCCCACACTCCTCTGTCATTCCAATTTGTGTGTGTCTGTGGTGTGTGTGCAATGATGGCTCAGGGTTTTACAACTGTATGGAACCGTGTCGGGCTCATAAAATAAAATGCTGGAGGAGAATCAGCTCCAGGAGTTTCCTCCTGTCGGGATTCTACTGTTTGCTCATTGACTTCCATCTTTTTAAATGTAAACTGCGATCAGACGACTCAAAAGGAGTTTTGTGTCCTACTTCGGCAGAATCGGGTCACGGCTGAATGTGCGCGTGCACGTCTGTGTGTATGTTTGTGTGTGTACATTGGTGTTCTGGTGTATGTGTGCATGTTTGAGCTGTGACTCAGTGATTTTTCGGATTATGGTATTAGGCCCCAGATGAGCAGGACTGATCCTAAATCAAACACACACAGACGGTCACGCGCACTCACACACACACACACACACACACACACACACACACACACACACACACACACACACACACAATCCCTTCCAGGACAAACAGTGTCAGCCGAGTCTTACACAGAGACGGCCTTACAGTCATATTGCCATTCAAAGCGACACATCCAGAGTATACTCAGATTAGGCCCATGATCGTCTTAGCATGTATTATAAAACAAGACGGCTGAACAATCCAACACCAAAGGACGCTTGGTCCTGTGAAAACATTAATCTCCTAGCCATGACCTCAGATGATCCACACTCTTTATTGCTGGGACATAAACCTGCTTTCATGGCAAAAGACTTTAAATAATCCATATAGATTATTTCACCATGAATGAGAATAAGAGTCAGGTTCATCTGCAAAGAAAATTACTTGGACAAAGAGTGTTTTCCTGTGATCAGTGCAGAGACATTCAACCCTAATGCCATTCATCAATCACACACGATGCAGCGGGCACACATGAAATAATGTGGGGTGTTTCAGCAGGTTCTCTGGGTGAGCTCGTCCCTCTCTCACACACTTCAGCCCGTCACAATTCATCCTCCTCCTCACTCTGCTTCCACTCTACTTCTCTCCCTGCCCTTTTCCACCACGCTCCCTAACCTTGACTCTCTCCTTGTTTTGCAGGTGTCCCAGGCAGTGACTACATCAACGCTAACTATATTGATGGCTACCGCCGTCAGAATGCCTATATCGCCACTCAGGGCTCCCTCCCTGAGACATTCGGGGACTTCTGGAGGATGGTGTGGGAGCAGCACACAGCCAATATTATCATGATGACCAAACTGGAAGAGAAGTCACGGGTAAGAAAAAGGGGGGAGGATAAGATGGGTGTACGTGGCACAGGGTAGGACAGCAGCATGTCAACACCGGCATAGGGGACTATAGTAAAGGATAGACTACAGAGGCAGTGACGGATAGTGTGAGAGTGGGATAAGCTAAAGTAGAGTAGGTTAGGGTCAAGGTAGTATAACAAGCTAGGCCAGTATACACAGAATACATGATTTTTCAGCAATGTCAGTGATGATGAATATCATTATTGACCAGGGAAGAAAGTTGGGTTTTGACCATTTAGTAGCGTAAACTAATATGGTGGAATATGAATGGGCAGACTCTCATGAAGGAAGTGGAGTATTGTGGGATGAGGAAGACACGGACAGGGAAGGGTAAGATGAATGGGGTATTGATGACAGGATAGGCTGTTTAAGAGTTAGACAAGTATAATAAAAAAATAGGAAAGAGGTGAGTAATCAATATTGAAGGTTACAGCACAGTGAAGTGAGAGGAATAAAGTACAGTTAGGTGACAGTTGAGTCAGGGTAAGATGGGATGTGGTTGGTTTGACAGCAGTGGAGAGGTTCAGGACAGACCACAGCAGGGCAGGATGTTCATTTTTTTAGGGTGTGGAAGGACAGTAGAGGCCAGATGGATTCAAGAGAACAGAGTGGACAAGGAGAGGACAGAAGAGGCAGAATATGTCATGATGTAGTACAAAAATAGCTTGTAGAATAAACAAAAGCTGCCAACATGATCGATGACAACCAAACTAAAAGTGTGTAAGTGAGGGGATTGCAGTAAGGAGCAGGAGAGCGGGGATGGGGGTGGGGGTGAGCACACGGTGGCGTGTAGTTGACCAGAGCAGAATACAGTAAAATAAAATTGAGTAGAATGGTGACCAAGACCCGGGGGAATTACAACTGCTGCTAAATTGGGTTTAGGTAATGAATTAGAAAATCATTTGGCTTCAAGGCATTTTGCTGTTGCTAACAGAATATGTACTTGAGTAAAAATCCAATGTAATGAGAATGTCATGTTGGAATATAATGAACAAGAATGGCTTGAGGTATGAATCATGGTTAAGTGTTATCCAATTATGTCCAGAGCCCTGTTCAGAAAATGATCCTTTCCTCTCATCTGTGCTTCTTTTCCTATTAACCTGTGCCTTGTGTTAAAACTCTGTTTCCTTTTCAACTTTTTCCAACTGTCTCTGTTGTGTCTGTTTGACCCTCAGATGCCCTCTTATTTCTTCTCTAAGGCAAGACCTCTCTTTCTCTCCTTTGCTAATCCCTTTTAAAATGCAACCTCACCTCACATGGTTTCCTCCTTACCTTTTTTCCTCTATTCAGTGCCTTTTTTTTTCCTGCTGTTTCCCCCTTCTTTTTTCTCTCCGCAATAACCAGTGCATTGAGTGAGAATGCTGAATTGTTTTCAACTCACCACAAGGCACTTATAGTTAACTAAAAACAGGTTTTATTATAACCACTGCAGTTCAGACAGAGTGCACATTAGTGTCTACAGTTTGCATGATCACACCCACAGCTGTTTTTCTCTTTTCTTGTCTTGTGGCTATGCAGTACAGGACGTAGCCATCAAAGTGTCATTTTTTTTACACCGTGGCTACATTATCATGAGGTTTTATGACATTTTTTTTTTTTTTGTTTTGGTGGAGGACTGCAGAGCCCCTAATTGTAAGGCATAGGCTGCTACTGTCTCATAAATATGATACCTCTTTAGTTTGTGAATGCCTGCTTTAAATTCTCTATATTCAATAAAGTAGTTACAACAATAAAAGCATTCAATTTGACTATTCTTAGATGTTTATTATAAGCCCACAACCTCTGTTTCTACTGCTTGAGGGAGTAGTGGGCTGTTTGTTGGAAAAAATGATTTAATCTCATTTAACACCTCTCAACATTATGCCATTATGTGTTTATGCATTAACAACACAGATGATCACAGATGGTCCCACTGTGGGAATCATGCCAGTATGCTTCCTTTTAGCACCAATCAAACCATATAAAAGCAGTGCGCAGTTATGCTGTCCATATATCAATGGATAATATAGTCTTCACACCAGGCATTTACTGCGATCCTGTTTAGTCTTTGGCAGTGGTCTAGCCCCCCTACGTGGACGACCATTCTTGTCCCCACAGTATCTCAAGGTCTGGTGGGAAAACAACAGTTGAAAAGCTGTAATTACAGCCTGAACATTCTGGGCCAAAACGCATAATCCCCAGTCTGGAGCAGTGGAATGCAGAGCGAGCTGAGCTGAGCTCCCTGCTGTCTTTGATGTGAGGACTGGTGGGATCAGCACATAACGTTTGGTTTGGCCTGATTCTGCCAAGGCCCTCCTCCCCTCTTTTCTCTCCTCTGGGATTCTTTTTTTTTTGCTCTCCCCTCTATGGTCTCTGAGGCTGAGATGACGAACTACAAACATGACTGCCTTATACATGGGAATTCTAGGTGTTTTGGTGGATAGGGGTACTGGGATCTGGTGTGCGGGGTGTAGTTTTGTAGGGATTTGTGAGATTGAACTTTAGGTGTCACTTGGCTTTCCTGAGCACTATGGTGGATCCTTGTGAGGGAGCCCACCAACCTTTGGCAAATTCATGCCACACAGTTTTCTAGTATTTGAAACCACTTGCTGGATCACACACCCCAGAAAGCAGAACTCTCTCTCTCTCTCTCTCTCTCTCTCTCTCTCTCTGTCACTCTTCACCCCACACACACTCACTAAAAGCCCTGTCACACGCTGGGTTGTCTCTATATGCACATTTTTTTTCAAACATTACTGTCTGAATTTTGCAAACCCTCTCACTGATCTGCTTCAACACTCCCCTCCTATTTTGCCTCGGTACACATGCACATGCAGCCAAGTACAGACAAATCTAAACTGCATATCTCACAGATTCTCCCTTCTTCCCTTCTAGGTCAAGTGCGATCAGTACTGGCCAACCCGGGGCACAGAGACCTACGGCCTCATCCAGGTCACTCTACTGGACACAGTGGAGCTGGCTACCTACTCTGTCAGGACCTTCGCTCTTTACAAGGTAACATGACGTGTGCAGCGGAGTGTAATGGGGTCAAGTGTGTATTGATCTGATGAAATATTCATGTATATTAGTTTGTGTGTTTGTGCTTGATTCTGTGGCGATGACACAGATTCTTGCTTGTATTTGTGACCTAACCTGACAAACAGCCATATGAGAACGCACAAGATTTTTTTTCCTCCTTTTTCATACATTATTGATCCATGAACAGTACATTTATTTGGTCACATACTGTATCTATGCTAGTCATGAAATGTTATTGTGCATTTTAAACGGTACATCTGGTGATATTCTATATTTGTTTTAATGTCAACAAATCCCAGGAAATGACCGAAACTAAGAATTAATTGATCCTAGAGCAACAAAAGTGTATTAATCTATGGCTGAAAAAAGTCTCAACGAAGGTGCTTTTCATTAATGTTTGCTAAAAACTACAATGCCCATGTGTAGCCTTTTAAACAAAAATGAAACTATATGTGTTACCTGTTATTGGAAGATTTACATCTTCAGTAGGAATGACTGGGGCTGGTGTTGAATGCCACAGACAGGGTAGGGAAGTTAGAAAGTATTGAGACACAGGCCAGTGCATTTCTGGTTGTGGTATTTTCATAGGATTTGTTGACAATTAGAAAAAACATAGAATCACATCAGCTTTATATTTAACACTCCATCTTTCTGCTCATCCAGAGCGGCTCCAATGAGAAGCGCGAGGTCCGTCACTTCCAGTTCACAGCCTGGCCGGACCATGGGGTGCCTGAACACCCCACCCCCTTCCTGGCCTTCCTTCGGAGGGTCAAGGCCTGCAACCCTCCAGACGCAGGACCCATGGTCGTCCATTGCAGGTGTGTGTGTGTGTGTGTGCGTGTGCATGAAACACTTATATGTCATTTTAGGTTTTACTTGGCAACATAATTTTCAAAAGCCCAGGAGTCTGTGAAAATCGACAAGAGTCCAGGAGCACTTGTATAAAATCAATCACAGGTCCAGAACTGAAATGAGATTGACCTGCCATTATGAGAACCCCAAAAACATTCCTCCCTTAACAACCTCCATCATCTCTAAGACTAACAACAACAGCAGCCACCATGCTGACCCTATTTACTATAAGAAGGTTTCATTTTTCCGACTATTTACCATTTAAGCTGGTGGTAGATCTGGGTTCATAAGTTTATATTCAAATGATCTGCTGTCTGAGCAGCAGGGGGTTTGGAGGAAGATTCTGGAAACTTGTCATTACTATCTTGGCACAGTGTTTAGCTCCACAGCTGGGATGAAGCTGGTATTTTGCTCTTACCAGGAAGTGAAGGAGAGAAGAAGATAGAGGGTAGCAGAGGGAATGTGGAGCAGAAGCTCTTGGGAGGAAGAATTAGGGAGGTACAGATGAGGAGGAAGAGAGGAAAGAGGAATAAAAAGGGGATTGAGACAATGATTGAGAGGGAGAGTTAGCAAGGGACCGAGAGTTAGAGGAGGAGATACGTGCAGAATGAGAGAGAAGGTGAGGTCAAATCCAGGACACGGTGGATGGAAATGATGAATTAAAGAAAAGGAAAGGTGGAGAGAAAATGGAGTCTTAAAAAAAAAAAAAGGTACAAATGTGAGAGTGAAAAAGTGGTGGGGCTGGTGCGAGAGTGTTGGAGAGAAGATAAAGAGGCAGGGAGATGAAGGTGGGAGGGGGGTGAAAAGGTTGGCAGGAGAAGAGCTCCTCCTAATCTTCCGTAGCAGTCAGATGGAGTATCTAACAGGATTATCAGTCAAATTTAATTATCCAGGCAAGACTCCATCATAATGTGTCTTAACATATCAACCAGCCGCTGTATCAAACAATGGACCGAATCTCATTCTACCTGAGCAACACACACATACACGCCAGTGCACGAACACATACACACTGGTATTAATTTAACCATATAAAGAGGTTTTTATTCACTTGCAGAAACTTGCTTGGTCAGGGTGTTTCACCATTTAGGTACTAGCACAGCAAAAATGTGAAGTGTTTGGGTGGGCAGCTAAATGTATTATATTTCTGGATTGTATGTCGATAGGAGAGGATATCTTCCTAATGCCAGTGAGACGGTGATGCTGACTCATCGCTGATGTCAATTTTTACAGCCTTTGTTGGAAATATTGCTGCCTGGCATCTTTTGTGATATTTAGTTGACTTAGGCACAATATGTTAAGAGCTTCTGCGCTGTGCAACAGGGCCAGATTTGTACCAGGTCTGAAGACACAGCACACACTCAGGAAATTATTTGTTCGACACTTCATACCCCAGGTTATTTAAGAAAATCACATCACCATCTGTCTCCCCCCCCCCCCTCTTGTTTTGGCTCAGCGCTGGAGTGGGTCGCACAGGCTGCTTCATCGTGATTGACGCCATGACGGAGCGAATCAAGCATGAGAAGACCATCGATATCTACGGTCATGTCACGCTCATGCGCTCCCAGAGGAACTACATGGTCCAGACGGAGGACCAGTACATCTTCATTCATGACGCGCTGCTGGAGGCTGTGACCTGCGGGAACACCGAGGTCCCTGCTAGGAACCTGTACTCCTACATCCAGAGGCTGACGCAGATTGAACCGGGAGAGAATGTCACCGGCATGGAGCTGGAGTTCAAGGTGAGAACTATTCACCATATCCCTGACGGTGGTAAAATAACTGATTTATGATGGTTCATAAAACCGATTAAATGATAATACTGTGACACTCCACTGGTCTCTGAAAGAGAGAGAGCCACACATAAGGTCAGATTTGAGGGTCAGCTACACAACGGCATCCTTGAAGGTGGTACTGTATATATTTAGAGCGATGCAGACACTTTGGCTCTTAAAATCAGTGTTTCTGGACCTAATGGGCCATCCTGACCCCATAAATAAAGTACAGTACATGGTCACATCAGAGGCTTGAAGCAAATGAACAAATGAGATACAACATGTTAACGATTGAGCTGCAGAGGCTAGCTGTTTCACCCTGTTTCCGGTCTTTGTGCTAAGATAAGCTAATCTACTGACCTTAGTCCCATACTTAAGACTCACATGGGTGGTATAGATCTTTTAGTCTCATTCTCTACAGGAAGTAAATAAGTGCAAACTGTTATCCTATATTATATATCCTATAATATATATATATATATATATATATATTAAAATTTAAGAATTTTGCTTCCCACCCTAATAAAATCTAAACAGCATCATAAAGCAACATGTAAATGAAAATGAAATGAAGTTAATTGAAAGAAGCTCTTGTTAAAAGACACAGCATCTCAAACAATGACGATGTTGTTGACAAAAGAATCTTAAGATCCATTTAGTAGCTTTTCTGGAGCTCATGACTGCATCATACAGTCCACATTAGCAGACTGAGTTTGCTTGATTATCATGTAACTTTACATGTTCAAACTTGCCCTGATGCTGAGCACCTCTAGCACTTCTCATCCATTTTGACCCAAAAGACTTCGGTTCAGGTTTGATACTTGACCTTGGGAACGGTCACACCTTCAGATCTATTTAGTAGCTGCTGAAGATGTTCATTGGAGGATCGTCTTGGGAAGAACAGCTTAGGAACAACCTTCTCCTCTCCTGCACCTGAAATTCCTGACCTTGATAGTTACTTAGCATCTTTCCCAGGGCGGTTAGAGGTCCTTAGATTTTCAGTCCCCCACTGAGAGTTTTATATGGTCATTATAGATGGTTGGATTTGAAGGGGATTATGGGATTGTACCTTTTGAATCCAAGGTAAGAGAGTTCTGCTGGGGGGTTTAGAAAGCATTGTAGCTTTAAAAGTTTGATGGGCCTGCACACAAAAACCATATAGTATAGGCCTGCAATCTTTGGGAAAGGTCAAATGGGCGTTTTCAAACACTTAGGGAGCTGATCAGAATTCAGAGTGAGCCCACCAAACATAGACATTAATACACACACAAGAAGAATGAGTGCATAAGGGGTTCAAAGTGTTATTGAGTAGTGTCATTTTCATTTTATTCTAGCTGTTTTTACTTTGTTTACTCTGATATTCACCTCTTGCCAGACAAGTTCTCTGCAGACCTGTCTGGCCTGGCTGGGTGAAAAGAGAATCAGCTTTAGCAATACAGGTATATATATTGAAAGCAGGTGGCTTAAATTTTTCCTGGAATGGTTTGTGTCTGCTCAGACGCTCAGAGGGCAAAGTAAATACAAAGCCACTCCAAGCAATCTCCTTCATCCTATGCTCCCGCATTCCTGTCCTAATGGCAGCGGTCTGCCCAGAATGACAATGAACCGAGTGCTGTTTGCTCAGCCTTGTATTGATGTAAAACATATGCCAGGGTTGTCCCAGTCACCAGATTTCATCTCACTCGAACACTTATGGGGCATTGCGGAGCGCCATCTGAAGCAGCACTTTCCACCTTCATCAACAAAAACGCCAAAAAGGATGGAAATTCTCATGGAGGCGCGGCGTCGCATCCCTCACACAAAGTTGAAGCATGTGTGAGAGAAAAGCAAGGAACAGAGCTGTTCTGGCAGCATTTAGTAATCCAACACCCTATTAAGAAGTCATGTTTTTGTTTCCTTTCACACGGAGTTTACTGGTTGAGCTTAAAGAGGCTGCCAGCAGGTTATGGTTTTACCCAAGCTTAACAGATGCCGAAAATAATGGCATGTATCAAAGCGGTGAAAGGCTTTGTGTTTGTCAGGCTTCATTGATAAGGCCGAGTCAAATTCAAACCAAATGACACGAAGAATTAGTATTGTTTACACCAAATACTAGGTTCAGAGTACTCAAATGAACTAATGAACCTTTGGTCTGGGTGGGATTTTCCATCTTGGTCTGTCTATAAGAAAATGAGGTACCGCTGTTGCTCCCACAGCGCTCCGGTAGCCACCGATGGTCGAGGCTCAGTTCACGAGACCCCATTGCCCTCCCCCCCCCTCCACTCTACCCCATGAGTCTGCGGTTTCCCTCTGCCTATTCTCTGTCGTTCCGCCTTTTCGTTTTGCCATGTCATCCAGTGGTTGAGTGTGAGAGAGACTGTACAGTATGTGCTCACGTCTGCCTTTCCACATGTATCCATATGAGCGTGTGTGTTCCAGGGTGGTTTTTTTTGTTGTTGTTTTTTTTTTTCCCCTTCGTGCAGGATCAACTGTGGTTCACATATGTGCGTTGAGAGAGTGTGGGGCCTTGTGGTTTCCTGCCCCTCGACTCTTGATTTTCTTCTTCCTCCTCTCATTCATTATATTCACCCTTCCCTTCCCTTCCCTACCACTGCCCTTGTCCCCCTAGATCGACCCTCCTTTGTTCAATTGAAGATGTCCGGCTAAATATCCTCAGGCCCGCCGAGTCAAGCTGATTTTCTCATTTCAGTTGTCCATTGTGCCAGAGGAAAACCAAGCCTTGTGCTGAATACATTTGAATGAGGTCCTTGAATTTGCCTGAACTTCCTTTTTATTTTCCATCCTCCCTTTAACCCATCCATCCCTCGTGTTTTGTGTGCTCTCACTAACACTACTTCTCAGGCCCATATCTTAGGATCAGTCAGTGATATTGTATAATTGCTGTTTTTCTCTTTCCCAGCGTCTGGCCAGTGCCAAGGCCCACACATCACGGTTCGTGAGTGCCAACCTGCCATGCAACAAGTTCAAGAACCGGCTGGTGAACATCATGCCCTATGAGACCACACGTGTGTGTCTGCAGCCAATCAGAGGAGTGGAGGGATCTGACTATATCAACGCCAGCTTCATTGATGGATACAGGTCAGAGAGAGCTGAACTGAGCATCATATAATGTTTTATATGCCCTCTAGGCCTGTAGAGAGGATGTCATATTCATATATACGGTAATCCATGTATTTGTGTGTGTAGGCAGCAGAAGGCCTATATAGCAACCCAAGGTCCGTTGGCTGAAACCACAGAGGACTACTGGAGGATGCTGTGGGAACACAACTCCACCATAGTTGTCATGCTAACCAAACTGAGAGAAATGGGACGGGTACGGATGCACAGACACACACCACTCTGATTGCTATGTAAGATTTACTACAGGAAAATAATAAAGGAAAATCTAGATAAAGAGACAACAAAAATCTTTGAAACCCACATTAATAAGACTCTGCAGCTTTTAAATAATAGATTAATTTTCAATTTATATAAAGCCACAAGATCAAATAGTGATTTGGACTTGATTACATGATCAATTTTGCTTAAACGTGTATTGTAATACAGTATCACACACTATATTGTAATTACGACTCATTATTATTTTGAAGCACAAGCTAAAGTGCAGCATAATCAGCAGCTCTTTTATATTTAGACTTTCCAGTGGCAGAAGTTCTCACAGGGAGAGCACTTTTGAGCTCCGCGAACCACTACAAAAAAAGTATATGAAGCAATGAAAGTGCAAGCGACACAGTGAGAAGAGTGAATATGCAAGAGATAGCGGTCTGAGTTATGTCTCATGAACCTCATATCTTATCTCCCGGAAAATTATCTTCAAGTGAATAATGAATTTCACAAGTCATGGAGACATTTCAATGACATAGTAGCTAGAAATTGTTCTCCTGTCACACTAAATCTCTCAGTCATGATGTAGAGCTCTGAACTGAAGCCTCTGTGCTGTCCTCCTGCAGGAGAAATGTCACCAGTACTGGCCTGCCGAGCGCTCAGCCAGGTACCAGTACTTCGTGGTGGATCCCATGGCTGAGTACAACATGCCCCAGTACATCCTACGAGAGTTCAAAGTCACTGATGCCAGGGTGAGTCATCAGTTTGTGTGTATATGTGTTAGTTTATTTGTACCGTTTTACACATATTTTTCCTCTGGATTTAAAAGGAATAACACATTTCCTTCATTTTTAGGACGGCCAATCACGGACTGTTCGTCAGTTCCAGTTCACTGATTGGCCAGAGCAAGGAGTGCCAAAGTCAGGGGAGGGATTCATTGATTTCATTGGCCAGGTGCACAAAACGAAAGAACAGTTTGGCCAGGATGGGCCAATTACTGTGCACTGCAGGTAAGATGCATCCTTCCCACTGCCCTCTGTATATTTTATCATCAACCAGTGTCCAAGTCTCACAAGGAGAAAGAATATGTGTGATAAATAGAAGGCATTTCATATCTCCCAACGTCCTCTTAACCAGACGTCTAACCTTTAAATTATTGAGAATTATTCCATTTTGACAGAGCGTTCCTATTTGAATTGACACAGCTTTTGTAGCCATTACAGCAGTGGTTATGTGAAACTATTCAACCAATCATTGCAACTCAAGTCGGTCAGTGAGTGAGATACACACTGAAATTAGAGGGGAAAGTGGGATAGAAGAAGGAAAGAAAGAGAAAAGGACATGTTGAAACTGTTGAATTGTTATGATGTGTTGAGATTGTTTGCTATAAAATGGTTGAGACCGTTGGAGTTAACCATTAAGAAGAAAAATGGAAAGTCAAGCTACACTTTTTATTTCAGTTTGTAAAATTAAGCACCTGATTATAATTTTTCAAAAACCCTTTGTAATATATCACTTATTACAGCCATTATTAGAAATATAGTTATTATTATATAGAGGTATTATTTTATTATAATTATAATAAAATTACATATACATATATATAACAACTAAGACCAATGTTCTGGACCTTTGCTTGGGGAAATTTTGTCTAACTGGACCTCTTGAATTTTAATTGAATTCCCCTGGTTTACATAAATAAATGTCAGATTTGTGCAAAGGGAAGAAAAACACCCACAGATGATCATTCAAGCTGAAAGGTGGTCTAGGGTTGGAATAAAGGTGAGAAGAGATGGGGCTTGAGGGTGGCTTGTAGCAGTGACAGGAGCCTTTACACTATATCATCTGTACCACATGTAAACCAGTAATCACAAGTAGGTCATTTTTGATAAGTGCAGCTTATTATACGTGACTGCAGGTGCTAAAATCTTAGATACATCCAGTTCTAAGTATGTCTCCACCTGTCCACCAACAGTGCTGGAGTAGGGAGGACTGGTGTATTCATCACCCTCAGCATCGTGCTGGAGAGGATGCGGTATGAGGGCGTGGTGGACATCTTCCAGACGGTCAAGATGCTGCGCACCCAGAGACCTGCCACCGTTCAGACAGAGGTGAGCTTCTCCCACCATTATTATTGTGTCTCACTTTCCAGCTCATGCGCTGTTCCTTAGTCAGCCAACAAGTAGTGCATTTGTTTGTCTCTGCTCCAGTCTGTGTCTCTCACTGACCTGTTCTGCCTCCCTCCAGGACCAGTACCAGTTCTGCTACCGAGCCAGTCTGGAGTACCTGGGAAGCTTTGATCACTATGCAACATAAACCCAGTGGCTGTCTCTCATGCCACATCCCACCTAGTGCACTTTTCTTAGGTCACATGCAGCCTGAATTAATGCATTAGGCTGCGATGTTTCTTTGAAGATTTCGCCACCACATGCAGAGTGAAGGGGGACCATCGGCTTATCCCGTACCCAGAAACAGCACCTCTAACTGAGCCATAGCAACCTGCTTGACAAGGGTGTTTTCCTTCCACCCTCAGCCCAAACACACCAATTGGTCAGTCTGAAGAAGCAACTTCAACCACTGTTCCAATCAGAATACTTGATCAGATCTAGATTTCTATTCGTTTCAGTGCTTTTGTGAGCACCCAGATTGCTTTACATTGTTTGGGTGTGGAACTCTCACCTCATCCACCACCAGTGTAGCATCACCGACCTAAAAACAGGACCCGGCTACAGTATTTAGCTGTCACAGGAAATTTTGATTTTTCTATTATCTTGAGGACTATCTTGAAGGAGACTACAAATCCATCTTATGGAAGCCTCGTGAACTGAAAGAACTGGGACTTTTGAGCACCAGAGAATTGCCAACAGGAGACTGATAACACAGAGCACACAGTATTAAAAAGACAAAGAACACACATCCCAAAAAAAAGACACCAAGCAGTGTTTTTTTTTTTCTTTGTTTTTGAAACAGACTCTCATTTCCTGTGAATGAAAAAGAAGTATTTCTACCATACAGTAATAAAACCACCAGTTCAACCTTATGCTTCACAATTAAAGATACGGGAAATTTGAGAGAAGTATAAAATGCATACCACAAAGTAAAACATTAATTTAGTTTTTTAGAAAAATATAAATATGTGATTATCTTGTTTTTTAAAAACTGGGTGTTCCTTATGGCACGTTCTGTTTTTTGTTTTTACAGATTTATGACTTTGTCCCCACTGACCATACCAAGGCAAAGTTGGTGGGGGTTTTTTTTCCTTTTCTTTTTTCTGTGTAATCCAATGAGCTGTAGCGATTTTTTTAAAAAGTGATACAGTACTGTTTTGAAGTGTACAATCAAATCTAGTGTGGAAAATGTTCACAGTTCTATGAAAAATGCCACCATTGAGTGTCACTCTCCTGTATTCTCAACCCACTCTCTCTTTTTAAAAACACACATGTTCGCATGCACACAGGACTCTTGGCCTCGTCTCTTTCTGGCCTGTGATGTCAGAGACCTGGGGGCGGCCTTTTTTCTTTTTTTTTTTTTTTTTTTGAACTCCCTGGGGCCCACAGAGGTGCAGTTTAACCCCTGCTGCTACCAGTCCTGAATAAAGTCCTGGGAAGTTGTTCTGTGTGCACGTTGAGAGAAAGTCAGATAGAACACAACTACAGAGAGTATGCACAGAAAGCTAAATATGAAAAAACAAAAACAACTATTTATGTGTCCAAATAAGCTTCACAAAGATTTTCCAAGCAGGGAGCAAGAAAGGGATGTAGGGGAAGGAAGGGTCGGGGAAGGAACAATTATCTCACTGGAATGCTCACCTATGACTTTTCTCTCTGTCTGATTCAGTGTGCAATAAGTAGATGTATTATATATTTTTGTGTCAAGTCACTAACTGCAGTTATATGCCATTATGATGATACTGATGATGGTGCATCATTTTCCAGACACAAGGATGTTCCGCTCGATATGGTTCCCACCACGGTTCAATGTGTCCAAACTGAGGACAGACGACCTCTGGCCTCTTAGAAAGTAGATCTTTTATCCATGTCACAACTCCAGTAGACGATGTCATCCTTCTGTGTGTCAAGGCAACCAATGAATGATGGAACTCATATTTCAAACAGCATCTAATAAGTATTTTTGATTTTAGATTTCTAGTGCCTTATATTACACGCCTATTTTGATAAAGTTACTTTAAAGGGTTTTTTGTGTATTTTATGTGTGTATGCTTGTGTGTTTGTGAACTGAATGTCTGTGTATATTATTTTGTTACGTTACAGTATGTGAAAGTATCTTGTGTGTTCTGTTTTTCGCCTGTGAAATTTTGTATGGAAGGCTCTGTGTAGGCTGGATAGTTGTACTCATCACTTTCAACCCAGCAACTGCATCATTATGTCTCTTTTGATTTAAAAAAAAAATATATATTCAAAAATTCAAAATAGGTTATTAGCAGGCTGGTCTGATCACTTTTGGACAGAAAAAAAGTTTCTATGTTGACAGTTTTCCATCTTTTCTTCCTGGGACACTTGCACAAGCTTTATGTATAAACAGTATATATACTCTTTCATGGAGACTTCAGTTTGCCTACCATGAAACTGTGGCCACACTATCAACTTTGGCTCCGACTGTGAGCTGGCTCAGACAAGTCATACTTACTCAGCTATGTAGACGTCTATATAAAGCTGAACAGCAGTGGCTTTCTTTGTCAGTTTGAAAAAAAAAAAAAAAAAAGAAACAACAAACCATACAGATACGATCATGTATTCCACCTGACACCTTTCACCTAAAGTCAGTCAAACTGGTCAACTGTGTTCTTCATTCTGATGTCTACAGTGATATATTTTTTTCTTAAATGACAGAGGCTGAGAGAAGTTCAGGTGCTACATTTCCAACAACACACAACCTAAGTCATCATTTTTTTTTGTATCTCCATTTATGCTTAAGCATATATGGGATCGTTGACAGTTTTCCACCATCTTACAGTAAAACCCCTGTTGTCGTTTTTGTATGCATGGTACCACTTTTGAGATGCCCCTTTGGTCGCACCTGTTATGGGAAGACTTGCACTTTCTCTCTTTGTACTATGCACTAATACTAGTATCTTATTATCTCTAATAGCCCCCCCCCCCCCCCCCCCCAGCCCCCCCCCCCCCCCAGCCCCCCCCCTCCTCTCTCCAGCCCCCCTTAAAAAGAGTTTTACTTGAACTCAGTAAAGACAGACCCTGTAATGCTCACATGGTTGTGTATATGTAAATAACACAAAACACAGAGAGTAATTGAAATGCATAAATATGAATAAATAAATAAATGACTAAAGAGTGATTAAAAAATTTAACAGATATAGAGAGTGATATAATAAAAGGATGCACCCGAAATCACAGTTTTATGGCACAGCAGTATGTGCAATACATCACATTGTGGATTTGTTGGGAATTTTCACAAAAAAAGTGTTCTATTTTACCCCCAGTGTATCATGTAGATGGATAAAACTGGAGTTTATAAATTGTATAAAAACGAAAATATGGTGTGTTACTTGGATCAGTTACCTCCAATTGGTCTGTAAATGTAAACTTTTTTTTGTTTTGTTTTCTGCTCCGGGTCAATAAGTGCTTTTTATTTTCTTACATTGGTTCTCGGAGCGTGTGAAAACCAGAAAACAGGTCTGTATGGATTTCTGTTCTTTGTCGACACAAGTTTCATTTGTTACAAATAAACTCAAGTGAAATGAGAGCTGCTGCTGTTGTTTTCTATCTTCATATTTTACACTTTAAATAACATGCCCGGAATTATAAGCATTTCATTAACATGGGATTTTTAGATAACATTGCCAAAAAGTCTGTAAAAACTAAACTGTGAACTCAGCTTTACCCCATTACTACATAGATGTGGATAGGTTGAACAAACTTCCACTCTCCTGTTGGCCAAAGAAGATTCCCCTCAAAATAAATCATCCATTTGCCATTACCCCTGTTAATCCTGCCCTGTGCTGGTTCTCCTCTCTAAATTCAACAGTCAGTACATTTTACTGGAAAGGCAAAAAGCCCAGGATCAAAACAATGACACTGCAAAAACCCAAACAATATGGCGGGTTTGATGCTCCAAATTTTTACCGCTACTTCCTCTCCCACCAGCTTCAGTTTAGCCACATGACTCTGGACAAACAACTCCAGTTCTGCCTGGCTTGATATTGAACAGACCATCTGTAACGCTCTTCCCGTTCAGCATATTGCATTCACAGATAAATAAGTTAAGACCTACAGCTGCTTTGAAGTTAACACCATAAATACTGCTCTGACTGCCTGGTGGAAAGCAAATGACACCTTCTTTCAAACTGTCTCCTTCTGTTCTCAGTCCTACCTAACATAACCCTATGTTCATAATCCATAAGCAACCCATCAACTTCCCTGCTTGGAAACAGAGGAGTAACCAGCCACATTTCCAGTGGCAGATCTCTCAGGACCTTTGACCTTCTCAAACAAACATACAATGTATTACCCCACCAGTCTCTTGGCCAGTACATACTTCTGAAAGAGACCATAAAAAGAAACTTTTTCTAGCTCCACTCCTGTTACTACTATATTTACCCCTATATTAATATATAACCCAAAAAATTACTATCACAGATTATCACAATGACAACAGTGTTTTAATATCAATAGACAAATGGACAAATGGACAAATGGACTTTAATATACATATCACCTGGCAAACTATATTCAACACTAGTACACTAGTACATTCTTCGTCTCACACAATTTAATTCAGTACAAAGTCCACTTTGTGTACGACGGCTGTGGCTCAGGAGGTAGAGCGGGTCATCCACTTATCAGAAGGTCGGTGGTTCGATCCCCAGCTCCTCCGGTCCGGAGTGTCCTTGGGCAAGGCACTGAACCCCAGATTGCATCTGATGGCTGTTCCATTCCATCAGTTCCACTGTGTGAAATGAGACTCACGTTGTAAAGCGCTTTGAGTGGCTGACTGAGACCATACCAAACCATACAGAGTAACACCTGAACACACTGTCCCAGAGTACACAAGCACTTCCATGCATTCTGGCTTAAGGGAGCTTACCAGTCTGGTGGTTTTGGAGGTCATGTGAAAGCTGTCCAAGATCCTCTACCTCAGCATCCCCCTCTCCTGCTCCACCTCTCTCTCCTTACTTACAATCCCTCCAACATCTCCAAACGTCTCCAAACCTTCATGCTAATAGCAGTGACTGTGGTCAAGAAAACCTTATCACTCAACTGGAACGACAAAAGAAAGCTATCACTAAATTAGGGGCTCGATCTGTTAACAGATCAAGCAAACCTAGAAAAACTCACATCAACCCTGAAGGACAGTCTGACCCCATTCTGTAACACCTGGTCTCCTCTCCTACACCAACCAGCCAAGCAACAGCATTGGATAATAACTAGAAGTGTTTTTGCAGAACATTATGATGTCACAGTGAAGTTGACCTTCACCATCATTTGGATATAAAATGTCATCACTTCATTTTATCCTTATAGATATTCGAATTAAATTGCGTCATAATAAGTGAATTACTTTGAGTTATGGAGAAAAACGTGTTTTGACCTTTGACCTTTAACCACCAAATTCTAATCAGTCCATCCTTCAGTCCAAGTGAATGATTGTGCCAGATTTAATTAAATGCCCTCAGGGCGTTACTGATATATTCCATTCACAAGAAAGTTAGGTCACTGTGACCTTGACCTTTGACCTTTGACCACCACAATCTGATCAGTTCATTCTTTTCAGTAATTTGTGAAAATTTACTTGCTGAGATGATTGCATTAGTTTGAAAAGTTGTAATAGTCGTGTTGAGAGGAGGGATAGTTAAGAAGAATATTGTTTCTCTCTGTCAGTGCATTATCGACACTCTGACAAATGAAACTTCAGAGCTGGCTGCTGTCCAAACTCACTTCAGTGATTACGATATCTGTGTTTTTGCTTTGCTTGTTGTGTGTCTTGTGGATCTGATCATTGATCGATTGAAGTGCACCTAAATAGTATGAAGTACATCTAGAAACTTGCTCCAAAGGCTTCCACCGCCTGACCTGGATTTGCCTCCTGTGTGGGCGTAGCCCCTGTGAGCCATCTCTGATGAAAGACGGAGGCAGGACTCATGAGGATGACTCTCTCCGTCAGCAGATTGTTTGGACTTTGTGAAACTCATCTGTGTGTATGGTTTATTCTATCATTTAGAATTAAATCATGCTCTTTGAGCTGTTGTGGTTTGTTGCTGTTGTGTCTTCATAGTTTTCACTTCACTTCACTATTTGTAATTAAGTGTTACAATTTTTTCTTCTGTTTTCAACCAATTAAAACAATTCATTGATACAAGAACCTCTCAGCCTTTGCTCATACGTGCTAACAGACAAGTCGTTGCTTTTATAGGCATTTCTAGACTCAGATTGCTCTTAGGAGAGGGATATTCAGTCCACAGTATCCTACTGAGTCGGGTCTGACAGTGTCGGGTTAACCCTGACTAGATGAGCCCAAGTTGTCCTAAAATGGCTGCTGTATAGACAGACAACTTTTCTCATAATGGCCCCCTCAGGTCATACTTTACATTCTTCCCCCGCCTGTGGTAAGATGCCAATAATAGCAAAATTATCTCCATTTTTATTCTGGCATTCTTTACCCAGCATCTTTGTTTTGGGCTATCTAACGAGCTTCCCAGCCTCACAGGGCTTGCATTGGTATAAACTTTTAGTCTTGTTAAATCCATATTGGGAAACAGATTCAATCTACAGTTTGCAGTAAGAGAGAGGAGAGCTGCCACTGATGGGGCCTTGTTTATTCATGTCTGACCTGTCACTGTAAAGACACAGCGAATTATCATCCAATGCCTTGCTTCTGGGCTTCAGGCAGAACATTTGTGATCAGCTTCTTCCTGTTGCAGCCTCTGAAGCTCTGTTGCAATGAGCTGTGTTATCAGCTCAGTTCTTAGGACTTCAAGATTTCCTCTGTCACAGTGTGTGGGATGACTTTCAGGATCACTCGGTCTTTCAGAGCCACATGTTTCTCCATCTAGCTTTTGGTCCATGTCTTTTTTTTTTCAAAAAATGTCAAAGCAGCAGTATGTAAAACAGTACAATGCCAGATACTCAGGAAACGCATCCCCTTTTTTTTGTTGAAGCTCTAGATTAAACCCACATTAGAGTCCTGACAAGTAAAAAATTTACACTGTAGATGGTGGCTGCAAATAGTTTAATCCACAATATTATTTTTCCCTGTATTATTAAGCTGTGGCTTAAGTTTTAAGGTCCCCTATGAGAGCTAGTGGAAGGAGCTGAGCAGTGTGTGATGATTACTCAGTCAACCATGTTTATTAGTTTAAAAATGTATTAATGTACCCAGAATTCACAGCAATGAATGACTCTTAAGTGACTCCTACTTAAGATAGGCAAGAACCAGACAGCGTTGTGTGAAGATAAATTTGGACATTTATGTGGCTCTTTTACTATGTTTGTGAGACCGACCTGGTGAGTTGATCCTGATCAATCACCACACCTTCCTTCCATGTCAGGACAGAGGAAACAGGGCAGACATGAAGATCTCAACTCATAACTGATGATGATACATGCATGATCTATGAATCAATATGTCACTGTTTGACATGTTTTATCATTTCACTATGACAAAATAAGGGTGATTGAAGGGGTTTGGTGGTGCACAGCTCAGCCTATGCACCTCACAAACATGGAAGTGAAATTAACTCTGTAAAAAGACCTATTCCACGTTTGCATCAGCAAGGTTACCCAGTTAACTGAGTATATGTGCTCACTGGAAGAGATCTTTTATGCAAAATTTTGTATTTACTCTAAGTATTTCTAAAAAAAAAACATACTTGGGTATGTTTTTTTAGTTTTTATCTTAAATTTCAGATGTTAGCCACTAAAGGACCGTGTTGTTGTGCAGTGTTGTCATACAGTGGGGTGGTGTACCTCTTTTTTCTGTTTTTCATTGTGGATAACTTGTCTGCTTGTGTGTGTGTGTGTGTGTGTGTGTTTTTTTTCTTCAATATCACAAAGGGCCATAAAGAACCAAGGAGCGGGCTGTGACGTGGTTTGCATGGGAGTGCAAAGCTTTCTGATGCCTTGCCATTGCCACTTTAGACCTCCCTTCTGGATTTCACTTCCTGTCTGTTCTGCCAGGCTCCCCGGGATCTCCTTGAAGAGCAGGGCTGGGTCTGCCAGGAACACGCCACTCCAGATCCTGCAGCATGAGGCAGACTTGTGCAGTATGTACTTGCAAGTGCTGGTCACATAGTTAAGAGTAACACTGATTAAACCTCTATCACCTACGTTCACTAACTTGGGAAATGCATTTTCGAATTGTTTTGTCAGTTTATTAAACCTTGACACACTAGAAAGTAAATTCCTTAAACACTCACTCATTTTTTAAAAATCTTACTGAAAAATATGAACTACTATCCAAAAGATGAAAGAACGCCACATTAAAATGTTTTAGACTTAAAAAATGAAGTGCAATGATATCTTCAGACAATAATTAACCATTTAAAGCCAGTCTGATGTAAACTTCTTTCGGCATCCAACCGGTGTTTACAGTCAACACTCACTGGCTATGGTCTGTCGTTTCATGTCATTTGTATTGGGGCATATGGAGCCAATTTGTCCCGTGTATGTTGTAGGAAACAAGCTTGTCTCTATTAACAGAGTCTGTACTATCTGTGAATTAAGATTACTAGATAAAATACCACTTCCCTTCAAGATAATCAAATATATGAGCGTAGTGTATATTTCAATAAAATAATCACTTAATTATATTGAAATTATTGTTCCCTTCTCTTTCCTTCAGTCATTTTTACCATCAAATAATACTGTACATTACCCAGATTTTAATGTACTCAGGAGTTGCATAAACCATCTTTTCTGCAATCTGAAGTGCATTCATTCTTACCAACTGAATTTTACTTAAAATAACTGACAATTTTATTAAAAAAAAAAAAACATATGTAATTTTTTATTGTTTTCCTTACAGCAGTTAGCAATAGTTTAACTATAGCAAGCCAAAAATAAATACAAATTTTAAATAATTTCAACAATGTGTTTCATTCAACAGAGCAACAGTAGCATTTCACATTAGGAGGGCACAAATCCAACACACAGACATGGCTTCCTGTCTGACTCTTTTACCTCAGGGGTGATTAACATGTGGTCAATTCTCTTGTTTCCTTTATTCTCCAATGATTCATTTTTCAATGTCAAATTACACAATTAACATGTTATTGTTTGTCTGAATTGGAAGAAAAAAAAAAAAAAAAAAAAAAAAAAAAAGAGAGGAAGCCATTGTGGTGCAATTGGACTCGGCCCAGCAGAAGCAGTTAGGAGACAATGTTTAACATGCGGGGCGAAACATTAAGACATGAGGAGAATACTACAAGCAAAGTGCATAAATATTCAAAATCAAAACTGGAAATAACAGACCCCTAAAAAGCTACCATAGGCGAGCTATTTAGAAAAATCTCACTTTTGAATTTTCCATGTACAAAGAAAAAAGTTTTTGTTTATTTCAAAAAGGGTGATGTGACAATTGTAAGTCACGTTTATTTTCCCTGACAGATGTGAAAGCACTAGGCAACTGAGGCAACAATGCCCTCTGTTAGCCCATTCTATGAGAGTCCAGCTGTCCAATCAGAAATCTTCTCTCGCCTTTCACACCACCCATTCACCAATCACTGATGTGTAATGTACAAGCACACATAATTTAACATCCATCTAACCAGGATCACCCATTTCCCTTACGCTGTCTCAGCTGATCTATTCACAGAGAAGTTGTGTGGGCAATAGTTGTCGAGATGGAAGTAGATCCTAATACACTTACACACAAGCATACTCACACATACACTCACACACAAACAACCTCCCCTCTACATCCACTGTTAATTCAGTGCATTCATTTGTCAATGATCCTTGTCCATGACTTCATTTCCCTTTGTGGCTGCGCTGCTCCCATGTGCTTTTGGCAGTTGTACGGAGGCCTGGCAGGGCCACATAGTCTTTCTGGAAGCGTGAATTGGGTGTTCTCTGCCGTTTCCTCTCCCCCTGTGTGGTAAAGAAGGCGTCTTGGAAACGCATGCTTGAGGCTGTGGACTATAAAAAGGGAGACATGAGTAAATAAGAAAATGTCTCAGGTGGCAAGGGAAGAAATTAACTTTCATGCCCTTTTATTAAAGAATCAAACTTCTGTTTTTAAGTTTATGTGTTGCCCATTAAGTCTAATACTTACAAGTCTACGTTTCACCTTTTTAGGTAGGTCTTCATCTAAAGTGTAGACATCTTCTCTCTTTGCCAGCACCTGAGACCCATCCTCAAATTCCACCTGAGACGACATGAAAATATTCAGTACATATCCATGTAATTAAATAAAGTGTGTACATTTATCCAAAATGCTTAACAATATACCACTGTCATTGATCCATGCACACACAAGGTTAGGGGTACTTCTTAAAATCCAATTTTTATTTGCCCCTGATTTTATAGTTTCAGGTTGATTATCATACATTTATTCACTATCCTGTAACTGTCCAGTTACCATTATTTAGATGAGACAAGTCCATAAAAAATGTTGATATCCTCTTCAAGTATTACCATAGAGCAATAAGGTTAATAAGCAGCACCTAGTGATGTGCAAACTTGTTTTTGCCCTTGGTTTTGCTTCTCAGGCAGTCTGGCCTGAGTTTGTTGGGGTTCATGCAGCTTGGAAGATGCAAACTGCAAACACTCCTGAGGTCTGAAAAAAGTACAGCCACCTTTTCTGCATGTTTTTCTGTTCAAAAACGATTCATCCGTGTTTACTTACAGTTAAGTCTTCAGTCAAGGGTAAGACAGTACGGAACAGCGCTCTTTGTGGTAAGGTTTAACGTAAGTCTAATTAGCAAATTAACAATGCAGAAGTTTACACAGCATTTTCCAATGTTTCTTTTTCATACTACCTTATATTATGTAAAGCAGGATAACCAATTCCTTCATAATGTTATTTCATCACAAGCACAAACACATACAAACTGTGTCAACATTTTTCAGTCTTTGTGAAGAAACAGCTTTAAATATGCAGTGTGATATGACAGTGTGGGGGGGGGGGGGGGGGGGGGTTCTGCTCAGGAAATTACATTTTTTCAACACCAGATAGATCTGAAAATAAAACAAAGCCTAAAACATTTCATACCTAAACACACCTTGACAATGGAAAGTTCTTGTTAAGCCTTTCACTAAAATCTGACCTATCTTACACTGAGAGTGTGCGTCACAGATGCATTTGTGCATAACTAATGGTTGACGCCCAGCTCAACTAAATAAAGCTTTAAGTGGAAGCCACATGACTCTTAGCTTAGTGAATATTTCAGTGAGTTTGAATAATGCAGATTGTCACCTCCTTCTCATCCTCCTCGCTCTCTCTCTCTCCATCTGCCTTCACTCTTTGAATAGTTTTTCTTTCCTATACATCTGCTCTTTCATCCTCCCATCATCTTCTATCTTTTTTTCTTCAGTCACCATGACTTCAGCACCTCGCTCATTCTCTTAAAGTGTCTTTGTTTTTCTCCCCTTCACCTCCCCACACATACTGTGGACCTGTGGACCTTGACAACGTCATTGGAGTCACGATGATTCTGATGCTGAGGGAGTTCAACAAGTTTTAGCTTTAACCTACAACTGAGGTTGCAATGTTATTCAGGACTTTCAAGAAAGATCAAATCTGCATCATGAATGTCTCTCCCTTAAACATTGACTGCTGTCATGATTGTGTACTGCAGGTCTACAGTTCACGTATGTGTACCTGGTACATGTAGGAGACGTTGGATCCCAGGTATTTGGCACCATAGAACAGCCCGTCAGGCCATTTCACTTGAACAGCTTCTCCCACTTCAGGAGGACCCAAGTTCACACAATCTCTGCTCTAAAAATACAAGAGAATAATGATTGGTTGTGTAAGTGCCTGAGTGTTTGTCAAAATGTCCTCAAAAAGCTAGAAAAATGGGAAGTGTCATTCACAGTAGGTGGCTTGATGTTGAAAAGAGCTCTTAGTTTTAGGATTACTGTTAGAATTAGGTTAATGTCATGGGTAGACTTGACTCAGACAGCCTTTATATCCTGCTGTTTGACAAGTCTGCTGTGAAAGTTTCAAACTCACCATAATCTTGACACCTTATTTTTTACTGCATGTGTATATTTGTACTGTTTATGAGACCTCAACACAGGCGCATTCCCCGCTGTTTTATGACTGATGTCTAACCTCTCGTACAGGATTCAACAGTGAACAATTCACATGCTCAGTCTGTAAAATGCAGCCACATCTTCCATAAAACAATACACATAACAATACGTAGTATTATAAAATGTGTCCTACACCTTGCTGATTAAAAAGCTATGACAAATTACAATTTAAAATTTAAAATGATAAATAATGTCCAAAACATGTACACACAACATGAATTAGAATATGAAAAGATCCGATCAAGCCCTGATGAAGCAAATGGTGTGGTAAGATTTTATCATTACTTTGGTAGATAATACAACAAAAAGTACTCAAAAATAATCTAAGGAACACTGGGTCAACTAAGGTTGTGGTTCAGGATTGAATGTCCTCACTAATACAGTAACACACAAGTGTGTGGCTGTGTTTGTCACAGCCACTTCTCTGAAACTGTGTTAAGCTCACCAAGTGAGACTCAGTCATTACCATAATCACTTGAACAAATCCATGAATTTCAACACATCAAGAACGGTCATGTAAGTGATTATTTGCTGCTACCATGACAACTCAGCTGTCCTCAAAGTGATACTGTGTTTCACTTTGAATGACCTGTTCAGAAATCCACGTTGCTTCATGGTACTTGCAGAAAGGTTTAGAGAAATGATTTATAATCACTCTTAATCACATTGGCTTTGCAGATGCACAACGTAAAATAAGATGTTAAAACAAGCTTATCAGTAATCCCTCATGCAATGACCATTAGACAACCAGAAAAAAAAGAGATCCTTTCAGAAGGGAGGGTTTTAATATCTGATATGGCCTCACACAACTGGGAGGTGACCTCGTGAACCTGTGTCTAATTAGACATATCCTCACCACTATATCCTCGGGGTAGGTATCGTTGGAGAAGGAGCCGTCATCAAACATGACCTCGTAGAACATCTGGGAGGTGATCTGTGTGACCTTGGAGCTGTAGTAGCGCAGGTTCTTGTGTTTGGAGATCACCGTCTGGCCCAGTGAGATGGACGCCTGGCATGCTCGCTGCTTCTATTATAGACAGAGCAGGGAGATACAATAAGACTAATGTATTACAATTAATACAGTATAATGTCAAACCAAATATCTTTATGTTACTACATCATCATTTTAAAGTGTCTGACACAAATTACAAAAAACATATTTTCTTATTTACATCTAAAGTCATCATTTGGTTTCATTTGTCCAGGTTTTGAGCTCATGCCACCCCAATAAAACAGAGGTGAATGTAATTTAGTTTGTGATGTTCTCAGCGATGGAAATGACAAGCGTCACTGCCCTCATAACTCCGGATAATCCACAGGCCTTGTTATGGACACTTTTCATGAAGCTTCTTTGTACAGAACAAATTAAAACCAAAACTATCAGGAGGTTAAGGTGGTAAAATGTTTTTGTGATTTGAGTGAACTGAGCCTTTAAGGTAAAAAATGCTTTTTAAGAAAAAAAATTTATAGTTAAATCAAAAAGAATGAAATAAATCATTGATATAATAGAAAATCTATTCTCAAAAAAATTCCATCAATATAGGTTATTTCATTAATTCACTGAATCACCACTGCACCTTTTACTCTAGTTAGTGTAAAGCCTCCTATGGCACCAGCTATGTGCACGTTTAAATTTAGCTCAGTTAGCTTAGTTTGAACAGAGTGTGGGAGTTCTGTTATAACGTGTTGCACCATACATATCAGACATTAAGACATAACTTCTTATTTACACCTCCATGAGCAGGTGCAAGTCAGTTATTATTGGTTGATAATGTGGTGGCAGTAAAGTAAGAAGAGCCAGAGGAAAATGTTCTTCAATATTTACAACAGGAACTCATTTCCTGACAGACAAAGGAAAAGTGCTATTTTATGCAGCTTTCACTTGAAAGGAATTTTCTACACCAGCCATCAGTAGTTTCTTTCTCACTCATATTAGCCGCATTGATCTTGTACAAGACTGGTAACATGCCAACACAGTGCCATGTCATTTCTTACTGAACACAACTTGGTTCATAACAGCTCTAGGAAGCATCAGTCCTATAACTTACAGCTGATGAACTCCGTGATTGGTGTCTATGGCAGGTGATTGACACAACATATGGCCAATCATCAGGCTCCATGATTACACCAGCAGCATGGGCACAGGTCACGTGAAAGGAGGTGGGACACCGGCCACATGAGCACTGGATGCAAGCACCTGCCTGCCGCTTCCCTGCGCAGCGTTTACGACAATAGATGCACTTCTGTAAACACAGACAGACCAGAGCAAACTGTCAATACCAAGTACTGACAATGCATACAAAATCATATGAAGTATGCTGATAGTCCAAAAAAGATTTAAAAAACCAAAAATATAATTCTTTGCAACAGCAAACCAGAGAAGTGTTTCACGAAGGTGCTCAGAAATACAGGGCTCGAGCTTAACAACCCAAACCAGGATTAATCTGTTTCATCAAAACAATTTAGAGCTAGTGATTCAAGAAACGCTTGTTCGTGACTTTCACACACACAGACTGAAACATCAAGCACAGAGCATATTGATTCAAAATAAAGAAAATTAAGACAAAACTGTGATATTTGCAGCAACAGAGAAACACATACAAAACGTATAATATGAAGAAATAAAATAATTAGACTAAAACAAACAAAACCATTGCATTTAACAAAGCAAAGGGGACTTTTTATCAGTATGTTGCACATCAGCAGTGAGCTCAGGCTTTGATACACTTGATATTAGTTCTGGTGAACTCAGGTTGTTGCAGTTACAAAACATGAAACAATGGAGAAGTATGAAATAGGATCCAAGCAAGGTGATGCATTTATAGCAACAAAATAAGATAATTAGCATTTTCTAGAGAACTAGAGTTCTCTCACAGTTATATGCCAGAGGCAAAAATGGTGAAAATGCTCATTTCTACAGTCTTTTGATTAATGTTGTGTATTAGCTTCATGTTATTTACACTAGTTAATGCTGAGGTAACTCTAAATAACCAGAACCAGGCTAGTCTGGATGGACAGGTTTTGATGGTAACTTTTTTAACCGTCCTTTATGAAACTGAATTTTGTCTAAATAAGTCTGGTTTACCAAAGTAAGTTTAGTCAGACTGGTAACATAGTTTGATGAAAAACTCCTCTGGTCTGATGACCGTTACAATATAATGAACAAAAAAGTAGGACGGATGGTCCAATACCAAAGAATATTTTTGATTATTTAATGATTATATATGTTCTTAGCAAACAATGAAAATTAAAAAAAGTTTAAAAAAAAATCTGTTTCCAGTGATAGGAAGGGTTCTTTCTGTTTGGGTGTAAAACTCTGATCATAAATAGTTCACCTGACATAGTGCATTCGACACAGTGAATTGTACGGTATGTGGGATTGTGTAGAATAATTTAAAGATTTGGATGCAACTTGAGCTTCAGTAAAACCAAAAGGTCTTAATCAATACAGCACAAGAACTTATGTTACATCAATCCAGCCATCATTTAGTGTCTTCATTGCGGTCAAGGAAACCTGACATTGTTCAATAGTGTAGCATTGGAACAGGTAAAAAAAAAAATAATAATAATAATAATTTAAAATCTGTATTTGCACTTGAGAGACCTTGAATATGGCCTCAAGAAAGACAGCAGTGAATTAAAGACAAGAAACCGCTAAGTGAATCATTGCTCGGTTGTGGCATGAACCTCTAACATTATTTAAAACCATTAAGTGCTCCAAATAATCCTATCTGTGAAATCTGCTCAACACACTGTTGTTGGATACAGTGGTGTAAACAAAACATAGATACGAGAGTAGAAAATGAGGAGAGAGCCAGAGTTAGTGAGAGTTATTTCACCGCTACAATACAAGGAAACCCTCAAATAAGACCAATCAGATGACATCATCTGAGGTTTCCACAACAAACCAGTGCTGCTACGTCTATGTTGTGGGTTTTTTTTTTTTCCTCTCTGTTGAGGCCTGTGAGCAGTACACAAGCGCACATTGGAGAGCATAAACACACATAAACACATCCAACGCACAAACCCCACCATGCATCCACACACAAACACACTCGTACCTAAATTTTTAAGACTATCCCTTGGTTTTCTGCACCAAACAGCCCATCAAGTCCATTTCCTCTACAGTGACATCTCCCCTCTCCTCCTCTCCCACAAATCCTTCGCTCTCCCACTAAAGGGAAAAAATGACGACATCGTCCCATTATAACCCTACTCGCTCCCCATTCCTCTTTCACCCCTTTTGCACGGCTCCCATCTCACTCCATTTACTTCACTCTCATCCTAATAAAAACAACCATCTATGCTCTCTCTTATCGCTACGCTTCCCCGCCCTTTCTTCCTCTCTCTCTTGAGGTGTGGTTTCACATCTCTTTGAAGGTAATTTATTCATTAATCCAATTCCTGTGAATTCATACTGAAATATCCATACATGTTGACAGATCATTTGCCTATATATAGAAAAACTCCCCAGAGGATGTGCATCAGCAGTAAGTGAACTCAAGGTGGGAATTAGCTGGTTTGTAAATATGAATTCTAGCATATGGAAGCCTCTGATGACATGTAATCTGTCATATGACTATTTTATCATGTGCATAGACGAATTGGATGTGTCTAAGCAGCATATGTGGTAGTATAGAGATAATACAATATTAAAAATGAGTTTATGTATGTATATATAAAAATGAAATGTTCATGGCCCCAGGAAGAAAAGCACAACATGTAATAGGTGGATGAGAAGGTGATGCTGTGGGAATACAAACCTTTTTTTTTTTTTGTCTCTGTCTTTATCAGGTGAGCCTCTGAAATAAATGCCCTTTGTTCACATCTTTGAAAAATCAATAACTGATCTAATTAATTAACCTGGCCAGTATTAATTAAATCTAACCTCTGCAGCAGGACCTGTACAATTATCAGCTTAGCCTACTTGATTCAAATATCAGCTGAGGATCAGGAGGTATTGTGTACAGCGAGACACCCAAAGAAGTCCTCTTTTATTCTTGTAAGGCAACACAAAAGGGGAATGTGAATGCTTAATTTAAAAAGGGTGATGAAAATCCTTAACTTTATCCGCCTTTTTTGTATTAATGAAGCTTCTTTTGCTTTTGCCGCTCCTCTTTTCCTGAACTGTGGGACTTTCACTGAGTGCTTTTCTCTGTGACTAACTTGGCCTACATTTCATAATGTCTTTTCCCATACCTCCTCCATTATGGACAGCACTGCACTGATGAACTGGCCTGACTGTCTCGTCCACCTTTTGAGGCCAGCGTGACAAGATCCCGACTGGCACGTAACACAATCTCTGCGTGTGGTGGGGGAGGTACATGTGTTTCTGTTTGTATACATCTACATGTCTTGGTGGAAAAACAATGTGTATAAGAACATAAAACTATGTTGACGTATTTACACTAGTTTATGTTTTAGCATGTGTGCATTTGTCTGCGTGGGTGAGCCTAACCCACTTTTCCCCATGCCTGTGCCTTCTCCACAGTGTATTTGGGTGCCTGTGTTGAACCATGCGTTAAGAACATTCCCACAGTAAATTATGAATGTGTATGTGCACGCGCCTGTGTGCATGTGTGTTGTGTGATAGTAAATTATGAATGTGCTGGGCTGCTGCAGGAGCAATGGGTCCAATGCAAGCTTAAAAACACGTGGCTCATGCAGTGAATATACAAATGAAGGAGCAAACAAAAGAGAAAGGTATAACATCCACTTCATTTAAATATCAATTAGGATAAAATCTATATCATTATATGCTTTTTTTCCTACAACAGTACATTTGAAGGGGCTTGTTTTTCATTTGAACATTCTGTGCTGAGTCTCATGTTTTTACCTTAAATTAGAACTCAAAAGAGCTTGTTTAAAAGAGGCCCATCTGTTTTATCATCAACTGAAGTGCAGTCCATCCAAAAAGCACTTGTGTCAGCATGTTAATTAGTGAGAAATTGGCAGCAGGAAGTAAAGACTTTGTGTCGTCATGTAGTGTGAACAAACAGATTGCTGTCATGGACGAATCTTTACATCAGATACACCTTCCAAAGGGAAGACATTTACAATGCATGATTTTCAAAGACTGCTTTCAGCTGCATTGCTAGAAAGAGCGCAATCTGTGGTGTCAAACAAAAACTGGCGCTGTGACAAACTTAATAGCATTGAACAGCATAGGGAAGGAAGTGCTGTTCTAACAAAATGGAATTTAGATCAGTACAAGATCTGAGACATTTTGTCCACCATCAGGGTCATATCAGAGGCTTTTTATGAGCGTCCCACCCTTTCCAGTCTGGACTACAATTTTCATTTTGTTCAGATTTTGGCCCATGGATATGGAAACTGACTTTGTGGTTTGTGCTTTCACATCCAAATGAGCTTAATTTCAATGTGGTGTGAGGAGATATGAACCATATCCCTGTAAATACCCTGTGGGTAATGTCACTGTGTCCACAGAGTTAGTGTCCCGTTCAGTGACAGTGCAGTAGTATCCCCTCAATTATATCCGGGTAAGCACTCATGTAAGACGACAGATTGGCTGGTTCTCTCGTGGTGGAGTCTGACTACAGCTGTAGTGATTCATTGATTAATTGATGAATATAAAAATAATGAGATAATCGGGTAATAGTTTTGGTAATTTTAGCAAAAATATAAAGCTTTTTCTGTGTAATACACAACAGTAAACTGAGTATCTTTAGGGTTTGGACCATTGGTCGCACAAAACAAGACATGAAGATGTCACCTTAGACTCTTAGACTCTAATAGAAATAATCGTTAGTTGCAGCCCAGGTTACAAAGTCTCTATACCCAAGTTTATTAGGTGTGATTAAACTATTAGGTTTCTAATTGCTCAGGGTTGGCATCTCTATTCAATAGTTGAAAGTAGAGAGACGACAGAACATGTGTGGGGTGGCGGGTGGGGGGTGTTGCAGAGACATGACAAAAACTGAACATTACAACCTTTATGAAGGTATGATTATTTCAGACCTCGTAAAGTAGCACCTGAGTTTATACCTACACTAACTTGACAATCAAATGCAGCATTTCATATAAACTACGTCTTCATGTCACTGTTAATGTTATTTGTAGCTTTGATTATTAAACTTATAGCAAATTAAATTGTGTTTTGAGGCTTTTTAGGCAGTCACACCTCTTGTCATAATCAATCAAATATCCTTCTTCGAAGGCTCCAGCTTCCGTTTAAATGTAATACTCACTGCTGAAAAAAAATTTAAGCTGGCAATGGAAGAAAATATTTATCTCTGTTATCTATCTTGTGTTAGGATGTACCTCTCCAACACTTTGGTTTCTGCTGAGCTATCATGGTGCCTGCAGCACAGAGCTAACTATAGTGGCAACATGTCAGGTCTGCTGAGACACACTCCAGCTCTCTCATTAAGCAAACACACACACATACACACACTAAATGTACTTCCACATACAGACAGATACACACCCACACATAGACAAACACCCGAACGCAGACAGCCCTACACACACAAACCCCCTCTCCCACCCACCAGTGGTTAATTATCTAGCTTTGATTGCGGGCATGTTCGTCTCACATTGTTAATTAGAACTGTGAACACTTCATTAATTAGACCGAGTCGGTCCTCAAGGACCTGGGGAATTCCAGTAGTGCATCTGTGTGTGTGTGTGTGTGTGTGTGTGTGTGTGTGTGTCCTCACCAGTTTATATCTCTGCATGGGGATCCTACTGGTGTCAATGGGACTTCTTTTGGCTTCATTGCTGAACCTCGCCTCTGGCAGTGCTACTGCACACATCACATGGGCCCATCTATATACATGCACACACGCACACAAACAAACAAATTAAAACATTATAACGATTAAGACGCACAGACAATTCATTCATCTGAGCTCTGGAGATCAGAGATGAGTATGCAGAGCTAATCACAGAACAAAAGCTTGTCTCACTTGTCATTTTGGGTTTTCTTCAGAGCTCCACCTCTGAGGTTGCACAGACAGCATTCCTGAGAAAACAGAAAGGGAGACAAGTGAGTAAGAGACATGTCACATCAGTACCTACATATAATTACTGCACTGCGTGTGGCACAAGGTCCAATTTAGGGAAAATTGGATAATGACACAAAGTAGCGTGAGAAAAATAGCAACATATTTTTTGTAAGAGGAACAGGACTATGGGAAAACATGAACTTGTTTTATATTAAAATGGGAGATTAATTTAATTCACAAAACAGGTCTGGGGGCCCTTTAACTTAAATCTGCTCACCTCCTCAGTAAAGCAAGGTAGCACGCACAAAGTTACAATACCAAATGACAGCAAATAGCAACATCTTCTTTGTGACAGGAAATGTGAAAAATATTAGCACTAGTAACTACTCAATGAACAGGAACAACTGTTTTCATCAAAATCGCTGATGTAGAAGGAAAAGTGGCATCATATAGAGTAAAAAAGTCTTACTGCTGTCAAGCTTCCTTCTGTACAGCGATCACATGACCACTGCTCGCTGACATCATCTGCGGCAACACCATAGCAACCTAAAAGTGGACAGCATTGATAAAAAATAATGTACATGACAGTAAAAATGTTAATTCTCTCTAAATTACTACTAAAACGCTTTACTCCAACTTCCTGTCATGGTATCAATGAACCACTCACAGAAAACAGCTACACTGACAGCAAACAGTTGAGTCCATCGTTAGGTATAAATAAAACAATAAAATGACACACGCACACATTGTTTCCAGAGATTGTTGACAGAAAGATGGTATTGTTCCATGCAGACATGCACAGAACTGCAAACTAAGTGGAAATGTAGATCTTTATGATATGAAGGGTCTGTGTCTGTGTGTGTATGAGAAGTTTGGTGTGGTTAAGTAAGAAATGCAGACAACACAGGAGGAACAGTTGCTGTACATCTGTGCATGTTTGTGTTTGTGTGTGGTTATCCACATGTCTAAGCACTTTGAGTGATAGCAGCCATGCAAGACTTGCAATGGCGTAACAGTACGCTTTAGTTCCAGACACTTGTGAGGCTAGCTCTTTGTAATCCATAAAACATGGCTGACAGACACTGCAAAGCATAAAGTGGTATGAAAAACACCAGCCACTTTGTGTAAATATTGTTGTTTTGTTTAGTTTTGGTCTGTGTCCTTGGTGTGGCAGAGGCGCACAAATGTTTTATATAAAAAAAAAAAAAAAAAAATTTAAATACACTAAATTGTGGTGGCTTCCAACAGAGACACATTTTAAATATTTGAAACTAAGACAAACATGATTCTTTTCAAATCTGGCAGCTGTTTAAAATCTATGGGTTGGAGGCTTTACAAACATGAGCTTTATTTGTAAGAAACACTTAAACTCTGTACGTGAGTGTATGTCTCTGCTCCTTTCCCCCACTATCCATCATAAAAACCAAAACATAAAAATCTAAGCTCACCCCCCTCTTTCCTCTCTGAGTTCAGATAACAGTGCGTAGGGAAAGCAACATCAACTTGTACTTATTGCTGGGTCTCAAAACCAAACTTGTGGCTTTTTCATCAGTGTCAAATAACATCTCCCACTCCCACCTCACTGTACCTCCACATGCCTACACAAAGCAAGTCGGTACATGTGTAGTACATACAGTCTGCAAGAGCACTCACACAGTCAGTACATAACCTTCAGTAGACCCCCCCCAAGGTAAAAATGAGGCGGGATCAAAACTATTGTCAAGAAAGTATGAGGGATTGAAAGTGACTTAGGGAGAACCAATGCCATTTCAAAGCTGTGAATTCAGGACAGTGCACAAGACTTTCAAAACTAAGTGTGTGTGTGTGTGTGTGTGTGTGTGTGTGTGTGTGTGTGTCTGTGTTCATAAACATGACTATAGAAGACTGGCTGAAGGCTTAAGATACTGGCAAAATGTGTACGGATTGGGGAAAAGATCTAGGCCTGTTAAAGTGTGTGAATGAGGGATTGTGATAATGTACAATGTACTGTGTCTGTGGAACAGACAGGGGTGTGTGAGGGCTTGTTGCACTGGCTTGGGGCTTTGGACAGGAAGCGTGTGTGGTGAAGACAGAAGATTCACCCTAATTCGGCTGACGAGGGAAATAAAATACCTCAAACCGCAGGGTGGGGGGGTGGAGGGGGACAGAGAGGGAGGTGGAACATTGAGATGGAATGAGTCAGGACTTAAACTCGCTGACCCTCTTACATGACATCAGAGGGAGAAGCACAACATGTAGAAACAAACAACGTGCATTTGTGTGGTACATAATATGAGATAGATAATATGAGACTATTAGAGACTATTAACTATACCAGCGTCATCCTTAGGACACAGCACCCTGCCTAACACATTCACATGTACATGCACTACTACTACTCTTCGCTTACATACATACTTGCATGAACTTGCAGGCAACAGCCCTGGCAGTAGAGCAGAGGGGAGGTGCCATCTTCCTGCAGTAGAGGGTTGGTGGGAGTTGGCGGGCAGTTCTGCTCCCGGAAAGAAAAGCAGATCTCTGGGATGAGGGGCTTGGTCCTCCTCAGACCTCCACAGGGACGTGTGGGGTCCTCCATGGGAGAGGAAGATTTGGAGGTGTCCTTAGCTGTGACAGGTCTATTATCCTCTGCTTTGTCTTCAGGCTATGGAAGAAAAAGAATGGGTGACTTTCACGCTGGTCTTAAGAACTTCTTAGTATTACTCAGGGAGGTGGGTAATAAAACTTGCTCATCTGGACAGCGATTAGCCAGTGGCAAATTAGCTGTGGAGAAACCCTGTGACCTTCACCACCGACTGGCCTCGTATTATTTTTAATAAAAGTGCTTTGCGGTGATTTGGCAAGATTGACTTGACTTGAATATTAGCATTATTTACAGGTAATTATTTAGAAGTAATTTAATTATTAACACAGACAGTTGTAAACTAATATATGAGATTTTTTTATATATATATATATATATATATATATATATATATATATATATATATATATATATATATATATATATATATATATATAGCTCACTACACATGGAATTGGTTCAGTTATACAAAGGATCACCTGTACGATAACATTACAGGGTCTTTACTTTTTCCTTCATTGTATGAGATGACTGGTGTTATTAAATAATTTATCAGGTTAGCGAAATCTTTTTTTTTTTAGTTGTCACACAGAGCCGATGAATAACAGCAACAGTAAATGCAGTTCAATGTATGTATGTAACTCAATAGTTAAACCTTTAAAATGCAAAAGGAACTCTGAGAACAGGGAATTAAATTACAGACGGCCCTGCAAGTTTACTATAAAAAAACATTTGGTAATTGGGGCAGTAACTATCACTAGGGGTGGGGGGTGGGGTCAAAAATCAGAGACATATGCACTCCAGACAGGATTACAATCACCGACCAGTGCAGATAAAATTGAAATCACCCCACCTCCCCTGGAGAAGAAACACATGGTCCAAATTTAATTTAATCTTTTTTTTTTTTTTTTTAAGATTCCACTCGTATTGGTTTCTCCATCTTCAGCTCAGTGCCAAGGAGATACGGTCACATTTTAAGGTGTAAGCTGTAATGCATTTTAGATACAAGCATCCACCAAGTGACACTGATCATATATTTGCGTAGAACTCTGCTTCACCTGATAATAGGGCATGAAGAGTGTGCACACAGCACAGCATGGCTGCACGGTGGCTGCGTGAGCATTGTACTCCCTCTCTGCTGTGAAGCAGCTCTTCCTGTTCTGCCACAGGTAGATGAGGGGCTTCGCCCACACTTCCATTTCCTGCTCCTCCTCCTCTGCCAGGCTTGCTTCAGGGGGCTCTAAGTGGAAACAAAAGAACGCCTTACAACCTTGCAATCACTTATCTGTTCAACTGGTGCCACTTTTACTGTGGCCCAGATTGTAATTCATGCAATAGCAAGTGCCGATCTTTTGTCTGGTAGTTTTTTAATTAAGCCAATAATGACAGTGAAACAATTGTGTGACCTGAATATCAAAACCACAGCATGCATAATTCTCACAATTGACTCCAGCAGTATTAATAGTCTTGCTGTAAATCAGATCAAATCTATCCACAGTGGTGACAATTTCCTCCAGTGACTTGAAACATTTTCAAATGAATAGGCCACTGTGTGTTTATAAAATTGCCCAAAATGATTAAGAGCTCTCATCATTGTAAAATAGGCTTCTCACAACCATGGTCATTTCATGGTCATTTCTTACTCAGGGATAAACAACTAAAATGGCTGCTGAATTATTCATCCTTTTTCATAGCCATGGAGATGATGAATGTCTGTGCGTATATGTACATTAGTAGAGGGCCCTCTCTCCCACCCTGTTAAAACCATGAAAACAAATACAGTATCTATCACTAGGTCATTTTACTGTGGTAGGCCTGAGAGTTAAATCTGTTTGCTTTATGTGCACGTTGACGTCAGAGGAACCATTTGGGGGGACATAAAATGTGAAAAATGAGGAGGGGAAGTGAGGACCGCAGAGTGGAATGCTTCAATGGTTATAAAAAGCTACACTGTGGGAGAACACAAATGTTACCTGGCATTACTTAATAAGTAAAAATTTTTTACTTCATTACAACTACAATTCTATTCCTTAAAAAAAAAAACTTTCTTACCAGCAACACAACCAATTTAACAAAGAAAATATCATGGTTTTCAATGTTCAGAACAGGGTTTTGGTTTATAAACCCAACTAATCAAAGAAAAAAAAAAAAAAAAAGTTATAGCAACTGTATTCTGGTTCAGTGCAATGCAACCAACAGAAGTCAAAGGATCATGGTGACATGGTGCCATCCACTACACTAACACGAGCACCGACCACAACTGGTAATGTTGCTGTTTTATTCTAAATGAGCAAGACTTCATTTACCATAGCTGCGTTACTCACATATTTTCAAGGCAAAACCTTAGTGATACCTTTCACTGAACTATATGTTTATGTTTGCGTGTGTGTGTGTTTAAATGTGCTCACCATCATCACTGGTGGCCTGTTGTTTGACAGCAGTGGGTACAGCCCTTGCAGTAGGTTTCCTGAGTGGGTGACGCCAGCTCTTCGTGGTCCTCTTCACTGACAGGGCGGGGTACTGTCATGAACAAGCATCATTGGATGGCGTTAAGAGTGTAAATAACCTGTATTTGTATTAACTGAGCAAAAGACTGAACATGTACAATTGTGTGTTAAAAAAAACAAAAAAAAAAAAAAACACTCACAGCACAAACTTCCCCAGGTTCAAGGCCTGATTCATCACACTCATAGTTACTTGTATCATTTTCCTCCTCTTCTTCTTCCTCCTCATCTGATGAATCACTACTGCTCTCTCCCTTGGCCCTGCTTTGCTGCGCCACCTCTTCGCCATCAGATCCCCCTTCTTCCATATCAGACACCCCATCCTGTTCTCTCTCTCCTGTCCCAAGAGGTGAAATAGCTGTACCTGAATGTAGACTCTCCTCTGCCTCCCGTTGTCTCCCCAGCTCCCTGCACAGAGAGAGGGCTTCAGCCCCATCCTCTTCCCCTCTGTGGAGCCCATAATCACCACAAAGCCCCAGGGGCTCTACGGGACCAACTGAAACTAGAGAGGTGGGCTCGAGCTGCGCCCAGGTGAGAGGCCCACCGTCTTCTTCCTGGTTCTCTGACTCGCGGAGGGTCTGGTCTGGGTCCTCTAGGTCTGTGACCTCTTTGCACTGAGGTTCAGTCCACATGGTGTAAGGTAGGGGGTCATGGGTGAAGTCAGATGGGAGCTCTGGGTTAAGACTCTGAATGAGCACCGCAGGACTCTGGGAACTGAAGTTTTTCCAGATGCTGCTGGAGAATGATTTGGGCTCCATGTATGGGTTCTGGGAAGTACAATGGGAAGGCGAGTATGGAGTGTGGTGGTTCAGTTGTAATGCTGAGTGGCTGTCACTTTGAATGCATAATGGAGGGGAAGGGGCTGGGGGATTATTGTTTGAGGCACCAGTTAAAAGAGAGCCAGCAGTGCTCAGACTGAGTGTACTGTCTCTTCCTTTTGACTCTTTGGAGTCATCTGTACTCACTAACTCTGCTAAGTTGGACTGCTGCTCTGTTTGAGGTGCACCACTCTGAACTAGCTGGCCAGGGGAGGCATCACTTTGTCCAGGAGTAAGATTTTCCAGCTTTGTATGGTCCTTTTCTACAGCAATGTCTGGCATTATTAGCATTTTGTGGACACCACCAGATGTTATTTTGTGCATCGCATTGGCAGTTAAATGAGCCGTGTTGCCTTCTAAACCAGACACTGCTGCCCCTTTGCAATTATATGGAGAATCTAAATGCCAGTTGTTGGCAAGTTGTACAGTAAGAGACTCTTTTGATGCCATTGATTCAGGTTCTCTCTCTTCCCGTTTGGCTCCATGTGACGACAGAGAGCCAGCTGGCGTCTCTCGCTGTAGCACAGGTGCAGCCTGGTGGCTGCACAATCTAGACTTTGGTTCATCAGTTTGTCCATCATCAGCCAGGGTGAGGGAGGGCATCTCTTGGGTCAGTACAGGTGGCAAAGGGCAGATTCCAACCTTATCTGCTGGCTCAGGAGTGAGTTGTGGCATATCCGCTGCATTCCTCTGTAGCAGAGGGGGGAAAAGACTTTCCTCACTGCTGCTTTTTTCTAAACTGCAATTGTGTCCTGAAGGGGAGAAGGAGCCACATGGTGTGTAACTATCCCCCTCTACTGGCTCAGCTTTGAGATCATAAAGTGCTTCTGTAGTGGAGTGTGAAGTGATATGTTTTGGATCAGCTAGTGTGTCCATTTTCTCTGCTTTAGCAGTGCTCTTAGTGTAATTCGCAGTACCTGTGTCCATGTTGCTGTCAGTGTTTGATGTTAGGCTTAAAGTGTCTTCTCTACATGAGAAGCTGGATGTCTGAGCTTCACAGTCTGGGGGACACAAGTTCATCTCAGTCTCAGCAGAAGTGCTTGTTGTGTGGGAAGTTGAGCTGAGTTTGTTGACCTCCAGCTGAGTGACTCTGATAGAGCAGTCCTGAGAAGTTGAGAGGTCTTGTGGTTCAGAAGAGCAACACCTTGACTCATTAATTCCAGGATGCATCTGGGTAGCCTCAGGCTGTTGTGTGAGTCCTTCAGGAGTCCTGCTCGTGGCTCCTGACCCTGAGAGGTGTTGAGGGTCAATATGAGTGTCTGTTTCTGCCTTTAGGTCATTCTTTGCTGGTGAGGCGGGGGAGGGAAACAGGCTGCAGTGAGAGTTATGGGATGGTGCCTTGTTGGAAAATCCTAAACTATTGCTCTCTACACGATTTACTTTGACCACACACATCTGTCTGCAGGGATCTGTTGAGGATAAAAAGGGTGGATAAACTGTGTCAAGTAAACGAGGACTGTAAAAATATTTTTATAGATCTCAGTTGAGAGAAATTTCCAGTATATATGAAAATAGGCACAGAGACGCACACACACAAAACACACGCGCACTACCAGGCCAGCTGGTGCACTCTTCAGATCAAATGGATATCCGAAGTCTCAAACACCTTCCAGTGCCATCAGTCAGTCTCTTACCAGAAAGCTGAAGAGAGTTCTGATTCAGGTTGTGCTTTAACTCAGCTTCTTTTTTCCTCTCTTTCTCTTCTTCCCTGCAGGTTGTTCCTGCCACAGACCGTCGCACCTTGGGCCCAGGCGGACCACCCAGACCTTTCCTCTTGCTGTTGCTCAGAGCTGAGCTGCCATCCAAGCCAACAGGCTCCTCTGTGGTTCTGAGGCGCTTGGAGCGCATACGAGAGTGGCTACTGCTGTAAGAAGGGAGAGAGATCAAAGAAGACTGAAACTAAAAACCCTGATTAACACTGCAATGTTACAAAATCATGAGTGGAATTTTGTGACTTGAGACAAGGGCATCTGACTTTTGAAGCTGCCAAATTTTTCTGGTCATAGACATAATGTCAATGCACCAAGGCCACCAGTCACCTAGTCTTTATGTCATCATCACAAGCCAATGCATCTCCAATGTTACATCGAAAATTATCATTGCCTATCTTTATTGACATCCATGAGGAGTGTTAAATGTTATCATATTATAAATATTCAATCGGCAGCACATCTACTCCAGATTAAACCCCCCCCCCCCCCCCCCCCCCCCCCCCCAAGCAAAAGTAGCAAGTATGATTCCAGTACCCTTTATTAGTAGGTTTGGTCTTGCGGCGCCTCTGCAACCAGCTCTGCAGCTCTGGTGTTGTACTGGGAGTGGCAAGTGTGTGGTCGATAGGTGTCGAGTCTTTGCCTAACATCCAGTTAGGATACCGGTCAGGCTGAAAACGCTTCACAAAGGGTTCCATGGATATCTTCACCATATCCTTGCTACATGTGCACTAGAGGAAGGAAAGAGGAGGACAAATACTATATCAGCTTTGATAAAATATAGAGAAGCTTTGACTTGTGTGAGTGCACAGTGTCCACTACTGAGCCATAACTATAATTTATTATGTTCTGTTGGATACTGTAAATTGGAAATTGAACTGAAAGTGAAAATTGAGACCTTCTGAGACCTTTTATGACACATTTTTAAGAACAGTTAGGATGCTACCTGTGTGGCCACCTTGCCATAGTCTATCCAGCGCACAGTGGCAAAATTGGTTGATTCTGCACAGTTGAAGCCATGATTGAAGCCAGCATGGTAGCCATAAGGGAAGGTGATCATGAACTCTCCAGCTTCCTGAGTAATCTGACCGTTCATGTTCGGGAGGGAGAAAGACAAAGGGAGAGAGACTGGTTCATCAGAGAAAGTGGGTTATGAAACACTGAACTGTCTTTACGCTGTTGTTTTTTTTTTTTAATAAGAAAAGAATAGAAAAGAAATTAAATAATCTAACTAAGCCTCTGCAGATTTCTGCTAACAATCAAAACAACCACTGCTAATTTTAGTGGCAGGAAAAGCTGATTTCATAAAGGTGGTAAATAAAGGAAGTACAAATGGCAAGAAGAAGAGGACTGAGGGTAGGTTTTCAAAAAGGTTTGAGAGTGTACCTTATCAAAGGGAATTCCATACTTCTTCAGTATGGAAGGGGAGATTAAAGTCATCTTGTGACGAAGAAAAGCCTCACACCCCTTGAAGCTATTGGGAAAGAAACCTGACAAATATCATGCACACACGCGTGCGCGCACGCACACACACACACACACACAAACACACACACAAGACTGAATTAAGCTTACTTGAAACACTTTCTTTAAACAAATATTTAGTAAATGTAACTGTATGAATTCAATTTTTTTTGTCTAATGCCATACAGTCTGGATTTTCCTTAAGCATTCTGTCAATAGAGTGTTTGTGCAGTTAACGCCTCTACTAGTGGCAGATTTGCACATTTGCAGTCAGAGCTCATTAGCATGCTGCATCTTTGGCTTTGCCATTACCTCCAGTGCCCTCTCATTGCTGAGTTTAATTTATGTGCTGTACCTTGTTGCTTTATGCAGACCTGCTTGTGTATGCTGCAATCGTTATTTAATAATTTTTTTAATTGGCCCATCCACCTCCATTTATGTGGAGAATACAAAGAGAATATAAATTATTCTTTTACCTGTAGCCAGACGCTCCAGTCTTTTCCCATGCTCAGGGGGAATGGCATACCTGTTAGAGACAAGAGGGAGATATGGAGCAGACAGAATTATTTTTGACTGTGTAAGTGAAATTCTGAACATGTTTTGTTCATTAAGCCTACAGTGTGGCATATACGGACGGTTGAAAACAAGTTCTCAAGAGGGGACTTTACAATTTCAAGACTGCCATCAAGTGGTGGATAAATGAATAATTGCAAAAAGATTGATTAACCTTGCCCAGCACTGCAAAGTTAATAAACACACAATACAATATACAGAAGATGTTATGTTGATCTCACACGAGCATTCAAATTTCCTGTTCCTGCTGTGATTCCTAATATGCTTACTAACCAGTTACAATTTCCACTTCCTAATGTGTCAAATCTTAGTTTCAAAATACAAGAATCACTCCATCTCTGATGTGGATGAAATAACCATGACTGATAGCTGCCGAGTTAAGAGTAAATATAACCTTATTTTGACCTTATTCCACAATTTTCTTGTGCCACACTGCTGACGCAATGTGAATTTAAACTATTTCATAAGTTCCCTATGAGAAACCCAGAGAGCGTGACAGAATTCCCTCAAGGTTTGACTAGGCATTCCATTTGACTAGCACCACCCGCCCTCAGGTCTGTGGCATTTCTATCATCATATCATCTGTCAGCTTAACAGAGCAGTGAGAGACGGGGCGAGAGGGGGAGGCAACCTCAGGTAGGGGTGACATAGGGAGTTGGAGGGGGCAGGGGATTGAGAGGAGGTGAGAGAGGTGCATCTTTAAGCTGCTTTCCTCCAGGGACAAGATGTCAAAATAGCAGCAAGATGAAAGAGTGTACGTCAGCATGAGCGCTAGATGATAAAGGTATGCATGTGTGCGGGTGCTTGGCACACTCTGCAGCTCAGTGTGTGTGTGTGTGTGTGTGTGTGTGTGTGTGTGTGTGTGTGTGTGTGTGTGTGTGTGTGTGTGTGTGTGTGTCACTGTCTGGCTGTGACACTGATCCCTGTGGGGTTGCAGGGCTCACTGCTCTAATGAGCAGAACTCCCTCTAGGGCATGAGGGAGAGAGAAATGGAGCGAGCCAAGCTGACAAAGAAATAGAAAGCAAACTCCATTTGATCCATCTGCATTCTTCACCTCTTTTTTCACACTATCATTTTAATGTCAACCTCCTAATAAACCAGCTCCTCTTCTATTGAGTAATATAAGTGCTTTAACAAATACCTAACTAGACCAATGCATTGCATAGTAAGCGACTGACTCAGTACAGTATTTTATATGAAATTAAAACAAGATAGTTTAAGAAGTTGAAAGTTGGTCAGTGTTGTATCTATACCTGAAAATCTGCCATCTGGGCAATTTATTTCAACCTAATCTTCAGTCCACGTTATGACACTGTCAGTTGATCCTGGTCACAGTCTGTAGAAGAGGTTTTTTCCTGAGAAAGTACAGTATTTCTGTCCTCTAGCAACCCCCCCACCCACTCCCCCACCAAAAAAAAAATAAAAATCTGTCAAAAAATGTGTGACCCACACTTCAAGGCAACTCCACACACTCCCATTCCTGACATATAAATAGAGAAATCAACTGTCAGTTGTAAGAAGTATGAAGATGACATTTGCAAAGATATGGAGACATTGACAGCATGGAACTGGGAGTAGTAGTAGTAGTAGTAGTAGTAGTAGATGTAGCTGCAGAGATATTATGACTTGTATTGATCAGTATAATACTGTTTAAGGCAAATTTACTGAAACGATTTGTAGAATATGGTTGACTGGCTAAAACATTAACTACAATTTTGTCTTGCTCCACCATAGAGACAAGAATGACAGCTTCCAAGAAATTAAAACATATGCTTCCACCATTGGAGAATAAGACAGCTCCAAACATTCCCTCCCTAGACACCAATCAAGCCCCTTATGCTGCTTATGTTGTACACATAAAATTCTCACTAGTAGTTAAACCCTCCAAAGCATGGTCGCTGCACGTGACCTCCTCAGTGTGCAAACAAACAATTAAGGGAGCAAAACCCTAGGGCCATGTGCAACGGAATTGCCAGGTAGATCAAATTAAACCTATGACATTGTATTTAATTAAAATCCCCTCTAATCATGAAAAACATTTGACAGGAGAGTCAGCGCTAAATATGGCAGACCTGACACAAATATGGATGTGTATTTCATAAAGGAGGGTAAAGACTCCAAATGAATCACACTCCTAACGAGAGTAGACACACCATAGAAATAAATGGGAAAGATTTTAGATAAAACAAAAGATGATCAATGTGAGCACAGAGATGAGGCTCACAACAAATACCTTTGTGAAAACAGCACCCTTGAATGCTATTGTAACTTCAGTCATGGTGGTGTTGATTCAACACTATGATTTGTCATACTGCTGTACTGGACTGCACTGTGTTTCACAACTGTTGATTCCTTATTTGTTTACATCCTATACCTAAATCCCTGTCCCACACTAACCAGGACTTGGGCTCGCCAAAGTGGAGGTAGTTGATGCTGTACAGGTCCATATCTTCAGTGTGCCAGGAGAACGTGGTCTTCCACATGCCAAAGTATAGATACGGAGTGTTAACCCCCTGGATGGATACACCACAGTCCTCCTCAATAACATCCAAGATGGAGTTCAGGTGGCCAATGTTCCACTCCTCTACATCCTAGGAGATGAGAAACAGGGGTTAGAGAGCAAGGTAACAGTTCTTAGACTGGTTTGCAGTTTGCTGTGGCACTTTTTAATCCAATTGGTATCTTCTACTGCATATCCTCTCCTTTGTGAATGAACTAAAACATTTTTATTGAAGATTTGACATCACAGGCTGCAAAGACAAGAGCAACACCATCTGTGCCAACATACAGAGAAACCCCACAATCCACCTGCGCGAGGAGGAGGCTGGCACCTGCGTCTCTCACAAAGCACACAAACCTGACAGCCTACAGTACGAGGACACGTTTTAAAGGCATTCTTCATCCAGCTAAGGTCAGTTCTAACTTAACAATTTCAGCTTTCATTGCACACCTGTGCAGGTGCCTAACACATGGAGGGCATCTATTATTAGATGTCTTCATGTAAGGGTCTAAGTGCATGGAGTGGATTGTCAATTAACACCTAACCTCATCCATAGTACAACAACTGCACCCATTACAGTTTCCTTATAAAACTAATGATCAACATGGTTGCCAGTCACCTAGAAAAAGATGAACACATATGCACAGATTTTATTTGTTGATTTGAGCTCAGCTTTTAACACAATGCAAAATCATGTACTCCAGCTCCTGGGGCTAGGGGTGAGCAGGGACCTTGTGCACTGGGTCAAGGATTTTTTAACCAACCACCCTGTGTACACCAATGAAATGACACTGCACAACAGCAATTTTAAGCTATTTGAATATGCTGATGACACTGTTTTAATGGGTCTCTTATAAAAATGATTATGTCTCAGAAGAGTGGTGTTTGGTCCAGCTCATTATTGATTAATGCTGGAGAAACAAAGGAACTTATTTAAAACCAAGCAGACCCAGTCTCATCACTGACACCGTTTGACCAAACCATGGAAACTGTCAACTGTTTTAAGTGTCTGGAAACACACACAGAAGACAAACTGAGTTTCACAGACAATGTTAATTTGATGTGTAAGAAAGTCAGTCAGAGACCGCATTTAATTAGGAAACTGATGGGGTCAGTCTTAATGTTCTGGAAAAAGTATACGTCAGCCTGCTAAAGAGCATCCTTGTTTTTAATATCTCTGTTTGGTCCGAGCACTTGACTGTTGTAAATAAAAACAAGCTGACCAGGATTGTTAAGACAGCAGGGAAGATGGCAGGCTGCCAACAAAAGCCGTCAGATGACCTGTACAGCACAGCTGTACACATGAAAGCTCTGACAATCATTAATGATAGAACACCCCCTCACCCTGAGTGACAGTTGCTCCTGTTAGGGCAATGCTATAGGATACCCATGGCAAAGAAAAATATAAGGACTCGTTTGATATTAAATTAATGTAGTCGCCAAACTACAGCGAACTTAGGGCCCCCTCTACTCAGGAATGTGTTCGTCTCCTAGTTTCTGCAGTTAGATGTTTGCAGTTCACTGTGCACATGTATGTGCAGAGTTTGTTTTCACATTCACCCGGGAGAGTGGAAAGTGCTCATTGTAAGATCTCTGTGGTGGGTGGGGGGATGACATGTGACATAACAGATGGCTTTAGATGTGTGAGATCTCTGTTGTTAATATGATGTTATGTAACTCATGGACATGTTTATGTTTTTATTTTTTTCATGAGACAAATGAGACAAAACAAAGACAATTTTCCTGCCTCAGCTGGACAATAAAGTTTACGCTATTCTATTTTGCAACTTTGTATACAGTAAATGATACTGTATATATGCTGGTGGGGGAGCGGCCAACCAGCTGCTCCAGGACGGCCAGCTGTCACATTACTCCTATTGCTCTCCATCAAAATACTAAAACAATTATCTAGCAAGCAGCATTGTAAGCAGTGAAATGTGAAGCAGAAAAAAAACTTTAGTTTCACTTAATAGCATCCAAAGAAAAGCTGAGGCACAGGCTACATTTTCCTAGCACAGAACATTTTTTATACCAAAATGTCTAATTGCTTTACTTATTTAAATGTAGCCCTAAATTGGGTAAAGTGTGTGCTCTGAACCTGTATTATGAAGGAGAAAAAAAAAAGAGTTGAAGTCCCTTTGTATAAAATATTGATGCATTGTTTGTAGATATAGGAATGATATAGTAGATATAGTTTGTTGATGTAGTCTATGCATTGCTTTGAATAACAAGCGCCAGAGATGAACGGATGTGCTTGTAAATAAGGGAACACTAACAGAGTGAAAGCAACAAAAGAGGAAGAAAAGCCATCTACCTCATCATACAGGCTGCCACTGACATCAGCACCATATATGGGTGAGACAAAAGTGAGGTTCTTCCAATATTTCCTCTCAAGGTCTTCATAATTCAGGTAGCGAGGTGTACAGTACCTGTGGAGGAGAGAGAAATTCCATTTTGTACTGTGGATATAGGCCATGTGTAGTCTTGTACAATGAAAACCTTTATAGAATAATACATAATCAGCTACATTTCATATCCCTACTAAATATCAATCTTGTACTTTTAAACCAGTGGTTCTCAAACTTTTTTCCACATGAAAGACCCCTAAACTGACACAAATTAGACCACGGACTCCCATTTGATAAGATTTTTGTTTTTAGATGTTTTATTACAGAAAGTGTTTAAAGCCCATGACCAAAATAGTCAGTGATTCTGTCACTGTGTTACTTATGAATGGAATTATTGTTAAAATAAATTATTCCCCTTTTTGATGGGGACTCCCACCCCCCTTAAGGAACCCTCTGAGAACCATTGTTTTAAACCACTCATACAATTCCAGGTTGAAGGTCTGGAAATTAACCTGTTAACCAGGGGATTAACTGCTGTTAATTTCCTTCCCCTTTACTAGCAGGTTCTCAGTGGCATGTTTTGGAATATATCACCAGTCAAGTAGCTTGTGGACAAAAAAAAATTAGATTCTCACTTTAGCAGCACTACATTAACCTTAAATGCAATTGAATGCAATGTGAGCATCTTCCTTCACTCTAAAATAATCACTCAGACAGTAAAAACTATTTAAAAGTCCTCCCTATTACTCACATGTCACTGTTGGCTAGTCGCCTGAACTCTTGCACACTCAGAGGCTTCTTCTGGATGTTGTACTGAGTGAAGAGCCCTGACTGGCCTGCCACCATCTGCTGGATGGGAGCATCGATCATCAGATCATCTATGTCGTCATAGGTACGACGGGGCTTCCAGCCTTTAGGAGGAATTACCTGAGTGACAAAGAGAGGGGTAAGGGTTTGCCGATGGCCATAAAACAGGAAGAGAGTTATCTTGTAGAAACACACCACCCTAATCAGCATCCCATCATTCCAAAGTAGTTAACCCACTACTTCTAATGGGGCAGCTAGTTTATATCACACTATGTGCCTGAATGTCTTTCTCTGCTTCTCTTTATTTCTGTCTTTCTTCAGGCTGACTAAAGCTGCCCACAGTCCAAAATTACAACAGTCATCAAAGCGTAGGCTTCCAAAACAGGACACTTTCACACACCAACCTAGTAAACAATCACATGTTTCTCATATCTCACACAGAGATAACACAGAGATAAGCACTTTATCCAAGTTGTGATTGAAAATGTTACCTACCTTAGCCAGGCCTGCGCGGTGTGCACCCTGAGACTCCATATAAACCAGGTACTGATTGAAGTCCTTGAACTCCTCCATGGTGGGCCTGAAGGTCATAATCTTGCAGGTGGGGTTTGCAGGGGTGTACACCTCTGCTCCCGCCATCCTGCCACCTCACCAGATCTAACCTGAAAAAATTAATAAATAAATAAAATCAACTTATATTCAATTTCATAGTAGACTTTCAATGTTGACAGATATTGGATTAGGTAATAATATATTGATTAGTTAAAGATAAGATAAGAAATACTTATCCCTATAAATAAATTAGCTATGCAGGGGCATGTACATAAATTATTACTTTATTGGTGGAAATGTAGTCTGTTCTGAAAAATAGATTTTGGGCAAGAATGTCTGACAGGATAAAATCCTAAAAATGTAAAAATGCTAAACATGAGCAAAGTGCAAGGGCAAAGTAGAGAATCTGTTGTGTTTATTTTAAGGTAAAATATCTATTCAGAACATGCTGGACAGATATATTAGATACAAATATAGATAATGTAAAAATATTTTAGTAAAAGTAATTTATTTTTGTTTGTTTTCAATTCTTACTGTTTTTAAACTTGATGCTTATAAATACATCTAGTGCAAGTTTATTTTAAATGAATGTTCTTATATTACCTATTACTCTCTTCTTTTAATTTTGCTTCCTTATTGAAATATTTTTTTGTTGACTGGAGTGACTCATTTTTGGCGTTTGCCAATTATTTTTGGTTGTTGAGTGCAATTACGACAGAATTACAGTCAAGTTATTAACAAAAACATTTTAAAATACTATGTCTGTACTCAGTCACACTTGGGCACAAGTTCAGCATTTTCTGACTATTTCTAATCAGCTGTTTCACTTTATATGTTGGTACAGTGATACATTGACTGATGCATTGAATCATGTTATTACAAACTCGTATTAGTTTAAGTGTTAATTAATTTATTGGGAAAGAGTGTTCAATTGTGGTTATCTTTCTCTAATATCTTAGTCCAAAATTGTATATTGACGATTACAAATCTGTGCCACTAGACCTAATTTTATCGGTGTGAGCTGTACTACGAGGCAGCTGGTTTCACCGCTAGATGGAAGTAGAGATCCAACAAATGTCGATTTGATCCATTGATGTCAACAACCCTTTTCAGATTTTTGTCCCATCCACCCATCCCACTCCCAACTCCGACTTAACTGTGCATCCAGACAAAGGATCACATTGTCCCGATTGAAGCTATTGTGTATTTCAACCTTAACATTTCTTCATACTGCTACTTGACTGAAAACCACATTACAATGGCGTGCGACCCTATTATGTAACAGGCAATTGCAGGCTGAAGCAAGTTTTTGCAAAATATAATCCACAGTGTTTATACTCAATGTGTTTAAAGCTTCAACTGTTCGTCCAGATATTAGAGCAATCATTTCACAACATGGATAACCTTTATGGTGCATTTTCGGCCTATTTGTCAAAAATAAAACGCACCTGTTATTAACCTGGGGAAATTAAATCTCAGTTGAATTACAGTTTCGCTTTTATTAGTGCATGACTGTCTGTAGCTTGGCTGATCTTTGTTGTCTGCCAAACCGGCTAACTAGCCAACTAGCCTACGTTTTGTTATGATGCCAAGTAATGGCTGAACAAATAGCGCAGCTCGCTAGCGCAGCTGACGGGCTAACTTAGATCTACATGATAAACCTATTGGGCACTCTCTGGCTCACACTGGATATGTGTTCATGGGACCCGATTCAACAGAATTTAGGGGCAGCAGTTAGGAAAGGGAAAGAGGAGCTAACTGTTAAGCTAGCCCAGCTACCACAATAGCTAACTTCTTAATGTACGAGTCAACGGGGTTTAAATGTCCCTTGCAAGGTGGCTGCAGACAGGCCCGTAGCCACCTCGCTTTGTGACTTTGTGTGATACAAATGATTTAGTTTGCCATTTGTACACTCTTTGTCTTATTTGTGGGCACTGCACAAGTTAAGCAGCACAAACGAACAATGACAAGGCACACGGTGCGAGATGCCCATTGGCATGAGCGGGTGCCAACTTATCATAGGCTGGCAACGCTAAGGGTTAGCTGTTGATAGCACGGCTAACTCTGCACAGGAGTCACGAAATACACCACGCTTTTCAACAAACTGGTTCGAGGCTGGCTACCATGCACAGTTTTCGCCGGCACATCACGTGTCGTTTCCAAGAAAATACATGGCATTTTACCTTGATTTAAAGACACGGAGCGGAGTTGTTGTTTATCCTCTTCCTCGGTGGCCCAGCTGATTCACATGACAGCTGCTCTGACTGCTGGCGCTGCTTCGTGCCGTGAAAAGCGGACGCGTTTCAGTCCGCCTCCCCTCCAGCTCCGCTGTGTGTCAGCCTGCTTTAAGGCATGACCGCGGTGGACCGCGCCGTGTGGCGGACCTATCCACGCACTGTGAGATCTGCGAGTCCGCAGCCGGGTCGATGAACAGGAACGCAGCCAGAGATGAGACGACGGTCTCTTTCGCATGAAACTGTTTTATTTCACGTTGCACATTCGAGCAGAAAAGATTTAGCGATTAGTTGGTAAAAAAAAAATTAAATGACAAAAATCGACAACTACCTTGATAATAGAATAGTCGCGTAAGTGATTTCAAAGCATAAATGGCATATTTTTGCTCTCAAATGTGAGAATTTCTAAAAAAAAAAAAAAAAAAAAAAAAAAAATTTTATTCAATACTTTTGGACATTTCATTATGTCACTTTGTTCTGTGGGGCATTGTGGTGGGCATATTTACTTTTTTTTTTTTTAAGTTGAATTGACAAATACATTTACTATCGACTCTTGGATCTACACTTTGGAATCCATTATGCAATTTATACGATAAGCCTACGATGTAGCCTAATTGTTGTTTAAAGCAACAACAAACTATAATTAAAGTTCCCCTCCAGGCATGTTTGAAGATATATAAAAATTACTCTACTTTGAAAAATTTTTTGTATGATATCGTTTTTCTTTTGAAAAAAAAAAACCTGCATAGAAACTATTAAAATTACATCTACGCCTTTTCCCCCACAGAAAGTCAAAAAGTTTAACTACTGGATACATGGTGACTCCAACATCACAGAGAGACCATTCGCATGTGTCTCTGTATGTGCCATGCAGGCCTCAAGTTTCCACATCAGCGCTACATGTGTGGTGATTCATGATTAAAATATGGCGCTCTCCTTCTTTTCTCGGTTTTATATCACAATAAACTGAGTTTCTTTGTCCTGTTACTCGGACAAAACAAGGCATTTGAAGACGTCACCTTGGACTTTGAGAAACTCACTATTTTATGATGTATAATTGAATTACATACTTGTAGATTACCATGTGTGCGCAATAAATACAATTAAGCATAACAAAGAATGTAATACATGATTAATACGAACAATATTTGTAAATACAATATCATTATATATGTATAAATATAACAATACAACAAGATACAGCACAGAGTGATATGGCATAAATATAGAAATATAACATGCTGTATCATTGTGGTGCGTTTGCATTCCTATTTATACCTTTTAGTTGTGTATAATTACGCACTACAATGCAGCATTTATGTCTGTAATGCGCGATTTCGACTTAGGGTGATGAAACTGAGGAGTGGCCCTGCTGGGTGCAGTGACACTCACTGATCTGCGAGCGTCGCTGAATGACTTTCTGCAAACATGGCTGCCCAGGATGAACTCAGTAAGTTTCTCTCTGCGTTATTGGCCATAAATATCTACCAAAATGTCGTGTTCGTGGTTTTCTAAGATATATTAAAGGGCGAACCTGTTTTATTCCAATGATTGGGGTGTTTTTCAAAGCAACGATAAAGCTTCCTTCAGTTAAAAACTGGGGCAGCAGCGATAGCTCGCAGCTCAGCTATGTTAGCTAGCCAGAATGCTAACGTCAGGAGGCCGTTTGCCCAGTCATGGTCAAAATGAAACTATCACGTAGGCTATTAATACATTTTCATTGATCAAACTTTTTGGGTGTAAATTTCCAGTTTGAATGTTTAGGACATTTAGGATTAGTTGCGCAGGATGTCACTGGTAGTAAAGCGCCGGGGGAATGATAGAGAGACGGTGAAGTGCGTGGATGGTCTCTCAGTTGATGTAGCTAGGTGGTTGGTGAGCCATGCCAAGACAAGGAGGGCAGGGCTGGGTGATGGTCACACCAACACAGCAGCTGACAGGACGGGCTTATCAGCAAAACTGGAGCAACATGCATGAGGGTCTGTTTGTTTACAGTTCACTGTTTTTAAGTTTGTGTATATTACTCTCTCTGAAAGCTGAAGGTCGCACAGACTGGTTTTGCATGTGGTTGCGTTCACACAATGGGTTGTTCCTCCATATTCGAATGGAAAGCTATTGCCAAATTAATTATGGCAAAGTCAGTGTTTCAAATTGATCTTGTGTGTAGTGTGTTTTCTTGTATTATGACTGAAGGTACCCAGACAATGAAACATAAGAGTTAATCAAGGTGTTAAATGTGTTTTGTGACAGATCAACTGGAACGTGTGTTCCTTCGCCTGGGCCATGCAGAGACAGACGAACAACTGCAAGATATTATCTCCAAGTTCCTACCCCCTGTGCTCCTCAAACTGTCCAGCGTTCAGGAGGGTGTGCGAAAGAAAGTAAGAAGGGTGTTGCCTATCTCTGTTCCTGAACAGAGTAGCTGTGACTCTTAAATTTGTGCTTTATAGCTACATCTCTTAAAATTATGAATAAATTCCAGTCTTATGCCATCAGACTTTCCACCTCAAATATTAGTTTCTCTCTGTAACAAAAATTAAGATAAATGCATAGATTATTTAGTATGGTGCAGTATCTAGACTCACTTCCTCTGACATCACCTTACATCCTGATGCAAAGATGCCTGGAGTGAGCTTGATTTATTCGCTTTCTGCATGTAACTAAACCACCAAATTACTTTATTCGCCTCCTCTCCCAGGTAATGGAGTTGTTGGTCCACCTGAACAAAAGGATAAAAAGCCGACCTAAGATTCAGCTACCAGTCGAGACTTTGCTGGTACAGTACCAAGACCCTTCAGCTGCCTCCTTTGTTACGGTACGAGTCTTGTCTTACAGTGTAGGTCTTTTGGAGGAGGATGTGTAATATACATTCATCATGAAGTCAATTCTTTGCTTGCTGTCTTGAATATGATAACATCACTGTTTCATTTTACAGTTTGTAGAGATATGAGATGCTGATATAGTGTATAGTATGAAATTCAATTTCACTGCACATTTCAAGATTCACAGGGGCAGTATCCCACCGAGATTTTTAAGTTAACCAATAACTGGTTAACTAATAAGATAACTGCTGGGCTGGATCTTGTTTTGGTGTTTTATGATTTAAAACCTCTCAATAAATATGGTACTTTTTTTTTTTTTTTTTTACTGTTTTATATTGTGGCCAGTATCAGTGATTTGGCTCTTTTTGTAACTTGAGACAGGAGTGGTGATTTTCTTAGTTTATATATTTTGTAGAATTTCACCATCATCTACATCAAAATGGGCTATCCACGCCTGGAGGTGGGAAAACAGTGTGAGTTGGCCCCCACCCTCCTCACTGCCATGGAAGGCAAGCCGCAGCCACAACAGGACAGGTGAGGGGACACACTGTTACAAACCTTAGGATGTACACAAATTGTTATTATTATCATCATCAGAGTGGTGAATTAAAAGAAGCATGTTTTTCAGTTACACTCGAGTTTTTGCTTTAGCGACGCATTCATAAAGCTATACACAGATACTACCTTTATTTTTTGAATATGCTTTTCCATCCTCTCCCTCTTCTCTTAGCCTGATGCACCTGCTGATCCCCACTCTTTACCATATGAAGTATCCTGCAGACACCACCAAGATTGCTTCTCCATTTAACTTAACTGAGCGGCCAAAGACAGTGCAGCTTCTGCTGGAGTTCATGTTGGATGTTTTACTGATGCCTTACGGGTGAGTTCCTGCTGTGTGATTTGGGCACTGTATGACCGGGGGGGCTCAGAATGGTCTGGTTTCAAGTCCAGTGAATCAAGTGCATCACGTTTGGCTCCTCTAGGTTTGTGCTGAATGAATCCCCGACTCGCCCTGCTCCCTCCTCCTCCCAGGGAAGTTCTGCAGATGGGACAGTGGCTGCGGGTGGCCAGGGTCTCCCCCAGCCTCCCCCAGGGATGAGTGTTTATGCTGCCAAGAGGGTGATTGGGGAAGCCCAGTGGAGCGCTGAGCAACTAGAGCAGGTGCAATGACTGAAGCTGGCGGATGCGTGGTGGCTATATTTTTGTCAGTTTTTGAAGGTTATGTTTATGTTTGCTCGCTGGATGAAGCTTGACTCTCCCAAAAGTTGGAGCCTCACTTAGTTCAAAATGTGTAAAATCAAACAACCCAGCTCAATCCACAAATTGTCTATTAGCTATCAGTTTACAACTTTTGAGTACATCTTCAAGTTTGTGTCCGAGGCCCTTTATTTTAGGGGCTGCATAATGATTTAAGCATATATGTGAATGATGATACACAACGTGTTGCATGTCAGCTTATGAGCGGTTCCTTGTGTGCTTGGTTTCAACAGTGTAAGCTGGGGATAGTGAAATTCATTGAGGCAAAGCAAGTCCCAGAGGTGGAGACGGTGGTTCACCTGGTGGTGGCATCCAGTGACACCCGACATAGTGTTGCCACTGCAGCTGATCTGGAGCTGAAGAGCAAACAGAGGTAGGTGAATTGGATGACATGATAAAATAATTCATATTTGCATCACCAATTTTCAAGTCATCCAATCAGCAATCTTTCAACATATATCAGAGTACTAAATTATAAGGTAATCTGTTCAGGAGATAAAAATAATACAACTTTAAATGTCTGGTTCTTGGGCAGCGACTGATGCACCTGTTTTGTTATTTTCCAGCATCATTGATTGGAACAATCCACTAATTATCAACAAGATGTACAAGGTGTATCTGGGGGATGTTCCTCTTAAAACAAAGGTTTGTAAACTCAACTGTTTGATTTTCAAATTTTACCTGTGAAGTTTTTAAAATATTAAATATATAATACTGTTGTTTGTACTGATCCCTATGTGCATTAGGGTGGCAATGTGAAGCAAGAGCTGAAGCATGAACCAGTAAGCACAAGAGTCAAACTGAAGATCCTGCCACATCTTCTACGGTCACGCCTAGCCGCAGAGTGCTTTCCAGCTAATATCCAGGTATGATGTTTGTCTGTGCTTGTGGGTACATTTGTGTTTTCTTGATTTCCAAAGCTCAATATTGCAAGACAAATGCTATATTGAATCTGACTAAATCATTTTCAAGGACATGCATCAGACTACGGTACAATCATTCTCATTGGTTCCCTTTCCTCCATAGGTTGTGTATGACGGTCTGTTTGGAGCCAACACCAACAACAAACTGCTGTCTCTCACTTTGCAGTTTGTCCATCACATCTGCATGGTGTAAGAAAAGTGCACTTGTTCCTTTGTGTAGATACATCCATGATATGTTTCTTTCAATGGCAAAGTAAGTTTGTTTCCTTTCTTAGAAATAAATGTTTCTCCCACTATTTTTCAGATGCCCCGACACCAATAAGCCTTTGGGGCTAATGCTGCTTAATGGTCTTACAAAGCTCATCAATGAATACAAGGAGGTAAAACTACAAATAACAACATCCATTTAATCTGCAAGTTAATGCGGTTTAGTTTGATTTATACCTACTTAATAACATTTGTCCTTGCAGGATCCTAAATTACTATGTGTTGCCTACTCTGCTGTTGGAAAGCTCTCAAGGTATTGTAATAAATATATCTAAATTCAATAATCATTGCCAGTTTGATGTCGGATTTTAGAAATAAAAAAATATTACACTTTTTATACCTTCTTTTCTAGCCGCATGCCACAGTTGTTCACAAAGGATATTGCACTGGTACAGCAGTTTTTTGAGTCCATGTGCAAGGTAGGTGAAGGATCTCTGAAAAATCTGACATAAAAACACAGAAAACTCCACACAACAAATATATTTGCTGGAAAATCAGCTGTCAAATTTTATTATACAATCCTTTCTTTGCCTCTGTTCTCAGCCGAGCACAGTGGTTTATGTGGTAATGATATTTCCAAAATTCTCTGTTTTCTGCTTTAGGAAGAGCCTGATGTTCGTCTTGCCATTCAGGAAGCTTTGTCTATGATGGTTGGAGCTTATGCTAACCTACAGGGGGCACTGCTGAATCTGATGGAGGCCCTGGTTGCTGCATACATTGGAAAGGTGAGTGCACCCAGGCAAAATAGATAATTGGTTTCTAAAATAAAAACCAAGCAAATATAAATGTTAACTAGTTTATTAACAAGGCATGAGGCAGATTGAACATTCCTGATTTTTCTTTCTGGGCAGCCGGAGGTGCAAGTTCGCCAGGTAGCCATGAAGTTTGCCAGCACAGTGTTTGCTCCTGATCACGTGCCATCAAGATACCTGTTGCTGCTGGCTGCTGGAGACCCGTAAGTCTGAAAATCAAGAAATCTTTTACATAGTAGCAAATAAATTGCAACAGGAATACACTATCAGTGTTTTAGTGAGTCTTGAACTCACTTATTACATCATAAAAACATATACAAATAAGAAATGGTTAAAGCTAAAATGAGGGTGTTAATGGTTTGCTCACCTGAGTGGTGCAGGAGATAAAATGAATTGGTCTTCTGTGTGTTTAGGAGGGAGGAGGTGTCTGGGGAGGCCCAGAGGGTGCTGAGGGCTTTTCCTACCAAGAGCTCAGAGAAGGAGGGACCAAAGCCAATGCCCTCCTTTCCAGACATGGTGGCCTACGTCCAGGAGAAGGTGAGTCTTTCTGCATGTTTTCCATTCTCTTTTTCTTTTTGTTACAAAGTGGCAGTTTTTGCTAAAAAGAAATAATGTTTTATATTGTGTCACTGTCAGGCGGCTCAGAGGATCAAGACTCCAGCTAAGTACATTGTTGGAACCTCCACTATTCCTTTCAACCCATCTGCATTTGGGGAGGTAAATATTACCTGTGACATCCATGACTTTGCAAATTCAGTATGTAAAATTCTACTTATTCTTCCACAGGGAAGAGTAAGTTGATTTTTCTGCTGCAGACACCCGCCTAATTTTCCTGTTTTCCCAGATCGTGCTCTACCTGAGGATGTGTTTAGCACACAGTGCAGGGGCCACACCCATGTCTATGCGCTTGGCAGAAATGCAGGATGATGCCCCAGCCATCGGCCGCTACGTCCACGCACTGCTGTCCTCTGAACCACAGCCTTCAGTGCCAAAGGGGTCTGAGGCAAATCCTGTTCACGTCTACATGGATCTGCTGCAGCAGCTGCTGTCTGCTGTAGGAGGTGAGAGAAATGAACCTGCTCTTCTAGAGGACATGGCTCCACAGTCATTATGGCCTTAGATTAGTCATTTTACTCTTTTTAAATCAGTGAGTATCGTAAACTCCTGACACAAATGTTGAATGGCTTGTCAGGCCACACCTGTTGAGTTAAAAATGCCAATAAATTCTGCTGAAAAGAGAAGGCAAGGTACTACACATAGTGACTTTAATATGTTAAAATGTGTTGTTTTTATGAGACTAACTGTAAATAAAATGTATACACAACAAGAACTGTGTGTTACAAGTGGGGTTCATTTATGGGTCAGTGTGAGCATGTACAGATATTTTGTAAATACTGCTTTAAAGGGAATTTGTGTTAATTAATTGTATTAATTAAATAAATAATCTCTCAACAGGAATTCCGGTTATGTACTGTCTACTGGAGGTGGTGTCTGTCTGCCCAGAGAAACTGGCTCCTAGATTTGTTGATAAAATTGACTGGATTAAAGTGAGCATTTCTGTTATTTATGTTTATTTAGATCTGAGAGTGGATTTACTATGCCCCAAATCATTAATGAGACAGATAACACTGCTGCTTAACAGTTAGTCAACCCCCTTAGCTATATTGTAAAACCACGATCCTATTCACATTTCACAACTGGCAATGCATTCACCTGTAATAACAGACGTTTTCTTCTCCAGAGTCTGATGAACACAAATAAAGAGGACATGAGGGAGCTCGCAGCTCAGCTGTACGCCATAGTGGTTTCCACCATGACTGGCAACGAACTGCAGACAGCCGTGCAGAACCTGATCAAAATCACCAAAGACAACCATGTATGTGAAACACTGGATAGTTTGTATATTTAATGTTATTTATTTTATGGTGTGTAACTGTCTACTGGTTTTGTTGAACCACAGAGTCCTGAGACTCAGCATGGCGCCATCTTGGCTCTTGGCTACATGGTGGGAAGGTACACGAGCAAAAAGAAAGATATCACCTCGAGTGACTCTACCCACAGCATGAACATCTCAAAAGATGATGATGAACTTGTTGCCATGGCTACCAAGACAGTTGGTAAGTAATTATTTTGCATCAATTTCCTGCAATTTAGGCTTTATTTATTGGCTGTAATAGATGTTAAAGTACAATTCATTGATGTTAAATTTACCTAGATTGTGATGAGGAAATGAAAAAATGAAATGGATAGATGTATTTTTTTTTTAATCTCTATCCTGTAGCGTTTTTTATTTTATTTGCCGACATGAGTCTTTTGTGTTACACAAATTAAAGTAAGACAAATTACTTGGCTGTGGGTTCAACCACTCAAGTGTTTATGTCTGTCCATCCAGGTTCCTTCCTGGACAACAGTAGTGCACTACTAGCAGTAGCAGCCTGTACAGCTCTGGGAGAAATCGGACGAAACGGCACCCTGCTGATCCCTGCAGGGGGTGAGGGTTTCACCAAACTCTCCATTGTGGAGAACCTGCTGGCACGCATCCCCTCGGGCAAGGAGAGCACAAAGGTAATCAGGGACTCAACAAAAGGAGGTGGCTACTGTGATATTTTGTCCAGTGATGACAGGTTCATCAGCAGTGGACACTGTGTCTATACTGTATTCATAATATACGTATTACTGATATGTCAGATCTTCAGCTGAATGATTTGAGGACTTGCATCATTTGTATTGTCTTGTTTGTGTCTGTCTTCTTCATATCTATGGTCCAGATGAAGGAGCGATCAATCCAGACCTTGGGTCACCTACCAGTGGGAGATGGAGAATTCCCTCATCAGAAGAAGCTGCTGCAGGGACTCATGGACTCTGTAGAGGTAAGTCTGGTGTACTGACTTGACAGTATCATAAACATAAGAAGTGAAAGGATTACAAGACAATGTAAAACCAGACTTTTTAAATTGGACTTGATTCTTTTTAAACACTGAATAGTTGGTTGTTACCTAATGCTTAATGTTGCAAGATAACATATCAGGCTGAGTTTTTATAGCTACAAATAACATAACATTGTCTGCATTCATCTCTGCTTGAGTCTCTATGAAGCTGTCACTTCACATCTCTCACTTTTTTCTTTTTTTTCTGAAGGCTAAACAGGTGGAGCTGCAGTTCACAGTTGGAGAGGCTATCACCAGTGCTGCAATAGGCACCAGCTCTGGAGCAGCCAGAGACCCATGGACCTGCACCGAGGACCAGTACAGCCCGCCACACAGTGAGTTCTTTCAGTTACAGCTGGACTTTAAATTGCACTTCACACAGCTTTTTGTACAGATTTGTACACTGAACTAAAAAAGGCCTGCGTTATAACAGTGCATTCATGTCATATTGTTTAAAGTGTAATTACGAACATCTTAGTGGGAAAAAATGTTTACATAACTCTCTGAGGTGTAATTCCAAGTTGGAAATTTGGAAATTTTTGACAGTGACATGACGACAAACTGGCTGCAGCTACATCATAGCTCAACACTACATAGAACCGAGGTTAGCACTAGGCTTAACTACCATGCAATGATACATGAGCCCTTCTAAGTCAGAATAAGAGATGTATTGCAGTTGCAGTTATACTGATGTCGGCAGAATGGGAAGAACGGATTAGGTCATTTCTCAAACCATGTTCAGTCATATCTGATTGGGTTATCAAGTATGTGTTAAGGCTGACTGTTCACATTGCACTTTTTCAAGTGATTAGATTTGTGACATTGATTTGCAGACTTATTTTCTGTCTAACAGCCCTGCATTGCTAGTAATCAGATATTGGATAGTTAAAAATTAATTTGCCTAAGCATGCGTTTACATCCAATAGTCAATTTTTTTTATAATACGTCATACAAATATATGTCAAATGATCCCTCAACAAAAATAAAATTTTAGGTTTAGTCCTAACAAAACTTCTGCTTTCTTCTTTTTCCTGTTAGATGTTAAAAACAATGATATGGTTCCTTGGGTCCTAAAGTCCATCCTGTCCAGGTACATACCCAGTCAGAACCCCCATGTCCGGCAGGCCGCCTGCATCTGGCTGCTCTCCCTGGTCAAGAAACTCAGCCAACACAAAGAAATCATGGTGGGTGTATTGTACAACTGTATACCTCTGAATCAGAAAACAAATAGGTATCTGAGTTCAGCTGTGGTAGACAGAGGATGATGATTCAAACAGTAACTTGTTGGCAGAATTAGTCTGATAAAGAAGAGTTTTAGCCTTTTGAATGTTGATACTTCACCCATCAACTCTGAAAGTGTTGTCCATCATTAAATCTTATTGTTACACTCATGTTTTTATGTGTTTGGTCACATACAGCCCGGGAAAGTGGTCTCAGACTTTTGGATCCCTCTCTGTGTTTAAGTTATGGATGTCACGACCATACAGTAGATGTAGCTTGTGTTGCAGTTTTGTTGTTTGCCTACTGAAAACAGCAAAAAAGACGAGGTTTAGCCATTTTAATAATGTTCAGGTGTGGACAATGCATTTCTCTCTTCTAACATTCTCCTTGGGAGTTGCTGCTTCAGGGCTACATCTTGTTTCATATTGCAAATTTTTGAAAAGAAGGAAATACTTAGGTGTGTTTGCAGGGTTTTTGGGATTGAAAAGGGATCCATACACAAACTTCTGTAATTTACAAAAAACTCTTCCTTTACTCCTTCAGTCCCATCTAAAAGAGATTCAGGTGGCATTCATCTCTGTTCTCTCAGACCCCGATGGTAAGATGACAGCACTCTCTCACCACACTGATCTGCTCATTACTTACATCAGCCAGTGTTTTTAAAATATGCCTGTGCAACATTACAAAACAAACATCATCCCTTGTTGTCTGTCTGTTTGAAATCTTCATCCATCTCTCTTTTTCTTCTTTCATCCAGAGTTGAGTCAGGATGTGGCGTCTAAAGGGCTTGGCTTGGTCTATGAGATGGGCGGAGAAGGTGACCAGCATGAACTGGTGTCCACCTTGGTGGAAACACTCATGACTGGCAAAAGGTAAGTGGATAGTTGAGTAAAGTAAGTTCAGAGTATTTCTAGTGTGTAAAGATAATTTAAAATGCTACTTGTTTCATACTGGTTTACAGAGTGAAACACGCTGTCTCAGAAGATACAGAGGTGTTCCAAGGAGAAGGTTTAGGGAAAACACCTGATGGGTAAGTTATACGTCACCTAAGTTTTCTTTTTTTTGGCTCAAGATTAATGACAATGTTACAAATAAGGTGGAATGTGGGTTAACTGTGCAGAAATTAAGCTTTTTCTCCTGTTTTGATGGTTCCTGGCAGCCACGGCCTGTCCACATACAAGGAGCTCTGCTCATTGGCCAGCGACCTGAACCAACCAGATCTTGTTTACAAGTTCATGAACCTGGCCAATCACCATGCCATGTGGAACTCCCGCAAGGTATCATACCCATTCTCTTTCTCATCCAGTACATGTGTGCTTTTGTGCCCCCTCCTCCCACCTGACCTCTCCCCTCTTTCAGGGAGCAGCTTTTGGGTTTCACATGATCGCTGCCAAGGCCGGGGAGCAACTGGCTCCGTTCCTGCCCCAGCTTGTGCCTCGTCTGTACCGCTACCAGTTTGACCCCAACCTGAGCATTCGCCAGGCCATGACCAGCATCTGGGATGCTTTGGTCACTGATAAGACCCTGGTAGGAGTTGATAATAGTACAGAATAAGAACATAGGAACAATTTTGTTGTGCTTTTACAATGACAATAAAGTTCTTCTTGAATCTTGAATCACAAACAAAAATACGCACTTATGCATGTACAAGGAAGTGTATGTAAATTTAAATATAAATTGGACTGCCATCCTCGGAAGTGACTATATGTGGATGTTTGGTTGGTCTGATATGTCTCAGGTGGATAAGTATCTTAAGGAGATCCTGCAGGATGTCATTTCCAACTTGACAAGTAACGCCTGGAGAGTGCGCGAGTCCAGGTAGAGTAACAGCACACATTCTAAATATCAAACTTAAAAAAATGAAGATTATTAAGACTAACTGCTGTATCTGCTGTAACTACTGTCATCTGTTTATTCAGGCTGACTACTGACTACGTATGGGGCTACAGTAAAAGCACTGAGAATTTCCTTTTTCTGTTCTTAGGTTTTATTCAGTAGCTTTTTTTTTTTCTTCTTTCACATTTTTCCTATAATCTCTAGCCTCAGGGACACTTACATGGTCCTGTAATTATCGTGATTATAGTGACTATTGCAGTTATGGTAACCATTGGGGTCATTGTAATTATGGTAATGTAGCTATTGAATTGTACTGTTGCACCATTTGTAACCTGTTCTGAATAAGAGAGTCAGCAAGAGGCCTGTGCTGTAATATAATAGTCCAAAAAACTCTATTTTGATGAATTTCTCTTCCTACCAGCTGCCTGGCTCTGAATGACCTGATTCGTGGCCGCCAAGCTGATGACCTCATTGATCATCTTGCAGAAATGTGGGAGACACTGTTCAGAGTCCTTGATGACATTAAGGTGAGCACAAAATCAGTCTCAGTGTTGCTTTAATCTGCCAAGCACAAGTTCTGACGCATTGCAAGATACTACAGGACTGATGCATGGAATCATGAAAACATCTCAAGTATAGATTGAGTTTTGATCACTCCTGACTGTGTCATGTTTGCATTTCAGGAATCTGTGAGGAAGGCTGCAGACCTAACACTGAAAACACTCAGTAAGGTAAGCATGTCTGTCACGAGACTGTCAAGACTGGCCTGTGTGTATATGTTTGTATTTGTTTGTGTGTACACACATGTTGATAACCAAGTGTCTGCCCCTCAAACTTCTCTCTGTTGTGTCCAGGTGTGTACTCGTATGTGTGAGTCTACAGGCTCAGCAGCCCAGAGAACTGTGGCGGTACTGTTGCCTACCCTGCTGGAAAAAGGCATTGTTAGCAATGTCTCAGAGGTCCGCTCACTCAGGTAATGTCTCCCCCTAATGTGGTCTTGGTTTTGTTGTGTAACATTGCCCTGAAATTGCTTGTGTCAAGGAGACATGAACTGTTTATCTGTCAGTCAAATACACAATGAAAAATATTTTAGTGTGTGGTAGGTGGCAAACTTAGTTTGGATATTTTTTTGGAGCGTTACTCAGTTCATCAAAGTTGAAAGTATCCCAGTCAACCACAGCAAAATTGAACCAGATGCTAAACCCCTCCCCCTTGTTCATCAAAATCATGAAGGCAACAAAAAAATCTATTTGCAGTTGCAGGTTTCTAACATGTTGAGCTGACATGTTTCTTAACCACTCTATTTTCTCCTATCAGTATCCAGACCCTAGTGAAGATTAGTAAGACAGCTGGTGCCAGACTAAAGCCCCATGCTTCCCGGCTCATCCCGGCCCTGCTGGAGGCCCTCAGCACCCTGGAGCCACAGGTTCTCAACTACCTCAGTCTCCGAGCCACAGAGCAGGAGAAGGTAACCTCACCTGTCTAGTGCATCTTCACGCAAGTCCGGAAACCAAAGCCTGGATGTTTTCTCACAGATTAGATTCCACATTGTCATGATTTACGTTTTATTTTATTTTTTTGTCATTTCAGAGTGCCATGGATGCTGCCAGACTAAGTGCTGCCAAGTCCTCCCCAATGATGGAGACCATTAACATGGTAAAAAAAAAAAAAAAAAAAAAAAAAGTCGTGATCATTGTTGTCTCTGTGAATAATTTTGACTTCTGGGTCAAAATGACCGTTAGACCTTTAAACACAGTTTGTGGGCGGCCCGATGGCGGAGTGGTTAGGGCGCATACTACATGAGCTGATGAGTGCCAGTTTGACTCCCGACTGGCCCGACTCTTTCCTTCGTGTCATTCCCCCTCTCTCTGCCCCTTTCCTGTCACTCTCTCTCTAAGGATTTGATGTTTCTAATGTTTCATGTAGAATAATGAGGAATGTCTGGTAAAGATCGGTCCTGTGTCTCTTTGTGCTCAGTGTCTGCAGCACCTCGATGTCTCTGTGCTGGGAGAGCTGGTTCCTAGGCTGTGTGAGCTGCTCAAGAGTGGAGTAGGCTTGGGCACCAAGGTAAAACACACTCCTGTAGTCATCAGTTCGTATGTTGATGATATGTATGATTGCCTACTACTTTGCATCTTCCTGCCAATCTCTTCTACATCCATCCACCTATTTAAGTCAGGCTGCTAATGTTTGCCTCTTCTTTGCAGGGTGGCTGTGCTAGTGTGATTGTTTCACTCACAGTGCAGTGTCCTCAGGACCTCACCCCATATTCAGGTACAGCACAAGTTTTCATCTGCTCATTTAATGTGTTTGGTTTTTGTTGCAAGGGAATAATGATGGGGATATTTGTGGTGATTGCAGGTAAACTGATGAGTGCCCTGCTGAATGGTATCCATGACAGAAGCACGGTGGTACAGAAAGCATTTGCCTTTGCTCTGGGACACCTAGTCAGGGTAGGTTTGATAAGAGTTGTTATGACGTTAATTACACCTAAGGTTGTCGTTAGAGCTGCAGTAAGCATGGTTTGTTACACCTTTCGCCCCATCAGACAGCAAAAGACAGCAGTGTGGAAAAACTACTATTGAAGCTCAACACCTGGTACTTGGAGAAAGAGGGTGAGTCAGCAGCAAATATACTTTTTTACTCACAAGGAAAATCAGAATGCAACTAATTTCTGCTTTGAAGCCATCAGTAACTTTGAAACTGCGCTCTCTCCTACCACTCTTTTACTCGCAGAGCCAGTGTATAAGTCATCATGTGCGTTGATTGTGCATGCCATTAGCCACTACAGTCCTGATGTGCTGAAGGGCCATGCAGGAGTGGCACTGCCAATGGCCTTCCTGGGCATGCATCAGGCGCCAGGTCCTGATGAGGAGAAAGGAGAGAGCCATGATGCCACGCTGTGGGCTGAGGTGTGGCAGGAGAACGTCCCAGGTGAGAAATATTCATACACTATAAATAAAATAAGATCTGCTACAAAATATGTAAGTGAAATAGTAATACACCACTTTAGATTACTATTAGTAGCACCATGCTAATTCAGTCCTTTGGTCAATGAATTGAATTTTTTTTTTTTTTACAGAATAAACTTTATTTAAAAGTAGTGATTGGCAAAATACTTCACAATGGTGGATATATATTATTATGGAACATGGATTACACATTAAAAAAACACAGTCCAATCAAACATCTAGATGTTGTCATTAGGATAACGTGGTGTTTTATTCTTTGACGTTTCTTGATTCCAGGAAGCTTTGGTGGCATCAGACTCTACATGACAGAGCTGATTGCTATCACACAGAAAGCCCTGCAGTCCCAGTCCTGGAAGATGAAGGCTCAGGGTGCAGCTGCCATGGCAACCGTTGCCAAGGAACAGACGGGCTCATTGGTGGCACCACATCTTGGCTTGGTGCTAACAGCTTTAATGCAGGGACTATCTGGGCGCACATGGGCGGGCAAGGTAACAACTGCTAATGCAAGATCAGAGCGTAAAAAAGAAACGAAAAAAAAGTCACGGTTAAAGGAGATTTTTTTTATGATTTGTGCCGTTAACAGCCGGTGCTGGAGGCATTATGTTTTCAGGTTCTCTGTTCTTCCATACATTTGTACGTATGTCCCATTCTTGTGAACCCACAAATTCATACACTAATTCTAAAACAATTTAACACAAATGTCTAATAAGAAAAAATGATGAAGTGGTGACATTTTATATCCAAATGGTCAAAGATCATCTTCACTGTGACATCATAATGTTCTGCAAAAACACTTCTGGCCATGATTCAACACTGTAACTCAGGAAGAGCAGATCGTGACCATATTTCCTGCAACTTGGCTGGTTGGTGGAGGAATACAACAACAAGGCAGTATTTTTACTTTTTATTTATCTTTTCTTATCTTCTTCTTCCAGGAGGAGCTGTTGAAAGCCATTGGATCGGTAGTGTGCAAATGCAGGTGAGACTTCTTGCAGAAGTTTTCCCTTTAATGCCAGTTTTATGTGAAGGACAATGTTCATTTACCGTCTTTAATACTATATTGCTTCAATCCTTCCTGTGGCTTTTAGTGCTGAGCTACAGAAGCCTTGTGCAGGCCAGCCCACCATCTCTGAGGTGCTGGAGGTTGTGTTGAAAGAATGCCGTAAGGAGAGTCTGGTGTACAAAATGGCCGCTTTGCGCTGTGCTGGAGACGTGCTCCACAGCAGCCGGGAGGACCGTTTCAGCGACATGACAGAGATCCTTTTCCCTCTGATCAAGAAGGTTAAACATTTCCTCATTTCATTGTGCCTGTTTGTTTTTATCGTGTCATATTTTTTTTTTAAAAAAAGAAAAAAAACATTACTGAGCTTTAAGAAGCTTTATAACTGTGCTTTATCCATCTTCCTCATACCCAACAGAGCTGCCCAGAGAGTGGTGGTGCATCCCCGAGGTCACAGCAGGAGGATGATGATGATAGAGATGTGAAGGAGAAAGAGTTGCAGACTGAAGCTCTTCTTTGTGCTTTTGAGACTCTTGGAAAGACTTGGCCCAGGAACCCACAGACTCAGGGTAAAATTTAGTACAAGTTTAGAAAAATTTATTGAAATTAATAAACCCTAAACTACACTTTCAAAGCTGTACACTTGTTTTGACATAATGTATATTGTGTATTGACATTAAGTAGCTTTTCTACAACATCATACAGATATGTATAAAGTATAGAATAATATTATTCCTTTATTCACTGATTGAAGGTGCTGGACTCTTTTCCTCATGTCAGTCAGAGAGAACGTCTTCATGTTTAGTGTGCAGCACTAAAGCTAAACCAAACAGTATCTGTCTCTTCTCATTAGAGAGAGTTGACTCCCTGAGAGCTGAACTACGCAAACTATTTTCAAACATGTTCTAAACCACTTTCAATTTGTTCAACTTTCTCTCCTGTTTCATTTCTTATCATTTAAGATGTGTGTTTATGGAGTATAATAATCACTAAACTTATTCAAAAAAAACATGATCAAGCTTTTTCCTCTATTATTCATCAAATAGGCCTGAGATTGATCTAATACGGTTATTAAGTATGTACTTTTAAAATTTTCCATATATCATGTTGCCAAAGAATATTTCTCAGATTGACTCCCTCTCTTATAAAATCTTAATTCCTAAAGACTCAGCTACATTACTAGGGGCTTCACCTCAGTGGCAGTGCTGCCATAGTCTCACTATTAGTAATGAAGTCCAGACAGGTGGAAACCTCAAAACCACAAAGTGATTTTCTGTGAACTGTGTGTGTATGTGTCTGTAGCTCGTTTCCAGGTGGAGATATGTGGTCTAATGTGTGAAAAGCTGAAGCGAAGCACTTGGAAAGTACAGCTTGCTGTTTTACAGTCCATGAAGGCTTACTTCCAGGGGTAAGGACGAAGAAAGAATCGCTTACTAACCAATTTTTTATAATTTCTTCTTTTAAATGAACCCTCAGTATCTCAAATGATTTAAGATAATTGATTTGTTACCTTTTTACAGTTAAGATAATTTGTCAACATACATCAGCTGTCAGTGTTTCTTCTCCTAGGTTATTGCTGCTAGAGAAGGGCAGTGAAGACTTCAACGCGCTGTCACAAATCCTCACAGAGACGTGTGCTGCTCTCACGTACCCTTTAGGTACTGGCCTCACAATTTCAATGTATTTTGCATAATATTCTAATACGCATGCATTTTATCATTATTTTTTTATTTCTATTTTTTTCTTCCAGAAAACAAAAGTTACTCGTCTGTGAGGACAGAGGCCTTGTCAGTTGTGGATCTGATTGTAAAGAGAACTGGAGGTGATTTTTTTTTTTTTTTTTGCTGCTAAACCTGTCTGAAGTTAGTTAGAAAGTGTGCAACTAAAAGAAGGGAGTCCACTATATTGATATTGTTTGAGGTAGTTTTATAGTAACATATTCTCTGCCAGGAGCAAACTTGAATATGTGGTCTAAGATGTGTTTGTGTTTAGTGCTTATTTGCAAATGTTAGTATGCAAACACACAGAAATAAGATAGAGAACATGGTGGCATTTCAATACAATTAAAGTCCGAAGACTGAATTCCAATAGAAAACTGTTATCTTTTAAGTTCATATTTTACATTACTCCCTTTTCATATATAAACATGCATATGTATGCACATCAGAGATTATTGATTCAAGTGTCACTGATTCACTTATCTTGTGTACATGTGATGTTGACAGAGAGTGAACAGTGGGACTGTGTGTCTGTGAAGAGCCGGGAGCAGCTGCAGCGCTCCCTGTCAACGCTGCAGTCTGACAGCAGACCTGACCTGAGGGACAAGGCTCAGGAGCTGCGTAGACACATCCAGAGTCAACCCTGAGCGCGCACACACACGCACACATACACACACACACCTACACACAGCTCACTGAGTCAGCAAAATACATACAGATACAAACACAAAGTATATAGCAAGAAAACCAGAGCATCAACTTCTTTTCAATTTCTTTATGAGTAAAACAAAACATACATTAGCACACTCCTGTCTCACCTCTCTGCTACAGCAGTCTTCTCTCATGCAGATAATTACAAACCTCTCAATAATTGCATTAAGTATCCATATTACCTGTGGGCTTTGAAACTGGCTTGTGCAAGAGAGTGCTCCACTCAAGCTGACTGGCTGATTCACGTTTGTGGCTGACGAAGCTTGAAAAGACTACAATAACACAACTTGCCCTGAGTCTGAACTCTCAGTGACAGTGGTGAAGGGCAAGATTATTATTGTAATGTGTCAAGTTTTATTTGGTTCATTTAAATGGACAGTAAGATACTGATAATGAATGCTATATAAACCAATGTGTTGGGTTTGTGGACACTGTATACCTATAGCCCCAAAATGGGGAGTTTTACTACTGTTGTGGGTTTGCCTACTCATTGAATATCAGAACAACAGCAGGTCATACACCTTAGCTAACACAGAAGGATGACTAGTCAGTTCAAAGTTTCTACTTTGGGCCTGTCCTAGAAATAGTATTTCGTTTCTCCTGTTTGCAAGGTGAATGAACACAACAAAAAGCCTATTTTGTGAAGTCTTGAGAATTAGCAAAAATCCTGCTGTTTACTTCAAAGTGATGCTATAGTTGTTTGAAATTGTCCCTGATGAAATAAAACTACCTTGGTAATTTGGTTCAGTGACTTTTCTTTTGTCTTACTACAGTATGATGGCTACACATTTACAGTTTTAATACAAGCACCAGGGTTATATCAGATTTCAGTGAAACCACACGTACCAGTTAAGTACAAACATACTGTTGTGAAAATGTTGCATAAAAGCCAAAATTCATGTGAAGGTTTTCTTCTGCAACTAATTAAAAATGTACCGTATATATTGTAGTTGCTTTACGTTAAACAAGTTCAAATTTATTGCATAGAGGTAAATGCCAATAAAATGCTCATTCCTTGCAATTTCAGTTATTTCAAGAACCGGCAGAGAATTATCAAGTCAGAACAGTTTATTTTTCAATCATTGTTGTTCCACATTATATGTATATATTTTGTGTATTTAAAATCTAATTAGCACTAAATGTGAGTAGGTATTGCTATAAATGTACTTTCTAAGAATAATGTTAACTAAACAGTTGAAGTACACTTTAATTTTTTTAGCTCGTAAACAGTCAAACTACACAACTTTGCCATTCACCAATATAAACAAGTAGCCTCAAGATTTTAGTAGCTTGTGTGAATATCAGCTTTATCGATACAACCTTAAGTTTTCCTTGAGGAAAATACATTTAAAAATTAAAAATTGTGTGTTAACTAAATTCAATGTATCATATACAGATGTCAAGGACACTAAATCTATACTGTGTGCTTGTGGCCTACTGTCCCTGATGCTGCCACTAGAGGGCAGCAAAGTCATACATCTTTAAATCCCATGTAGAGGCCACAATTTCCTCCAGTTTGCAAAGCAGTTTCAAGACATATGGCAGTGAAAATGAACCGAATCAAGAGTCAAAAATATAATGTTTGACTTGCTTTATTTACTAAAATATATGGACAAGTTAGCTGGCATATAAAGGTGATTAATTTGGAGGAGAACATTGATAAAAAGCCAGAAAAGAGACAGGATAACCAAGAATAGTTTAGACAAAAGAAATGTACAGTTAAAAACTTTAAAATACACAAAAATGTGAACAAGTCCACACACCACACAGCTGAACAAAGAGAGAACACGTGGCATGACAGAAAATAAGCCTGAAGGTCTTCACAAGACTAAACGATTGTAAAAATGATCACCAGTTATTAACAGATACCATGTTATGTGACGTGGCTTCTTGAAGACATAATAGAGTGAATCTTAATGTTCAGCGACTCCTGTATAGTTATTAGCTGATGAGCTGCTTGTTCCTCTTGTCTTTTTGACGAGCCTTGTCTTGGCCTTTCGCGGGAAGGTTGGCGTCACTCTGGCTGAGCGCAGATCGGGTCACTGTGGACATGCCGTCGACGAACTTCGTCTTGAACAGGACGTTGGCGTTGGTGAACATACCATCCTTTAGGGACACCACTACAAACTGGAGGGAGAGAGTTAAAACAATAAATAAATAAAAGGAGTGGATATACATGTTGAATTTAAGATTTATAAAAATCATGGCTAATATACTGTATGTTCCCATGTGTTTTAACTAACCTGGGAGTGTCTAAAATGTGTGCGCAGCATCTGTCCAATGTTCTGTGTGTGTGAAAGATCCAGAGCAGCATCCACCTCGTCCAAGATGTAGATGGGAGCAGGTTTGAACAGCAGCATGGCCAGGATGAGAGACAAGGCCACCAGTGATCTGAAAACACAGGCAAAAAGCAGGGTGGTTAATAAAAGTGATCATCAAATCAAATCATCATCATCCTTGGAAACCTGACAAAGAAACTCTCAAAATCATACTAACTACTGTCCAGCAACAAATAAATGACAATGACAAAGTGGTTTTGCTGACCTTTGCCCACCACTGAGCTCAGTGAGGTTCTCCTTCCAGGTGTTGCCCAAGGCCACCTTGAACTCAAGGCCCTCTAAGACACCACAGCCCTGTGGAGGAGCCAGCTTAGCAGTGGCCCCTGGCAGCAGTGTGGAGAAGATGGAACCAAAGTCCTTATTTACCTGCAGAGAAAGAGGGAAACACAACAACTAAAGTAACAGTAAAATCCTTTGAGTGAGGTCCGAATCCACAGGGCCAATGGTGTGACAGTGATCGTGTCAGTTTAATTACTTCTTTTAAAGCATTGTGGGTGGTGTTTACAGGTAAAAATAATCAGTCAGCATAGTGACTGAGATGGAGGACGGAGGCTAAAATCTTGGTACATGTAATTTTACAGTGTTGTAAATTTGAAGAAATGTGCATTAGCTTACAGTTAAAATAACGAGAAGGAATTTTTGTTTTTTTGATTAATCAAAAACCTTTTATCACACCAATCCAAAAATTATAGAAAATATATATCCAGGGATATTAAAAAGGGACAGCGAACAAAATATAAACGCTCTGATGGCTGACAAATGTATACCCAATGTCAGAGAGAGAGAGAGAGAGAGAGAGAGAGAGAGAGAGAGAGAGAGAGAGAGAGAGAGAGAGAGAGAGAGAGAGAGAGAGAGAGAGAGAGAGAGAGAGAGAGAGAGAGAGAGAGAGAGAGAGAGAGAGAGAGAGAGAGAGAGAGAGAGAGAGAGAGAGAGAATGGAAATGGAAGAGCAAAAGAAAGCAGACCTTCTGCCACGCCAGGTTGAGAGCCTCATTCTTCTTCTGGTCCAGCTCCTCAATGGTCTGCAAGATTTTTGCTTTGTCGTTCTCCACAATCCTCTTCTTCTTCATCAGGTCATTGTACTGCAGGACAAGACAAACGTGCAGGATAGGTGGGGGAACTGTTAGACAAAGCTGTGGTTGACTTCTTTTTTTTGCATTTGCATCTCCCACACCCTTTCTGTCTCTTCGTCCTCACCCTCTCCTCGGCCTCGTTCAGCATGTTCATGGCCCTCTTGTTGACGTTTCTCTCCAGCTTGGTGGTGGTCTCTTCCAGCTTCTTCAGCCGTTGACCTGCCTCGCGGGGGTTGTTGCTCTTGAAGTCGTAGGAGGTGTTTGGCTGACCGAAGAAATGGCGCTCTGAATGAATCCAGTCATGTTCCTCCAGCATCCGAGACACCTGGAAGAGGAAAGAAAGGTAAGAGGGAGCAGACAGAAGACCCACATCACAGTAAATAAGATGAAACTCGTGGACCTAATGAATCATGAAAACACTGGATACTATTGTAAGGGGCAGAGTGGAGGCACAGTAACATTTGTGCGTACCTTGTCGGCGGCATCCTGGCTGTCTTTGCGGTGCTTGCTAATGTTGTGCTCCAACTCCTTTATCTTCAGCTGGACTTCGTTGTTCTGCTCCCTTATCTTATTAGCCTCAGTGCTCTTCCCCTAGATCGTTCAAATGGATACAAATAAGACAGTCATTAAATAATCTAAACAGTCAAAATGTTAAAATTCTAAGCAGTGAAATGATTCAGCACTAGACAACTGAGAGTGGAATAATCTCTTCTTTTGAGAAACATTTGGTCTATTATTTATTGCATCTTTTTGAGTCTTCAAACCCTAATTCCTGCACGAAACCTCCAACTAAACCCGTTCTCCAGAGAGGGGGAAAAAACCAAAGCATTGAAGGCAAAATTGTATCCACCTTGAGCTCTTTGTCCTGTTTCATGATCACCTCCTTCTGTTTGGCCAGCTCCTCCTGGGCTTTACGCACAGCCTCCTACATCCCAAAAGAGAAAATGAGAAATGGTGAAATTACCATTAATTCACCGAACATGTACATTGAAAATGTGCTTGTATCTTTGAGGATAGATGGAAACATCCTTACTCGTGCAAACTCTAAGTTTGGCCATGACACAATTCTATACATAAGCCTTCAAAATGACACATGACAAATACCTTGCTCTGGGACACAGTGCAAGCCATGCTGTCTATCTGCTCCTGGATGGCCTTCATGGCTTCATCTACAGCCTGAATCTGCTGCTCATAACCAGCCTGCTCCCTCTGCAGCTCCTCCAGCTCCAGGGCCACAGCGTCCGACTCCTGCATGCAAACGTCAAAATAAATTAATAGAATACATTTGATCAGTTCGTCAGAGGCAATACTAAGTGCTGCATGTATAGGATGATTGTGTACAACTGTGTGTCTGGTCAGTGTACCTGCTGCTTCTGCTTCAGCTTCTTATTGAAGGCATCAGCTTTGCCCTTGGCTGCATTGAGTTTCTGCTGGGCTGCTTTCAGCTCTTTCTCCCTCTCTGCCTCAGCGTTCTTCATCTTGTTCTCCAACACCTTGTACTTTTCTTCAGCCCGTTTCTGCACCTCCTTGGTGACGCGCAAAGTCTCCTCACTCTCCTCTGATTACGAAAACACACCAGAAATGAGTTTTTAGAAAGTTTTTTTAAAAAAAGATGTAAACCAGTTGTCTTGCACTAGCTTTTTTTTTTCCAACTACAGCTTAGTTCTTTGTTGTATAAATGCTCTAGATGAAGTCACTTATCAGATGTCAGTTTGTACACAGTATGTGTGGACTGCTAAGACGGGATTTTAAGTGTTTGTGTGAGTCTCAACACATTCTGACCAATGGCCTTGCGTAGCCTCTCCAGCTCCTCTTGCTGCTGGTGGAAGGAGCTCTGCTGCATCTTGGCCTGCAGAATCTGTTCCTCTTCCACCTTCAGCTCATGCTGCTGCTTCAGCTGACGGTACCTGGAGGAAAGAAATGTGAGGTGACAAAGAGAGATAGTAAAAAGCTAGAATTCACCAGGAAGATTTAAAAGCAAGTTGTGGGGGATGGAGTTGCTGATGACAAAAATTGGATTCCTTTTGCAAAATTCAATTTCTTCGGGAAATTATGAGAAAGTGTAACTCAAGCAACACAATTTAAAAATATCTTATTTAAATGTGCATCAGAATTATCACTGGAGACCAATGCAGGACTTTTAAGGCAGATACTGCTTTCAATATATGTATATTTTTAAATCTGGTAATACATTGGCCAGTTGTATTATTTACAACATAAACAGACAATATAAATAATCTTGATATGGATCCCTTGGATTAATTTTGAATTCTGACCATGATTCATACAAAGGACTTTCTACTGAGTAAAAATGAATTTGTCGGTGCTCTGTTGTAGGTGAACTATGTCTTGGTGACACTGTTTCTAAATGACCTCAGACCTAGTTGGGCATTTCTGTACTTCACTTCTTGTTATTTACTTGCTGACATATACAAGAATACTGTATGCTGTATAACTGCCATGAGTTAATATCAGTCAGCATATAAGCCTGGTTGATGTGTCAGTCTAACTATCTAAATTTGTGTAGATATTTTGTGTGTTTGTGTCTTCATACTTTTCAGCAGTCCCCTTAAGGCTAGCCAGTTGTCGCTCAGTATCTTGAAGCTGGGCCTCCTTTTCTTTCAAATTGTCCTGAACATCCTTCAGCTCCTGCAGACTGGACAGAACCGATGCCGACTGGGAGCGAGCACCTGGAAGAGACAAAGCAGGGAAGAGAAAAGACAGAAGAAACAAAGAAACAAACACATGATTAAAGAGCGTTTTGAGTGCTTGTGTGTGGGAACTGATTCATTTAACCACAGACAGGTAAAGCTGTTATTTTATGTATAACATTCAAAACTAATACAAAATAGTGATAAGAAGTGCCGTCTTAAGCATCATTGGGGTCCAAAGAGACACATCTTTAGAGCTTTATGTTTGTTTAACCTTACATATTGGTACATATACATAATGCAATGACACATACTCAATTACGAGCATCCTCTTCGTTCTCACCTCCACTCAGAGTTCCCTGTGGGTCAAAGATGTCCCCTCCGAGGGTGACAGTCTTTGTCATCACCTGCTTGTCAAACGCCACTTTTTTGGCATTGTCCAGGGTGTCACACACCAGCGTGGAGCCAAAGACGTACTCCATTGCCTTACGCAGGTCAGATTCATAACCCACCAGGGACAGAGCAGCGTGAACGTTATCATCTCCAACCTGACAGAAGAGGGAGACAGAACAGAAGAGACAATAGGGAGCGAGAAAGAGATGGAGTTTAAGCAAAGACGCTGTATCATGTTTCAAGATTAAACAGAACAACTTATTTAATTTCCAAACCAGGCCATATTGAGATCTCTCACCAGGCTCTTGGCACTGTTGACCACTCTGTCATTGAGTGTCCTGGCAGAGATCTTGTTTAGGGGGATGATGGTGTACCTCCGCTGCAGCTCTCCCTTCTCCAGCAGCTTTTTGCCGGTCACCTAGCAAAGACGGAATTACCATGCTAGAATGTAAACAACTAAATGTAATTGCAATATAAAAACATGCACACTGCCCACTCACACACCTACCTCTGTGTCAACTACGATGTTATAAAGTCGTCCTCCTGCCACCACCTCTAGTGCTGTTGCATAAGAGACGTCACGGACTGTGATCAGGTTAGCTAGCAGCCCCTTCACTTTGCTATGGTCCCATCCACGCTCTGGGTCCCTGAAAAAAAAAAAAAAAAAAAAAAAAGATACAACATATGAAACGCTAATGTGCCCATTAGGAATGTGTTAACCACACACACATATGCACAATCATACAGACATAGACTTGGGGTTACAATTAGGCTGCAAATGAATCATCAAGACAAAATCTTTAATCTCCAAATCTATCACTTAACTTTGAGAATCAATCAGATAATTGCCAATTCACACTTTATTGGAGATCAGTTAAACCCCATGCACTGTTGCACCCACTCAGGTCTTTTCACTCCAGCTGGTTTGACTAATTAGACCTCAGGACTGAGCCTGAAGGACCAACTGTGACTGACCAACATCTCACTGACTCTTCAGTTAATTCTGATACATTTGTTAAAAGGTGGGAGAATTTTGTACCTTTCGTGTTTAAAATAGAGCTGGACAACATATCAATGTGATGCTAATGAGATTCAATATCATCTGGGATTTGGTTATTGTAATATTGAGATGTATCTTAAATATTGTCTTCTCCAAGTTATTCTGGCAGATCAGACCTCTGCTCAGTTTGAAGTTGAGCTGTAAAATGTAAATTAGGCAACGTCACCAAGCTCCATGGCTAATAACAGTTTGACTGTCCCATACACAGGTACAACAAAGCTAACACAATCTGTAAAAGCCTGCGGTCATGATAAAAAGTCTGACAGTCTAAATTGGGCAATACAACTGAAAAACATGTGTAGGAGTTTGCACGACCTTTACATTTAGAAAAGATGATTTAATCCTCCTGAAAGATTATTTTGGTTTGTTATCAGGAGCATAACAGAGTGGATACATTAATGTTCAAAATATACTGTGCATCTATAAAGGTCAGTAAATTCATTCAGCAAGGTCCTTACTTGTAGTCAAAGCGCAAGTTGGGGAAGTGGGACACGAGACGCTCATAGGTCTCCTTGAGTTTAGCGACCTCTCTGGAGAGCTGCCTTCTTTTGTCCAGCAGACTTTCCTCCTTCCCATCTGCACACAGACAGACATGTCCCTACTGTTATTACAGGATGTTTGGCAGAAAGGGAACTGCCATGAGAACAAGAGGCTCTGCTTGGACAGAAACAAACACACACATTCTCCCTACCTTCATAGTTGAGTTTAGCTAGCTCGGCCTCTAGTTTCTCCCTGTTTTTTCTGACAGCTTGCAGGCTGTCCTGGTCCTTCTTGTAGCCACTGTCCATCTTTTTCACCTCTGCCTGCTTGGTCTTCAGCTCCGTCTGGGCATGTTTCAGTGTCATCTGAGCCTGCACATAAAGGAAGATGACAGAGACAAGATAAACAAACAGGTAGTTGGACAGGCAGAGTACTTTATTAATCCTAGATGGAGACTGCAGTGTTTCAGCAGCCACTTTACTCACAAAAACAATAAATAACAAGCAGTGTAAATTAAGGTTAAATTCTATCCAATAACTTCATAGAGTAAGTAAAGTTAAAAAAATAATAAAATAAACAAATAAAATATTAATATAAAAAATAGAAAAAGTAAATAGAGGCTAAAGATAGACCCATAGCTCTTCTGGTGATGTACACTGTACAATGGTGGTGGTGGCCAACAGTCAAAACAGTGTTGGAAATTGATAATAAAATACTTACAACACTGATAATGTCACAAAACAAGCATTTAACCTGCATGGGGCAATCTGAGTATTCAAGCTACTGGGTGAAAACGTTTGTACTGAAAGCTTGCTATGTAATATAAAGTGGCGAAACACCAAACCAAAGTGGTGGAACACCAAACTTGAAACATCACATCTCTGCCTGATATCGTCATGTTTTTTCCTCACCTGCTTGGCCTCCGTATCTGCCTTGCTCATGTCATTCTTGCAGGTCATCATCTGTCCAGCCAATGTAGCCTCCTCTCCGTCCTCATTGGTGGAGAGACCTGCGGACACAGCCTTGAAATGCTGCTCAGCTGCTTCAAGAGCAGCACTATCTTTCTGTCCCTCGTCCTGTAGAGTCTGTAGCTGCGCCATCAGCTTAGAAACCTCCTTTTCTTTTACCGTAAGCATTTTCTTGTCCTGAGGATGGAGGAAACAAGATGGAATTGCCATTTTGATGAATGAATCAGAGAACTGCCACCAGGTTTTTGTTTGGACAAGCAATTACACAAGTCTCACTGATTGCTATATTATCTTAATGTATGTGGATGGATTGGTAGCATGGTCCCGTTACCTCTTCCATACTCTTTTCGAGCTCCTTCCTCTTCTTGAGTTCATCTTTGAGATTCTGTTTTTTGAGGTCAAGTGCACTCTGGGCTTTGGCATCTACACGCTGCACATCTGCGAGAGCCTCCTCCAGGGATTTCAATACTCCATTCACTTCCTGCGGATGAGCAGATAAACATCAGTGACAAAGCAATAAGACTCAAGATTCCCTTTCATTGTTGTAGCTGGATAAAAACATACAAAACATTTAATTTTGAACCCTTCTTCCAAAATTGCTTTTAAAACTGAGACTACATCATCCAGAGTTTTCAACAAAGTGAATTTTGTAGACATCCAACAATGAAGAAAATAAAGTTACAAATAAGTCATCAAATCATTCTCAAATAGCAGCAATTTTTTGAAAAGTATCCTAATACCAGCCCCCCCCTCTCTTCCAGTTTACCTGGTCCTTTTTCTTCTGCAGCTCCTGAATCTGGGCTGAGAGCTCCTGGACTTTGCTCTCATTCTCAGCCATGCTGGCTTGCATCTTGGCAATGTTATCCTGCATCACCTTCAGATTCTCCGCCGACTTCATTTTGGTCTCCTCTGCACACACAAACAGCCAGGCCACGTACAGCCGTGACAAGTGCTGGATCTCCCGCATCAGCTTCTGGTACTCCAGGTATGATGATCGTTCCTGCAGAGGGAGGAAAGTTTACAAACTAAATGTGTAATGAGAAAATGTATTGTTCTTGACATGCAAGTAGTTTTGTAGTCAACCAACCTCTTGCAGTTTCTGCATGGTTGGAGTAATTTCTTCATCCAAAATCTGAAAGAGTAAACAAAGACACAGATATTTCAACATGAACTGCTATCATATTTGTGGCAGCTTTCTACTGCAGAATGAACAAAGATACATTAGTCAATAATGAGTTTGGATGTCTGACGTACTGTCTGAATCTCCTTCAGCTTGGCCTCCTTCTTCTCAATTGTTTTCTGGGCGCTAATCTTTTTGCATTCATACATCCTTGTGCCTGCTGCCTCCTCGATCATGGCAAGGATCTGGAAAAAGAGAGGGGGGCATTATTGGAGGACCTGAAAAAAAGGCAGGAAAATCTGTATAAAAATGTTCTGATGCTGAGATGGTTGTCAAAGTGCACATGTTTTACCTCTGGTGGCTTCATATTTAGAACTTTGGTGATCCTCCCCTAAAATAGTAGAACAATCAAATGATATAAAATACTGTAGAGGGCTAAAACCATCACTACGCAAACTGCAGCATACACAACACTGACCTGCATGATGAGAAAATGTGGATTGTTGACATTGAGCCCAACAGAGCAGAACAAGTCCTGCACCCTGGTGTTGTTGGCATTAACTCCATTGATGAGGTACTTGTTCCTGCCACCAATCACCACCTTAAAGAAAGGTCGTCATGTGTAATACCGTTTTAACTTTGTGCAACATTTACAGAGCCTTCAGAAATGATTATGTCTTTCTCTCTTTGCCAACCTGTCTGGTGACGGTGATCTCATCGTGGGTTTCAAACCCCAGAGGACTCTGGCTTTTGTTGGAGTTGTCAAAAGTAATAGACACTGTGGCCTTGGTGATGCCACCCTGTCCATTTTTGTACACCAAGTCCTGGAGGTTGGAGGCTCGCACCTTTGAAGTGAAAATGTAACAAAGGGACACGCTGATCATGACACTAGCTAACTTAAGTCTTGCATTATCTTAGCTACTTTACGATAAACAAGAGATAACTTGCGACCACTGCAATACAATATTCTACTAAATTAGTAAGAAATTTTAGGTCGACTTCAAAGCATTTAAGTTAAAACAACTTTATCCCAGGCAGCACACTTACATGTGAGAGATTTGAAATGCCCAAAAGAAAACAGATCGAGTCCAAAATATTGGACTTGCCGCTGCCGTTCAGTCCTGTGATGGCGTTGAACAGCGGGTCAAAGCCGTTGATTTCCGTCCTCTGCGCATAGGATTTGAACCCTTCAATAATAATAGACTTGATGTGCATCTTTACACTATCCTCTCTCTCTCTCCGCAGATCCCGGAGAGAAGATTTGTGGCGTCTGAGTCTCAAAGCTGTTCAGTTAAAAAATAAAGCACTAGGTCGTAAGCTAGTGTTTACAACCGACGGCAGGAAAAGTCGCTCAGCTCTCTTCTAACTTGAATTTTGGCGGCAGGCACGGAGCTGCTAGTCCGTCCCCCCTGCGCCGGATACAAAGTAAATAAATGTGATGTATCTTAACACGATGTGTGCACACAACCAACATATCAATGAGTTAAAAAATATGAGTGCTTTTAATTTTATTGATACACTGCAAAAAATACCGTTTCATATTTTTGTATATATATATGTTTGTCTATTTTCGTCTGGCAAATTTTAAGTCTACTAAATGCCTCCGACTTGTCAGCATTTTGGCGCCACCTTTAGATAAACGGCTGAACCACAGGTGGAACAAAATATAACCAACCAAAAAAATCGTGATCCTGTCCTCTTAAAACTATACAAAAATATACCAGATAATATAATAGATGTAGGAAGGCTCAATGCTGGAACATAAGTACATTTATTCAAGCAAATATGTACAAATGAAGTACAAATTTGAGGTTCTCTTTCCATTTTATGGAGTCACCTGTACTCCACTGCTGGAAATATTACTCCGCAATATCTATACTTCATCATACATTATTTACGCCACTATATTTGTTTGACAGGTATTTTTAGTAGTTACTTTGCAAATAAAGATTTTTGCATACAAAAAGATTCATTTATATTATGATGCTTTGTTATAAACTACCCAGCAGCACATAGGCCTACAACCTTACATTTTTCAAATGCCAAACATTTCATGCTTCCAGCTTTTCAAATGTGAGTATTTTTTACTTTTCCTTTTAATAATTTTCATGATTTTGAGGTTTGAACTATTATAACAAGCACTGTAACTGTGTAACTTTGGGCATTTCTCACTATTTTCTTAATTTTTATTTTCTGTATTGAATACTTTTACTTTTAATACTTTGAGTACATTTTGCCGACTTTTACTTGTGGAGTGATATTAGTAGGCTACTTCTTTGTCTGCCAAAATATAATCAATATAGGGCCTAAAATGTACTGGAATCAGACTACAAAATATTCAACAGATTTTTAATATTGAACATAAACACAAATAGAAACTATTCCCCCAGTTGCTCTCTAAAAAAGAGAGAGAAAATGGCTCTGGTGATGATTTAATACATAAGCTATCACAGGAGATGGGGAAATAGCAGTGTGATAAAGGAAGAAGGTAGAAGGCCTACGATAACACAAATACACCTATGTGGAAGACAAAGAAAGGCAGGGGATTTGGAATTGTTTTATTTCTCCTCCATTTGAAATTCAGTTTTACAGTAGCACACAGAATAGCATTCCACCAGGGGTAAGTAATCAAAATATCATAAAAGTGGATTGTATTATTAACAAATACCACCACACTGCTAGAAACTTGTATTTGCCATGAAGATATATTCAGCAAAATATTAATGCAAAACTCGTTTTATGGTGAACAACTCCAAATCAGAGCCATATAGTGTAACAGAAGCAACAATAAGCCTACATACAAGTTATATATAGAAAATCTGCCATAGTTTTCTAACTGACACACATAGATACACACCTTACTTGAGACACACACACACAATCATTGTTTCATTCCATTATGCATCCAGGGGCACAGGACACATGGACAGGCACATCAAATTGAATGCATAGAAGCAGATCTGTGACAGAACAACACAGTCACCTCTGTTGGAGTAGAAGGAGGTGGGCTTGATGTAGGTCCAGTCAAAGTTCCGCAAGTTCAGCGACCTCTGACAGTGCCGATCACTCAGAACGACCAGAGCACGCACAATAGTGTACTTGGCTGAGCAGCTGATGGCCGTCACTGTCCGCACCTTATCAAAGTGCAGCAGGAAACAGGGGTCATCCTGGAAGCAAACGACACACAGACACAGAATGAGAAAAGCATTGCCTACACACACACACACACAAAACTTGGGTGTAAGCCTTTTTAAAATATGAGCTTAAACAATGATTTAACGGTCATGTGAAATAACACCATAAACACTAAATTATATATATCACTTGACTGGAGAACTGAGTCAGGTATATGAAAGCAAGCGGGCTCCTGGGAAGTGGAAGTTTAAATGACTTCTTTTTATTTAGAAAAGACATAACATTGATGAAAGCATAAATTTGGTTTTCCAGCACAATAGATGTTTTACAAATATCTACTACAACTTTTTCACATTTGAAGATTGGAATGCTGAAGAATATCTATGATTGAACCCCAACTGTGAAAACACCATTGTTTGAAACATGGTTGAAAGCTTTTGTTACAACTATATGGACCTTGAGTGAAGATTTTCTGTATTATTAATAACAGATAACAGGTTAACAGATAATTAAAGTAGCTGTTCACAATAAAATTGGTATAGCTACAATGATAGGCACAAGTATATTTGTGTTGCAATTTATTTATTATTATTTCTTATGCATTTTATTTATTTTGTCTTTATTTAGAATCCCAATGACAGACAGCTGAAATTCCTTTTTGGGTCCACACAAGATACCATAAGTGTAATTTACATTAACATGTAATTTTAAAAATTAAATTTGTTACTATTTGAAATTATATCTTGAAACAAATTACATTGTTTCAAAGCTTTTATAGAAAGTAGACAATATTAGATTTTAATGACAGAATTTGATGTGGCCTTCATACTGACCTTTCCTCTCTATAAGAAATACGGCAATAATAAGCAAGTGAATATTATAACATAATCTGGTGAATTACCACATCAGGGTCCCGTCCGTCAACAAGAGTCAGGTCCTGCAGGGACCAGGTCTCCATCCTGCTGTAGCAGTCCTGTATGCTGGAGCGTTTGGTGTGGGACCTCTTGGATCCAGACTTAATGGGTGGCTCCAATACCTGACATCGCACTATACATAACTGCACCACTTTGTTTTTTGCAACTGCAGAAAAATGAAAAAACACCTTTCTTTTTTCTAAGTAAACAGGTACAGTGCAGCACAAGGAAATCCATCTGCAGTATAAGTTCAACCTTGTAGAGGTAAAACACTTTACACAGTCAGTATTTAATACAGTAATTTAGTACAAGGCCAAAGCGAAAGAAAAAAAAATCATTATAAAGATGATTAAATATTAAATATCATTAAAAACGTTGAATTTATGCTAAGAACAAAAGATCTGACATTATGTGGAATAGTTGAGCATCTCTAATCCTTAACATTTTTTAAACAAAAAAAAAACAATTTACCTGAGACACAGAGAAAATGTCTCCCATGCGATGGCTCTTCAATCTCAATAAACTCCACCAATCTCTGTTTTGCGGGTCGGAACAAAACCCTCTGCATCTCCTCCCTCAGAAGAGACGACATCATTGGAGAGAGCTGGACAGAGCTGGACAGTGGCGAGGAAAAAAAAGAACAGTCAGAGAGGAAGACCGCAAAAGAGATGAGAAAATCCAGGAGAGAGAGTTGAGAACAAAAGATAATGAAGATCGTGACACTGGACAACAATGAAACCCGGCAGTGGTGAGGGAGGGAAGTGGTGTTGTTTTCTCTGGTCAGCCCACGTGAAAATCTGGGGCTGTGTGTGAAAGGGGTTCTTACTCTTACACACACACACACACACACGCACGCGCACATGCACACACACACACACACACACACACAAACACACACACACACTCCACTCAGGTTTGATGATCTATGTCAATCTTTCATTAAAGTACTGACTTCATACCAACTGGCCAGTCTTTTCATCATGTAACCTTTTATTACTTCAATTAAGATCCATTATGATGATCCTAATATTGACCCAGGTTTCCTGCAAATATGGATTTCACTTTGTGTATCTAACACAAAGCATAGATACACACTTTACCTGTATTTGTATGTGATTGCACAGAATGTTTGCTCACAACACACACAGACAGTCTTTCTTTCTTTCTTTCTTTCTTTCTTTCTTTGTGTATTTCTGTGGCCTTTCTGTCTCTCATCCACTCACTCACATAAAGATGATGATATATTGTGTGGCATGATGCCCGATGTTTGTCTGTGATTAAACGGTTGTTGTGTGGGAAAAGAATGTCCCACAGCACTCTGCATGGTTTCCATTACCCTGAAGTAATTCAATCTCTGAGATCAGGTACAAGTGGGGTGAAGCACTTAAATGGAGGGATTTTACCAGCACATAAAGGATGCTTCACATCTCTAGTGATCGTGGCTCCACAAGCAAAGTTGCTAGATGTACTGAGAAAAGGGGAGAACACAATGTCACGTGTTTCTTTTTTTTTAAGTTTCAGTTCATGAGAGGCCAGTCAAAACAGGGTGGGAGGAGTTTTCCATAAGCAAAACCACCCCAGAATGAGCCACACCAAAGCATTGATTTGATTTGTTTGCAGGAAAGAGTGTGGCTCCATTGGATTTGTCACATTTGTGAAAACAAAGATGGGTCGTTCCACAGCTAAGTGCTTTATTGTTGTTGTTGTAGATGGTTTTTGTGGGTGTTCACTTGAAAGGCTTTTTGCCTCTGAGATGGAAAGATGAGCAGATGGGCAGGAAGTAGGGAGGAAATATACAAGTGTTGAATCTCATGAATAACACATGAGGTTTATTGTACTTACTTATCATAAACTTTAACCCCAGTAGGCCTATATCTGTCATGTGCATTGAAAAGATTATTACAGGGAGGAATAATATGAGAAATCCCGGAATTTGCGCAAGAGAGTTTTTGTAATGTATGATAGAATACACAAGAATAAAAGCAACAAGAGTTTATTATTCATATTCAATGGAAAGGCTGCAACAATGTGTATATATTTGTTTATTAGAGAACATTTATGTGAGCATTCCCATTGTCCCTGACATTGCAGTCTATGAAAATGACAGGGTGAGTAACTGTGAACATCAATAGGAGATAGAGTGATAGCAATTGCATTACTGTTAGAGGACAATATGGGAGGAGTTTGAAAAGAGAAGTGTGCATGATTAGAGAGGCTAAAGATGCAAACAAGGATGAGGAGTAGATCTGTGTTACTCTGCAGGTCTGGATGAAGTAAAAGAAAGCTGGGACAGAAAGGAAGGAAAAAGGAGATGCTGACAAAGAGATTAAAGGGAGACGCAACAAAGAGAAAATCGAGTCGAGGTTGAAAAATTGAGTGTGAGTCGCATGTGGAAAGACAATTTCAAAGAATATTATTAAGGAAAAAAACTGAGAAGTGGGGAGAAACAAATAGAAAAATAAAATGGGGAAAATATGGACCCAAAGAAAAGAGAGAAAGAGCGCAGAGAAGGTGAAAAAAAGATGAGACTGTGGAGAGGAATTAAGGACTATATGCCTGTAATACGGATTATGCAAAAAGGTGTGATGGAAGAAGCAAAGATGAGAAAAGAGAGAATATATCGGAAAAGGAGGAAAATCCTCAAGAAGAAGATAACGACTAATCCGATCAGAGCATAAGGGAAAATGATGACAGAGAGGAAAGGGAATGTGAGGGGGCAAATCGAGTTCACAGAGAGGAAGGAGACTGAAGAAAGTAAAACGAGGCAGGTAGAAATTCTGAGAAGGTGCAGTCAAAGGTATAATGAGTCCAAGTAGGAGGAAAGAATTAATGAGCCTGGTACAATTATACATTAAATGTATTAGAAGAGAACAAATGAAAATATTTGTTAAATGCACTACAAGCCTAGGGCTGGAATTACAGGCATACCAGTGTGAAAATAGTAACACTAGCAGCAAGTGCTGTTGTTTTCATTAAACATATAGTATGTTAGGGATTTTACAGTGGTATATGCATATTTTGTGGGATTTTTAAGGTCTAATTGATGAAGACCTCTTGTAACTTGCTTTAACTTTGCTTCATTATTTCCATGTGTCACCTTGCATGTTACATTCCTCCTGACAATGCTGCAGGTCTTAAACGTTACCTACCCAGCTACCTGCCTGTCATGTCAGTGTCGTTTTCTGGGTGCAGGCAGAGGATGATGAAGAAAAGTTGAGGTTGCATGTTGCTGTGTATGCTGACATCTATGCAAACAAACACAGGGGTGTATGGATCTCTGGTGTGACACACACATTTCCTCGAGAAAATAAACTACTTCTGCAAAAGCTGCCTTCCTTCGACGGCGCTGAAGTTAACCTTGTAGTATAACTGCTCCAGTTTTAATTATAACTTATTGTTCTGTTTTTAATTCTAAAATTATTATTTAAGAATGAAGCGCTGTGGCAATTATCTATGAACAGGGTCTTTGTAATCTCTAATGGTTTAAATAGGCTATAGGTATAAATTGCTTGCAAATGAAGCCTGAATATTTCTATATGAACAGTGGTGTCATTCCAAATGGAGAGCTTTAATTTTACAGGCACTAGGCCGATATGATTTATATGTCTTGAAAACATAATATTCTGTCATCCATACAGACAATAACAGTATAAATAGCTATCACTTCAACCATTATATGTGTACTGCAGGCCTCACATGGCGAGAACGCCTATATCACCTCGTTGCTCTCATGTTTATGAACTCTGTATTCATGTTGAAAAACGTTGTTAACTTTGCTTTAAGCAATTATAGCCAACATTTACTTTTAATTTGACTTTTGTCATCAAAGGTATGTCATTACAAATGACATGGTCGTTTGGGACACACAAAACTAACATCTAATTAAAGAAAAATTGTAATGTCAAATGGAACCACAATATAAACTTATGGGAACCTCGACACAGTAGAGGTGTAGCGTCACGGCTTGTAGAGCTTGTGATTGGATGTCGATAAAAGGGGAAACCCCTTTGCCATCAGACAGGGCCATCCCTATCCTGCTCTGCACCCTCCTGGCGACCATCCAATGTCACATTCACGGTCCATTCACTGCAACTTAACCTAACCGGTTTTCCCGGAAATAATGTAGTGAATGTCTAAAATGCATATTGATATTATTGTGAAAATATATTTTAAAAAAATGTGAGGGAATTGTCGCTTTATATCTAAGTATTATGCAAATGTTTTAATAAAAGACAAATTAACTGGATAAATGTGTCTACTACCCTGGTCACAGTCGCTTTAAATACATTCATTTGCATGTCAGGAGACAGAATCGCTACCTTGAGCTTTTATTCTCTATCATATCAAAAAACTAGGTGACACCGATAGTGGACTGGCTGGAAAAGCCATGAAAACACGCGGAGTCATTTCCCCTCTGAAGATCCTCTCCGCTTTGCTGCTACTGTACTTGCAAAATAGTGCGCCCTACTGTCTCTATTGCGCATGACTGTACGTCGTAATATGAAGTAGGCCTCCTGTTTTTCTCCCCAACCCGGAGTCCTCCTGGCCCCCACCACCTCGATGCAACGTTCAAGTAAGCAAAACACGCAGGCGGTTGTCGATTATTCGCGCAGGTAAGGATATTTACTGCAAACATCCATAACCGATTGTGATATAGCACGGCCGCTGTGCTCGGTAAACATAGAGTGTGTGCGCGCGTGTGTGTGTGTGTGTGTGTGTGTGTGTGTGTGTTTTTTTTTTTTTTTTTTTTGCGTGCGGAAGCGGTTGGACTGCAGAGGAGGCTTCGGGACTGTTTCCGCACGCTTGAGGGAGAGCAAGGCCCAGTGACCCACATTCAGAGCAGCCAGTGTCTATGTGTACGAGTGGGCGAGCGTGTGCGCGTCGCCCTGTTAGTGTGTGTCTGTGTGTGTGTGTGTGTATGTGTACATACATCTGCCGCGAAAAATGTTTCCACCATCGCTGGGTTTAGACGCTTCTCCGCCGCCGACATAAATGTGTTTTTTGACGGGTTTTGCGAGGATCGAGCCCCGCGTTGGTGTCTAGGCTCGGTCTTCTCGCGGCGTTTGAGGACCGACGGTAATATTTCACATTATTTTGTCTTCAATGTCAGTTGTTGCGTGACAGCTTGAGGCTCGGCGCCAGCTTGCCTGGGCAGAGCCTGACATTTCTCCTGTTTTATTTTCAAAACGTGAAACGCGTTACCTGTCATAACTGTGTCATTTAGTGTTGGTGAAGGTGCCGTGAGAAAACGGGGCCAGTAAGAGCATTAAATCTCTTGAGTTAAATGGGCAGTTTTCGGTAGCAAGCTTAGTTAGCCTGCTAGCTAGCTCCATGGGTTGCTCTCTTTCGGTTGTATAACGAACACCTGTGGCACAAAAAGGCATATAAAATGTTACTGTGCATATGTGGTAGCTTATGTCTGTGTTGGTGGACTGCTTTACATTGTCTCCACTGGGTCATAATGCTAATATCAGTGTTTATTCATTGCTACTGGTGTACTGTGGTTGGAATCGCCCAATGAAGGAGCTCAGTCTAATGAGGCTTCACTTATTGGCCATCAGGAATACATGACTGTAGGTCAGGCCAGTGCCTCCCCAAGAAGTGACCCGGGACCACCATGGGGCCCTCAGAATGGCTCAGCAAAATGCCTAAATCTCACCAATATCTCACACTAAAATCGGTGAGAAAAATCATTGAGAGGAAGTAGCAGGATGATAATGTTAACCAAGGGTTTAACTGTACCCACTGTGACCTTCCTGCCTGTATTCATTTATTCAGTAAAAATCTATTAAATGGGGTTCATTGGGACACAGTGTGATCCCAGTGGTGGCCTTTTGTCCAACTGGTGTCTGGGAAGTTAGACTACTCAAAAAGACACCACAAATTTGCAGTAGTCATGAAATGTGCCAGTATGCTCATTTAATCGCAGCTAGTTTTGATAATCAAATAAGCTTTTTATTTATCTAATTTGGCAAAATGGCAAACCTTTTCTCAAGCCATCTGATGAGAAGCCTTAGGCATTTCTCACTATTTTCAAATGATTAAAAGAGAAAATAATCATCACATTGATAATGAAAATAAGAATTAGTTGCAGCTCCAGTGAAATGTTTATTCAATTGATTTGCAGCACCTTTCAAGCAAAAATGCCAACAATGTTTAACTACAGCTTATCAATATTAAGGGTTTGCTACTTTTCTTTATCTTATGTGATAGTAGATATAAAAATTTAAGTTTTAGACTATTGGTTGTACCTTCCACAACACTTTTGAAGCTGTCACCTTCTCTTTGAAACTGTGACAAGTATTTTCACGATAGACCAAATTACTAATCGTTAACTGAGAAATTAGTTGGCTGATTTATAGATAATGAAAATAATGATAGAGCTGAAACAATCAATCAGTCAATCAATCAACCAACCAAGCAACATAAAATTAACCAGCAACTATTTTGATAAATGATGAATTATTACAGTAATTTTTTCCCACCATACAAGCCAAACATGCATTGGTTCCAATTTCACGAGATTTATTGAAGATTTACTGCTTTTCTGTGTTTTATATCATTGTAAATTGAATATATTTGGAGGTGTGGACTAGTGGTCAGAACCCATCTTGACCTTCAACAATTTTGATGAGAATTCTTTACTATTTTGTAACAGTTTATAGACCAAACAATTGAAAATTGTTTAATTAATTGAAAAAAAATTTACTTGACAAATTAGTTGCATTCTTATTCATATAGTAGTATGAATCTCATTTGGACTGTTTTTTAACAAAATTCTTAGTTTGTTGCAGCCCTCATTTCCTGATTTTAACTTGCAGCAACTAACACATTTACATTCCAGGTTGGCCTCTAGAATTTGCATGCATGGTAAACAGTGAGCAGGCTGAGTGGTACGTTTGTTACACAGTCTGGGGTTTTTTGTGTTGCAGGTGAGGTGTGGCTTACACGTGACGTGATTTGCCAGTGCCTTGAAGGATAGGATCTAAAACTGCTACTTTGCCTGCAAGGAATCATTCCAGAAAGTAAGTTAAACGATATTTAATCATCACTTTTCTTTTAATAAATGGGTCACTGTGCGCCAAAAGAAATAGACCTACTAATACTAATAATGAAGCATAGTGACTGCTTTAATTCAGGTTTTCCTTGCTGCGCTGATGAACTTACATCAGTGCAGCAATAAAAAAAAAAAACTGGTTAAAGACAGTGAAATTGTCATTAGTTGATAAACCAGTAAACATGATCTACTACACTGGCTGGTAGGTCATTAGGATAATAACATTTGTTTTCTTGAAGTCTGCTCCAGCTGATAAATGTGATAAATGGATATGCAAGTGAGCTATAATGTTCTAGATGTGAAACAGAAATAACAATGGACAAAGTGACAGATGGCTCAGAAACTGTCAAATAAAGATTTTTTTGGTTTGTTTTTCTCATATGAAGTTTAGTTACAACCATGGTACTTTTTTCTATATAGGACAATTTAGCTTATTTGTTAGCTGCACTAAGCAAAAGAGTGAATTTTCTTCACTATTCCTATGGCAGTAAAGATGGAAAATGTCTAGAAGCTGCCCCGAAATTGACCCAATGACCCCACATGACCCCACATGACCCCAGTTTTCTGCTCTGATTTCTCCCACAGGTTTGGTTGACCACCATGTCTTTCCTGTGGTCTGGTGCCCTCTCGTGACCCCAATGACCTCAACACCAGTTTTGACCGTAGAGTCAGCTTTGACCCCAAACCCTTTCTACGACCCCTGAGAAAAGACGTTAACTGGCCGCGTTCATAAGCTGCAGTGGGGTGAGAAATGACTACACACACACCTACACACGTACACGTCACATAGTAACAGGCAGAGCTGTGTTGTGTGTAAACCTAGTTCACAAAAGAGTTTGGTCATGCACATGATTAAAATTTAATTACACATGTTGCAACATATGTTATAGTGTTCTTTGTGCCAGGAATATAGTCTTCATCTGACATATGTTATAATTTATTTCACAGTTAACATGACACTAGAAATATATAGTAGCCACTATATTCAGCCAGTTATCTGAACCCTTTGCGAATGCTGATGATTGTGATTAGTCTTTGAGAGTAACACATTTCGTGAAGAAACCCTCAAGAACTAAATGTGCTTGTCTATGTTCAAACACATACATAAATGTATACATGTGTACTTGTTTTTATTGCATGTATCAACAAGGAGTTTGAATCAAGTTTGAATCACCTCTGAAGGCTTGGCCTCATTCTTCCTGTTTGCCAAGACAAGTGTGTGTGTGTAAAATGAAAGCACTAATGAGGGGTGGGAAGCTTTTGATGTGATATGTGATTTCATTACATTTTTATTTCCTTGTGTCATTGCTTTTAATGCTCTTACTGCAGTGCACTGTGTGCCAAACCATTCACCATTGTTTTTGGTGCTAGATCATGACTGTCACTTAAGCTAATACAATACTTGTTTCTTTCTATCTCTCCAGGTGGTCTTCCAAATGCCTACCTCACGCCTAAAGAGCAATTCACTCCAGCCACAGCCCTGATCAGCAGCCACCATGACATCAAGCATAGGGTATGTAGCCACACACACACACACACACACACACACACACACACACACACACACACACACACACACACACACACACACACATACACAATACATTCAGTGGCTGCTTGAATAGGTACACTTATTCAAGCTAAGGCATTTCTGCCATTAAGTCTACCTTTACAAAGTTTATTTTGTCAAGTTTTTGTTTAGTTAAAGGTGGTATTGTACCTGACTAAATTATTAAGGTAATTTCTTTTCCTCCCTGTTTACAAACATGAAAGGCAGAATATTAGGAACAACTCTGAATAAAACTGAGTAACTGAGTAAAACTCCACTAATAACGAAGACATCAGTGCTTAAACATATAATTAAATGAACACCTCCATGACATTATCAACAAAGACTGAACACAAAAGGCATCATAAAAGTAAACTTTATGGCAGAACAGTTTTATTGGATTATATTAGATAGTACAGGTGCACCTAATAAAGTAGCCACTGAGAATTTTATGTTGGTTTATCATAGAAGACAAGCATATACCCTATATACAAGTACAAATATGTCCAGATATATAGGTTTACAAAAACATAATGATACTTCATTAATCAGTTATTGCAAATGAAATTCTTAATGGGATGATGATGATGATGGTTAATATTATTTAAAAAAATATCTTTAGTGAACACTGATTCCTTGCCTTATTGGTTATTAGTCTGATTTTAAAGCTATTAAATTACAGTTCCAGATAATGCCCATCAGTACAAATTAAAGTATTTGTATTGACCTACATTAATTGAAAAGTAGGCAAGAACACGCCTTGTTGCACAAATACACACGCAACCTTCTTGGCAAGCAAAACACATTCCTTCTCTCTCTCTCTCTCTCTGTCTCACTCCTATTTTTTTTTGTGTGACCGACCCAAAAATAAACCTGCTCCTGTCATGTAGGAATCCTCTCATTAGCCAACATCTGTCATTAACTATTATTAACAATGCATATCTGCTTTCAAGCTGCCAATGGACGTGTGCACACAGAAAACAAAAAAGGAGTTGGGAAAAACTCTGAACAGTCTGTAAATACTTTTTTTTTTCTCTCCTCCTGTAGGGATGATTGTAGCATCTTTGATGGGTTGATGGAAGAAGATGAAAAGGACAAAGCAAAACGGTAAGGTATATATAGATGGGTGGTATATTATGTACTAAATATTAGTACACAAATCTTTCTCATGACCAGACTTGCACTTGTAGATGACTATGAGAATGTTTTTAGCTCCTGTAGAGAATATACTCTGTCAGAGGACTTTAGTGTATGCCATACATCTGCTTTACATCTGGTTACATCCTCTCATTTTCAAGGTTTTGTTTTTTTTGGGGTTTTTTTGTATGTCAAAATGGTTAATCTGGACAGAAAATAAAACAGAAAAAAATCTCTTTGTCAAAAAAATCACATTGAGAATCTAATTTATCATTTTGTTTTGGATCGTAGCGTGTCCCGTAACAAGTCCGAGAAGAAACGGAGAGACCAGTTCAATGTCCTCATCAAGGAACTCGGCACGATGTTGCCAGGCAACACCAGGAAGATGGACAAGTCCACCATCCTGCAGAAAAGCATTGACTTCCTGTGTAAACACAAAGGTCAGGGCTTTCTACCATCCTCACCTTATTTCCTCACCTCGCCTTCTGTGTTTATGTTGAGCGCCTCACAAGGCGGACACTTCTTGTTCTATATTTAGCTTCATCATTCTCTCTTGTAAACATTGCTGTCAGTGCCCAGTTACTCTCATCACTAGAGCCTGTTGGAAATATTTTTATATCACTTTTTATGAGACATGGGCACTGTTTATTTTATTCATAAACTAAGTTTAACCTTCCGACTGTGTATTGTTGACATAATGTGTTATGAATTATGCCATTCTTGAATTCTGCGTTTGAGCTGTTTTGCATCTAAATCCTTTCACTGTCTCTCCCCTCTCATAATCTTAGCTGATTACCATTTGAATACTGTAACTCCTTGCTTAAATATTTAATTACTGCACATGTGCTACTACTTTTAATCGTAGCTCTTTTTTCTCTGCATGATAATTAACTATCAGCTGTAGCTGAACTGGTGCACTGTGTTATCTAGTGTTCTGTTTAACTGCCTTGTTTTCCCTCTGAGCCTTGAACTATCAATACATTTTAGTACCATGCTGGCCTGTGTTATTGTCTGCTTTGTTTTTGTATGCAATCTTTTCTGTCCTGTCCTCTCTTGACCTTTTCCTAAAAGACCTCTATTTTATTATTTCTTCTTAAAAATACCAAATTCTTCCTCTCTCCTTCATCAGAGATTGCAGCTCAGTCGGAGTCGAGTGAGATCAGGCAGGACTGGAAGCCTCCATTTCTTAGCAATGAAGAGTTCACCCAACTCATGCTGGAGGTCAGAAACCTCACATTTTGTACTGTAATCCTTCCTGTTAGGAGACAACACAGGTGTTATATCCACTGTTATGTTACTGCTGTGGAAGATCATCTCTAATTCAGCTCAACAAATACTTACAGCTTATTATTGATTTCCTTTATAATAGAAAAAGTGCTGTATCATTTAAACAGAGCCAGCTATTTCTTTCTTTTGAATTAAAATCTGTTCTGATTTAAATTAAGTCAAACTTTTGACAGCCTCCATCTTGTACTTTTACTACTGCTGTAGAGCAACACATCACCCTGTCCTTCTTGTCATTCATTATCAGGCTCTGGACGGATTCTTTATAGCAATAATGACTGATGGCAACATCCTCTACGTCTCTGAGAGTGTCACCTCACTACTAGAACACCTACCGGTGAGTAACACTGGTTCTTTCTTTAGCCTGCTATGTATTAGTCATCAACTGTATTGTAGAACAAGCTTAAAAGGGATTTTTTTAATGTTGTTCAGATTTAACGTGTCAGAATGACCTGTGTTTTCTGAATGGGTCTGGCCTTTCCCCCCGTGTGTGTGTGTGTGTGTGTGTGTGTGTGTGTGTGTGTGTGTGTGTGTGTGTGTGTGTGTGTGTGTGTGTGTGTGTGTGTGTGTGTGTGTGTGTGTGTGTGTTCATCCCTGTGTGTGTGTGTTCTTCAGGCGGACTTGGTGGACCAGAACCTGTTAAACTTCCTGCCAGTTGGGGAACACTCCGATGTGTACAAGGCTCTGTCCACGCACCCCTCTGACCCGGAGAGCCTTAGCTCTGATTACCTGAAGAGTCAGTAACACCATTTTACACATAGTGGCTGCTTGTTTCAACATAATTCTATTGATTGTATATAACTGTGTGTGTGTCTGGTGGTAAAATGGGAATATCATTTGATTTACTATTTATCAGATTTATCAAAATTTGACAGAAACAAAACAAGATGAACTGAAAACCCACATTTATCCCACTGACTATAAAAAAACATTGTATATATATTTCTGTCAAAAAGCTTAAATTAAAAACATGTCAAAATAGTGTTTTCATAGCTTTATAGCTAACTTTGTCAGTTAAGCATAAATCCTGCCCTGTTCATCTTTTGTCTATTAGAATGCAATTTGTTGGATATAAAATAATCTCCTCAGATGTGCTAGGCTGTTCTAATGTGTTTGTTCTAATTTGTGGTGCTCTTAGTATGAAGAGCACGTATGAACACAAAAATTTTCAATAAATTGTGTAATTTTTTTTTCTTCCAGCTAAGAATCACATGGAGTTCTGCTGCCATATGCTACGAGGGGCTATTGACCCCAAAGAACCCCCCGTCTATGAATATGTGAAGTTTATCGGCAACTTCAAGTCACTCAATAATGGTGAGTCACGTAAATAGCGTAACGTCACGTCAAAGTTTTCTGTAGTCATTGAAACAATATTGCATGTGAGACATTTTAGATCAGAAGACTTAAGTCTGACAATCGCTTAAAAATTCATAACAAACATGCATGTTCATGGGAAAGTCCACAAGTATGAAGTGACACAGAACTTGCGTGTGTATGTGTGTCAAGCCCATCTAAAGTAGAAGTTAATAAAACTAAACACACACACACAAGCACACACCTTGAGTGTGGTTGTTCTACGCCTTACCTACAGGGCCACAGAGAACCACTGTGTTTTCCTTGACTGTGTTTTCTGTTGTGTAGTTCCCAACGTGACAAGGAATGGTCTGGCTGGGGTGTTACAGCGGTCGCTACAACCTGCGTTTGACGACCAGGTGTGCTTTGTAGCCACAGTCCGACTGGCCAAACCTCAGTTTATTAAGGTACACCACACATACACACACACACAAATACACATTCAATCAAAACCACACAGTCATTAATGAATCATTTTATGTCATACAGCAATCTTTATTTTTTTCATAGGAAATGTGTACAGTGGAGGAGCCCAACGAAGAATTTACTTCCAGGCACAGTTTAGAATGGAAGTTCCTCTTTTTAGACCACAGGTAAACACACACACACACGCCATCATACTCTATCATAAATGCTTTTTTTGGCTGTAGAATAGTTGGATTAGAGAGGCCATGTCTGGCCATTTCTTTAACTTCCTGAAACGATCTGAAATTCACACCCACTCTGTGCCAGTGATTGGTAAGCTGTGCAGAGGTGAGAGGGGAGGCAGGGTTTGAACTTCTCAAGCTCTTATTTTTCATTGTTCCCTCATCAGTTTTTTCACCTATTTTCCAGCTGAGTGCAACACTGTGTGACCTTTCTGAGCAACTGTAAACACCTTTGACATATATGGGGTCAGACAACCTGTCACATAAACTGGACCTACAAAAGCATTATCTGAACACTTTTCTTCTTTCAGAGCTCCGCCAATCATAGGCTACCTGCCTTTTGAGGTTCTGGGAACATCGGGGTACGACTATTACCATGTGGACGACCTGGAGACGCTAGCCAGGTGTCACGAACACTGTGAGGGCTCATATTTATTCACTTTTTGTAAAGAATTCTTTTAAAAAGCCTTTCTCTGCTTGTTGTTTCTAACATCTCTGATCTTATCTGCCTCCATCTCTCTCCTGTTCAGTGATGCAGTATGGTAAAGGGAAATCTTGCTACTACCGTTTCCTGACTAAAGGTCAACAGTGGATCTGGCTGCAGACGCATTACTACATCACCTATCACCAGTGGAACTCTAGGCCTGAGTTTATTGTCTGCACACACACAGTAGTCAGGTACTGAAGCTGAATGCTGCCTTGTCTTCCTTTGCTCTCTTTATCTTCCACTGATTTACATATCAGAATTGTTTTTGTTCTGATCATTAGATATTTCCAGAGCATTGTGCAGAGTCTGTAAAGATTAAGGCTGCTCATATCCACTAATATGATCTGTTTACTGGTGACACAGCATTTCTAAATTGTCTTTACATGTCTCATGTATATTACCTTCTTTCTCTGTAACTGGCTGTCTCTAAAACCCCTCTTTCTTTTTTTTGTCCAAAATGCAGCTATGCAGAGGTGAGGGCAGAACAGCGCAGAGAGCTTGGTATTGAGGAGTCAAACCCAGAGGTTGCTGTGGATAAGGTAAACACCTACTACTAGAAATCTACTCATTTGTATTTATAAATGCATGAACTGTATTATTAGGAGATTAATACAGTATGTTCTATATGCAAGTTATATGTTAAATATGTATATAAGACTAATAAGAGAGACAAAACTGCAACATCAGTGGTGTAATTGAGCATGGATTAATTGCTCGACTGAAATTTTTTACAAACAGTATGTTACACATGGAAAATAATGTATTCAGCATCATAGGTGCCAATATATTTTTAGGTAGGTCAAAGCAAAGCCCAAAAACCCTCTAATGTAAACTGTCTCAAACAACAGGACATACGTTTTTATCCATCAACCTTTGTCATTGAGTTGCTTATTAACTTTTTCCTACGTGTCACATTGTCTACATATCTCTGTTGTTATGTCAATGAATGGGACTCTCCCTTTGGTCAGTAATTGGATCAAGATGAAAACAACAAATGAATCAGACTTTGGATGGAATGTGCAAACAGATAAAACATTAGGAGAGTGGCTGTTATCTCACATTAATGCACATGCAGTGTATTAATTGTATGTTGTCGTGGGTTCTATCAGATTTAATGGATTTTATCTTGAATGATCCTTTGCTGACTTACCCATAATCCCTGTCATTATCACCCGTGTGCAGTCTGACTTTTATTTTTTGTGCATTTTTCCTTTGCTTATCTGTGTTTAGAGTCAGGACTCAGGCTCAGAGTCGCAGCTGAATACATCCAGCCTGAAGGAGGCTCTGGAGCGATTTGACCGCAGCCGAACACCCTCAACTTCATCACGGAGTTCCCGGAAGTCCTCATCACATGTCTCTGACAACACTTGCACTTGTAAGGACAAGCACGCACACACACACACACACACACACACACACACACACACACAAACACACACACACACACAAGTAAAGTAAAAGGAGTTTAATGGGATAAAGAAGACTTGCAGTAAGAAGATATGATATTGTCATCATGGTCTGAGTAGGACTCTTGCTCATCAATGATTCTTTCTCTGCAGCAACAGCCTCCAAGCTACACATGGACACAGCCACGCCTCCTCGGCAGTCACTAGCCTCCACGATGGAGATCACATCACAGCGTCGCTCATCTATCAGCAGCCAGGTGAGACTTTGTTGGTCAAAAACAGTTAGATATACCAAACTGCAACACAGTTTGTGCCGATTCTTGTGACCATGACATGGAGTTTAATTAGCTAAATGCTGCTTTATAATGCACTGGGGTTAAGGTAATTCATACAATGCCTTTATCTCAATATTGTTGATTCTCTGTGTATTTGCAGTCTATGAGCTCTCAGACCACAGGCCAGAGTGTGACTCCAGGCATGATCACGCAACAACAACAACAACAACAACAGCAGCAGCAGCAGCAGCAGCAGCAGCAGCAGCAGCAGCAGCAGCAGCAGCAGCAGCAGCAGCAGCATCAACAACCACAGCTACAGACAAACGTACAGGTACAAATGACAAATGTACAGGATAATGTTCAAATCAATATGGTGGTACTATATTTGGGTACTTTCATCAGATAATAAGCTGATCTACTAATTATGTAGTTTATCGCATGTTGTGAACTACTGGTTGGACAAAAAAATAAATTTGAAGATGTCGTATTGTGATCTTCGAAATTGTAATTCACATTTTTCCACTATTTCCTGCCATTTTATAGACCAAATGATCAATCAATGAATGGAGAAAATTATCATCAGACTAACCAGTAATGAAAATCATCATTAGCTGCAGCCGTACTATGGAGTTTTTTTATGCTCAGTTTCAGTTTGCTTCATAATGAATAACATCAATTACCTCTGACTGCACATCCACTCAGTTAATAGCGCTGAGGTAAGTCACCCATTATTTTTCTGGTCACCCACAGCCGGTGATGGAGTTCTCGGCACAGGTGAATGCCATGCAGCACCTTAAGGAGCAGCTGGAGCAGAGGACCAGATTGATCCAGGCCAACATCCAGAGGCAGCAGGAGGAACTCAGACACATCCAGGAGCAGCTGCAGAGAGTCCAGGGACAGGGCATACAGGCAAGATGTAGACACACACGATAGATGTCAAGGCAGCAGCATTTCACAACATAAAATGTAGCCTTTCGTACCAACAGGCATTTAGTTTAGGTTGAGTTTGCACATGGTATATTTATCAAAGCTTAGGATGTAACTTTATTCTAATGTTGTTTTCAGTTTAAATCTGCTCCACACTCATTCATAGCAATCATAACACAATCTTAATGTGGAGAGGTGCTGTCAGAGGCTTCTGTAACATAGACTCTTTAACAGCAAAAAAAAAAAAGGCAAATTCTCTTCAAAAGTTTTTAAGCGAGCCTCTCCACTGTAACCAATCAGAGAAGGCCAAACTCAGGGGTGGGAGCTCACAGTTTTGAATCAATACATGTACAGGCTTCTGGTTCTACAAGTCCTCTGGCACTATTAGCTGCTGGAAGACGTCACTGTGGCTGACTCAAAGGCTACCAAGCTCACATTTCCTGCATTAGCTGAGACAGAGAACCCGACAAGGATATAGGTGAAGGGCTGGGAGGAATATAATGTGGTAGGGAGAGGGAGGGATGGGAGTAGCTGAGTGGTTGCTTTTTCATGCTAGTGCTACCTTGATTTCCAGAACTTGCATATCTTAGCTTTAAATTTAGTCTATAGTTCAGTGTGTCAAATGTGACATTTATAATGTTGCGCATCTATATATATATATATATATATATATATATATATATATATATATATATAAACTGCACTTTTACAGAAAAAGAAAATAAATTATATTCAAACAATAAACCATAGAGCTGCAATGGCTTGCTGAACAACTTTATTTTACTAACAGCATGGTAATACTTTCTTTTGAAAAGTAATTTTGTTTAAAATCTACATGAGCTCAGCAGCAGCATTTAGGTTTCTCCCTATGATATTTTCCTAATCTGAAAAATCACTTACTTGAACAAAACTGGCACACCACCGCTATTTTTTAAAAGATCAGTCAGTGTGTTGTGGTTTGTCTTCTCCCATTGTGTGGTACCTGGCTTTGCCTGACCTAGATCAGGACTAGAATCATGCATTATGTATTATTTTTGTTCTTTTCAAAGGAAACTTCAATAACAGATTAACTGCCTGCATGTGTAGCCTGTAAAGAGAGTTTCTGTCAGTAAAGCGTTCTGTTATTGCAAAAAAAAACTCATATTGAGATTGGCTAAATGTACAAAAATAACTGCATGCAGTGTGCAATCAGAACCCTTTGGGTTGACTTGTGGTGTTTTGATTATGACAGATGTTACTGCAGCAGCAGGGTGGAGCAATGAATATACAACTCCCTCAGGTGGGGTCAGTCCAGCAAACGACTACTTTGACAAGTCCGGTTCAGCAAACAACAATTAACCCCACCCATTCAGGAACTCAGCAGCTCACCATCCAGCAGCAGGCACCCCCTCCGCAACAGAGCCTACAGCAGCAGACCAACGCCCTCACACAGGTGGGACATATATGCACGTGCACACACACACACACACACACACACACACACACACACACACACACACACACACACACACACACACACAGCACCTATGGAGATGATCTTTTCCTTTGTGCAAAATCAGACTCCACTCTGATTGTTGTGTGATTATGAAAGATTTTGAGTAAAGATCATTTAGGATTGTCTTTAAACGTATACAAAAATAATACATAAAAGCCATGTCTCTAACTTGTGAAGGGAAAGTTCCAAGAATAATAGATCGTCTGAGGTTAGTAATGTGGTTTGAACCTTTGACACTTGGTCACATTTATGAGGAGAATTTCTCAAACTACAGAAACAAATTCCTGTTCTGTAGAACACATCTCATTCATAAGACAGGAAGAGCCACAGGGGATGTGTGTGTGTGTGTTTAATCATGTGGTCCACAAAATGCCCACAGGGACAGTAAAGTTGTGTAAAGCATACATAGCCATATTTAACATGGTTTGAAACCCTCTGTACTGTATTATTACAAAGGCAAACATACAGTAAGCCAATAGTTGCACATCTTATTATACAGGTTTTTTCTAACTCTTAGAGTGGCTTCAGGACAAGTTTTCCCAGCCAGTCTTTTACATAGACATCTTGCTACTATAGATTTAAAAAAAAGTGTGTTGAAAGTGCTGGAGTTAAAGTTTATTTTCATTCTCTGTATTCCTTATGATCTCTTTAATGTATTTTCAGCTTTGTTCATGTTGGGAATGGATATATGAAAAAGGAGGAAAACTGTGGAAAACGGGGCCAAAAATTCCCCAAAAATAGGTTCCTATTCAGTCTACTGTTTTAAAGAAATTCATGTCATGCCCCTCCCTCCCTTTCCACTTTGCTCAATTCCAGCCACAACGTCAGCCCCAGCAACCTACGCAGGCTCAGCCACAGCCCCAGACCCAGACCCAGGGCTCTGTATCTGCTCCACTGTACAACACCATGATGATTTCCCAGCCAGGGCAGCCCAACGTACTGCAGATCAGCACCAGCCTGCCGCAGAACAACACACCACAAGGCACAACTGTGGCCACCTTCACACAGGACCGACAGATCCGGTAAAAAGACAAAAAACAAACCTGATACACAGAGAAATACTGCTCCTTAGTAACCACAAGTAAATTTGAATTGTTGACATGTACTATGATTCATGAATACTGCAAAATACTGCAATGCATTTTTTCTTTCTTAGTTTTTTCATCTTCCTATTTTTCTCCATTTCACCCTCTCCAGTTTCCCAGCAGGGCAGCAGCTAGTGACCAAGCTGGTGACAGCTCCAATGGCATGTGGTGCAGTCATGGTGCCCACCTCCATGTTCATGGGACAGGTGGTCACCGCATACAACCCCTTTGGTGGGCAACAGGTAAGGTTAAAGCCATATGATTGATAGAGAAACTAAAGAAGCAGATCTGGCAGAGATCAGGAATGAGCATGACTCTTAACATGTGTGAGGCATGTTGGCGTCGAGCTGCTCAGTGCTGACAGATTGTGGTTGAAGTGGAGGCCCTGCATGAGGGTGGTAAATAATGTACATTTAACGCTTAGTGGGAAAAATTGGCTTCTTTGATCAGCACATTTCCTCTTGATAAATGAAATCTTGGGAAAAAATGTTACTATTATTGGCAATTGGCGATGAAAAGGAGATAATGCAAGGTTACTGTAAATCAAAAACATGGAGTTTAGAGTATATAATATAACACAACTTGATTGCTTCTTCCTTCCTTACTTAACTACACCCCCTGTTGTTTTGTGTTAAATTCTGTCACTTCAGCAGGGAGGGCAGACCCAGACCTTGACTCTGCAACCAGCCCAACCACCTCAAGCTCAACAAGACGGCCAAAATCAGACAACTGTAGTGGCTCAGAGCGGCCAGCAGGGGCAGCAGCAACAACAGCAATTTCTACAGGTATCAGTTGAGGGCAGCATATATCATTGATTTAAATAAGTATCTTTAAGAAAAGGTGTCATTTTACTTGTATATAATTTATTTTGGTATAAAATGTTGTGTTAATGCTGCAGTGAATGATTATAGAATAACTTATTTTTACATAATTTATATTATATTATTTATAATATTTTAAAATGTTTAGTTGAGTTGCATGAAAAGAGGAAGAGGGATTTATTGAATTTAAAGGATGATGAGTATTAATTAACTAATATTCTTGCACTGATCTTCTGTCAGGGCACTCGTCTTCTTCATAGTAACCAGTCTACTCAGCTGATTCTGCAGGCAGCTTTCCCACTCCAACAACAGGGCACATTCACCCAGGCAACACACCAACAGCAAACGCAGCAGCAGCAGCAGCAGCAACAGCAGCAGCAACAGCAGCAGCAGCAGCAGCAGCAACAGCAACAACAACAACAACAACAAAGGCAGCAGCAGCAGCAACAATCTCACCACCAGAGGCACCAGCAGCAGCTGAAACCACAGCCCCAGAAACAACAGAAAGCCCCAACATCGCACAGGACTGACAGTGTCAGCAGTCAACCACAGTAAAGTCTGGAGGAAAACATTGTATGTTAGAAAACCACGGGGAACTGAAACTCTTAAGGAATTGCAGCATACATTTGTCTTGGTCGTGTGGCTGCCACAAACTTCCTTTTAACCCAAAATCGTTGCCCTCCCTTCCTCCAGCTGAAATAAATGAATCATAGGAAAGAGGAAAGAGTCCTCTAGGAACTCACTATGGATTGTCACCATGGCAACAAGATGGATTAAAATCCCCTTCTCCCTCACCAGAGGCGGAGTTGTGAGGGATCTCCAGTCTCCGTGGAAACCCCACAAAAACCCAGAGAACCCCTTATCGCCACGGTAAAGACTCACTCTTTTTGAAGGTGTGTCAAAGTGGACTGACCTTGTACAGATTTACTGTATGATAAAAAAAAAACTTGTAAATACTCAGTATAGCCTAACAGGAAACAGAAATGTAGTATTTTATATGATTGCATGGAAAGAATAACTGTGTAAGCTTTTATTAGTCGCTTTTGAAAAATGAATTTTTACTTTGTTCAAGTGTTTTCTGGTCAAAGATGGAGCAGTGACGTGCTCTCTAAAATGCCCTCTCTCCTCCCACTTCCCTCTTTAAAAAAAAAAGTCCAGAATGAGGCTTTAAAGTTCTGTCAGTTTGTTTAAAAATGGTTGGGCTTGGGTTTTTTTGTGGAAGTTGTGTTTTTAAACACTGTCTCTCTGAGACAATAATGGCTCTTTTTAACTTTGTAATCACAAATTATGTTTGGCAAGAAACTAGATTACAGTTCAACTGAATTATTTGCAAGATGATCACTGTACGTATAATGGGTTTAGTGATTCCAAGTGCCAATAACATAGTCAGTTTTTTTTTTTTTTTTTGAGCAAACTATTCAAAGGCGTATATATTTTTCAACAAAATATTACCCCTAATAATGTTCATGCGTGTGTATATAGTAGGGATTATTTTTTAACAGTCAGAGAGCCCTATACGTAACAAACAGTATATCCTCAACCTCCTGAAACTTTAGCACTTGATGTGGTTGTGTACAGTAAATCACTGTCGAGACCTAGTTGTTTGTAATCTGTGGTGTGATTCTGTGAGCTAATGTGTGTTTTTGGGGATACAATCTTTGTGTGTGGGCATGAGAGTGTCTGTGGTTGTGTGTTTGTCGCCCCTTGTGTCTTACAATAATTGACTTAGTAAGGGTTTGAAGTTGCTGGACGGTACTTGTATTCTCAGGAATGTGGAAAGTTTTGCTTCTGCCTCAGTCTGGAACCAGACCAGGAAGGATTAGACATTGATGCTGCAAAGACCAGAGGAAGAAGAGTCAGAAAGGGTGTGGTGACTGAATCAAATCTGACCCAGATTTCTTAGAGCCTTCCTTGTTTCCTATCAAAGTAGAAATGGAGGTTGACTTCTCCAAAAAAGAGGAGTAAAGACGTACAATTTTCCTTAGAGGGAGGGTATTGTTGAGATAAAGTAGAGCAGAAATATAGAGAAACCCCTTTCAGCTTTCACTCAGATCGAAATTGGCTGACTTCATTGTAACAGCGAATCTGTCTCGTGGTCTTCTGTATCATCATTGTTTCATCCTTGTTTCTCTTCCCAGGCCTCAGAAACCCTCATGCAGTTCACTTCACTTGTCTCTCAGTTCTCAAACAGCAGTTAAAACCAGGACCGGGCCCAAGTCCATTTTACATTTAGATGGAAATGGACTCAGTTCCTGTACTACAGTTTGTAAGCCATATCGAACAGAACAGCCTTGGATTTGAGGTAGTGTAATGGTTGGCAAAGGAGCATTTAGAATATGTTGTTTTGTCTCAGAGTGTAGTAAAGTGTGTGTGTGTGTGTGTGTGTGTGTGTGTGTGTTTGTGAGAGAGTGAGAGTGAGAGAAAGTGAGAGAATATAGTGTCTCCTCTTCTTGATCCTACTTGTATCACTTGGGGGTCAGTATTGGTTTCCCCTGGCGATAGCCAATCAGTTCTTGCGTTGCAGTATAAAGAAATAATTGTAATATTCAAGAAACTTCCTCTCTGGTTGGGCTTAGTATTCTGCAAGCCCAAGTGTGGACAGCTCAACTTGAATTCATGTTTGTGTGAGAGAAAGAGTTTGTATGCATGTTATCTGCCACCGTAACCCATTATATTTTCATATGGAAACAGATGTGTGACTGGAAAAGTATGGATGTTAGGCAATGCAGAGCATTGGTCACCTGTCAGGCCAATGGGCAGTGTTATTGCCTTTCAATGACAGACTGCTCAACCAACAATTATCACAATAACTACACATCAGACCAGTCTAAAATAGTAGCCCTCAGAAATATGCTTTTAATTTAGATTAAATAGCCATTTGTCCAACTTAGCAGGGACAAATTCTCTTCTTGAGTCAGAAAAAAATGGTTAAAGAGATTTTACAGCAAGGGTTTTACTATTTGAACCAGGTCTTTCACCCATCACATAGCATATAGATCCTCCTTAGAATAGTTTGTGTTTAAAGCGTCACTCTAAAGGGTAATGTTGAAATGTTTATAGTTTGTGTCACTGATACCCAGCCCAAAGAATGTAAAGGTGTTTTAAAGAGACTAATGGATGTTGTAACTGTTGATTATGGAGAACCTTTGATATGGTTTGTGATGAAGGAAAATGAGGGGTGATAGAGAGAATCATGCTTTTCACTGCAGGAATCCACATATAGAATCTGAAATACAATCTTATTTACAAGCTTTGCATTGTACAAGAACCTCTGAATGTTTCACCATTACAAATTTTCTGTTTCTGCAACAATAATGTTCTGACATTTGGATGGAAAAAAACGTTTGAGGTGTAGGATAATTGAAATGGGATGCCACTGACAAGACTGAGGCCCCCCTCCACACAGATCACCTTTCCACTACACAATTTGGTTCTAATGAGTCCTAGTTCTAGTATAATACTGTACACATACACAAAGCTAAGAACACCAGTATTCAGTGTAAAACGGTGCTATGCTTACCTGTACTGTATGTATGTATATCCCTTCTTCTGCTCTTGAACTGTGCTCCTTTATCTACCCCAAAGTCAAATATAATAATATTCAATATTTTCAAGCAAAAATGTTTGCTATTATTATAACCCCCTCCCCTCTCCCCTCTTGGTCAATTTCAAAATAAAAACGGTTCCAAATATTATATGTGACATATGTCTGCTGTAATTCTGTTGTGTTTTGGTCTATAAGCTATGCTAGTGTTGGTGTCAGTCCACCAGTTTGGTCCAGACAAATATTTCAGCCACTGTTGGATGGATTGCAGTGAAATTTTGTGTTATTTTATCTTTTTGGTTTGTCTTTGGTTTCACGGAGGAGGCTCAGCTACTGGATGCATTTCCATTATATTTTGTGCCGATATTCATGTCGTCCTCAGAATAAGTATAACTTCGGTGATCCCCTGATCTAACGTTAATGTGGTAAATGTACCTGCCAAACATCAGCATATTAACACTGTCATTGTGAGCATTTTAGCATTTAGCTCAAAGCCCCACTGTGCCTACAGGGCTGTTTGCATTTATTCAAAACAGGAAAATGACAAAGGAAATGGACACTTTCCAGGTGGTTCTACCATCACAGGTACTTTATTATTACAAGTCAACCAACTGTATCAAAACTGCAAGAACCTCAAAACCAGTGAACATAAGCTCTCTTCTGGCTGTCCTCTCCACAACAACTGTGTCACAACCAAATGCATTCAGTATTTAAAAAAAAAAAAAATCTAAAGGCACATCTCTATTGTATTTACATTGCATACATGTTTGACATAAATCAAGTAAAAAGAGCACACAATCAGTCCTAAACACCACAGTGGCTTTACTTAAGAGACTAAACTAAAGCTATCTCTAAAATACGCACAGCAATACACCAGTTAGTTTTTATAAGTCACAGTATTTAAAGCTACAACACAGGTGGGAATCAGTGTTTCTGTAACTTATGGCTTTGTTTTTTATCAGGAGTTATCGCTTGCATGCCACCTTGCTATGGCTCATTTGTTGAGACATTAGGTCTCTTTTTCTCAAGGCCTGTTAAAACCAGTTTTATGGTAGGCTTGCGTACGAACCCTGCTTTGTACATATAGCGACTTTTGCTGTAAATTAAGAATTTTAAAGGAACAGTTTGACATTTTGTGAGATACACTTAAGGCCCTTATTCGCCTCTTTGTTGAGAGATAGATGAGTAGATTTCACTCCACTATCGGTTTCTTATATATGAAGCTGTGACAAGGACACAGTTAGCTTAGCTTAGCATTAAGTCCACCGACCAGTGAGCTTTAGAGGTGCTGGTAGGCAGATCTGGTTATTGTTGAACAAAGCCGAACTGGCTGTTTCCCCCTGTTTCCTGTCTTTATGCTGAGCTAACTCCCTGCTGGTTCCAGCTCCATACTTAACATGAGACTGGTCTCACCGATTCCCATCAGCAAAGCATGTAAGTGTATTTCCCAACCTGTTGTGTTGTTTGTTTAAAATGGGAGAAAAAAAAAAATCTGACAGAAAGACCTCTTATAGTTTCATCATCAGGCACAAACTCTGCTTATGCATGCCTCAGTCCAATATCATCTCCCAAGGTCAGGTATTTACTCGTAGTCTCTGTTTTCTCCAAAGCATTTTAAGATGTAATCCGAGGCTGATGTGAGTCTGTGTGAGTCAAAACACCTCCTGCTGCTGATGTATCTGATGGGCAGCCAGTGCTTGAGTATGCTTAGTATAGATGTGCACCTAAAATACCTACCACAGAGATCAATACGCCAATGGGGAAGATTAGATAGAGGCACATACTGAGAGGCCAGTGCAGCAGTGTATATATACAGTATCTATGTGTGTGTTTCTGTGTGTATGTGTGAGGCAGGAAGGCCAGCATTTGAGAGTTAGTTTGAGTGAATGTGTTGTTAGTAGTTTACAGAGTGTATTTGGCTCTTATACCTTGTGCAGTAAAAGGAGAGATAGATCAGGGAGGTAGGGGGGGTTGTGTATTTCATAGCATTGTGTATGTGCGTATAAATGTGTGTGTGTGTGTGTATGTAAGTGTGTGTCAGACATAGTCCAGGAAGACATCACCCGTGTTCTGCAGTAAAGGCTGGGTGGGTGCTGTTGTGCTGCAGACAGAGCTCAGCCTCCGTGTTGATGCCCTCTGCTGCTCTGGAGGACCTGGGGCGTTGCTCAGCGTCAGGTACACCTGAGAAGCAGCAGGTCTGTCTGTATTTACACTGTCATTCTTTAATGAGGACAAAATGCCAAAATGTAATCTGAAGAAATAGAAATGACATGAGTAATTCAATTGATCATCATATAATTACGTTCTTGGTGTTTTCAGAGAGCAGTAGTTCAGTCCTCTCCACCAGTTTCCTGAAGGAAGGCCTTTTCAAAGGATCGTGGTTCCAGCAGGACAGCATCATGTCATACCTGCACAGGTGAGGCTGGGTTTAGTCTTAACAGACGGAAATGCGGTGGCTTCTAGAAAGCACAGATTTTATGCACACAGAGGTGCAGCCAGTATAAAACTGTGGCTAAAGAATCCAGCTGGTGACTTTACATCGTTTCCATATCCAATTTATGTTTAATGTTTTATTACATTAACTATGTTGTACTACAATATTTTTGTCTTGCTGTCTGTACATTTTATTGCACCTGTCTAGGTGTGTATATATTTTATGACACATTTTTATGTTATGTCACATTAGACTAATAAAAGAAAATATTATATCCAGCTGGTGAACATCACAAATAGCCACCAATTTTTTAAAAAAAAATCATATTTTCAGAAAAATGTTTTTATTCATACACGAGTTCATAGTATATTCATCATCAAAATATAAAAGACACAGGTTATAATTAGTGCTGCAAAAATTAGTCATTTAATCAATTAGTTGACAGCCCAAAAATGAACTGGCAAAATGTCTTGATGATTGATCAATCGTTTATATCGTTCATGAGCAAAAATGCAAACATTCTGTGCTTTCAGCTTTTCCAATGTGTGTCTGTTGGTCGAATAAAACAACCAACTTGCTGACATCGCCTGGACTAAACAATGAATCAATTACTTAAGAATAAAATCTGCAGATCAATTGGTAATAAAAATAATGACTAAATGCATCCTCAAAAAGGAATACTCACATCTCAATGGGAGCAAACTCAGGCCTACTCATCCTGTGGCCCTCTTGAATCATCCTATAAAACGCTGAGCCCACCTGCATCCCAGGGTATGGGCTGTTACCTGCAACACCAACATACAATATGCACAGGCTGAAAATAACTCTCATTTTTGTCTCATTTTTTTGGGAGGAAAACAAAATCATGGAGTATAACAATTATGACTCCTAGAGCAACATTGTGTATCAGAATCAATATGATTTTGTGTTATTCACTCCCCTAAGCAATGTTGTTGCTTGGAAGCATCAGCAGAGCCTCTAATAAGGCTCAAATGGATGCTAATGATGGCTCAGACATTATGAAACAGATGCACCGGTACAGCTGTAACTGGAAATGTTACCCAGAGAGAAGATTTCCCAGAGCAGGATGCCATACGACCACACGTCACTCTCAAAGGTGTAGATGCAGTCGAAAATACTCTCGGGAGACATCCACTTGACCGGCAGACGAGCCTGCAGGAGGAAGGAACGATTACATGGACAATGTTCCCCTGTTCTCATTCAACCCCCCCCCCCATAATATAGCTTGTGCTATATTTCTATTTGCTGATGAAGGCTGTGAGATGAGGTTGAAAGCTCTGCATAAGCTAGTTGAAGGGTGCTGAGATTATTTTGACGCACATACCGATCACAAGGTGAAAACTCACTGCGCCATTATTTTGGAAAGGTGAATTGTTCAGGAACAGTGGAGAATATGAGTGGCAATTTTCCAAGGAAGGAAGGAAGGTCAGGGAGAAAGAGTGACAGACAGACTCACATTGCCCCGGAGCACGTAGCTGGCGTCAGTTGTGATGTCTCGTGCCAACCCAAAGTCACAGATTTTAGCCACCCTGCCGTGAGTCAGCAGAATGTTTCTGGCTGCTAGATCCCTGTGGATACACTACACACACACACACACACACACACACACACACACACAAGCAAACACAAACATGGAAATGAGTGCTGACATTGTAACCAGTTTGTGCAGTGAATGAGTGACAAACGGCAGACACATGCAAATGAGGCGAGTTAAACTTGTTTCAAACACAAAAGCCAAACTGACGGCGCTTTGCTAAACACAAAAAATGCCCTGAAACAATATGACAAAGAAAAGAGAATAAAACACAGCGGAGACCAGTTTTTTTCCCCCCAGTATTTTTCACTGGCCTATATTTTTTCAAGATGTTTTATTGTTTAATTTCTTTCAGTTAATTTAAGAATAATATTATTTTCATTAAACAGATACAGTTTATGTTAATACTTGTGTTAATAGGCAAAAAATGACTCATACACAAATGTATGTTTTGTGTTGCACTTTGATTCTAGAGATGCAATTAATATTTCATTCAGTGGCCTGCTTTAGTTACGGCTGAAAAGAATGGGTGAATAAGAGACTCTGCCTCAGGCTCGAGGCGTGGAATTAAAACTGTGTTTGAATGCAAGGGGCACTTCTTTCATTACAATAAAGCAAATGTTCTTATTAATTCGTGTTAGTCATCTGGTAAGTTTATTACACCTCAATTCAGCACCATGCATAGTTCAAATAGCCTGGCACAGAACAAGGTACCATTATTAGATGTTAAGAGGTCATGTTTTTTAAGCCTTGCACTGACATAGTTATCTACAGTAGTGAGTAATTTTTAATGTAAAATACTAAAGTGAAAACACAGGACACTATATGCCTACCACCTAAATGAAGAACTATATTAAAGAAGAATTTCAGGGTAATTACAGTCTTGACATGAATGGATAAATACTGCCTAATTTCATAAAAGACAGAAAAGTGCAGTTAGAGAAAATCATCCCAATGCAGACGAGAAGACAAGAGGGTTTTAATTAAAAATTCAAAGTGGCTTCGGTCATGAGGAAGCTGGTTCCATCTGTTTGCAGTTTAAGAGCTACAGAAAATGAAGCTTCACCGTGTTTAGCTCTGACTCTATAAGCATTACTGACAATGTACAGCATGTTGGCTCTAAGCCATAACATGATTTATAAACTAGCAGCAGCAGCAGCAGCAGCAGCAGCAGCAGCAGCAGCAGCAGCAGCATGTTTAAATCTCTTCTTTAACTGCTCTATAAATATGAACACAGTCTGTAAAAGCCTTACGTTCTTGGAGGTAATGTACTCCATTCCTTTGGCCACCTGGTAGGAAAAGCTGAGGAGATCTTCAGCGTCCAGAGATAGTTCATCAATGTCATCTAGACAAAGATTACATTGTCAGCGTTAGTGAGGGAAACCAGGGATTCAATAGACTTTAATGCACCGTTGCAATGCGTGATGGGAAATGCATGGTGAGAGGTTTTCTACCTGACTGGGAAGGCCGCTCTTTCTCAGAGGGCCGCATGGGCATATATCCTGTACCAGTCACCTCTCTGCTACACAATCACAGACACACACATGCAAGTATTATATTTTGGTAATCAGTTTTTAATAGCAATTACTATTAAAAACACACACACACACACACACGCACACACATACACACCTTGTGGGCTCAGTTTGGTTCAAGACGTTGCGATAGTAACCATCACCAACTTGGGAATTGAGGAAGGAATTTCTTTTTCTGCGCAGGAAGTTGAGGAGGTCGCCATAGCAACAGTACTCAGTGATCACCAAAATTGGGCCTGGCAGGATAAAAGAGATAAAGAAGAGAGAGATAAAAAAGAAACCTCACTCACTGATTTTGAAATCACATGACAGTACACGACAATGGAAAGGAAACAGAAACTCAAAGCTCTAATGAGGAGCCAGAAAAACAGAAAAAATACAGGGCAGTGTGTGTTTACAGGCTGATCTCAGTATTTTATGTGAAAACATGTTGTACATATCTGCGTCAATATCTTCAAATTAAGTTTTTAATGCACCAAAGCATCACTACTAAAACATCTCAAGTGTTCAGTGTTTCCCAGCAATAACATCTCATGCATACTCAATTGAAATACCATTTCAATGCTGCATTATAATCGATATTGAGGGCTAGACACGTAGATAATATTGATCGACTGCACAGTAAATTTGTGACCAGTCAAAGTGCATCACGTCTTCGTATCTCACCTCATACTGACTGTCCAATATCTGATTTTTAATAAAAGGACCATATTGAATGGGCATAGCAGCAAGTCAGCGCATGGTCATATGATCATGTCTGAGCTTTCAACACAATCATCCAAACTGTGCTGTTTACCATAAAAGCAGTCAATAAATAAATGCAATAGGTTTATGGGTTCCACACCCAACAAAGCCCAGACCAAAGTTTGTTGACCGGATTGCAGCAGCTCCTCTCACCTCCAATGGTGCAAGCTCCCAGCAGGTTCACGATGTTCACGTGGTTTCCAAGGTAACTGAGAACCTTCAGCTCTGACATCAGTGCCTCCTTCTCCGTGGAGTGAGCATTGGCTGAGATGACATCATCACATCATTTATACACACATCCATTACATCAGTAAAAGTACTCATACAGCAATATAAAATTAGTCCATTAAAAGTCCTTGTCTTGATGTATTACTATTTATAACACAATCAAATTGTTAATACTGATGCAATCAATGTGTATGAACCATTTTAGTAATGTAGCTGGTAAAGGTGGAGCTGGCTTTAGCTACTTCATTAACAGTTACGTAGTTTTTAGTCCAGTTTTAAGTTCAGTGGTCGCCAACCTAAGGAGTCTTGTGAGATAACTCAGCTAACAACTCAGAGACATCTTAGGCTGTGACTACAAACACCTTTTTGTAAAGGTTCACAAGCCAAAAAGGTTGGGAACCCCAGGTTAAATCTTTGACAGTGTGTTGTATTTTAATGTTTTTCTTTCTTGTGAAATCTAAATTTGAACAATAAGTGGTAATAACAGTCATTAAATAAATGTAGTGGAGTAGGAAGTGCCCTCTGAAGTGTAGTGTAGTGCAGTAGAAGTAAAATGTAGCAAAAACTGAAATAGTCAAGTAAAGTATAGATACCTCAAAATTATACTTAAATAGCAACTTAACACCCCCTGAACATCTTGACCTTTAGTGGTTTAACTTCTCACCTTTCTGCAGTTACAGGTGTACTCCAGGACCCCAGGACAGGTGCAACAAAGCACCTCAGACCACACCTATCAGTGATGCTGGGTGTGGTCAGGAGCAGCAGCAAAACACTGCGTTTTAGCTGGGTCTTAAGTTACTCTTTAAGTACAGCACTTTATGTCAATAGTATTTTCCACCACTGCATACACCCATACAATATACTGTATGTTGTTACAGCACACAGACTCAGGGACAGACCAACAAACTTACGTTTGAGCATCTTAACAGCAACAGTTGTCACGGTATCTGCAGAGCAGAGTCCATACGCTGTGGCCCTCACTACCTTTCCAAAAGCCCCAGAGCCCAGGGTTTTACCTTCAAGAACACACACACACACACACACACACACACACACACACACACACACACACCAGTCCTTTAGCATTTCATATTTTCTCACACATACAGTATAGCTACACAGGCATGGAAACTGTCTCACCAAAGCGTAGTTTCTGTCGGGGAAACTCCCATTTGGAGTCATACGGCAGCTGGGTGGGGTCAATGTAAATGTAGTTGTTGCCATGGATACTCTCAATGACCTTCCACTGGATTTGAAACTTTGGTTTCTGTTGAAGTTTGGAGAGAAACAGAGGGCAGTGATTTTTCCCGGGATCAGTTTCCTGGGATTGTTTGTTGTATGTGACAACGTGTTTGTATAGCTCACATCTTTCGCCTTTTCCCATCGCTCTCCTATTCAATTTCAGATTACTCAGTGCACTTTAGTTGTCAGCCTGTGTCTAGACTTTCCCCTGATGATCCCACTGCGGATTTATAAACTAGTTCTCAAGGAGTCTGACTCATCTGAGTGCGATAAGAGCAGCATGCTGTGGGGGCAAATTAATGGCTCGAGGCATGATCGGGGTGTCAAAAAAGCCTTCAACTGCAGCGTGTCTCCACGCTGAATGGTTGATTGATTCATTTCAGATTCATTAGGACACATTCATATTGATTAAAAGGACATGTTTCTAGTGCTATCTGCGGAATATCGAATGTAGCACAAAAACTAGTCTGATCTCAACACGATGTTTCTAACTTTAACATACTCTCAACAAGATGGAGGCATGAGTCATTGGTAAAAGAGAGTGGGCCCTTTGCCAAGAACTATTGCAGCCATTTATTTTTATTTTTCTACGATGCAGACTGCATATCAATGGTGCTAGATGAACTTTGATTTAACACTGATGTCTATGGATTTTTAAACTAATTCATGCATTTGAATGGGATTGATGGTAATAGATTTATGTGATTTTGGAGAGATGTATTACTTTCACTGAGATTAAAACAGTTCTTCATCAAAGTAATGATATGTATGATTTAGTTCCCATCTTACCTGCATGTACTTATACAGCAGCACCAGTAGAATGAGGCTAAGTAAGATGCCAGTAGCCACCATGCCAGTAAGGAGAGGAGTGAAGAGTTTATGGGGGACAATGCGTTCTGAGAGGAAACACACACCAACAAGCCCACAATCACAAATCACATGGAGCTTTTAAGTATAAACAACATTTTACTGGTTGTTACACACACGCACACACTCACGTACACACACACGCACACACACACACACAGACAAACACAGACACAGACACAGCCGCATCCTTTCCCTCCTGAGTTAAGACAGACAGCTGCAGCAGTGGTGTTTGTTTGTGTGACGAGGATTAGCGAGTCTACACCATATAATCCCAGCCTGCATAGTCAGCATACACTAATCTTACTCAATCTGTGCCCAGTAACCACACACCTGGCCTGCACAGACACAGGGTCAATGGGTTTGTGTGTCTGTGTCTGTGTGCCTTTGTGTATGTTTACTATGTGTGTGTACTGCTGCAACAGTCTATCTGGTATGGTATAAATAAGATAATATCAATATGCAAACTTGTGTGCGTGTGTGTGTGCGTGTGTGTGTGTGCGTGCGTTACAGATTTTACAGTATCGTACCACTGATGAGGAAAAGTGTGTAGGCCTCTTCCCCCTCCGTACTCGCCACGCACTCTAGGGTGTGGTATTGTGCGTGCTCCTTGCTGACGTTCAGTCGACTCTCCACCTCACTCCTACCAAACGCAGACTCCGTCACCATGGCGACATCCGGCGCCTCCAATTGGGTGGCATTGGGCAGATGTGAGCACCTGTTGAGAGGTTATAAAGGTTATTTTCTTAATTTGTTTGATAACAGAGCAAGTTGGAGCAGTCGCACTTCACTGGCCTCATTGCAGCAGAAAATAACAGGAGAGAGAAGGACAATCTTCTCATTAATTATTTTGTTTTTACTCCTCTGTTGGTGAATTTCTACTGTTACTTCCCTTTCTTTTCTTCCCTGTCTTTTCTGTATTCCAACAATGTCAAAATGCTTTTTTTTTTTTTTTACTAAGATGCCAGGGGAACTGTTCTTCTCCATAAATTAAATGAAGATGTTTCTCATTTATGAGGTCTTAAGTCTTTCTCTGTTGCTAACAACAATAAATACAATTATCCACGATCGATAAAATGATGATATCTCTTTATTGAAATTGCTGCCAGATAATATCATGGATTATTGAAATTAAAGACTCTTAATTAAAAACAAATATGCAGAAATTGAGAATAGCCATGGTTGCCATAATGGTTTTTATCAGTAATCTTGAGATCATGAGTTAAATATCTCATTGTCTTAGGATAACAAAGTTAGAAAAAAAATATTCTTTTATATAATATATATAAATAATCCCTTTGTCTAAGAAAATGTCTCATTGTTTTACCAGGATAACAAAATACTTATCTTGTTATCACATGAGAACCACTCTGTTACCCAACATAATACATAATGATAACAACATAATTATCTGTGTATCATCATCTTTCCTGTATGATGTAAGAAATCTGACAATGAAAACACAGCAAGATAAATCCTCTTTTCATAAAAGTAGTGTGATCCATTTTCAGCATACCTCATGTGGGGCAGCTCACAGAAATACCAGCTGATTTTAGGGACCGGGTATCCTGCAGCAATGCACCGCACCTGTCCATCAACAGGCCCCTCCTGGGCGATGATAACAGGCTTACCTTGCAGAGAAAAAAGCGAGACACATATTTAACTAACATGTATAAAAAATACTACATGCTAGATACTAACGTAAGCTTCTTTAGTGTTAATCTTGATCAAAGAACGACTGCAGAACTCAAGAGCTGTACCTATACATGCTCAAACCTCTGGGAAATGGTGTTCTAACTAAATGCATGTGACAACTGAGAGTTACTTACTGTTGACGTACACATGGAACGAATGATCGACAGATGCATCCTCATGACTGGCTGAGAACTTATAGATCCCGCCTTCAGAGCCGAGAACCCTCACAAGTCTCAGCTCACTGATGTATCTAATCAGACAAACATACATTTTAGAGTGTGTATGTACACATGCACTTACAGTGGATTCCTTTTGCACACTGTGAACTTACTGTACCTGTACTTGCGGCGGTGGATAGTGATGACATGCTCTGTGGTGTTGAGGAGCCGCTTGCCATTGTAAGACCAAAACATGGAGCTGGGTGATGGATAGGCATCTAATTCTACTCTGAGGCTCAGGCTCTCTCCCTCTTTAACATCCGCCTGGACTGGACCTGGACTTCCTAACATGGTGATGAACCCCTGATCTGGAGAACAGAATAATGCATAACTATGGTGTGCGTCATTACTCTGCTCAGTACATATTCAATGTCCATTGCCTTGAAGGAGATACTTTACAGATTTGCTGTGAGTTACCTTCTTCTTTTCCTGCAACTGGTCTAGTCTACTTACATTTTAGTTAGTGATTTCTTACTGTTCCCAATGTGCCTTCCACTTATCAGTAGATATTTATGCAATAAAATGTTATTGACCATTGGTATAAAATAACTTTTTTATCATTATTTGTTTAGGGACATTTCACTGAGAGCCAAATACCTCTTTAGCAGGTATGTCCTATTCACACAATTACACACATTTACATCTGGAAGCAGCAGAGTATGAACATGTTGGGCCTCAAAAGCACAACAAATATGTAAAACCCATGACATCTGATGTTACAATCTGTAAACAGTAGCCTCGGGTGCCTACCCCTTGATGTTGTGGAAACAGTTTGTATTTACTCATAATGTTTATTTTGTCTGTTGTATGAGCAGAAAACATCCACAACCGTAACTGGAATAAAAATCATTTGGGTATATACAGTAAATCTACAAAGCTTTAATTTCAGACATTTCCTCTGGTTTATAATACCACTTACTAATTTTCAAAGTATGAAACTGAGAGGTGATAACTGAAAAAAAAATGTAGTTTTGGGTGTGAGTACTGAGCCCCACTCTTCGTACGAGTTTCTTACATCAGATTGTTGAGAATTTGACATGATTCTGGATGTTGTCAGAGCAGCGAGTCTTTCAGTCCAAACATTGCAACAGTGCAGTTTTGAGACAGTTACCTGGATCATGACCAAGAGTTTTAGGGTGAAAACTGTACATTAGGTCATTTTCAGAGACAAATGTCTCACTTTCCTGGATATAATAATAAAATAATGTTGATATAATTGTGATTTTAGGTGAGAACACTATAGAGAAATCATTATTAATCTGCTGATGTAAAAATCATAATATACTGTAATTAACTAGACTCCTACACAAATATAGCAAAATAACACTTTGTACACTAAAGGAGAACTATAATATTCGGACCACTAATAGACAAATGGACTCAGAACAAATGGAATTTAATCAGACTTTAATATGGGAGTCTGTCATTTGAACAATGTAATTTATTAACTGCATAAGTCACTTTGCTGTAAATTGTTTATGCAGTTAAGGTCACGTTTTAAGAGATTATAAAAGGTTTAATTTTCACAGCAGGCTCATGATTATCACTTAAAAGTCTGTTGCCAACATCACTCACGGCCTGACCACATTCACTGATTTAACAGTGATGAAGTGTGGAAACAGTGGAAACATTGTGTAGCACGTTGTAGGACAAACCAGTAACAATGTAGGAAGACACATAAAATGAGACTCATGTCCATGAATCTATTATCCCAGTGCATGGTGGTGGTGGGGGGGTTCCCAACACACCTACCTGTAGTCCCATAATCTGTATCATCCCTGGTTACATTAGGAGTTTGTAAGTCACAAACATATAAGAATATGTTGCAACTCTGCGTGCACACACACACACACTCACACATAAATGTGCAAATAAACCAACTGAAGCACTCACCACGGATGTCCAGCTGCAGCACTGTAGCACTGGTGCCTCTCTCGTTGTGGGCATGGCAGCGGTAGGTGCCTGAATCTGATTGGTTGACAGCTGTGATTAAGAGCGAGGTGGCTCGTTGATAACCACGTGAGCCGGACAGGATGTGCGAGGTCTGAGATTCATCAGGATGCTGCGGGACATCAGGGTCAAAGGTGAGAAGTGCGACAGGTGTAATATCACAAAATTTTGTGTCCTGTTTCAAAACATTTAGTCAAAGAAATACCAGAAACTGTCTTAAAACACATGTAATATAACTGTAATATAGAACCGTAGAATGTCATATTATTAGAAATATTACTAGCACTCAGTCTTTTCCATGGTAGCTACAGCCCTGCAAAAAATCTCACTTCAGTCTAAACATTTGGCTGTATAAATGTATAAGTAAGCCACCCATACACAGACACAGAGGAGAGGCAGTCTCTATTGCCAATCAGTCAATCTCACCGCTGTTGAAGGGAAGTCCCACTTGAGACTGAAGTCTGGGTTGACGTTGGTGGAGCTACAGGTAAGCTCAAACCGCTCCCCTTTCCTCAGGATGATGGTGTCTTTCTGGGACAGTGTGATCACTGGAGGCACTACTGGAACTGGATCAAGAAATGAAAAAGTGACATCATCATAATTTGTGAACTTGGAAAACTCATCTAAACCAGCACACGCATAAAAACTCATTTGTCTTGCTCTTGCTGTATTTGGTTCCAGGGCAGTTGCTCTTAAAAACAGTCACGGTGACACACGGGTCACTTAGGTCATGACCTTTGCCCTTCTCACTGATTTTTATTTATGAGGCTGAAATTAGTTTATTGTGTAGTATAGTATTCCTATAATTATTGTATATCGCTTTGGAAAACAGTGTGTGGTAAATGTCTTTAATCAAAATGCTGCTGAAACAAAACTTCCGACTGAAACGAAATATTACAAATAAATACCTTGTTTATATACCATCATAAAATACCCTCACATGTGTGAGACCTCTGTTTCTTTAATGGCAGGGTATGCCGCAGTGCACAAACACACACTAATGTACATTTATATTCACACAACTGTGCACACAAGTACAGTACTTGCATATGCACACATAAATTGCATGATAAATTTGCACCAATAAATCCCTGCTGACGTCACTTCAGTGGCTGTGTTTGACGAAGGCTGCAGTAATTCTATTTACACCAAACACGACCTCCTTCATGCGCCGTTACAAAGCTTTGTTCAGTATGGGACTCTAATCCCTCTGCTCCTCCCTCCCTCACGTCTCCTTTCTCTGTCCCTCTCTCCATCAGTCAAGAGGACACTACGCCCTTACCCCTCCCAGCCTGTCTGTTTGCTGTCCTCTTCCCACTGCAGTCCAGACTGAAATTCCTGATGCAGTGCAGGGACAAACAGAAACACGATCAGCTTCCACTGACGTCTGCTTAAACTGCTTTTATGGCACATTTCACTTCAGTATACCTCTTGAGAAAAAACTAGACCTAAACCTCTTCCAACATCTGCAATTTAGCTAGTTGATAGTTTCACTGCTGTCTGCTGTCTGCCAGGATGATAATGTTGTCTGATACATTATGGTCTCTAATGTAGACTTTTAGCTCTGCTAGTAGCTCTAGGGATGACAGTATCTGTCTGTCTGTAGGTCAGTAGGTCCAGTAGGGCCAGATTGAAATATCAAAACAACTATTTTATGGAGGGCCATGACACTTTGTCCAGTCCTCCTGACTTTGTAATCCCTTGACATTACCTCTTCTGCCGCCCTAAAGTCAAAATTTGGTTTATGACTAAATACCTGCAAAGCTAATGACATTTAAGTTGTTTCTTCTTTTAAATATCGTTGTTTTTAAATGATGGTTCTCTGTCTTGTAAACCTCATTTCAACAACCTTGTCAAAAATCTTGGATTTTATTTCACAAACAAACATTTTGTTTTTCTTTTAATGCAAGAAAACTTTTGGTATCTTCTATGAGCTGAGTTGACATGGTTTATCACAGTGCCTTAAGATTTGCCAGTGTTTGGACTCATAACTATAGGTTCTGTTCTTTGATTGGATGTCTGTCTCTTGCTTAACTCACTGGCTTTTCTTTACAAAGCCATTTTAAAGTTGCTTCCGCCCATCTTGTGGGTCTTTATTAGTCCTGTTAGTGGTTTATGGTATGGTCTGAGATCTCAGAACTCTTTCCTATTCAATGTCCCAAAGACTGAACTTGGGAAAAGAGCATTCAGGTTTGCTGCTCCTGCTGCCTGGAATGAAATTCAGATAGATTTCAGACTTAAGGAGAAATTTGAAATATTAGTTTTTAGAGAACTGGAATCTGTCATTGGATATTGTCATTGTTTTTTAACTGCTCCAGTGGTGCCCTTCTGATTTTACTTAAACATTATTATTTTAATAAATAATGCCAATTTAATGTGAATGTGTGACTGTGTTCTTAATTGTCTATGACTATATGTTATTAGTGCTGCTGTCTTGGCCAGGTCTCTCTTGAAAATGAGATCTGGAATCTGAATGGGACCTTACCGGAAACTAAATTGAAATTAAACCAGCCTTAGCTCTACTTTGTGTTTACTCTTAATTAGCAAATGCTGGAATGCTAACATACTCAATTAACACACACTTTACACATGCTAAAGAACATTAATAAAAATCTGCATATACAAACCAACTTCATATATGATTTTTCATTCCTCCACACAGAGTATATACTTTGACACCAGTATTGGGACATTTACATTACGGTTCCCAAAGCATTAGCAAAGGCAAGTGCTTTGGCTTTACCTTCCACTGAATAATCACTCAGAGCAAAGAGCTGCTTTTAGGCTGAAAAACAAACTATCCCTTGTGACTTCACACAGACCTTGCAGACACGCCTTTTTCTTCCCAAACAAATTTTCTGTAAAGATGACTGAAGCCTTTCCCTTGCTTATTTCTCTCTCCATCACCTTTTAGCTTAATTATCTCCCAATGATAAATCTGGTAAAGCTATGCCACATAGAGAACCACGAAACAGTAGTATGAAATTAAGCAACATGAATAATATTTTTGAGAATAAAATTATTACAAATCTCCCTTGTCCATCAAATCTCTTGCTTACCAAGTCGCACATCCACAGTGTATTGGGTAGACGTCACTTTGAGTCCACCAAGTTGTCCCACACATACGTAACAGCCCTCATATTCCTTTCTCACGTTGCTGATGATGACGCCTCGCTGGAGGTTGCTCTGGTAACTCATACCAAAGGGCAAAGGCCGTCCATCACAGGTCTCTAAGGCCAGGAGAGTGACCTCAGGGTCGGTCACAAGACAGGGGATGGTGCAGTTTTCACCTGCACGCACCAGAATGACGTTCACCATGGTGCGCTGGAAGGCATTCGGAGGGTCTGAGAAAATGAAAGAGAGCGTGAGATTTGGATTAATAGCTGTTAATCTAAGACCCCCCCACCCCCCATCATCATCAACAACCTACCTTTCACATAAACATAGATGGAGCTGTGCTCCAGTGTGCTGTTGTTGACACACACATAACGACCCATGTGGAAGGCCTGCACAGATGCCACTTTGACATAAGCCACTCCACCCTCCTCCACCTCTCCCTCCAGCCTGCGAGCCCTCTCCCGCTGCCACCTCAAGCTGGATGGGGTGCCAGGCGTTGTGGCATTGTCATGGCAACGCAGCTCCAGCTTCCCCCTCTTGGGAACCACTATGTGAGGCCCGCTCGGCGAGATGACTGGCTCGCACCACACTGGAACAGAGGGGAACAGTATGGTTGAGGTATGGTGGGCCTGGATGCTATTTCTGAAGGCTGCGGTGGGTAAAGCTGTTTGGGTAAAGCTCCAGTGCAGATGGATAAATCAATGAAAAGAGCAAAAACATTACAAAGTGGAGCAGTGGAGCTGATTAGACTATAGTCTGATCTATAAAAAGTCAAAAAATAATGAAAAATGCTTATCAAAATTTACTAAAGAGGCTTTAACAAAACAGTGATTGGTATTTTTGGTTAAAAACCGACTTACGTGATAAATGTACTATCAAAGCTGTTTTGAAGATTTCAAGTTGCAGATTATTTTTCTTTCAACCAACTAATCAATTACTAAACTACTCACTTCAGTTTTAGAGTAGAGGGTAAAACAGAACAGAGTGCCTAATGTGATGGTTAAATAGGATGGTATGATTGGCACAGAGCCCCTTAAGACGGAGTGCTATCTAACCACCATGGTGCAATTGAACAATCAATAATTATGAGCTGTCTACCCGCTGAGTAATCATGCATTAAAGGCCCATAAATCCATTCCCTTAAGATGAGTAAACTAAACTAACATTTTCATCTCAGTTTAACCCCCTCCCAAGTTTTTTTTCTTTCCATTTTTTTTTTTTTCATTTTTCCACATGATAGGAGCCATTTGAAAAGCAGGGGTTTCATGTGACTGTTGTGCCTTTAGGCCTGGCAAAGCTGAGAAAGCAGGGAGGAGAAGCATGTGGATGCAGATATGCTCCCTTCTAAAATACCAGTTCCTGTGTTTTTGCAGGCTGTAAGTGCACGTATCATGGCTAACATCTGTACCAATTTGTGTTTTGCAGTCATGGGTATAGGTTTCATTTGAACATTGGGTGGACTCATTAACCAGGTGGTCTTCGGTTCCCTCATTTCCTGCATTCTATGCAGAAATGTAAAATCCGGGGCAACAGATAACAATTCAAAAATAATGGAGTAGCTTGTCTGCTGCTGTCTTAGGTAGCAAGCTTTTATAGCAAGGCAGCATTACCTTAAGATTAGTGAACAAACCAACAAACAACATTTCTAAAAGTAAACTTGAAAATCATTAGCTAGTGGCTCACAACTTACTTTGGTTTGATACGTTTTAAGAAAAAATGTGCTAATATTGGACCTCCTCCTCCTCCCTGTCCTTTCTGGCTCCTCCATGGTTAACACCTGCCACTGTGTGTATGTGTGTGTGTGTGTGTGTGTGTGTGTGTATGTGTGTGTGGTTCCAGGTTGAACTTTTGTTGTTAACATGTTTACACAGTCACATCATGGGGACTTGTCTTCCTTCTGGAGACAAAAAGCAAGTCCCCATAACATACCTATTACACATATTACAATTTATGTGAAGACGTGTTTACATCGTTGGTTACTCAAGGACTGCAGTAGGTAGGGTAAGGTTAGAGTAAGTTTCCAGGAATTTAAGGTAAGTCAATGTTATGTCCTCAGAAGTCATGGAGACAGGGCTGTGTGTGTGTGTGTGTGTGTATGTGATTGTATTAGCTCATAATTTCATATTCATATTTTGGGAGTAAAAAAAAAAAGATTCCGCTGAAGAAAAAGGACCCATCCCTGTCAGAGGCATTGTTGCATCTGTAGCATTGGAGGGTAAAAATGAAAGTGTTCTGCAGCCCCCCCCCCCCCCCCCCCCCCCCCCCCCCCGTGAAATCTACGCCTATGTTTGCAGTTGAGTTCCGAGAGTCATCAGAGTGAGAAAGGGGTTGAACACGAAACCCGAGGCTGTTATGTGACTAAAGGCTAAGAAGCTTTCATCACAACAGTCAGTTGTCAGTTGCTAGATGTCAGGGGGCCGCGGGGCTGCAGGGCGTGTTGGTGTTTCAAGATGTGCTTCTTTGTTTCTTTTGCTGCTGAGCTAAGGCGCACAACCTAATCCCTTTTATTCTGGTGGGATAAATAATTGATCGTCCTCAACACAGCCACACACACACGCACACACACACACACACACACACACACACACACCTGTTGCCTGCCAGAAGACGCCAAAGGCATCCTTTACTGTACCCTGACGCACAGTTATGCAAATGAGCCCTGATATGATCTGCAAACTTGAGCTGACAGGTTGAAGGGGCTGCACCGCTCCACGCCACTTCGCCACGTTTGTCCCAAACTGTGTGGAGACTGTGTCTACAGGCTCCTCAGCAGAAACACGTACACATGACACGATGATACAGGCCGTTTCTCCTCGGCTGTTTCCACTTGAATTCGGTCTAATTAAAGGCGGAGAGACTTTAAATAGTGTCACTATAAAATAATGGGGGGGGGGGGGGGGGGGGGGGGCTATATAGCGAACTATATACCAAGGGATTAATACAGTATTTTATCTATCTATCTATCTATCTATCTATCTATCTATCTATCTATGTAGCCTATCTAGGACTATGATAGCATTAAAAAAAAATAACAATATGAAACTGTTGTGAGGTAGAGATACACTGAGGTCACTTTAAAGTCCTTATTGAGAACACAGACACGCCACGAGTCACTGAAGCAATACTGACACAACATCACAAGGATTTCTGTAAGGTTGGAGTGCTTTTACTTACCTGTTAGTGGCACTAAAAGAAAATGCGAGGCAATAACAACCCAGCAGCGCCTCATGATCAGGCTGTTTCGAAGCCTTTTACTCTGCTCCGGGCGTTTCAACCGCAAGAATAACCATCCTGAGATTTTGTTGTTTTTTTTTTAAAAAAACAAAAAAACAAAAAACCAAAAACAAAAAAACACCAGATCCCAGGATCACATCCAGCGCTCTACCGCAGCGCAGGTCCCGCCACCGTTAACGAGCGCACAGCACGATGATGGTTTGGATCGCGACTCCCCCCCTGATGGAGTTCACCGGAGCTTAAAGACACAGTGCAGCGCCTCTCCTCCCTGCGCTGGATGCCTGCCACTCCTTTCTGCCCCGCATTGGCTGGAGACTGGCCAAGATGATGAGTCGGTCATTACCGGGAAAAAAAAAAAAAAAAAAAATACGGCTCTTTTCAAGCTACCTTCACCGTTTCCTACGCAGTCATTGCGAGGAAAAAAAATGAATAAATAAATAAATAAAGAAAGAAGTCATCCAATATTGAAAGTGCTGATTAACAAACAAGACAAGATTGGCTGCTGCTCTGTCCGTCAAGCTCGCCGTAAATAGCCAATTTCATCACAAACACTATGATAAAGTTTTTTTTATTTACTTATTTTTTTTTTTTTATGGCAACTGACAGCCTCCTCTCACACTTCTGGTTGTGATGATGGCAGCTCGCACTTGGCAGGAGTTTCCCTGCAGAGGCTCATTCAGTCTGTGATGCGCTCCATAGTCTCACGTTTCACAGCTCTAATCACCATTATCTTAGTGGTCTCACTTTTCCCAGATTTCATCATGTTTATATCCTATAGGAATCAGTACTCATTCTGTGGTGGTGGTGGTGGTAGTGATGTGCACAGCAAGCTTTTTTTTTTTTTTCCAGGCAGCATTTGATGTAACCGCACTTTCCCCCATTCCGACGGAGCAGAAAATGAAAGGTTCGCATCCACAATCACAGTCAATCAAGTCCGTCCTAAAACAACACTCTGGTGCCCATGTGTGGATAGGAACAGGTGTTGCTTACTGTAATCGTTCCTCCTGTTCATACTAGCCAGTAATTACTATCCAGGGCTTGCAATAAAAGTCATAGGAGACAAAATAATGCATTTCATACTATGGAGGCCTTATATTAGCCTCAGATAAAATTTGAATACATTTTTGCACAAATTGAAAACTTGTCTATGTCACAAACCCTGCAAAGGCTGCACTATAGGCTGTTTTAACAACATCAGGAAGTACTTAAATGAGGCTATACCAAAAATGATTAACAGAGGAAGCTAAAACCAATCTGTGGTTGACTTTTCAAATTAATTTTGGTGCTCCAATTTGCCATTTAAGCCTCTTAATTTGCTTTAAGCCTTGGCCAGCTCTGCATGTTTATATGTGGGTGTGTGTTTGCACAGCTATGGTTATGTGAATTGGTTTTGTGTGTGTTTCATCTCTTGGTCTGTGCGTTTGTGTTTCTGTTGCTCCAGAGAAAAATGTGAGAGTACACAGGGATCATTGTGGGTTTTTTTTTTTTTTTTTTAACGCACATGATTAATCTCTCACTGCAACGCCCTACAGCTGTTTATGCTTTTCTAGGCACATGATGGCAGAATAAGGCTAAACAAACTAGAACAGAGTCAGAACATCACATTTATTGATTTTTAAAAAAAAAAACATTATCCATTAAATATCACCAGGATAGAGGAATAACCGTAGGGGAAAGCCATTCAGCCTGGCGCTCAGCTTCAGCAGAACCTTTTCAGTTTTCTTCCTTATGTCTATGCAAAGAGGAGCCAACTTCCTGCATTTTAATACTGATAAGTGGAACCATAGTTCAGATAGATATAGTCCTTGGGGGAGGTTGGTCATTGTTATAACACCACCCTTTTTCCAGGGAAATTCTGACAAAGAGTTTTTGTGGGGGGTAGACTGAAGGTGGGCTTATAATAAAATAATCTGAAATAAGAACTCTTTGGGGAGTGGGGTTGATGGGGATGGAGGGATGGGGTTGAGTGAGAAGAGGGCAGTAGCAGCCCAACCATGTGCTCGAGAAAAATGTTTTTGTAGACCCACTCTGATGCCTCTGAGGGTTATTTCATATTTGCACCACAAAAAAGGTTTTGTTGTTTCTCTCCCGGAATTGGGTCGACTTCAAAATGCGGTCGCACATCTGATATAAAAGTTCATAGGGACGTGCAGCGCTCAACCCAAAATGTATCGTACTGATCTGATAAGTAAAATGAAGGAGGAACAGTTGAATATTTGGGGAAATAGGCGTATTCACTTTCTTGCTGAGACACATTAAGACACAGTGTTTTGCCTTTTGCCTTAACCGACAGATTAACCAAACTTTTCACCTTCACCATCCAGTTGGCGTTGGAGACCCTCTTTTTTAATATTCTGCGTTCAGACAAAGGAAACCTGCACCTCAGGGTGTCAAAGTACAATACACCTGTTCACCAGCCCACAGTCCAGCTGCCCATATGCTCTATGAAGATGTCACTGTGTTTGTTTGTGTGTGAATGTGCGTCAAGCCGGATCATCCATATGTCTACTGTCCACTGAGTTCACGTGTCATATGAGCAGTTTATATGCCTTTCCCTATTTCATTATTCATCACTGAGGTGAGTGTCTATAGCAGATCTGGGCTGACTCACTGTGACTTGGTGCGTGCGCATGTGTGTGTGTGTGTGTGTGTGTGTGTGTGTGTGTGTGTGTGTGTGTGTGGACCCACAGTATGACTAACTCAGTGCTTTTAGACAGATGAGGACAGCGGTCTCACAGAGGGCAGTGGAGGTTTTATACAAGAAAAATAGCCACTTAGATTAGATTACGTAATGAAAAACATTCCTCCCTCCCTCCCTCTCTCTCTCCCTCTCTTTCTATCTCTCTCTCATTCTCTTTCCCCTTTCCCTTTACCCCCTCCCTCCTCTCTTTCTCTCTGCCCTCCTTTACAGTGACGCACACGCACACACACACACACACACATCCTAACTCAATCACCTACAAATGGAGCTATCTTCACACCCTCAGGCAGGCACGTACGTACACTTTATTTGCCTGTGGGCACAAAACCACACAAGATGGATAGAAAAACACACACACACACACGTACACACACACACATATACACACATGCACACACACGTGGACACACATTTCAACTAAAAGCATACCTCATTGTTTCTCCTTTGGATGATTGGCCAAATGCTCAGTATAACCTTTTTCTCCTGATGCAATCCAACACTTGTCTCTGTCTGCTGACTGGACGTTATAAACCTGATATCTGTGTCCATTTGTCTTTCTTCTCCTTTAATACAGTCAGTGTAGTGAAGGTTTTTTTTTAACCCACTCTGTGTGGTTGTTAAGTGTCCATCCATGATTCAGTTGTGGTGTTTCTCATATCAATTATGACCCATTGAACAAATTGGACTAAGAGCTGGGTTAGAGAGAAAAAACACTTCCTCAGAGGAGCATGGTAAGGCCTTAGATTCACTTTGATGGAATTTACTTTGACTGAATCCAGTAGTGCAGCATTGCAGCTGATGCCATTTCCCTTATTTGCAACCCTAAAGGAATAGTTCCATAATTTGGGAAATATGCTCATCTGCTTTCTGGTGGGGAGTTATGTGGAAGACAGGTACCGGTTTCGTGTATGTTTGTTTTTGTGATCTGTTCAAAAACCAAAGTACAAACATGACAGTTTTCGGTTTTTTGGGCAGTTATGTGCCGCACCAATTCTTGGCCAGGCACAGTAACTTCCTGGAGTCCCTGCTGGTTGCCTAGCAACTGCTCAGAGCCAAGAAGTAGTCCGGTAAATAACACCCTATAAAACCATGTCTTTTTACACTTTGGTTTTTGTTCAGATTAAATAAATGAAATAAAACATTTTAATTCTTGAGCTTTAGAGGGGCTGGTAGGCTGTTTTGAAAGACAGAGCCAGGCTAAAGTTGTTTGCAGTCTTAATGCTAAGCTAAGCTGACCGGCTGCTGGCTATAGCTTCATATTTAACAGACACACGAGAATGGCACGAATCTGGTCATCTACCTCTTCACCTTAAATCTACTAGGCATATTTCCTCAAATGTACAATTTTGCTTTAAACATATAATATCATATTGGAAATTCTATGTTACCTGTGTAAACTCTTTTGCGATTAAATGCTGGTGCCAAACATCACAACAAAGTCAATTATTTCTAATCTCAAATCTTAATTGTACATCATCAGAAAAACTACGTTCTCTATGCACATTTGCAACAATTGTCTCATATATCTGAGGCTTCATCTTTAAAAATAAGTGTTTATTTTAAGAACAGATGGATCTTTGTCCTGCAAAACAATGAAGCAGACACTGCCATGTTAAACTGTCATGGATGGCACCACACTCTTGAGATAACCATATGTTTGATCCAAAGAGATGATGTGGATTGAAAATGTGCCAAGGCACATACAGTATCTGAGTAAGCTAATATCAGCGTGTGTAATTACTGATAGCCCAATGATCGCCCTCTGTCTGGATAAACCTGATTAGCATCGACTAGGCTGTAAGCTGCCCTAATCCACCGTAAGGAGAGAGGGATGGACGCAGGGACGGAAGGAGGGAGCCAACAAGAGACAGAGACAGACAGGATAATACAGAGGTGCAAGAGGAAAGAAATGAAAAGGGAGGGAGGGGGGGAAAGAGAAGCAGCAAAATACGTCACAGCCCGAGGGAGAACCAGAGGAACAGAACTGAACTCCTTCCAAAGCTGTCTCCTCTTTTGATTTTTATTTATCATCTTTTTTGTACGGTCTTCTTCAAAAGAAGTGGAGAGATGAGGGGATGGGAATGTGATTGGGTTAAAAGGTGGGCTAAAAGACAGAAAGGAGTAACAGAGATTGAAAAAGAGACGAGGTTGAGGGAGACAGTGAATGAAATAAACGTGATTCCCATGATCAGTTTAACTGAGAGCCCATTAGCATCCCTCTCTCTCCCTCCCGTTTCCCTCTGTGTATGTGTGTGTTTAAGTGTGTGTGAAGGTGCATACAGAGAAGCTCACACAAATGATGTGATACAGTAGATGACTTGTGATATGAACCCTGGTGTGGTTCTCACATGCAGACAAAAATCAATGTACTCACAAATATAACGTTAGCCCTCTCTTTCTGTCTCTCTTTCTCTTTGTGAGGATTTACAGGTTCCCTAATTAATTCAATTTCAGCATCAAATACACCAAATTACGTGTGAATGTTGTCCACGCTTCTGCATAATCACCACAGTAAAGAACTGATAATAGCTAAAGAGGTGGTGAACAGAGAGAATGAGAGAATCCACAGATTTGCTTGTCATTTACTGACAAAGTCAAAGTGGCCCCACTTAACTGGTCAAATGCCATAAATGCATTAACAATCCTCTTTGCATTAACAGGCAGCTTCTTGTGCAAACAGAACCACAGCAGCAATCAAAAGACTGTTCACTGATGATGAGTCTGCAACTGCTGTTTATGTCAGAAACTTACAGAAGGATGGACTTTTTAATAATTTAATAATTTGTACTTTACTTGAGTAACTACGCATGATGTTACTTTTTACATCATGCGTATATATATATATATATATATATATATATATATATATAAATGAAGTTAATGCTTGGATAGAACGATATGGCAAAATATCTAAGATGATGCAAGCTAGGAGGTCAGAAGAAAAAACTTTTTGCATAGTCAAGGTTTGCAACTGAGGAAAAATGACTCCTAAACTATGGAATAAACAATCAACTCTTTTAAAATACAGCTAAAAACATTCATTTGTAATTGTTTGGATTATTTGTGTTTTTTTTTTAAAGTGGGCTACTTTATCTCATTTACTCCTGTTTAACATTGTACTATTTCATTAGTTTATCCAATGTTCTCTGTTTAAGTGTTTTATATAACTGGATTATAAATACAATATGGATGCATTAATGTTGCAGCTGGTGAACATGGGGCTATACTACATCATCTTTTGCATTACAAATAGACAAATAGACTAAAGCAGTCAAGTAAGTGCGGTGGTGTGAAATGCACAATATTTGCCTCCAAATTGCATTGCAGTAGGAGTATAAAGTAGCATGTAAAGTATATGTGGACACAACTGCGCTTGTACTATTGTATGTTGCGCAGCCCAGTCCATTGTTTGAACATCTTCTATCATTCCCCATCCTTGTTGCAGAGTCCCTGCGTATGTGTCAAGGACAGGTGCCCTCAATTTGACCATCATGTGACTTTCCACATAAAATCCACATGACAAAAATAAATACTGGACGTAGAGAGGTGTTTCTTGTCCTCCAGGGGGCGCTGCTGTGTTCCAGGAACTAAGACTTTGACCTTAGCGGGACGCCAACAATCTCTTCCGGGCCAACGCCGAATCGCAGAGGCTGGAGATGAATCCATGAAGTCATAAATTCTTATTCGTACTCGCGTTTCCCGGCTGAAGGGAGAAGTTGCGCGTGTATATCTACATCTAGGAGCTTTGTTGAACATTGTTCTCGTCGAAGCCGCTGTGGGTTCACGGCTCCGTGATAGCTGAACATGTCTGCGGAGGAAGCGGACAAAACAACCACCACTGATGCCAGCGCTGGAGATGAGGAGGAGGAATGGCTGTATGGAGGTAAAAAAAAACAACAAAAAAAACAAAAACAACAACAGCAGCAGGTTAAAACTCAAAACTCCTCCTGACCGACACTGACGTGAATCAGAGGCTCATCTCTGTCCTAATGGACTGCTGACTGACAGCGCTGTCTGTTAGTGCGAGAAGATCAGAGACTTAGCCTGGAAGCTAAGCTAACAGCTAGCAGCGGCTTTTGCAGCTTTATGAATTGGTGCAAAAATATGTAAAGCTGTTTCTATTCTCCCTCTCGCTCACTGTAGGATTTTCAGCATTGATTAAACATTAACAGCTAATGGCCTCTGGATAGGGATGAAATAAAACTTGTTTTAATTTGCTTTATTTTAGATGAATCTGAGAGCAAAGACGAGGATGAAGAAGCCAAACTGAATGCTGCAGTCAGGTAACTAACATCTATACACGCCCGAACAAACAGCCTAAAATTCACATAAAAGTTTTACAAAGACACCTGTTCACAACCAAAAGGGGGGAGTTGGTGTTCACAGGAAGAAAACAGTTAAAAATGTAAAAGAATAAAAGCATTTTCTTAGATCCACAGAAACCTATACTAATGTACATCACATTACAGCATATTACTATCATTGTACATTGTATATTCAGTACATGTTATAGTGAATGTTTGTGTATTTTAGTAAGTGTTAATGATTTTGCCTTTCAGTTTTAGTTATTTCTTGCCTACCTCGTGTTTTCGTGAAAATGTGAAGTAGCCGCTCTCTCTGTTTATCTGACTGAAAAAGCACACTTAGATTCGACGCTAGACCAACAGTCGACTGATTTAGTTAACAGTAAAAGAAAATAAGCATTGACTGTATTTCTAATCACAGAAAATAAAGGCCTGCTCTGCTGTGTTTACAGATATTTCAGGTGTAAGTAACCCTGTAAGAGCACCAGAAGAAATAACTTTGACATAGTTGTTGCCTGGTAGCAAGCTGTAGCTTTTTATCCTGTCGTACATTTCCATCGTGATTATGTTTTTAAATCAGAGAAAGTAGAGAGAGTGTAAACAAATATAGGGACTACAACCTAACATGGAGATACTGGTATGAAAGACATTTTATACCTTGTGTTTATAAGCTTCTCAAGCACTGGTAAAAAGGAAATTGTCACTTGATGTGCACACCTGAGATATATATATATATATATATATATATATATATATATAGCAATTCATCCTGTGCCTCTGATTCTTTCATTTGCATTGCTTGAGGATATATGCTGTCTGTAGTTTGAAGGAACTTTATATCTAATGGTTCATTGTGTCCACAGTGCACCTGCTGATGCTTCCACAGAGGATGCTGCTGCACATGCTACAGGAAATGGAGTGGCCTCTGAGGTAGGTAGCTTACATGCACACGGTCAGTACATGTACCATTGTGTGCTTTGTTTTTTTTTTTTTGTTAGTACACACAGACTTACCTGCCAGTTTTGGGATCTTAGGCCACAGGTGAAGGAGCAGGTGAAGATGTGGATAGCGACAGTGACAGTGATGATGATGATGACGATGTCCGGGTGACCATTGGAGACATCAAAACTGGAGCCCCACAATACACGTAGGTTTCAGTCAAAGTGTTGCATTTTGCAGCTTATTGAGTCAGCCTTACTAGCCACATGCACTGGCCGGCTAGTTAGAATAAGTTAGAAGTGAGATGGAACTAGAAGTTTGCAATTACTGACTTGAAGCGATAAAGAAGCTTACCTTAATATTTTCATGTTTTCATGTTGGGTGTGTTTTCCTACCTGATGCGTTAAAAAAACGCTAAGCTCTCAGAATCTGTCTGTCTTTTCAGATTTCCAACTAGAAGTTTGATGTCCAAATAAAATGATATTACATTTGCAAAATTATGTTTCCAACACTGTGGTTTTCAGATACTTTTCATGAATCGTCTCAGAACATTGTTAACACACCATATCCCACTATGAGCCATATGGAGAACAGCAGTGTGAACTTGCCCCCAGTTTAAACTGTATGAGCTTACAGTATTTTGGTGTATTGACATGATACTCAGAACTCACATTTCTTGTCCATTTGAAAGACAGAGCATGTTGACATGTTGGCGTGCAACATTTTCACCTAAATGAAAAAGAAAGAAAAAGACATTAGCAGATAAAAGTGTTTTCTGTCATAGATGCAGTGTATATGGTAACTTTAACCCAGAGTGGACCTTGTAGTATCACTGACAGGGACACTGTGTCTTTTTTCCCTCCTAGACCTTATGGAGCTCCTCCTGTAAATCTCAACATAAAGACAACAGGCTCCAGACCTTATGGACAAGGTATCACTCTGTTCTTAAAACTGCTCTCCTTTTCTATTTTTAAAAATTTTTCCTGACAACTTTGACTAACAATTGTTTTTTCTTCTTTGTATTATTTTGCATTGTTCTCTTCAAAACACCCATAATGTAAATATTATACAAAGAGAGTAGTGAATGGTTTAAACAAAATGTATGTGATGTGTGTGCTGTTTATTTTTAGTGGCCACAAAGCTGAAGGGAGTGGATCTCGACGCTCCTGGAAACATTAATGGGGTTCCAGTGCTGGAGGTGGACATGGAATCCTTTGAAGAGAAACCCTGGAGAAAGCCAGGTCTGTGTTTGTGTGTGCAGCTCAAATTCCCAAAACAAAAACAACTGTAAAATGCTTCACTGTTTCTATAGGCACACCAGTTATGTGCATTTGCAGGGATCTTTGGTGACACTGATAAAGACGAGTCATGTCAAGCATGCACAGTATTTCACAAGTGTTTTTTTTTTTTTTGGCTGTGTAGGAGCGGATCTGTCAGACTACTTCAATTATGGCTTCAATGAAGACACGTGGAAGGCTTACTGTGAAAAACAGAAGAGGCTGCGTATGGGTCTGGAGGTTTCAACTGTCGGCTCAGTGACAAGCAAAATCACTGTGAGAAACTTTGCTGCTCACATTTTCCTTGTTCCTTTGTTTCTTTCAATTCCCTCCACGTTTCACCAGCTGTTTTGTTCATAAGCCTCTCACTATATCTACTTCACTGCTCTGTCTTAGGTACAGCAAGGCAGGACAGGCAATGAGAAAGACATATCCAGTTTACCTGTTCACACCTCGAAGCCAGACTTCACATCTCCTGTCAGCCTGTATAAGTCTGCCGTCAGTCAGGTCACCAGGTAACGCTTCTGCTTTTATCTTCACTTTTGAACAAAATCTGCGAATAAAACACACATCCAGTTTCCTCGAGAAGTGCACAGTAGGTAAGCCAACAATGTGTCTAGGCAGTGGAGGGCTGGATGAAGTACTACATTAGCACTACATACAATTAACTGTCCATCTCAAGAAGAAGGGATACATTTTAGCCATGGCTGGTCTGTGTGGCAGCAAAAGTTGATTATTTTAGAGGAAACTGCACAGCAAAAGAAAAAAAAAATCATTCAAATGCAACATACTTAGACATTCACAAAAACTCACATGGCCAACTCCAGGTTCATCAGCTTCCCTGTGGTTAAAATAGGTCACCCTCCCACGGGCTGTATGTGTGTGTTTGTGTGTTAGGGCCAATGTTACTCTCATCTCCTTTACCCCTGTCCTTTGTCTCAAAATGGTAGGATCTCTCCCCCTCAGTGGACTGGCCCGCCTGCTCAGGACATGTCCTATTATACGTAAGTGGGCATGGCCTTGTCCCGACAAGGTTAAATGGGCCTGATGGGAAATGTGTAGATTTTAAAAACAAGGGGGCCTGGTGTTTTTCTTGACCATGAAATGTGACCACAGAAAAACTCCTGGTGCTACTTCCAAGGCCCCATAGATGCTTTCTTTTTCACCCAAGTGTTTTCCTTTTGGGCTGGTTGATGTGCATGTGTCATGTTGTAGAAAGTTTTAAAAGGGAAATAGAATGTCATCATGTTAGCTAAATGCAACTCTGACACATTTGCAGTTTTGGTGGCCCGTTGATAAATGTGAGAATTGCTTCAAACTAAACTGTAATTTTATAGCGATTGGACGAATCATTTATTCAGCATTGCAGCGTTTTTTTCTATGTTTAAGTTAAGACCTCAACTTTTTTTTGTAAATGATAAAACCCTTTAAAGTCCATGAAACATCCATACCTCCCTTAACAAGACACATTTTTAATTGGTATGTTGAGGTAGGACTTAACACAGTGAAACTTGAAATTTGAAACCAGTGGGAGATCAGTTAGAGAACCGGATGTGGTTTGATTTAATAGGATGTGGTCAAAGTCAAAATGTTAGAAAACTTCAAAGTTAAGGTTTTATTGACTAATATTTTTAGAAACACAAAATGGTAAGTGATGTCCTAAAAGATTCATTGTCTTTTTCTTGGACTTCTTGGTTGATTTTGACTCTTGTTCTGATCACTGACCAGACCTAGAAAATAACTAAAAATGTGGTTTTCATCAGAGCTAGACCTATAAATTAGCCAAGCTGATATATTTAGGGTTTTTCCATTAGCCCAGGTTGGTCCACTTTAGCCAAGCTGTGCCGAGCTTAGCCAAAATGACATGTTTCTACCAACACCCCCACTGCAGGTGATAGCCAAACTGTGCTGCTGTGGTCCTGCTCAGCAGCAGGGCCGACCATGGCCAACTCTTGGTGGTCAAACCCCCTTAGCTGAGAAGAAAGCTCTGGTTTAAAAATCTCTCTGTGTTCAGCTCGCAGTATTTTTGTAGCTTCTTCCTATTGGAGTTTAGGTTCACTCCTGTGTTCCCGTTTTGTTCTTTCAGATGTCAGCCTTGTTTTACTGCTTACTGATCACCATCAGTGGTATCACAGCTGTGTTAATTTACTGCTGATACAAACTGAACCTTTCATGCTGTTGTAGCTTCTCCTTAAAAGGACCAGTGGGATACTTTTATTATGCTTCCACGGACAGCCGTTTTTAAGTTGTCCATCTGTCTGTCCTCTTCTCATGAACACAATATCTCAGATTTGGCACAAATGATTTCGATTTTAGTAGTCATAGGTCACTGTGACATCACAAAGAACATTTTTGGCCATAACTCCATACTGTAATTATGACACATTTTAACACAAATGTCCAACAGGATAAAATGATGAAGCAGTAATAATTTATTTCCAAATACTCAAAGATCAACTTCACTGTGACATCACAACATTCTGAAGAAACACTTTTTCTTACAGTTATTCAAATCCATAACTCAGGGATAGAAAGGAGTTCATGACCACGTTTGACATTTGGTTGGACACTGAACTGGTGACTGTGTAGATCTTCTGTGCTGCCAGGTTGAAGATGTGTGTGAAGCATCCATGTTTTAGAATTTGTAGCTTCTTTGCAGCAGCATCCATAGTTGAAGCACATCGTCACAACTTTGTTCTATCAGAATCAGCTCTTTAGGCCAGGCATGTGAGCACATACAAGGTATTTGACTCTGTTTTTTGTTTCTCTCAGTGAACTTAGACACTACACTTACACAATAGACGTATAACAGAACAAGAATAACAAAGCTTAACAATGTCAAGGCAAATCAATTTTATTTATATATCGCTATATCACAAAAAGCCTCTAGGGGCTTCACATCTGTATAGCAAACGACAAACATGGATGTAAACTGCAACTTGTCTGGTTGGTGGAGGCAACCGTGAGGCAGTAATTCTAGTTGTGAAGAAGTTATAGGTAATGCAATGTGCCAGAGCTCTTTTAGCATTGAGATAAACTTTACCTTGCTGTACGGTGCAGTGGAAAAACAATCAAACTGCACCAACTGCTCATGGCTGTTTACAGCATGACCACACACGCACAATGGAAAAACCCTAACTAGCAGATATTAGGTTATTGCAGATAAATGAGGTTTGAGATCGTATAGAAACAGTGTCACCATTACATAGTTTGTCCAACAGACAGCACTGACAAGAGGATTTGTGCATTGTGAAATGCTCTGCTAGGTATGTATATTGGTTTTAATCATGTTGGATATATAGTTTGTGTAATGTTTTATTAATGATCATATTTGCTTATAGTATGTGTGGAAACAGACAGTGTGTATGTGGATGTGTCATTTATTTTGGACTCCGATCAGTGGCTTAATATTTATTTTTGCTATTATTTTACCAGGAAGCCGAGTGGTACCATAGATGTGATTGGTGGACAGACGGCCACCATCAGCAGGGTTGAAGGGCGACGCAGACACAACCTAGAGGGGAACAATATCCAGGTAGACAGAAGCAACAAGAGTGGTCACTCTGAATGAAAAAAGAAATCTCTAAGTGATGTTAGATGTGTTTTTCTCTCTCTCTTTCTCTCACTAAACTACAGTGACAGTTTTAACAAACTGCTTTAAGTGTGTGTTCTCATCTCTACCTCTTCTCCCTTTTGTTCTGCAGGTGATCTCTGAACACTCCACGTCAGACGCCGAGCCCACCCCAGCTAAGATACCCACCTTCTTCCCCCCTGGACCACTTCCTCCAAACATACCCCCACCTCCATTTCTTCCTCCACCACCGAACGTCAGCACTGCACCTCCACTCATCCCCCCACCCAGTAAGTTCATCGTCATCATTGTTTTCTTTCTCAGCTGGCCTCTTTGTGTATTCAGCTTTAAGGAACCATCCATTTTATCTTTCTCCCTCGTAGGGTTGCCCATTACTGTCCCTCCTCCTGGTTTTCCTCCTCCACCTAGTGGGCCCCCTCCTGCTATTATCCCCACTATGGACAGGTAACACACAAGCACACAAGAAAGCTAGAGCTGAAGCTACAGATATCTTTTAAAATTCAACATAAGTACAGTAGTTAAGGTTATAATGAAACAGGATCAACAATTTCTAACTTGGACTGGAGGTTGTACAGTCAAATGTATATTTAAATTTAATAACTTCTAAAGTTGTATACCAGGGAGTTAAAAGTTAGGGGTCTGTGTCATTCATTGAGAAAAGTGTTTCTTAAGAGTGATGCCCAGACTCACTACATTTCTTCTTAATACTGGGTTTTTCCCGGACTAAAAATTGTTGATCTGACCCATGTCAAGAGTTTAACCCTTTTACAACCACGGGAATCACCGGTGACACCGCGGCGCATGTGTATTTCAAATTACCGTAACTCCTCCTGAATTAGATTTTTGCATTCTCAGAAATGTTCAATCTGCACTTTTCAAGAATTTATAAAAAGAAAGTTGAAGAAAATCCAATTCCGTTTTTGTCCTTTTCTTCTTACAACACACAGTTTTAGGTATTTAATTACATAAGAATGGTAAATACTTGACAGATTTTGAAAGTTCTACTTCTCCTGGAAAAAGGGTGTACCGTATTTTCCGGGCTATAAGGCGCACTTAAAAGCCTTTAATTTTCTCAAAAAACGACAGTGCGCCTTATAATCCGGAGCGCCTTATATATGGATTAATTCTGGTTGTGCTTACTGACCTTGAAGCGATTTTGTGTGGTACACGGCGCTCACGGCGCTCTGTCAAAATGTTTTAGTACGACTTTGGTAAACTACAAAGCCGCACCGCTTGCAGCATTACGGCTATCGTAGTCAGGAGCGTCGCGGAGTAATACATACTGTGCTTCACCATAATATTACAGTGTGTGTGTATAAGGACCTATAAGGAGTTATTGTGAATACGCTAACGTTTGATTTAGCGGTATCAGACTGTGTTTTTTTACGTGTTACAACTGGACAATGTTGAGAGTTATTGTGAACGCGTTTAATAAAGTTTGACTTATCTGACTGTCTTGTTTCGCTTAATGCGCCTTATAGTCCGGTGCGCCTTATATATGAAAAAAGTTCGAAAATAGACCATTCATTGACAGTGCGCCTTATAATCCAGTGCGCCCTATAGTGTGGAAAATACGGTAAATTATTTACACATAGGGCATTTTTTGACACAATTATTGACAAAAATAGACAAAAAAGACCAGGCATTTTAATAAATATATCTATTATTATGGTGCTAAAAGGGTTAAAGTCATGTTTGCCTTCTTCGCAAAGTTGCATAAGCATACATAAACCTTACAACCCTAGACTTAATGCATAAACAGACACAGACTCACACACACGTGTGCTATCTGTAACATGTTGCCTTTCATCTGTCTCTGCAGTGGCCACCCTGGAGGTTATGATGGGCGCTCTGTTCCTCCATACCCGTTCCCTCAAGGTAGAGCGCTTGACAACATAATCTGATTTTCTAACCCTAGCAACACAACAAATGCCACAACTTCATTTCAGCCCATTAACAAGCCATGAGAAGCCATGTAGGGGATCTGTTATGATATGTTTGGAAAATAATAACCTAACGTGTTGAGGACGGCTCATACATGTAGAGATAAAGCCTTGTTTCTGACAGATTAAGAAAGATAAGCAAGTCTGTATTTCCTGTTATTTACAGTTGTTTAAAAGTGCACATATCCATATGTTTATCATAATTTGACAGATATCTCTGTGACAAAGTGACAACCAAGTTCTGACTCTTTGCCTCCTCAGGTGCTTACCCTCCACCCATGGCTGGAGGTGTGCCTCCTCCATGGCCCCCAATGATGGACAACTCTAAACCCTGGGACTACTATTCCCGTCGAGATGACAAGAGGGACAAGGACAGAGAGAGGCCCAGGGAGAGGACACATGAGCGGGAGAGAGAAAGGGAGCACAGTCCTTCAGCTATGAGCTACACCAGGTGAGACAAATACACGCACAAAGGCACACACATTTCCCCTGCTGGAGGGTGACTTAACTGGCGTTTATGAAGCCACCAAATATGAGGAACAGGGTGATGGGCAGTGTTTTTAAAGGAATGCTGCTTTGATTTTTAAACAGTGTTTGCTGAGGAATATACTAATCTGATTCGCCGGACAAGTATCATGCTGATCCTCTTGATATTGGCCCTGATGTGACAGGTCCACATTAACTACAGTGTTTTGTCAGCATCATTGTAAAATAGTTTCTACTACTAGTTGCACACATTCTGTCACGACAGCCTGTCAACCCAGTTTTTAGTCCCATAGATGTACCTGGTCTCATGTTTCCTAAATAGAATTCTTATAAGTTTCACACAGTATACAGATTTTAATTGAAGGGAACTGCTAATATCTGATACCAGGTACTTAGTATCAGTAGATATCTTGAGTTGAGGTGTTATAGAATAGGTATTATTAAAGGAAAAAGTTGGACTGGTGCATCCTTGTTTTTTTTGTCTTCAGCATTTTAAGCTTTGATGTTGTTGTGTGTCTTTGTGTGTCTTTGTGTGTGTGTGTGCGCATACCCACACACACAGACTGATAAAGCATTTGTTGATTTTCCATTTAATTAGAGCTTGTTTGGTATGCATGTAAACATAACTTATTTAAGTCAAAGCTCTTTCCAAATTTCGTAGTGACGAGGAGCGGTATCGTTACCGTGAGTACCAGGAGCGTGGTTACGGAGAGCGCCATCGCGACCGGTCGAGCCGAGAGAAAGAGGAAAGACACAGAGAGAGGCGGCACCGAGAGAAAGAGGAGGGACGCCACAAGTCTTCTCGCAGGTATATGAACACTCATGCAGTTTTTCTCTTAGACCACCTGATCATTTGCTAAACCCCTACCCAGAAAAGCAATTCTCCAAGTTATAGCTTAGCAACTCTAAAAAGGCACAGGGAACTTGTCAAGATTTGAATTTGAGACTCTCTCTCCACAAGAGTTTCCAAAACTGAAACCTCAACAACAAGTGTAAGGAAAGGATGTAGCTGTGTTTAAAATGACTTAAATCATCTGCTCTAACACAAGATGCAAACTTGCTTGCTCGCTGCAGTAATCTAGTGTTACTTCCAAGTCTTAATGTAGTTACGTAGTCGTACTTTCAAAGCCAAGGAGCACTTAATTAATTAACTCATTAGTTTCCAGGGATCCAGGTTACTTTAAAAAAGGCCACTTTCACAACCAGGCAGTCTACTGTGAAGTATGTGAAGTATGATACTGGAGCATCTCTGTCCTGCTTGTTATTAGATTTGGTTAATTGTCAACCTTAATGTTACAATTTTTCCTCACACAAACACTACCTAACCCTACAGTGCAGACCAAGAACGTGCACTTTATCTTTGTTTTAAAACAATTCAGCTGGAGTGGGTGATTCTACCAACTCGTGGATAATGTTCGCTGAATTAGTTAACCAACTATGGCTTGTTGTTTCAAAAGTTACTTAGAATTTTTCTGTGGTAAATCTGCCGTTGTTATCACTGTAAACTGCAAATGTGCCACACGAGAGCAGAAAGGTTGATAGGTGAACCAACAAAGGCCTAGTAACAGCAACTATAGAGGAAGGTGCTGAAGAAATGGTCAATTGACAAATGGTATATTTCTGTACATTACATCATAATATTTTCTGTTTTTCTTATTTGCCTCTTTTCCACCTTGTCTCAACCTTTGTCTCCTACTACACATCTGTTCTTGTTGTTATTGGTACCATTCTGTCTCTCTGTCATTCTCCTCTCCCTTTTGCCTCTTCTCCATTTCACTTTACCTTCCATTTTTTTTCACCCATTGATCTTCTTGTGTTTCCCTTCTTCCCTTTTATCTCCCCCTCCCTTTCTTGTCTTCCCTCCCTGCTGTTTATTCTCCTTCTGATCTCTTCCCTTTTACCTCTTGGATTCCCCCCCTTACCTCCTCTGCCCTTTCTCACTTTGTCCTTCTCCTTCCATTAGCAGCAGCAGCAGGAGGAGGCACGACAGCGAGGAGGGCGACAGCCATCGGAGGCACAAACACAAGAAGAGCAAGAGGAGCAAGGAGGGCAAAGAGGCCAGCGAGGAGATCAGCGCAGACCAAGAGAACCAGGAGGCCATGGAGTAGCGATCGCCATCTCCTGTCTTTTCCCTCTCCATCTGTCTGTCTCCATTCCGGTCTGTCCCTCCGTGTCTCCCACCAAGATGAGAAAGAAGGAAAGAGAGGAGATGAGCGCAGACCAACAAAACCAGAAAGTCTCAGAGTGATGGATGTGTCCCATCACTCCCCTCTCCATCAGTCTCCATCCTCCCTCCTGTCATTCATTCTCCCCATCACTTCAGATGGAGAGTGGATGGAGCACAGGAGGTGATGAAGGAAGGATGGTCACCAGCTGACATTAGGCAGAGCATCAATCTTCAACCACCTTCTTCCTCTCTCAGCTTTTCCCTCAGAGCACTGCTGTGACAATGAGGTCATGCTCAGATTTCACTGTACAGTCAGGGAGAACAGCAGAATTTGCTCTTTTTCTGTCATTTGGTTTGTTTGTTGTTCTTTTGTTCTTGTCCTGAATGAAGACACCTGTAGAGAGCTGTCAGTTTAAGTTCAATTAAAAAACACTTTTGATAAAATGGTTATTTGTGGCTGTTTTGAAATAAATAGTCCAATAATTCTTCAGTTTCAGGATTTCTACCCATAATGTTTTTTTTATTTAAATCAGCTGTGGGGTCTGAATTATTTCAATGACTAAAATCTTCAAATCATCATCCACTCAAAAATGTATTTTTTGTTACTTCTCTTGGATGTTTGAGCTTCACTGTGCGGAATAATGTGTGTACAGAGTTTTTCTGTGCTCACATTAAATTAGTTTAACACATGTACATACTAGCAACATGAAACCTTCAGTGAATGGACACAGACGGGACCTTTCACTGAAGTAGGACACATCTTGCATCCAGCAGTTAAACTTTTTGCAATGACAGATAATTTCTAAACTAGGTAACTGGAAAAACACATCACACAAGTTATCACTCCAAGCATAAATGTTTTTGTGTCTAAACATATCTGGGAAAGATTTTAACAAAATCCCACAACGAAATGCATTGATGTCATTTCTTTTTGAATTTGGCTTTAGAAAAAAAACATGCTTTTGATGAGTTGCTGCTGCTGTGAATGCGTAAGGTGTCACATGACATGTTTCCTGCACGTGCACATCCAGACAGCTGTTTTGTTACATAACAGCTGTGTGATTTCAACATGATTGCAAAGGCTGGGGTTATCAGCAAGTGAGGACAAAGCCCAAGTGACCTTCAAATCAATATTTGACTTGAAAATACTGCTGTCCTTGGGGATTTGGACTCATGGCCTCGGTATTTATAAACACACTCAAACACACACAACCATCACCATATGCATCACGTGGAAGTAATTATATATATATAGTAATAATATATCTGATTAAGTGTGCTTTTATGCCCGTTCTATCAGGTGATCATCTTATTTAATGTGTTGTCACAGATTAAACTACCCAACAGTGTACAATATAAACTAGCACCTCATCAACCAGCTGCAACATCAACATGCTGCTTACATGTTCATGCATCAAGATTAACACTGTAATAGTTTGACAAAATGATGCCAGCTAAAGGTGGATTAACCACCTTTTCACGCTGTCTTCATCAGTAGATTAGGACAGCAGGGGTGTATCACTACTTTCTTTAAGTATTCAATATTTAATAGCTGTTACCTTTACTATGTTGTGATTCATTATCTGTTTATACACCATCATTCACTTACAGTATGGGTGTCCACAGGGGGAGTTATAGTTACTGACAATTACATTTTTATACACTAACATCTGCTTACAACTAAATTATATTATAAACCATTTATTTAATTGTTATACTGCTTATAAATACTTAGTAGGGGGCGTTTAAGGAAAGTATTACAGATTATACTGACATGAGAAGTTTGAGAACTTTTATTTCTCATGTATATTTTTGCTTTGTGGTATTGCTCCTAAATGATTGGAATACTTCTACCATCAGTGGCTCTGGCTGCAAGAGTAAAAGAAGGCCTGTATTGGCACATAAGTGACTTTGATAGACAGGAGAGTTACTTTTTCTATTGGAAACAACACAACACAAAATCTGTTGATGACATGAAAGCAGGGGAAACAGTAAACCTTTTTTGTACTGGTTGTGTGTGTTAGTGAGTGTCAATAACAGATTAGAGAGGATTGTCAGAGATTATCTAAATATATTAACATACATACTATGTAGCCTCTACAAAGTTTCCTGTTGTATGTGATTGGATCAAAATTCCTCAAGCAGGTCAAAGTCTCCCCTCTCCCTCCTCCCTGGGTTGTTTGCTTTGGTTATATCACAAAATAGTGACTATGTGCTGCTGAGATGCATGTGCGGGAAAGACCGCTGATGCGAAGATTGTGCCCGGCAGTGAAGTGATATACCTGAGGACAAAATACAAGCAGCGTGTGGGGGACAAACAGGGAGAGACATACAAGAGTCACAGAAGGAAAGGAAAGGAAAAAACCAAAAAAACAAGAACAGAGCCATCTGGAGGATGAAGTGTGTTGCTGTTGTTGCATGGCTGAGCCTTCTCTCACTGGGACACTGTGCTCCTGTGAGCAGCTGTGATAGTTTGGTAAAACCAATAACTATCAGCAATGAAGAAGTAAGTGGTCAACTGCTTTACTTCTGCATCTGTAGTCTCACCCTGCCAGAATAAGACATAGTGATCTCTGTTTATTTGGAAATATGCAAACAGTTTGTTGTTTTTTATAAATATTTAAAATTATAAATATAGTTAGATTAAATGCAAAGATAGATGGGAGCTTTGTAAGTGCAGTGCATAAGTAGAAGTAAAGGCCAAGTCAGTGTGTCTGCTGATCATCTCTTGTATAAGGCTGAACAGCTTATTAAACTTGGGTGACTGAACTGAATATGAGAGAGACAAGAGGAAACACAGCCAGTGTGTGTCAGCAATAAAAATGGCTGGTCATGTTAGGAAAAACAATTTCAAATGTGACTTCTGTAACTTTGTATCACTGAAACATGCAGAAACCCCTTCAGTGTGTCAAAGGCTGAAAAGGGTTATGATGTTAAAAGCCTATAAAAAAAACTCTGCCTTTCCAAAGGCAATCTGAGACAGCAGTAACCTGTGATGCAACAACTCCTCTTTCCTTTCAAATTTACCAAAATGAACAAATTTATTTGCCCCAGCAATGAAAAGTTGGCAAATACTTTCAGATGACATTTTATATATAGATGAGAGGATGGTTTGTAGAAAGTGAATCTCATTTTTTAAATTCAGCAACCCTGCTGTGCACAGGCTGAAGGATTTATGCTTGAATTATTTAAGTGGGTGTGTACTAGTTTAACACTGTCTCCGTTTACCCCAAAACTGCAACATTCTCTTCTGAAAAAGTCTTATGGCTTATGGGAATGTATACAGACCAGACCTCAAATTACAGTTGTGTAAATTAAAGCTGTACCAAATTTCTATATGGCATCATATAGATAGGGTACCATTGATGTGTACCATTTACGTTTAATTTAGTTTAAAAAAAAACAAAAAATACATGTCTCAGAAATCTTTCATGACCTCACAACAGGTCTGCCCAAAGGTTGAGAAACGCAAATATTCTTTGCTGTGTCTGTGTGCTCCAGATGTTGGGTAGGTGGCTGTACATCGGGGGGAGCTCTGACCTCCCAGGAAGCCGCTCCCTGGGCCACCTGCTGACCAGTGCCTGGCTAAACATCACAGCAACCACCCAGAGCAACATCCTCAATCTCATCCAGACTCAGAGAATGTAAATCCCCTCCCACACTATCACACCACAGCACTGATAGAGGGAGATAAGGCCTCTCCATCCAATACGCATCTCACAGGAAACTTTCTAAAGAGTTCTGATGGTTAATGGGTTTTTACAAACCACATTTCCAGTCTGGACCACATGACAACACAGAGGTGGAGGAACTTTTCTTGTAACGACTAGATATAACGATATTTTGTGAATGCAATATTCTTGCACTAAATATATTTGCTTGGAGCAAGACTGGCAGCTTACAATTAATTGCATATTTTATGCATATAAACATGCACCATTAGCATTTTGCGGAGCTGCCGTTTAAGTCCAGAACTTTGTCTAGCATCTTCAAACTAATGTCTGTCTACAGATAAGCAAAGGTGTTTATCCACATATATCTACCCTCACTCACATCTTTATCTCTCTCACTCTCTCGCTCTCCCTGTGTGTGTGTCTGTGTGTGTGTGTGTGTGAGAGAGAGAGAGAGTATCCACTGATAATCTAAAATATTGATTATATCAGCCAAAAGTATCTAGTATCTAGCCAGACCGTCAGGATAGTGTGTTCTGATGCAACCTTTATTTTCTTCTTCACAGATATGGCGAATGTTCGAGCTTAACGTATAATGTGACCTTTGAAAACAGCGCAATGTTAATTGGTAAGTGAGGAGGAGCCATCATGTGAGCAATATCCTTAAACCTGAATTCAAACACACACAATTTTCTGTGATTTCCTGTTTGTGTTTGCATGTATTTTTTTTTACAGAGCAACCATTCTACCTCAAAGAAGTCTATCTCAAGACTGACTGCTCGGACTGTCTGGTTGTCTATGAAGAAGTTATCTCTGGCAAAGACACTTTCACCAGTCTTCTGCTTTTCAGTAAGAAATACTCACCTATCAGTCTTGAAGTACCGAACTTGACAATTAATGAACACAAGAAAGCAAATCACAATTTTTCTCTTGAAATTACTTTAAACCAGGCAGCTGCTATTGTGTGAATTCAGTATGCATATGTGCATTTTACATTTTAAGCTGGATTTTGGGCATAAAACTCCAATGGGTGGAGGATTAACTGATAAAGTGTATTTTTTTAGTTTAACCTAAAATCAGAACTCAGAAGTCATTATTTCCAGGCAGGGGAAAGACGGTCTCACCTCTCGCTCTGGAGACGCTCAAGAAACAAGCAGAATGTCTCCACATGCCGCCACCCATAATTATAGACCCAAACTACGGTGAGATTTTTAACTAATTTTCTTGTCTCCACATACTGTACCTCGAATATATCACACATTGGTTTGTTTTGTAACTTATTTGTAATGCATATGTATATGTATATATATATATGTACACAGAAATCTGTCCAGACGACATCGAACCCTCAGAGGGGCTGAGTGCCCTCAACTCCTTACTAGAGGCCAAGATGGGACATCGAGTTGCAAGACTTCTGGATACTCTCTTTGATATGTTTGTGAACTGATTTAGACTTTGTTTTGATTTGTGTCATAAGCCATTTTAAATGAGTAAGTATATATATATATATATACATGTATAAGTAATTAAGGAATTTTAATGAAATTGAATGTAAGAACGTATTTTGTTATTGTTATAATTCATGGTGCAAATGCCATTATCATTATAATACACCTGTCTACCTAGTGATTGTGGAGACAGAGGATAAAAAAACTCCAAGAATGTCATTGTCATATGCTACCACTGCGTTTCCAATAATAAAAAATAAATACAAAACAAACCTAGTTGCACTCCTCCTCTTCTTGGAACTCATCAGTCACAGCTTCAGGCAGGTGGCGGAGAAAGTTGCTCTACCCTGTGCCTCTAGATTCATTAAAAATCCTCCAGCAGAAGTGGGCTGGATGCTTGTCCTCTGACTTGCACTAAAACGCCTCCACCACACAGACTCATTCTTCCCGGGGTATCATCCTCTTGCTGGTGTCCCCTCATCATCATTAGGTTTTGGCCTTTTGTGTGTCATTATCACGACAGTGCCTCGTCCTGTCAGGAAGGATTTCATAGTTGAAATTGCTTCTTGGCAGTGTCCTTTGAGATCTGGGAGCTGGCAGGAGGTTTGTAAGGACAGGGTTGACACCATCAAGTATCTCAGTGGCTGTGGCATCTGTGAATTCAGGTGAAATCCTTACAAGGATATCTGCATGATGATCATGAGCTGCATGATATTAAAGTCTGACTGAAAGAGCTCTCCACACTACCCTGGACGTCACAGAAAAACTCAGTCAACTGCTCGCAGAAAATGGGGCTCTGCAGGATGATGGTGCCAGACGTGATGGATAGCTGAGCACTGACTGCAAGGCAATTTTAATGACTGAGTCTGAGATGAACTTAAACACATCCTCACATGTCAATCAAATGCTCAGTGGTTTCCTGAGGGAAACACAGTACGCCCATCCTGTGGGTCCTCAGCGTCTGCAGGTCTCACTTGAAGAGGCTTAATAAATACTTTTTCCAGACCGAATGACGTTAGCTGCTTAGTTCACAATGAACATGATGCTGTTATGCCATTAAATGTCAAAAATGGTTGATCTTCTGCAAAAGTACTGCAAGAATGAGTCCTAATATCCAGAAATAAGTTAGCATGTTCGCACCTCTGGTTACTCGTCTATGGTTGATGTCAGATGCCTAATATAAGGACTATTATATACAAGCTCAAGTTCTCATTTCAAGTTTCATTCTATGACATAAGATACATCAGTAAATACCCCAGCCACGAATTTTCAGGCTTCACTGTGTCTTAAAAAGGTGATTACTAAAAAGTGGCTAAATAAGACTACAGAGGTTGTCAGGCGCGTGAAACATCATCATTAATATTTAGTGAGAGAATAATGGCGTGTATGTATGTATGTTTACACTAATCCATTTCAATATACCTCCCCTTTACTTGCCAGTTTATTAGGTCCACCTCGATACAGCTAATGTAATGTACTAGAATGGCCCTGCAAAAAATCTGAGCTCTGCAAAGTTATAATGTTAATTTTTCTATGTAATCTATTTTGATTTAAAAACTCTTTATACAACAGCAAACTATTATTTTGTTATCTATTATTTGATATATTATAACTACACTATTATGTTTATTTACAGTAGCTATACCAAGTAAACTGCCAAGTCTGTATAGAAATTGGCAGACAGGTTAAAAGAAAAGCATAATGATTAGACAAATGCACAAAGCTAGAGAAGCATGGCAGCATGGCACATTTCCTCTCCAGCCCGCACCGCAACCTGCAGATTGCAGAACGTGCAGAGTGCAGCCAGGTACGCTTCTCCTGGCTCTTCTCTGATAGATCTCCTCCTCAGTTGGGCAGCCTCCTCTTTTTTGGGTGCATGCAGAATTCAGTATTTATATACTCTGGTTTTGCCTAAAATGACTGGGTATTTCTTCCAACACTGGCTTTCTCCACCTTTCAACCAGATTGCAACACAAGTGTAAACAACTGAGGACTCTGTGTGGGATGAGCCTCTGATCTTCACTGCATCAGTTTTAGCTTGAAGAAGGGACAGTGAGCTTCAAACTGCGATCAGTGCAGCACACACAGGTTCAAGATCTTTGTTTAAGCAGATGTGGCGAGCTATGATGGGGTCTCTTTATGTTGCTGTGGCTGTGCTCAGTCTTCTGTCCGTTGGACAGTCAGCTCCTGTGACAAGCTGCGACAGTCTCATCCAACCTTTTGAAATCCAAGGAAGAGACCAAGTAAGACGCTCTCTCATTTCACTTGTGACCAGTCTTTTGCACTCTCACTGAAAAAATCTCACAGTCTATTAATGTGACCATGTGTCATTTTACACAACTGAGAGAGACACCGTCTGTTGCAGCTGCTGGGAAGATGGACGTACATAGCAGAAAGCACGAACATAACTGGATCCAAATTGCTGACGAAGATGTTTGTGGAGAGCGCCTGGAGCAGAATCACCGCTGCTAATGAGAGTGATGCTGTCAATCATTATCAGGCTCAAAAAATGTAATTTCAAGCTTAAATTCAAGGATTGTTCTTTGAGTTCACATTTTAACCCAAACCACAGTAGTGTAGAGCCAAAAGTCTTGTATTTTTCAGTGAGCAATTTCACTCTTTTTGTTTATTTTTTCATTTTTATTTGTGAAAGGTTCGGCCGATGCTTCACACTCAGTATTAAGTTGACCCTGAAAAACAGCACTCTGTCTATGGGTGAGTGGTATTGATGGAACTTGCTGTTCAAACATTTTGACTGACTATGTAACTGCACCAAGAAATTTGGACTTTGTGTCCAGCGTTGCAACAGCACTTTGTGTATGTGTTGATATCTATGTGTATGTTTTTGTGTGTGTGTGTGTGTGTCCAGAGCAACCTTACACTGCTTTTGCCAACCTACTGAGTACTGGCTGCGCCGACTGCCTTGTTTTATACTCAAAATTCACCAGTGGAGGAAACATGTACAGCGGTGTCCAGCTCCTAAGTAAGACGAAAGACATACAGACTGACAAAATGTAGTCTCTTGTGTCTGTTTTCGGCTAATCCAGTGAATTCAATTCCTGACAAATCATGGTACTTCATTAAACTCATGCAAAAATCCTGTAAATCCAATAATGTCATGAAACAATGGTGGCCTAATACAAGCAGAGATATTAAGCGACCTTGGTATACACAGTACAACTAAATCTTTTCATATTTTATCATTTCACCACAGTGGTGGAAATTAACTTAATACTCTTTTCAAGTACTTTTACTTTTGATACTTTAAGTGCATTTTACTGATAAAGGAATATGAATAAATATAAATTAACTGATAAATTTACTTAAGTAGGATTTCTCAGAGCTTTTACTTGTAATGGAATATTATTTACATTAATGAATTGGCACTTTTACTTAAGAAAGGATCTGAATACTGTGTCTCACAATATCATTATACTTCCCAGCTGTGAGTCAGACCATTCACAAATTTACTCTTAACTGAAAACTAGAATAAGATTATGTATATTGTAGACATAGCAGCTCTGTAACATGGTAAAAGTGGTGCCTTTACCTAAATGCTAATAAGACTGTTTACATTCTGATGTAGGAAAGTTAGGGGATCACCGGTGTTATTATCATCCAGACACCACAAATGCCAAAATCTCATTGCAATCCATTGTAGACAGACCAACAGTACCATCCACTACTACTACTAGTGGACAGTTAGAAGTTAAATTTAATCTGTCTCCTTGTGTTTTAATCTCTGAAGTTACTTGGATGGCCCTGCCTAAACACAGTGGCACTGTATAGCTCATTTACATACACTTACTGTCCCTCTCTCAGGCAGGAGAAATAAGGTGTCTTATGCTGAGCAACAAGAGTTTATGAAGCAGGTAGAGTGTCTGAACCTACCACCACCTGCTATCCTGGACCCAGAAAAAGGTAAAAACTATTACATGTGTCATGAGGCTGCAAGGGTTTAAAGATATTTTCCTCCAGTATATCCACTGAAATGTTTGATGCTTGATGATCTCAAAACAGGCTACAACTATTCTTTAGATTTACCACGGGAGTTAAATTTATATTAGATAACATTAAATTACACAAACGTGATCTAAAAGGTAAAGCCTACATTACCCCTCTTTAAACCTACTTTAATATGACAGTGTGTGAATGGTTGGTGTCAAACAAAGCTGAATATATTTAAACTTTGTGTGTACATGAAGTTGTTGTGTGTACATGAAACGCTCTTTCTTCTGGAATAAATGAAATCAGTCCTTAATTCTCTACTTCACAGGCTTTTGCCCAGATGAGTCTCCCTCTGAGGACACAGAGACCATTGATCTTACCAATGTCTTTAATAACATGGGCTCTGAAGTTGCCTATCTATTTGACAAACTTATGAGCAGTGCAGATGGACTGAATAAGCTTGTCAAATTGATCTCCAGCAGTGACATAGCTGAATTAAAACAAAATTAACATTGTTGAGTGTCATGACATGCTTACATAATGAAGATGCCATGTCTGTGGGTGTTCTTCCAATAAAAAATTGGATACCTTATGTATATGAAGTGTGACTACTGTTCTTCTGTGTCTTTTATTATGTTTTTTTTTTTAAAGTATCTATCATCAAATCTCATTTTTCTTTACAGTCATTCACATGTAAACCCTTCAGGGTGTTCGAACAAAAACATGTGAATGTGCTTGTGCTTGTGCATTTTTTATTACATTGGAAATTGCAGTCCTAGTTACCAGAAGAGCCCTTCTTTCAGTTTACGTAATGCATCACCGGTCTCTAATAGGTTTTCTACAAGTGTTTAGTGTTTAGTTTAGTTTTGACCTTGTTAATGAATAAGAATTCAGCATTTCATTGATAAAAGGTGGTAAAATTTACCTGTGATGAGATTTGAAATCAATGATGTCAGTGACATCAGTAATACTGGGTGGCATTAGTAAGTGCTGGTACAGTATTTTAATGTTAATGTTAATGTACTTTAGAAAAAGTAAACTTTTGAATTTCAGACTCTTATCCTATCATATTCATTTTCTGAATAAGTCGGTGAATTTCTACCTCTCTCCACCTTTGAAATCAGATTACAACATGTAATCAAATTATGGCATTTCATGTGGGATGAGCCTGTGAACTAAGGCTGACACAATCAGTGTGAGAACCATGTTGGTGTTTGTTCATGTTGCTGTCTAATGTCAAATCTATGTCTTAACAATTTATCCAATTATTTCATTTAAGTCTAATAATCTAAACCACAGTCATTTCAATATTCAGGCTCTTCTGTTTCTACATTTTTGGTTCTACTTGGGAAAGGTTGGGCCTCTGTGCCGGAGTCATAAGTAAGCTGACCTTGGAAAATAACACTCTCCAACCAGGTGAGTAGGCTAATATATTATCATATCTAATTTCTCTCATTAACATCATCTGTTACTATGCCAGGGGGCGCCATAGGGTAACTTGCAGGTGTCAATTTGATAAACTCATTCATCTTACCAATAATGACTCAAAAGTTAAAACATCCTTTCATCTATTGTTCAGTGATTGTTCATGGACTAGAATCTCAAAGGTGTCTGTCCAGGTGTTTGTTTGTAACCTTAGGCCATAGCTTTGGGAGAAGAATAAAAACAGTAGGTGTGGGACACAGCTGCTGTAGCACGACTTGTATGAAGTAGGATATATAAGTGACTTTGATTCTTCAAATAAACAATAATTGAGTTTGAGGTGCTTATATTTTATTCTTTCCAAAGCATGTTCCCCAATCTTAATTCTCCAGTTTGCTCTGACTTAAACCAAGGGAGAGTCCTTAACACCCCTGACAACTTTGTTAAGATTGTGAGGGTGAGGTTTGATCAGATTTGATCGACAGTTAAGAAACAGCCAGTGAACTGTCATAAGAATCTGAAGAGATTAGATAAGCAAGAGTTAGATCAAAGGTACTGTAAAAATAAGTTAGTACTGTAACAAAGAAACTGGATTCACAAAAATATAGATTAACTGTCATATTTAGATCAATATTAAGTTCTCAATGGAAGTACAACACAGTCATTAATCTAATAAATATACATATAAAAGTGAAAGAAAAAATACACACCAGTTAGCACAGTAACAGCTGGCCCAAATAAAGGTAGGACAGGATGCCCATGGAGTGTAGATGTAGATGAAGTAGAGCCAGCAGCTTGATGGTGAAAACCAGAGTCTAACTGGACAGCCTGGTGGTAAGTGATGGGGAGGAGGTGGGTTGTGCAATATAAGGTCTGAAAGGCCAGGGACTAATTTGCTTGGGGGAATGATAGCATGTTTATGCAGAACCTCATTATTCATAGTAAAAAGCTAGTTGACAAAATACATTTTCATTTAACAATGTGGGATGTATGACCATTAAGGGGAAAGGAGGTGTCTAGAATAGGTTCAAACACTGATCATGGAGACATATTGGGACAATTAGATGCTGATGGAAGTGAGCAAAGTGACCAAAATACTACTGTAGAATTCATTGAAGTTAACAAATCTAATGCCAGTAATACCTCTTAAAGCTTTCCTTTCTGTGCCACAGCCATAACCAACATCAGGTGGCACCAATCAGGTGGGTGCCAACAAATTAATGAAATATGCAGTTCAAATATTTTTTCTGGCATACCTACACAAACAGACTGGAACTATGTGTCAATTCAATTTGTGTGTGTATCTGTGTGTGTGTGTGTGTGTGTGTGTGTGTGCTTGTCAGAGGTTGTTTTTTGTAGATTGTCTGAAATAAACCTACTGAATACTCTGTCCAGACTGTCTTCTCAGGACGAAGAATTGAGTAGTCCTCTCCTGAGTGAGATAATAATAATAATAATTATTATATAATAAAGTATTTGTGCATAAGAATTTCTGTATACCACAAAATCAGTGTCAATCAATGTGAACAGAGACCAGAAGATTTAAGTGTCGCATATCCAAACATTTCTACTGTGTATAAAATACTGCACTTTAAAAATCTTTATTTCATATTTCTGCACTGGATACAGTGTAATTCTATATTTTTCCTATCTCTCAGGCAAAAGAAGGACTGTGACTGACTCTGAGCTGGAAGTTTAAGAAGCAGGGAGAGTGTCTGAACCTATAGCACAGACTTTGATTCGGAACACAGACGGAAGTATGACTATAGGCTAAAGTATCTGAATCCTTTTTAGCCTTAAGTAATGCAATGACTGAAGCTACTTAGTAATTGTGATAACTAAACAGAACCATGTTAGACCCACAGGAATGTGCATTCACTAATTCATGCTATCCAGAATCTCCTATATGAAATTAATGAAAGGAATTTACACTTTCCTTGTCTTATAGGTGTTTGTCCAGAGTCCCCCTTTGAAGAAACAGATGGAATGGATTTCTTTGTCAATAGACAGAAGTCAGACCTTCAAAACACAGTTGACATGATTGTCAGCAGTGAAGGTGGACAAGCCAATTTCCTTGAATTGCTCTCTGAGATATGTTTAAAAAAAAAGATTAACTGCACAGAGGCTGTCTCTGAGAATTCTCTGAGTTAATTTGGTCAGCAAAGTCATTACATGAATAATGAAATGATATATGACTGTGGTCTCAGTTTGTAGAAATGTATTCCTTCCCACAGTACCTCTTCAAAAACACACAAGCAACTAGCTGCTGCTTATTTTCGCTGGCAGGTCACAGCTCAATCAGTTCTCAGCCAACAACTGTAGTGACCTGTTAAGCAATAAGAGAATTACCCTTTGTAAAATGATCACTGAAAATGTGGGATTCTGATTGGCTAGCAGGAGTCCATTAATTTCTTTTAATGTGCAGCATAACCCAACATCTCTGACGCAGATGGGTGTGTTGCATTACAATTTGCAATGGGCCAACGGTAATGACAGCAGGGTTTGGAGCTTTCCTGGTTTTGTGTGATTTAGTTAGCAGTTTGATTCCATTATAACTGTGGTATGTTCACATAGGTATTGAAATGGAAGCGTTAGTTAAGGGGAAACTCCAATTTAGTACTGAACTTCCATAAAGCTGATCAACGAGCGAGAGACATACTGAAAGCAAAAGTCGAAGCAACAGAGAATGTGATATCCTGACCTTTGGTCCCTCTTATGACTCAAACACTAAAATCAGTGGATCCATGCAACTTTCTCACATCTTTTATAAGAGAGACAACCTAATAATAGGTTATTAGGTTGCTCACATCTTTGAAACACCACAACCTCACTTAATCATGAAGGCTTTCAGATTAAAACTTTTAAATTTCAAGACTATCTGATATTACTTTACAACAACTAGATTTGCCTGTTCTTGTGTTAATATTTTTAGCCATGCTTGCAACATGGCTCTGTATCGTTCCATCACTTTGGTCTACACTGAAATGTAACCGTAAATGCATATGCCTTGTTCTTCCAGTGTAGGGTGACTGTTGAGTTTTTACCTGAGGGGTTTGCGCTTTGGTGTTGGGTCATGTTTGGAAGTTGTGTCAGCTCTATGATGTTTTAGTGTGGGACTCTCTCCTTGTGGGAACTGCCCACTACTCAGTAGAGTTGATGAAACCCCTGTTGTGAACATCCTCAAGCCTAAAAGTAACAAATCCAATTTCCTTTGATGTAGTACTTCTACATATCCCATGACCTTGAACTTTTTTTTTTGAAATTTTGTCAAAAAGCAGCATTCAAATTAAAAATCACAAAGGAAGCTGCTCATAGCCTTGTTTATTGGTAGTTTATAACTGTACATACACCTGCTCATGAGTCATATGTACATATACCTTTCTCTCCCTCATACGCACAAACACACAGAACACGCAAGATTATATAAAAATGACTCATTTTCTGTGCAGGGTTCAATCACAGTCTGAGATCTACAAAGAACATATGCATCTGCATACACCGTGCGCATACACACATACGCGCACACACCACAGATATCTGCATATGGCCCTATGCCTTGATTTACACAGAACAGACCACAATCAAAAAAAATAGAAAAGTGACAGATGAACCAGTAGGCAGCCCAGTGGTAATCAAGTGAATCTGGATCTTTTAACTTTTCTTTAAACCAAGACACTGTCTGAGCTTTGTGGGTCCTTGGTATATGTGCTTCCTTTCTTTAGTCTTCTCTTAGGGGCATGTTTCAATTAAAAAAAGAACTCCAAATACATCATTTTACAACTGTTCAAGTAATGTTTGATTCATATTATATCAATCTTGACTCCCTGGTGCAACTTCGGAACATACCTGACGGTGAGATTTTCCAATGCTACATATTGTTCATTTAGTATAATCCCCTGAGTGTGGCCTATACAATCAACCAGAGCTCAGTAACACAAAACTAAGTGGCTTTGTCCAAATTCTTGCAAAACACAATCTCACAGTCTGAGTCAATATCTGGGTGTTTTTATGAATCAAGAGGTGTGCTGAGTGGGAAAAGCTAAATCTATATCATATTCAAAAAGGCCTTCTTTTTCTCGTCTACCCTTTCTCCTGCTTGCTGGCAAATGATTATATGTTCAATTAAACTGAGAAGTGCTTTATGATATGATCTGTAACATGTTGACAGTTTAAAAAAAAAAAGTCTTAGGGCTTTATCTCGAAGTAGGATTATTAGTTCGCTAGATCAATGAACTAAATCAAGCCTGGAACAACTTTATTGTCCTTGTCCTTGTCCATTAACTGGCATGTTATCATTTTATAAAGTTGATATAGCAAACAGTCGCCTATTTACACATCCTGTAGAGACAGTACAACATTAGCATCATTTGGAGTCATGTTTCCGGCCACCCGATGAATGCTCTTGCATTTTTCAATCTTGTTTGCTACTGCTGCTGCAAACAAGACTGATGAGGGTGGTGAGAGTGAACCAACAGTAAAGGTGCTAGCCAGTAACCCCAAAACAATGAGCTGAAAGATGCAAAAATGTTTCACAGAGCCGGAAGTAACTGCTGATCGGTGTGATAACTTTCTGTGGGTTCATCATTACAAGTAACCCTTCTCACTTCACTACACAGACAATTTAAATTGTTAATATAAAAATACTGCAGCTTTAAAGTCCAAGCTCCTGATATAGGAGTAGTCTGATTTTACTCAGCGCAGTTGTGAAGCTGTCTTTAGTAATCCTGCTTCATGATACAGAACACTGATATTGCCTAACTCCTAATGAAGAGTTTCTAACACTCCTGGTTAACCCAGGTCTCTGAAAGTAATGAGTCAGATTGTATCTAAAACAGAGGAACTTTCTCGTAAGAGCCACATCCTTTACTTTGACACTCATATAAGTAAACCAAAGGTCAGCAGATAAGGAAGAGAGGCCATGTGAAGCCGTTAAGGACAAAGCGAAGGTGTGCTTTAGTGTTGACACATGACCATGGAGAGAAAAATGAAACAACCATAGCATAACTTTGGAGAACCCCCCCCCCCCCCCCAAAAAAAATGAATGCACATATAACATGTACACTCATGCGCTTATAAATTACTACAACAAAAATAAAGATCAATTATGGCAAAGAAATACTTCAGAGAAGGAACCCTGCTTTACAGAGTAAAGAGTATATCTTCATGTCTGATTTGTCTTTTTTGCTTATGTTTTACTCTCTGAAACACTCTCTCTCTCACACACACTCACACACTCACACACACACACACACACACACGGTGAACAGGTTTGCAAGCACTAACTGTCTCTTTCACCAAAACAGTAAACAAAACTTGAGATACTAAAAAAATATAAAGAAACCAAGAATTCATTTTATCATCACCAGTGACTGTCTTTCCAGCTTACTTGTTCCACTGTGACTAAAAAGAAGATGCTAGGCAGCCGGTCTGGACACATCACCTGGACACGCATAATGGTGAAAACAAATTGCTCCAGGTAAACAGTGTAGCATAAAGACCCATTCATACTATGGGGAGTACAGTCAAAGTGTGTGATTGCCACTGGGTTAGGGTGAAGCACACTAAGTGTTCAGACATACGAAAGGAGGTGAGAGGAGAAGAATGTCTGGTAGTTGATAAGAAGAGTGACATTTCTGAGTTCAGCTGTTTTGGCCACTGGCCCAACGTGTTCCTGTGAGACTAGTCACTCTGCTACAGAGTTGATTTTGATGAAGGTTCCTTTGGAGTTCCACGTCATGTTGCCTTCACAGCCTCTAGTAAGGATCTAGAGCACCAAACCAACTGTTACAAAAGCACTGGGGTGTATTTTTTTGCAGGTGAAGTTGGCGGTGCGACAGTAGGTAACATATGAAAAGGTTTGTCTCATCATGGTCAGACTGTCCCATGTGCTTAGGTTAGGGAACATACAAATGACAAAATTCCAGTTGTAGCTCACAGAACTCAGTTCAAGAGTCCAGTCTCCAGCTCTGGCTCCAAAATCAATAACACTGCCCATAGCTGAGTCTCCCCTGACATCCCACCGGCTGGTTCCAGCTTGCATGGCTTGACTGTGTGCCAGCTTGTCCGATAGGTCATGGTTCAATGGTGAATTTACTCCAATGCCAGAGTGGGGATACTGGATTTGTAAACAAGGGTGTAGAGAAGGTATGTGGTGGGAGAACGGGTCAAAGAGAGAAAGCTGATTAATGCTACCCTGTAAACAAACATATTGTGGTATTTTGGGAAGGGTAGTTATTCAAGAGCTTGACAGCCACTGTGGTTCTGTGACAGAGCTGGGCAGCAGTGGTGGTTTAAGATCAGCTGCGGTCAGGCTAGTCTGGTCTGAAGATGGGAATCTTGGGTAGGAACTCTATTAGGATTACCTGCAGGTGATAAGAGGAAAGGCTGTTAGTGGTGAGTCAGAGTTGGATGTTATAAGAGTATGTACTGTGAGATAACAGTCATTTTCCAAGTAGCAGTTTGATAGTATTTCTACCAAAGTAGCTATCAACTTTCTAGCCCAGTTCAGGGCCACTGAAGGCAACATTGCAAATAAATGTTGCAAGACTTCTTTATGGCACGATCAGATTCACAGAAATGTTGCATTAATCCTTGACATTCCAAGTATCTAATTCACTGGATTATCCATAAACTGACTGTACTTAATGTACAGTTTCATTGAATAATCACAAGATGTACTATGTCACAATATACATTGCTATTGGGTTATTATGTCATTCATACCACCATACAGGATTTATCACCCACCCCCATGTTGAGTGTGTCAGCAAGGGTGAGAAGAAATATGCAAGTCCAAGCAAATCAACATTAGCACTGTGTGAAAAATCACAGCCTCTTAAATGAGACTGCTACAGTGTTGCTTCAGGGGCATGATGCAGATGGTTCAGGCAAAAATAAATAAGTATAAGGATAACATGAATGCAGCCCTGATGTATTTTCAATTGAAAAATCTCTCCTTGTTGCATTATAAACCATGGTGTGGTATTTTGGTATCTGATAAGCCTTCAAACTACTAAAACCAGCCTTCCTGGATCATGTATTATCATCTCACCAGAACCTGAAATAATATGCTCAACCCGATGCAGACCCTCGCCTCTTCTAACAAAGTGCTGTTTTTGTCCTAAATGCTGGGTAAGTATACTTTCATAGAGCATTTTGGGACAACGACACCAAAAAACAAGTACAGAACTCAAACATTAACAAAAGGCAGATACTTACATATTCCATCATGTTGTTGGTTTCACACTTTCTTTTGCTTAGTCTCCAGTGCAAACACAACTACAAACAGAGAGCAACAGTGATGATCAGAGGGTTTATATAACATACCTTAACAAGGTACAATACTAATATATAGATATCTGTATATGTCTTCTTTACTCACCTTGTGGTAAAGTCTGCTGTTCTCCCACTCCAGGAGCTTCTCTATAGATCTTCTTGTCTGAAAAGTAATGAGTGATGTCAAATGATATCATTTTCATCATAAATGTAGCACATTAAGCTTTTCCTAAATCCCCAATGGGTTTGGATTTACTGTGATGTTGCGAATGCAACAGATATTTGGGCAGTGTTTAATAATTAGGATCATATAAGTGAGTGACAGTGTGGATGGACATCTCACCCTCTTGCTGAGGCAGATGACAGGCCACAAACTGAAGCCCAATGTGCAACAGCAGCAGAGGCAGCCACACAGGAGCCACCGCACGTTCACCGGCAGCGTCTTCCTCAGGCAGCTGTTTACACGGTTGATACTCGCTTTGAATTCCTCTGGCGCCACCTAAAGGAAGGACATTTAAATGGTACGTTACGTTGGCTAGTCGCTCCAATAAAGTGTAACTGAGGTGAACAAATTTGAGAATGTGATTTTGCTGTACTTAATATGTACTGTCAAATAAAAAGAAGACACTTACCTTCCCCGTGAGTGCCGAAGGAAATTCTGACTCGAATTTATTACTAAGCCCAAACCTGTAAGGGAGAATAGAGTTGGCCGTCATGCTTACGCATACACACACTGTATTTCAATAATGGGTTTGAATAAACAAACATTTGTCATGTGGCATCAAGTCCACCACATGTGCTATTCACTCATATGGAGTAACATTTTACTCCACTTCGCCAAAAGTAAAACTTCTGAGCCCAGCAGTAAATAAGAGTTAAAATGTTATTTTTTACATTTAATATACATTAGAATGGATGTATGATCTCGTCTTTAAGAGAATTCCATGACACAGACTGTCATGGGTGTACCTAGCATCCATGATGACCAACAAGAGTAATAAAGCAGCCATGAAATCCAATGTAGTATGAAGACTGTCTGAGAAAGCGTGATGAGGGGATAAATTCATGCTGAAAGGGAATGAACTCAGTAGTTTGGATCCAATTCTAAAATAAAACAAAACTGCTAGCTCAGTTACCTGACTGGACAAGATACAATGTCCAGTAACTTCAGTTCCTACAGCTACAACAACTTCTGTTGGAAATAGTTGCCTTCCTCTCAGTAAAGTTATCAATTTGAGGGCACAATATATTAATCTTAGAGTAGGATGCACATGGATTATTAATTCCAGAGTAGGAATACCAATTTGTGGGCACAATCTAGTAAAATCTGTACCCTTTTCACAGCATCTGATGTCGCCATGCTTGCTACGAAAGAGCACAATAAGTCTAGGGCTAAATGGATTGTCCATAAATGAATTATCTGACTGACAAAAATAACCTTGCAACTATTTTGATGACCAATCAAGCAAAAATAGTGAAAAAATTATCTCACTCCAACGACTACAATGTAAACATTTTGACTTTGTGTCTATTAGTACCCAGTGGTGTCTTCCATCTGACTTTGTATGTAATCATGTAGACATATACTCTATGATGTATTAAATGTTTATTTTCTATTTATTTTTCAAAGTAACACTAAAAACTGTTTATTTCTGTGACTTAGATGTAATGATCACTGTAAAATGATTAAAGGGGAGGAAGAAACTGGAGGTAAGTTGGAATCATCATAATTTCCGCACAAGTTCCCCCCAAAATATGGCAAAGTCCGTTATAATTGCTTTCCATGACTAATCACTGTTAAAAAAAAGTGAATTCACAGGAGTACAGGGCAAATAATTTGTCAATAAATCATTGTAACTGTTTAAGTACAAATGCCAAACTTGCTTAATCCCAGTTTCTCAACTGTGAGGGTTTTGTGTTTTCCTCCGTTTTATTTTGCAATACACTAAATATCTTTGAGTTTTGGACTGTTAGTGGAGCAAAACAATACATTATAAGACATCGTCTTGGACTCATTTTTTTTTTACTATTTGTAATCGACAGGTTAAAAATGAATGGCAGAAATAATGAGATGAGTCGATAAAGCAAATAACTGATAGTTGCACCCCTGAACGAGTTTGATCCTGAGTTCAAGCCCCGAAACTGTGGAATCGATAACGGGAATGCCTTGAATTGACAGCAGCTAATTAAACAGCTTTTCAAACCGTCAAAAGTATATTTTTGGTAGGTCATGTACTTAAGCCGAAACGAAAGCTAAATCTAATCAGCCACTCCTCATCTGCCCCGCGGAGTTAGCTCGCTGCTAGCTGTAGCTAGCTGGCGACGGTAGGTCACCGGCGGCGGCTAACTCAGCTAGCAGCGAGCTAACCACGGAGCACCGGGGCCGCCGATCGGTCCACGGCAACGGTGGAAAAACTCCCTGACTGCCCGTGAGCTTCGCCGGCTGCTTACACAGTGACGTGGCCGGATCCTCTCACCACCACCGGGTCCGGAGCGTATTTGAGGAGCTGCTCCTCCGCGGCCCTGTCCTCGTCCTCCTCTTCCTCCTCCTCCTCCTCGTAGATCTCATCAAAGTCCTCCATCATCGCACGACTCGACCTCGCGCTTCCCGGGAAAGACACCGGGAGAGACACGATGCCGACGGACAGCGAGACCTTGCCGAGAAAAGTGCGCAGAGGGAACCGTGAAGACAACCACAGAAAATATCAGCCAGTCCCGGAGACGACTCAGTTCACATCGTTCAGCAGGCTCCGAGACAAAACATCAACATCCGCCGCAGTAACCGCACGACACCGGAAGGGGGACAGACGTGCTTACGTCAGATTATTTATTTATTTATTTATTTATTTATTTATTTATTTATTTATTAAAACACAATTTATAGAAGAAAATGTAACATGCATCATCTGTCGTGGGTTTTTTTTCAGTTATTTTGGAAAATGTGTTCCCTTTCTTTCACCACAGCAGGTATGATTGGGAGGACAAACACAGCCCGACTATTTCCTTTTCGTCATTAATATGGTCAAATCTGACATTTGTAAATGTAAATACGCTAACAGCAAAGTCTTTTCTCCTGCTCAGTGAAACTAAAAACTATGCCAGTATTTTTGCTTACAGTGAGAACAGAGATGCTGTGAAAATCACATATGAATATGTCATTCTTGTCGTTGTGTGTGCTTGTGTTTTTAATCTTTGAATATGTCCTTCTCAATGGCTTTTTTAAATGTGTGGTGTTTGTTTGTTATCTTTATTCTATATGCTCTTGTACTCGAGTGTCTTGTAATTATACATAATGTTCACTTTCTTGGAAGAAAAAAAAAAAAAAGATAAACCAAAGACAAGACCCAAGACATTTTAAATTAAAAGAGAATAAGAAAACTAAATAGGAGAGAGTGCAGCAAACTATAGAATAAAACTACAAAAAACAGACACCTTAATAACTTCTATGTAGCTCGTTGTTTTTGTATTTGTTGTTTCCTATAAAATCAAGTTGCAGTGAACAGAAAGTGGCTTCAGTATGTGTAAATAGCAATAACATGTAAAAATACTCCATTACAAATTTAGTACCTTAAACTGTACTTAAGTTCAGCCCTTGAGTAAATGTACTTAGTCACTCCCCATAACCGCTGCTGTTGCATGCAGCTCATAGTCATCGTGTCGTTGGTTTTAAGACTTGAGATGAACTGACATAAAATGATAACATGAACTATAATAAAAGCGGTACTATAAACCGGAAGTTGTGTAAACTCTCTTTCAAAATACGACATGAGCGTTGGCAGGAAGTTTCATTTAACCTTCATCTTAACCCAACAGGCTACGGATATCTTCGTTTTGCAGTTCTGTCTCAAATAAAGCTGACACATGTTGATGCTTTTTAATTCATCTATGCAGTGAAAGATGTGATTCAATCCAAAAAATGTGCCACAGTGCGTCAATGCATGTTTTATTATGAAAAGTTTGACCAGAAGTGCATTCAGGTCAGCCTGATTCGATACACATTATACCGCTGAAACAAACGATTGAGCCACAGTCCTGTGCATAATGCCGTCTAAAAGTATTTAATCTATGTCTGTGAAATTTTACTCATTAACCAAGATCGAGAACTGCATAAACCCGAGGAGTTTGCAGAAGGCATCGTCTGGATGAGACAGTGCTTCCTGTTTGAGAAGTCTGGAGACAATTGAACCACAGTTGGTTTGGTTAATTCCTGGTAGACATCTGCTTTAGTTTATTGGCTGTGGATGACTTTAATTTATTTGGCAAAATGATACGATCGGATTACTTTAACATAATCTCACAGGTTTTCAAAGACGCTGTTCCCGTCATCACCAGTGGGATTGTCACAGTGGTTCTTCTGTCGTGTGTTTTGTTTGGTATCCAGATGCACTTCAACTTAACCCAGGGGGTCTTCAGCGTTGGCGCCGCTGTTTTTCTAAACGGACGCATCCACATACTTTTTATGCACCCTTTTTATCACCAAACCATTGCGCAGCTCCTCCTGAGCATCGCAGCCCTGGTGTTTCTCGGTGGCAGCTTGGAGAAAGGTGTCGGCACGGTCCGTTTCCTGTTCCTGTTCCTGCTGCTGTCCACCACCACAGGCTTCTTTTACAGCTTCCTGGAGCTTCTGCAGGATGACACCAGCCGGACCACCACCGAGGGGTTGGTTCCCGTAGCCCTGGCCTGCGTGGCTCTGACTACCATGCACACAAAGATGACTAAAGGGTTCCTGTGTGGAGTCAGTTTCCCCACCATGGCGCTCCCTTGGGTGTTTCTCATAATCACCACTGCCCTCATTCCGCACTGTGTGCTCCCCTGCAATGTCATTGCCATCTTGATTGGGTGGATGTATGGGAAAGGATGGTTCTCTATTCTGGACATGTCTGAGGCCAGGGCTGGCGTTCTGGAGAAGATGATGCCTTTCAGATTGTTAAGGAACATCGGTGGTGTTAAGTTTGTCCCTGCATCCACAGAGGAGAGGAGGAAGACCCTGCTTCCACAAATCAACCCAACACCTGGGTCCTACCCGGTCCAGGCTTATGCTCCATTATCCAGCATCAACGCTGCAGATACGGGAGCCAGGATGTATGAAGGCTGGCCCAACACAACCAGTGATCTGTCTGGTCCCACACCACCTGTCCATGCTCAGGGACATGAGTCAACACATAGCATTGGGCTAAGTCATGGCCACTCCTGCAACCACAACCACCATGCTCATAGTCATGTTCAGCTTTAGTTATGTTCCTTTAGAAGCAAGTTTCCAGATAAAACTGCTTTATTTGCCTCTCCTAAACCACAATAAGCGAAGGTACACTTGCTGCATCTCATGTCATCGAATTGTGTGAATTACAATGCCAAATTTGGAAGGGAAGCAAACTGGCAACTGACTTTTTGACAATATGCTTTAGGCTTCTGTTTGTGGAGCCCCTACTGTCTTGAATTATAGAATGACATTTCTCTGAATTTTTTAATGTTTTGGATGACTTTTCTACATAAGTTTAAATGTTACAATGTCTTTAGTATTATTTGTTTATTTCTACAAATAAATATGTATAAAGTATTTGTCTCCAGACGAAGAACTCTCAACTAATTTGATTTAATCTAGAAAACCCTAACTGTTGCGGAAAGATAGTTGTGTGCACACCCTGTCCTCTATTTACGCCTGGTTCAAGATTAAATGGTAAGTATCCACAAACTTCATGAGAGTGGAAAAAAGTCATGTTTCAACCCAACCAGGTCTTTATCAGGTATAACAAAAATCAAGGTATTACAGAGTGCACAATGGGCACAGAACCGTTTACATCCTGCTGATGTCAAGGTCAAGAGAACAAACAAAAAATATGAAATACTTACAATACGACCAAAAGTCTGTTTCTGGTCTATTGTAATGTTGTGTTATGCTGTAGTACTCTTTTCAAAAATATATTCAAATACTTTCTTATAACTTCTTTGCAACTATTTCAATTTTTGATAATGTACCTTCACGGCTGTAATGTGTAGTTTGTGTCATCATGATGTCAGCAAGATGTCTCAATTGTCTCAGTGAACACAACCGTGCTGTTTTTTGGTTTTCAGTTTTTCAACTATAAATCTAGTTGGTAAACATGCCCCTAAACTACCACTTTTATTGGAGAAAATTCAATAAACTGTCACTTGCTTGTGAACAAACTATCTTGGATGCATGTGAGTTAGACTCTCATAGCAGTAAAACATAGCTTCAAATATTGTTTTTTTTTGGTTTTGTTATCTACATTTTCTGCTAGTGAAGATAAAAAAAAAAAAAAGGTACACTCAACTCAAATCAATGCCGAAGCACAGAGAGGGACAGTTTTAGTAAACTAAAGCAGTTTGGTTTAATGGACTCACTCACAAAGATATACTGATCAGAAAGTCATACAGCTTCATGACACCTGAGGCTAAGTCACACTGCAGCAAAGTGGCGACTGAGCAACCTGTGCATTGTAGCGTCTGTGAAGCCAGAGTACAGCTCATATCTTAAGCTCAAATAAGGACTCATTCCTCCCAGGCGTCTCCATAGATGTTCTTCTTCACTGTAACATAAGAGGGGAAAAAGCAAAAGTCTGTATTAACAGAAATCATTTAAAGACAACAGATGTACTTGAATATCAACCCCTCTTCTTTTCCTAGCCCAGCAATTGTTTTCCACCTCTCTGCAATAGTGGCTTACCTTCTTTCTTGGGTCTTTCTCGTTCCTTCTCTGGTGTTGATTTGAGCAGTGTCTCAGCCTTCTGGGTGAGTGTAACCTCATAGTTCTCTCTGTTTTTGAGCCTCAGGTCCTCATAGAGGATTGACTTCCTCCTGGGCTCCTCCTCCTCCACATATGACTGGGCTGAAGTGGATGTGGACAGGGACAGGGAAACAGTTAAAGGCAATTTTTTTTTGACAGAAAAGTGCAAGTGCTGACTTATCTACATTAATACGACCTGACTTGTCAGTGTAACTTGTCAGCAGTAAGAGAGCTATACAGGCATATTTTTTAAAAAGCTCTTTGTGGTACCTGGAGCACTGAAGTCATCTGTTCTCTCCATTTGCATGGGTGGCTCTGGCCTGAAGCCATATTCATAATCTCTAGTGTGGCTGGGCATCTGGCTGGGGGCTTCTGTTGGCTGGAACATGGGATCAAATGACTGGGTGTCTGGGTCATTCAGCTCTGACTGAGGACCCCTGGAACTGCGGAGGAGAACAAAATACTAGTATAGGCTAGGTAGATAAAAACACACAGTTATACAATCAAGTGTGTGGTACTGACTATTGTTGAGGCAGTCCTGTCCTCTGTCTGAGGGCGTCTCCCAGAGGCGAGTTCTCCAACCTCTTGAACTTCTCCTGGCACGTTTTCATGTACGACATCTTCCCAGCCAGGTAGCCACAGAGGCCAGCAACTTGAGAGACAAGCAAAGAAATAATTACACATACAAATTACAGGCAAGTCTTTACTGGCAGAGACACAGCCATGAAACTCAGCATATGATACATTTAAAGCATATATATTTTAAAACATCAGTAGGGATAATGCAACATCTATGTGTGTTAATCTTCCAGCTTTAACATTCATGAACTTACAGGCCACTTTGGGTAGTGATCCAAACCTTGAAGATGCAGACAGGGTCCCTACAAATTTAAGCAGAACAGGGTCAACTCAACGTTCAAGTTGCATTTATATCTAATTTACTGACATTTTGTTGATTCCTCTACATTATGCTTAATATTACCTCTGGCAACTAGGGCTTGAGTGATAGCCATGCTGACCACAGAGAAGGGCACCGCTGTTAAGGAAGCAAGTAGATGTCAATCACTCGATACTGAAGTGTCAGAGAAAAGGCTTCCCACCTTGCACCCTTAGACAAATCATCTATCTTGTATGTGCAGACATAAACTTACACCTGTACCAAAAGCTCTCCTGGTTGCACTCTCTAAACACCCTCCTCTCTTCGTCTGTGGGGATGTAGTCCATGCCCACTGGCCCCTGCGGGTCAACACATACGCACGCCACAAGTTCATTAGATAACAGGCGGTAGACTCGAGAGCCTCACAGACAGCCCCACTTTACAAACTAATAAGATTCATACAGCAGGCAACAACACGCACCGTTTCTGCAGGAGCCCGTTGGCATCTGCAGTTCACCTACAGTTACCGCTCGGACGGCTAACACGTTAGCACATTGTTAGATCATACGTGTTTATCGTCGTGCTTACCTGTGCACCTCTGCGCTGCTGCTCCTGCGAAAAACCCGTGGTGGTGGATGACATGTTGACGACAATGCCAATGCTAATGTCAGCTTTTCAAAGCATGTGAAATAACAAAGTGTAAGCCACTCGCCAGGCTGACTTCTTCAGTGTTTGGTACAATGTCATTGCTCCAGCTAACGCTGACATAACCCGGAAGTGAAAAAAGCTGGGGAATGTCTTGTTGTTGTTGTTGTTTTTGTTGTTGGCGTTATAATGTATTGCTTGTTCAAACGAGGACAATTATTTTTCAAATACTCATACAAGCCTAAGAGAGCACATAAGATGGGAAATTTATAAATTTAATAATTTTCAAAAGAATCTTTTATTTTGAAGGTTCACTGCTCATTGTAAAGGCATTACAAAGTCGACCTACGTCCTCTACTGGTTGTACAGATAATGACAAGTCATCCTGGCATTATAGTGGAATAATTGGCTTTTTGAATTATTACATAGCAATACAGAACATATCTAACACTAAATTACATTGCTTATATAACGTGTATCACTATATAATAATAGTATATACTACTATTATAGTAATACATAGCCTACTATTATTATATAGTATATGTGGTATACTGCGATATATGTATCACACAGCAGTATTCTTTTCAGTTTTATTAGCTATATATGTTTCATAGTATTGTTACTATGTACGTGTGTGTGTATGTATATTACATTATATTGCACATACATTATTAATCACACTGTTGACCAGCGGTGGAAAGTAACTATGTACATTTACTCAAGTACTGCACTTAAGTACAATTATGTGGAACATGTACTTGAGTGTTTCCATTTTATTCTACATTTCAGAGGGAAACACTATAGTTTTTACTACTCTATATCTAACAGTTGTAGTTTCTAGTTACCTTTCAGATTCAGATTTTACATCAAAAACATATGATAACGTTATAAAATTTCCACCAAAGAGACATTTCCCCTCTAAACTTCTTATTTAAATAACTGTTCAAGCCCCCAAAAAGTAGAAGTATACAATATTTCACAAAAAGAAAAAAAAAAACAACCAAATGTCAGAGAAAAGTTGAAAAAATGTGTGCATCAGAACTTTGGTTTTTCTTCTTTCCTCTCCCATTAAGAACCTCACGACCTCTCAGATTTATCTTATGACCCCTTTGGAGGGACCAGCCCCTACGTTGGGAACCAGTGGAGTAAACTACCCATCTGTATATAACTTAGTTCCATCCAGCTCCACATGGAGCAGCTGCAATAGTAAAATGCTGCACACACACACATTAATGCATCAACATTAAGAATCTAACAATGTCAGTTAAGATCATATATCAGTGACAGGAGACATTTCACCGCATGTACATTGATACTTTGAGTACATTTTGATAATAATATTTCTATACTTTTACACAAGCAGGATTTTGAATGCACCTTCAAAATCAGTCATTTTAGAGTCATTTTACAGTGTGGTATTCACATTTTTACTGAAGTAAAGGATCTCTGTATTGTTATACCACTGCTTATACCTACACCTTATGTTCAGTACACACATTATGGCTGTCAAAATTGCACTACTGAATTTCTGGACTTCTTCCACACAAACATTTTTGCAATTCACTAATATGTTCTAATATTTTTAATGTACGGTATTTATTGTATATAGCTTAATGTCACCTCACTTATTTCTTTGATTAAATAAAACTTTTCATTGAACATCCATTTTGTTACTTCATAGTCTGTCTCTGTTGTAACAGTTACTTTAATTTACATTGGCAGTCCTTAGACAGATTGATGTTACGTATTAAAAGAAACAAACCAGGGACAAAAACACACATCAAAGCACCTATAAGAGGAAACCTAATTAAAGCTGAGAACATACAACTGCATATGAAAACTGCTTTACATATGAAACTAAAAATCATGTAGAACTTACAGAAATATAGCCTTACAAAGAACTATTAGGATACATAACCGACATACACACGTGTCAGGCACACAAAGCAACTAAAACTTAAATTTCAATGCTCTACCACAGGTATAAGGAGTCTTAAAATCAGTTGGAAGTGTATTCCAGCCATGTGATACTCAGAAAGAAAAGTTCCGACTGTATCCGCAATCTATGTTTTCACAGTCCACACACAGTGAGCTGATTTATTTATTTATATCCGATATAAGAACAGAATGATACAATGTTGTAATAGACTTGTATGGTGCCTAGGTGATGCTGTTGCACTTACACGCTGCTTGACAATGAAGACCTTGATGGCATCTTGCTTGTTGTGACATAAAATAAAATAAAAACTTTGATATTTATACTCAAAACTTGGTAAATTATTTCAGGAGGATTTAAGATGAAGTACATCTGTTTTTCCAAAGTTGCTATGGGATGGAAGGGACAGAGTGGAAAGACAAGATCACAATCAGTAGTCTAACATTTATTGATAAACCTAAAAATAGAGGTGTGTTTTTTTCCTTTGTTGCCCCAGTTATCATCCATTCAGCTTTACTGCAAACATGACATGACAGGAGAGACCAGACTGGAAATCATTTATGTCTGATTTGTTCTAGTGTGCATGGCAGAGTCATGGAGGGGTTAAGGTTCGTTTTTGGTAAGCTTGGGTCACACTGGAGCGACAGGGCACTTGGGCTGATCACAGCAGCACTATGGGAACATTTGGGCCAATCAGATGGGTACTTGGATGCAGTGGGCTGCAAAGGGTCACCTGGGATGATCAACAGTAGCATGTGGGTGTCATCAGGTCTATGTGTGGGCACTTGAGTTGACAAGATGGGAACCTGGGTCACTGAAGTTGATTAAAAATATCAATGCCACTTAATATGCACTGTCCCCAATGAATAAACACACACCAAGTTGCCAGTTTGTAAGGTATATGCTGAGTACATTGTGTTGTGTTATAATAAAAGGTGTTTCTCCCCTTATTGTTGTAAAATTGATGTAGAAACATCTCTCTTTATAATTCAATACAATTCAACAGCATCACAAATTGCCAATTATACATTTGAATAAATGCCTCTCTAAAACAGTTTCAGAAAAAACCGGAACATTAAAATGTTAATGAAGGTAGTTTTATTGTTGGACTGTTGCATTAGACTGCATTAGTTTTTGCTAGATGTACCTGATAAAATGACTTGATTTGTATCCTAACTCTGGGACATTCCCAGGATAAATTCCGTTTGACAAAAGGCCCTTTTGCATTTGGATCTAAAAGTGCAGTGGTGGTGACTGTGTGTGTATGCCACTGAGCCAGGGAGAGACAGAGGCTGTCAAAGAGGATGCTGGATTTCCCTCCTGTCCTCGCTTAACATTGTCAGGTCACAACATCCATGGAAAGTTGGTGCATCAGTGTGGCCCAGGCTAAGTTTTATAAGCCTAAACTTAGGTCACTGATATTTTGTAGTATTGACTGATGGGTAGCTGTATTAAGAGAATCAATAGACTGCTACAAAAAAAAAAAAAAAAAAAGAAAAATCATATCTTTGTGCTCCAAAAATAGAACATTCACACATATTTGAAATCAAGTGGTGCCTGAACGACACACTTCCTGTACCCCACCCCCACACCACCCACATGTGGTCTGTCAGTTAATGGGATAAACCTTTGCCAGGGAGCCATCCTCTCTGTCACTCCTCTCCTATGAATAATGTCAGGGTCTACCAGCCGGAACTACCATCACTCTGAGGCCTGTGCAGACAGATGTATTAGGCAACAAGTAGGCAGACATTTTTTATTTCAAATAAATTGACGCATTTTTAAATCAGGCAAAAACCAGCAAAGTATTTAGGTAAGGTGTACAGGTTAGCAAGAGCAGGTGTGGAGGTGCTGGTGAAGGTGGATACTACCATCTCAAGACTTATCAGGTACAATGTGAGCTGGTTTGCAACACAACTTGAAGAGAGATTACAACAGTGTCAGGTTTGAAAGGTGTGTTCAGCTTATCTATGACACAGCCGTGTTCCTGGTGATGTGACGGCGACACATCACTTGACTGCTGCCCTCCACGGACCGCCCACCCACTCTACCAGTGTGGAGGCAGCTTTTCTAAACCTGAAGCCCAGGTGAGCTCAGCCAGCACTCACGGAGCATGGACTCACTACGTCTGCCGCAGGTGAGCACAAGCCTGGCTTCTATTAGTCTGCTGTCACTGCAAAGTTCTGCAATACCAAATGATCATATTTTAAAGTTTTACATTCAGTGTAACTTTACAAATGAAATTAATTTATATAAGTTTGGAAGCAAGAAGCATTTCTAACTTTTTTGACCACATTGTATGTGTGCATTCGTCAAAGTCATTGAAAGAATGGTAGAGACAGTTTATTAATATTAACACAGAACTGTGTTGATTGAAAAGATTACCTGTTCACCATTCACAGTTATTTTTTGAAAATTCATGCTCAATAAAAAATATGTAGTGAAACTGGTATAAATATTATATTATTTTTATATAAAATAATTACAGAAAATAGGGCTTTGTTAAATTACACTTAAAAGGTAAATGAAGAATGTGTATAAAGATAATAATATGATAGAATATTAGAACACATATTTGATCAGTACTACTTTAAAATAACAAACTGATGAAACATATCTAATCATAAAGTGTAAAATATTCTTTAATATCGATTTAGCTGGTGGCTTTCCCTCTGTGTTATGCTGTTGTGTGAATGGAATTTTACTGCAGCTCCACCATGTGATGATAAGATCAATACTGTGGCATGTGAGGGAAAGTGTGTGTGTGTGTGTGTGTTTGTGTGTGTGTGTGTGTGTATGTGTCTGTGTGATATTTCTGATGTTCTGATGCCAAACTGACTGTCAAGGTGATTTGGGGAATTGTTCATACGTAAGATTGGATGACTTGCCTGCAATGTTTTATGAGGTGTTTAATAAAATGAGAACTCTGTTATCTGAAGACAGTAACACCTCACCCTTTACTTACATAAAGTTCCTAGAAACAATCCTCTGTGACCTTTACATACTTTCCACAATAGATATATAGCATTTTTTAATCAAATTATTATTTGCTGTAGTGCTGTATTTGTTTTCTCTTTTTTTTCAGCCAATGGCTGCTCAAAACAAATGCAAGGAAGACCATGATGAGAAACATGGAAATAAAAGCAAAGGTATCTTAAATCCAACAGAACGCTATTGATGAAATTATGTAGCCGTTATGTGTAATGTACGGTTTATAGTTGTAGTAAAAGGACAGTAAATGTACTCAGTCTTTTTGTCTGTCTTGGAAGTCAAAGCGAGTCCTGCACATTCCACTGTGGCTTTGATTGAGGAAGAGCCGGAGGATGTAGACCCATGGGACCTGCCAGAGCTGAAGGACATCGGGGTCCCATGGTCAGGTGAGAACTTGTTATGCACTTGTGTAACATTGTTTTTAGTACAAATGTTTCTTATCCTTGTATTTTTAAAGGAACATGTGTGTCCTGATTAGATATGCATTTGCAGTAAGTTATAAACCTACCTATGTATTACATATAGCCTAAAGTAGATATGATAATGATAGTAAAGTGTCCCACTCATCTTATTACACAATCACAAAGGACACTGTACATCACATACATTAAGATATTTACAGTATATGCAGTATAACATGTGTCGAGTGACTCCTTGTTACAGTGCCAATAATACGTGTTCACCTCTACTGAAAGATTTCATGTTTCATTATCTTATAATATTGTAGAAAAAAGTAGATTTTCGTGGTTTATTTATACTACACCCAACTGAAACCCCTTGACTACACACAGGTAATTTAATATCTGTGACACGCTTAGGTTTGTCCTATCAAAATTGATGAATACCTGGATGCAAACTCAAATGTTGTATTTTGATATTTATAATCAACCACCTTGTAGAGATTTCTTGTTTGTTTGTTTTAACATTAAGGGGTCTTTTCTCTGTTGATGTCAGTGTCAAAAAAGCCATATTAAATCAATTTAGATTCAATGTTGTGAAGCAAAACAAAAAAACTTTTTTTAGAACTGAACTTCTAGGACATTACTGTCTCCTTTGAAGAACAATAAAACCGTGTAATTGGAGTTGCTGATATAATTATTTGGTTAGTACAGGTCATAAACAATAATATGATCCAGATAGTATCCGGACAGACAGCTGAGTCTGTGACAACAGAAAGTACACCGGATGTCAAAAGATAAAGTAAGGCGAGGCAAAGTCACTGTTCAAGTGTTAAGTCATAAACTTTAAAAGTCACTGCAATTTACTGCAAGAATGATGGTATATTATTTGTTTGATTATTTAAACAGCTATTTTCAACTGGAATAATATTTGCTTACATCTACAAGAGGAGTTGGTGTGAGTTGTGTGCCGAGGATAAGAAATGTGTCAAGTTATGATTTACGCTTTCTACCAAGTTTTGGATCCTAGTGATGATAAAATAAAGTTTTTATAACTTTATATGACTCTCAAATCAAGTCATCTGTGCAACAGACCTTTTCACAGCTGTCATTTTGACATGTAAAAGCAGGAACACCACAAGTGCAATTAAAAATATGAGCAAGGACTATAGTCTACAGTCACTGACATGGCATACTTTAATGGAACAGAGCCCTTTTAATGGTATTAATTGCACTGTGGTTTTCCTGCTACGACAAGTGAAAATGTCTGTGTGAAAAGAGGCCCATACAGGAAAACCTGAATAAATCTTCAAAAAATTATAATGATGAATAAAAAAGTAATGCTTTTTTTCATGTGTCTTTAATTCCATTTATTTATTGCATCAGCTCTGGATACCAAAGGGAAAGTGTTGAGAGTGCTGGTGTCAGTGGGGAAGTTGGTCCTGCTGCTGGGTTTCCTCTATATGTTCATCTGCTCCCTCGACATCCTCAGCTCAGCTTTCCAGCTCGTTGGAGGTAAACACACTAATGCACGTCTGGGTGTGGGTGTGATAATGCTATAGGCCTTTTATGACACCTGACATTTAGACTATCTCCATAGTATAATGTACTATGAAGAAAAAACTGTGTGAAAAACCTTTTTTTGAAAATGCACATGTTCCTATGTTCACATTCTCTAGGTAAAACAGCAGGTGACATCTTCCAGGACAACTCGGTTTTGTCCAACCCGCTGGCTGGTCTGGTCATTGGTGTTCTGGTCACTCTGCTGGTGCAGAGCTCATCCACCTCCTCCTCCATAGTTGTCAGCATGGTCTCCTCTGGATGTGAGTACGAGGCTTCACGCTACACAAACACACACACACACACACACACACACACAGACACACACACACACACACACACACACACACACACACACACACAGATACTTCTTGGACAGAAAACATACAGTATGCATGAATAACAATGGTGTTGGAGGTGTGGAGGAGAGGGATGATGAGGGAAACTTATGTGTTTTGGCAGTGCTGACAGTCCAGCTGGCTGTCCCTATCATCATGGGCACTAACATTGGCACATCTGTCACCAACACACTTGTTGCCATGACACAGGCTGGTGACCGCAGCACCTTTCGGAGGTAATCATTTTGTGTTTCATAGATAGCTTCCCTTTACACCTTTCCTCTGCAGTTCAGAAAGCCCACAAAAAACATCTTAAGTACATTGTGTTCTGCTGTGAATTACAAGAATGTTCAGAGCTAATCTGGGCAAATGTTACTCATACATGTAGCAATGAGGTAATTATATTGGCCTGTTATAAAATGGACCCATAAAGTTGACCAGAACAAGAGTTCAACATTTAAGTAACAAAAATTACTTTCATTACTGTTTGAGAAAAACATGTACAACATATCCAAAATCTTGTGATGAGCTAAGAAAACAGGTCTTTTTGAGCTGAGCTGAGGGGAAATTTCATTACATTATTTAATCATTCAGTATTTAATCTACCAATTCAAATCCTTCCATTCATCTACGACCTAAAATACATCATATTTAATTAATAATTTATGATCCTCAAGTTTACCTGAAGTATTACAAAACCACCAAATGTTGATCGATTGCTTTGTAAATTAAGTTGTGCTTTTCAGTGATCCCATTAAAAAGATCAAAGGTCAATTTACTTTGCATTTATCTATCTCCTTTCACATCACCCAGGGCTTTTGCAGGGGCCACAGTGCACGACTTCTTCAACTGGCTGTCAGTGTTGGTGCTGCTGCCTCTGGAGGTGGCCACTGGTTATTTGTATGTGGTCACTAAGCTCATCATCGACTCTTTTAAAATCCAGAGCGGGGAAGCCCCAGACCTGTTAAATGTGATCACTGATGTCCTCACAGAGTCAATCATACAGGTAAAATGTCATTCTGATGATGTTATCATTCCTTGTGCAAACTATCTTTATAGTTCAAGTCTGAAGAAAACTATTGTTAGCTTGTAAAAGGTAACCAAGGATACAGGGGTGAAACTTTGGTTGAAAATGACTGAATGTAAAAAAAAAAACTCCACTGGTTACCTTTAACCTTATTAGATGTTATTGTCGTTACAAATATGTGAAAAAGTTTATCTTTAATGTAGGATGTCAGAACCATTACATTTTAGAAATTTAGCTGACACTATCCAGAGTGAATTACAGTTTACATCATCTTATGCCTGGATTGAACCTCTACCTCTCCTTTCACATAAAAACCATTATGAATTATGTTATATGTAACCTTTTACAAAGGATCAGCATAGCTACAAAATTAACATGACGGAGAAGAACTCTTTCACACATTGTGCTGTAAGGCATATTTTTCCCATCTATAAAGACACTATAATAGAAACAACAAAACAGGAACACCACCCCATGTAATGCCAAAAGTAATCTCATTCAAACCAACAAAACACTGTTACCCCATAATCTCTTTAAAATAGTCACTACTGTAATAACCAACCACTGTGATACCTATTTGAGCCACACGATGGTGGAAGCTTTTGGCTGAAATAAAAAGTATTTGTCCAGAAAAAAGCAAAAAGATGTTATTGTTATACCTCCTTCAGTGGTAGTAGTCATTTATCTTAAAGATAAGATGCCACTGTACAACATTATTATCATCATTGTTGATCTGCACATACTTTCTCTTTCCCTTTGACTTAGTTGGATGAGTCTGTCCTTAGTGGGATTGCCACTGGAAACTCAGAAGCCAGGAATAAGAGTCTCATCAAGAAATGGTGCCAAACCTTTACCAACACAGTAAGACCAAAACATGTCCCACTGCATACCAAATATCTAAAAACATTGAGATTAAAATCTTAACAATCAAACTGCCACTGTGTTCCAGACCTTAATGAATGTTACAGTTCCTGGTCCAGAGAACTGCACCTCTCCGTCTCTCTGCTGGGTGGATGGAAACTACACCTTCACATTGAAGAACGTTTCTGAAACATTTAATGTCAAGAAATGTAAGACTGCAATTCTCAGGCTTTATTCTCTACTTCATTTCTTTTTTGCCACACTGAATTTAAAAAAAGTGTGACCTGTACATTAGGTAAAAGTATACTATACTCATCATGATATACAGTAGATGGCCTAATTTCACATGACATGACAAAAATCTGTAACGTGACTCAGCCAGTTAACTGTGCAGGAGCTTTTTAGTCCCTTTTAGTTTTGGTTTTACAGGCTGTAGATTTATTGACCCCACAAGTGGCCAGAAAAAAATCAGTAATGCAGTTATTTTAAAAAGTCATCACCTACTTATCCATATTCTGTCATACTTATTTCAGAAATTTCAGGCATGTATTTTCTGTTTGTGCTCAGGTAAACACCTCTTTGTGAATGTAAATCTGTCTGACCTGTTTGTGGGCCTGATTCTGCTGGCTCTCTCTCTGCTGGTGCTCTGCTCCTGCCTGGTCCTCATCGTCAAGCTGCTCAACTCTATGCTGAAGGGACAGGTGGCTGCAGTCATCAAGAAGATCCTCAACACTGGTGAGCAGCCAGCGCAATAAATTGGATGTAATTGCATTGGTTAGTGACCCGTGAATGTTTTGTGGATGTTTGTATATGTGTGTCTGTTTGTGTGCGCAGATTTTCCCTTTCCGTTTGGTTGGGTCACTGGTTACATTGCCATAATAGTCGGAGCTGGAATGACCTTTATCGTGCAGAGCAGTTCGGTTTTCACCTCGGCTATCACTCCTCTTGTTGGTGAGGTCAATCTTCCATTCACTATCCACCACACATCCATTTCATATCTTCTGTTTTTTTTTTTTTTTTTTTTTTTTTTTAAATATGCTAATCATGTTACAAAGTGATCTACCACGTGGGTGATCCGATAGCCAAGTGGTTACGCCGCATACCATGTCGGCGCAAGTGCTCTGAGAAGGCGAGTTGCTGGTTCAACTGCTGGCCAGCCAGTGTCTTTGCTGTGTGACATTCCCCTTCTCTCTGTCCCATGTCCTGTTACTCTTTACTGTCCTATTGAATAGTAAAGGCATAAAATGGACAAAAAAAAAACTAAAGAAAGAAAACAAAAAACAAAACAAAACATTTATCTGTGCCTGCAAGTATTTGGTCGATCATTGCAGTGTCTGGCTGGAGGACATTATGCTACATTGTAGTTACAGAGGCTGTACTGCAGGCCTCTGTTTTTTATCCATAATTTGTGAGACTTGAATGTAATAACTGTACGGTAACTAATTTTCTGGTAAAACACAAAAGACATCGGAAGCTCATGAGACAGAGGGACGGTGTAAATGTTTACAATGAATGTGTGTATGACACTGTATATTTTAACAAGTGTCTCTTTTGTTTAAATAGGTATTGGTGTCATCAGCATAGAGAGAGCATACCCATTGTCTCTGGGTTCAAATATTGGCACGACCACCACAGCCATTTTGGCAGCCATGGCTAGTCCTGGAGACACATTGGCGAATGCACTACAGGTCAGTAATTCACAGAGAAACACGTAGAATTACTATATTAACCTGAAAATAATTATAAATGTTAAAAATTATAATATAATAATAATAATTTAATATAATTATAATATTTAATTATATACAATAAAGTATATAGTTTTCCTTTATAGTCACTCATATGAGAATAAGTATTTATTTTTTATATTTACAGTAATAGTGTCCCAAATTTTATTTGACAAGCAGAACAATAATGACTGAACCATACCAATAAAGTTTGTTCATGATTGCTCCAGATTGCCCTTGTGCACTTCCTGTTCAACATTTCTGGCATCATTCTGTGGTATCCAATCCCCTTCACCCGCATCCCTATCCGACTGGCCAAAGGTCTGGGCAACATCACTGCCAGCTACCGCTGGTTTGCTGCTGTCTACATCATCTGCTGCTTCTTCCTTTTACCACTCTTCGTCTTTAGCCTGTCGCTAGCTGGCTGGCAGGTATTGGTAGGTGTGGGTGCACCTCTAGTTGTCATATTAATCATGATCATGGTGATCAATATGCTGCAGAAACGGAAACCTGAGTGTTTGCCTCGAGCACTGCAATCCTGGGATTTCCTCCCTCTCTGGGCTCACTCCCTGGCTCCCTGGGACAAAGTGGTTGGTGTAATTACTGCCAAATGCTGTTGCTGTTGCAAATGCTGCCAAGTTGCTGCTGACGACCTAGAACACAGAGAGCAAGAAACTGTGGAAAAGGACAAGAAGCCACACAGAGAGGTGTATGATAACCCTGCAATGAGTGCAGAAAAAGAGGTAGAAAACGAGATAAAGATAGAACTAAAGATTCTGAAAATGACCCATCTGTGAGATTTTATATGTGTGTTTGATTATGTGTGCATGGTGCAAAGAAGCATATTGCTCGTGGCACAAGAACCAAAAACAGGAAAAAACTAAAATTTCCACAATATTTATGTTAATAGTTTTAGTAGCTCTTGTAGTGTAAGATGAGAGATGGCTATGTAGGGTGTTCTAACTGTCAGGCAAAGAAAATACCACATGCACGAAAAATGTTGGTCTTCCCACTGTATGGTGTTAACTGAAGTGGCCTTTAAAGGATATGGCTGACAATATTCTATGTTTTTGTTATCATCAGCAAATCTCATGGAAAGACCAAAGCCAACAATGTGTAAGTCAATCTCTTAATACTTTTTTACTTTCCATACCTTGTCCTTGGCACTGAGCCTCAAGCCAATTGGTTTCTGTCGAAACCATAAATGTTAGAGGGAACACACAAATATACTTTAATTTTTAACAAAGGTTGAACAATTTCCTTAAGCAGCTGGGCGCTTTAGCAAACATTACTCGAACAGAGGGAAACAGTGCATTTGTTGGGGACTATTTAGAGCTGCGGATTAATCGTATTTGGAAATACTAGTTGACTGGTTAGTTGAACCACCAATTTGGCTCAGACTGAAATATCTCAACAATTACTTGATGGATTGCCATGGAATTTTGTGCCAGCATTCATGATACCCAGAGGAGTAAACTTCATGATGTTGTTGTGACCTCCTGACTTTTCCTTCAGTGCCACCATCAGGTCAAATTAGAATTTTTTCCAATATTTGGTTTATAACACCTGCAAAACTAATAAAAAGTACTTTGTGTTTTGTACTAATTAGCTAATGTCAGCATGCTAACATGCTAAACTAAGGTTGTGAACATGGTAAACATACCTGCTTAACATTAACATGTTAGTATTGTTACTATGATCATGTTACCAAGCTGATTTTAGCATTGATGTAGACTCTTAGTATTGTTGGACAACAGTGGAAGTCTATGACACAGAGGATCAATCAGGTTTTGGCTACACAGTCAAAACTTGTTAGTTGGATCAATTCATTGTTGGTTTTCATCTTTAATTGGGGTCTGTGGACAACAAGCCTTATTATATGAAAATATAATCCATAATTCTGTAAGAATATTACCAAACTTATCTTATAATACTTGAGTTTTACATCAAGATTCATACATTATTTCCTGAGAAACTGATGAAAGCGTAAAAAATGCAGACACTTGCAATGTGCAGGAAAGTGATAAAACATCTGCACCAAAATTTAACTTCTTCCCTAGCCCTAATGGTTATTGAATTTTATATTCTAAAGAGAGGACTAAAATTATGAAATACAAATGACATGTATATGTAAATTTAATGTTGAACAAAATCAGTACTGATGGTCATAATGAAGCGTTGTTGAAAGAGCAGAGCAATGCAAAGCAAAGTGACTGTATTTGGCCAGCACGTGCTTATAGGTTGTATTATACTCTATACTGTTAAAATATGAAATCTCCTGAATGTGTCATGGCCCTTGTGCATCAGTATATGGTAGATAGAGTCATGATGAGATCTTCACAAAACCTACCAGGCAGAGGATAGGTTTGATATGACAGACAAAAACCTGTTTCCAAACGTTTCAATGTTTTTATCAGGTTTTATCTTTTGTATATTTTTTTACTGTGTATAAAAGACACTGAGATCCTTAACACATCGTTTTAAGGTGTTAAAAATATTTTGTAATCGATATGAATGATTGTATTCAAGGAATATGTAGTTTGAAATGAGATGAATGTGCATCTAACTTAATGTTTTAACTTTTAATGTTAAATGATGTATATTGTTTTCCCATAATACCAATATGACAATTAAAAAAAATAAAAGATTAAACATTTCACCAAATAGAAAGATTTTTTTCTACTCACCTGGCGGAAACCTCGAGACTCATTGTTTTGTTCCTTAATTAGCAAAATTGCTAGCTCACCCTGTCATCAAAGGTACGATAGGAGAATATTGCTCTCTTATCATTGTTATCTGAAGACACGGTGGGAGATTATGATATAAGGAAGGAACAGAGTTCAGAGTGTAGAGTTCAGTGTTAACAGCATGCCTCATATCTCAAAAATATGATAAACTTTATCAATATAATTAATATTATTAATCATTTGTATAATGGCTGTTTTTTTTTCTGGGACAACACAGTCAATGTCCAGGAAACTTCCACTGTGCTGACCATGATACTGTCACATGTCAATGAGCCATGTGCAAAGAACATGAGATGGATTATCAATATGTCAATATTGAGGACACAACTGTGCCGAAGCATACAACACAACAACCACGAGACACTTTTCAGATGGTTAACTGTCACTCACTCACTCTATAGGAAATGTTGCACACACACACACACACACACACACACACACACACACACACACACACACACACACACACACACACACATATTTATATTTGATTAACATAAAAATGAAGACTTTAGTAATGGGTAAATAGGTTGCTTGGAAACATCTCTTGTGCTGTCCAGTCAATAGCAACCAATCATATAAACAGGAAGTTACTGTAGCATCACAAGCTGCTCTTCCAAATAATTCAGTTTCAAACAACACATTAAACTCGACTGCTAATTCTCTGAACATGTTACTTTGTTAAATGTATATACAACTGTTTTTATTTGAAAGAAATTGAGAAAATATGGCTGTTATGAGTTTTACATACCTATAATATATATAATATTTTATGCTAACCCAGCTGATGTTATTCTAACATTACTGGTGAAACATTTTGCAATTCGAGGTATGTATTATTTTTGTGAAATGTGATTTAAAATCTTCCCACTTTACATTATTATTGCATAGTATTTCTCAGGTCAGAAGTGTTGACCATATTCTACATAAGTGATTAATTCTTTTATTCTTCTCTCTAAACAGGTAATATATCTGTTCATATTAGCTTCACAGTAATTCACCTAGCTAGGCACCAGTTACAACCAGTAATGACTCATCTCTTTTTTTGTATAACTCTCTTTATTTGTAACTCCTTGCCCTCAACCGTCTGGTTTTGCTCACAGTGTCTTACCCACCAAGATAAATACAAATACCTTGATAAGATAGTACGCACATTTCTTAGAATGGAGTCAGATAAAAATGAAACATAGGTACATTCACACTTAAAACAACACACAAGATACAAGACATGAGACATGTCCATTCACATTTCTCACACTCGTTCATCTTGCACACTTACATACACCTCTCATCCCTACCTCTACATTTTACAAGCATAAATACACACACGCACGCGCACACACACGTGTGCACACACGCACGCGCATGCGCGCGCACACACACACACACACACACTCACAGGCTGTGTTCCCCTTCGGACTCCCCATTTATAAGCTCTGCCTCGGGGTATTCTACGTCTTATAGGGCATCATAAATTTACTTCCTCATTACCTCATTACCTACCTCACTGTTATTTTTTATCTTCTGACATTATCTTTCTGCCATTGTAAAGTGGGGGCCTCTACTTTTGTTCCTCATTGTTTTAAAATGAGCCTCTTATAAAGGCAGAGGAAAATTTCCCACCCTGTTGGATCTCTTATATTTTCAACACTCTACAAAGCACACCTCAGCTGTGAATTCAGTTCATGACTAAAATCTACATTAGAACTAGTTTGCACGGTGCAACCTGATGCGTAACAGACTCGTCAATTATAACTAGGCTAAGAGAGGATGGTCTTTTCTGTTCTTTCTGTTAATGATGAAACATTGGCACAGTGCACCCATCGACAGGCTACACAGCAGCTCAGCACGTGGTAGGGTGTTTTTTCAGCTGCAACATCACCACTCACAGTGGTGTGTGTGTTGTGTGAGCAGGACACACACACACACACACACACACACACACACACACACACACCCAAACACCCACACAGACGCACACACACACACACTGATTTAATCTTGTCTGTTCTCATTCTGTAGCTGCTTTCACGCTCTGGCATCTTAAAATCTCCAACACTAAGCTTAAGAGATTAAATTAACTGAAAGTTTGTTTGTCTGTTTATTTAGCTCCCCATCAGCTTTTGCATTTCAGCAGCTATTCTTCCTGACGTCTATACAGTTTTGATGTTGACAATGCAACCATACACATTCACAGTACTCATCAAAATACTCAACAATACACATAACACAATACACATTACACTTAGTAATACACATGACAATAACAACTGACTCAATTTTAACAACACAAACACAAAGATAATATTCTTAATAATATACTTTTTAATTATGAAAAAGGTAATATTCGTTCAGTGTTTTTTTGTTTTGTTTTGTTTTTTCAAACCATGTATATTACATTTATTATATATAAAATGATTTGGGAATGAATTCCATTCCTGCATTGCTCTGTATGTTACTGTATCTTGAATTGTTATGGTTTTAAAATTTTGTTAAAGTAAAATAACCTTGTGGAATTATTGTGTATATTCATGCTAAAGAATAGTTTTTCATAAGTCCATGATGTTGTAATATTCCTCATGAAAAACATCAATGACTGCAGCAATCAATTTTTTTTTTTTTACTTCAAACCAGGACAGACATTTGTGCATTTTGCTAACATTTGTTCTCAATCCACAAGAAAGAGCTACAAGTGCTGCTTTATTCTTGACCAGTTGCCATTTTCTCATATTACCTAATGAAGTATAACATCAAACAGCTGATCAATACTTTGCACAGTCTTATTTACAGAAAAAGTATTTCCCATTCTAGTTACCTCTCATGTGTTGTGTTTATCCCATGATAATCTATTATCTCTGAAAAGTTTGGCTTCATCCATATGCTTTATTAACGTGTTATTTATACTGAGAATAAGCTTTGGTTCTGAACATAAATAATGTTTTCCTATTACAACACTGTTTGTTTTGGACACATTAAAAATGATCCAGTCCACAACCAAATTCAACGCCCGATCAAGATTTCTATGTAAATCACCAATTGTTGCTTTGCTAAGTATTTTGTGGAGTCATTAGCATACATTGAGATACCAGCCTTTTTTAATACTAAAGAAAGATCATTAGTAAAGATTATGTACGGGAGTGGCCCAAGGCAACTCTCTTGAGGCACTCCATGCTTCATGTTTAGCATGTGAATAACTTCCAATAAAGTACACCATTTGTCTTGCAGAAAAATCAAGCAAAACAACCCCAAACTCCTTTCTTCCACTGCCCTAAACTAAAAAAAAAAAAAAAAGGACTCTGTTTGGACACAATTTGTTTCATTAATTTGCTCAAAATTGGTGATAAAGTATCAGTCAACTATTGGATTCAGCAAACAGCAACTTTTTATTTTTTGGTATTGGCTCTACTTTGGATATCTTTCACGCTTGTGGACACCTATTTTCATTTAAACATGGATTAATAATATGCATGTCCAATGGAGCAATTACTGTGGGCTTGAGGAATATATATGTGTGTGTGTGTGTGTGTGTTTGTTTTTTTTTTTAACTTATCTTGGTTATAAAATTACTATTTTGCTATGGCCTTTTGTTTATTTAGAAGATTTTAGTAATACAATTCCTTAATTTGAGGTATATTTGCCAGTTGAAATGAACTGAAAGAATGAGGCACATCACAACCCCTCTACTCAAAAATGTTTTTCTTGACTGACATGAGAAAGGGAATTATAAATGCATTTTCTCTTATATACTATATTTATTTTCAAAATATTTTTGGTTTGCTCCCTCCATTACAGTGGTTACCAGCCTTGTTTATTAATTTGATTGTGATTGAATTACATTTCAACATTTTTACATGTGTGCTTGTCTTTTCAGCTCTGGAGTGTAATGATGATGTGCTTGTGTGTCAGACATCCACGAGTATGAAAAAATAAATTGTGATTTTAGTAGAGCAGCTCCAACTTCAACAGTCCTGTTCTGTTTCTCCTTAAGTAGTGTTCATGGTTGTTAAAGTTATCATATTCTACATTTTCTATATTCTGTATCACACTTGATTGAGCCTATATAATGTTTGAAATATTGAAACCCAAGAATCCATATTCATTATGGCTGCACCATTCCATTACACAGATTTCTCCAAAATTCAGCCTCACATCTTTGAAAACTTTGGGATTCTGAGTGGGATGTGAAATAAAGTTCTGTGGGTTTGAAAAATGTTTTTGCTGCACTGCATGCATTTGTAATGACTGAGATAGAATGTACCCAAAACAGTATTTCAAGTTATATCACAATGGTGTCAGTCTGTCAGAGAAGAATGTCATTTAGTCAAGCCACAAGTCTTGAGACTGAACTCCCGGGTCACGTCAAACTCACTGGACTTTGTGGCAGATGAGACACAGATTTAAGTATTGACTTCTGGTTTGAAAGAGTCAGAGCCATTTGAGGAAAACATAACACTGGATGAAAAACAGGAAGAGACTGATGCTGATGCCATTTGTATGGTGCATGTTGCCTATAGGGAGGATAATCTAATACAATACAGAATATGTCTAAGTCATTTAGAGCAGCTATAATCTATATTTTGATAATAGCAATGGATCACGTGATTATGTCCTGTGGCATCAGTGTTTGCTGGATGTTTGCTAAAGGTACAAAGGGCTGGGGCGACCCAATGGCCAAATAGTTAGGGCACACACCATGTGCTGTGAGCAGCAAGTCCCAGGTTTGAAAATGAATAAATAAATAAATAAATAAATAAAGGTGCAAAGGGCAGTCACCACAACATATTAAATACAATACAACAATTGGACAAAACGAATTAATTTATTATTTTCAAACTCAGAGGCAATTTGTGGTTACAGTCATTACAGATAACTGTTGTGCATTTTACACACACTGTACACTACCACTACCACTATCAATACATTAGTACTAAAACTACAGTACCTCTAAGAACTCATTACTACACCTACTACTCACTAGAACTACTACATCTGAGTCTAAAGCACAAAAAAAAAACATTAATACATTAACATACAATACACTTGCACTTGTAGCACCATCCATTGTATTATACTATAGACGAGAAGAATAATTTAAATTTGTCTGGGCTACTGCATTCTTCACAGGCTTGTGTTTCCATGTGCCTCTCTCTGGAAGAGGACCACTTCATACAGGACCACTATAGCTGGTCACTTGTGCAAGGATTTCTGCCAAAAAAAAAAATCTCCATCTAGCATCATAACATAGACCAAACCCGTTTTTTTTTTGTGATTGCCTGCTCCTTGTTTGGATTTAGGGGAGTTATTGCACTGTTCTAATACAAAAAGACAAAGAAAATAGTTCACATGGGGATGGAAGAAAAGTCTTTAACTTAGAAGGGAACGGGTCCATAGTAGGCGTTGTATGCAGCAACGATGCCTGCAGTGTCAGCCATCTCGTCACAGGCGACGTTCACTTCACACACCTCTCTCAGGCTGGATGGCAGAGGAGAGAATTTTAAGTTAGATAGCATGTAGCATGTCACACAAGTCATTTTAGACTAGATTCAACATTTTTGTTCTGAAGTGTGTTTGTGTGTGTGTGTGTGTGTGTGTGTGTGTGTGTGTGTGTGTGTTTGTTTTAATGAATTGCAGCAAAAGTCAAACAGTAGCTAATAGTGTGCAACATTCTGTATATTGTTTCCTAGTGAGTCAGTTTGGTCCAGTTAGAGTAAATAACTACCTTTCCAGCTGCAGGGGGGTGAGGTCTCCTGCTGGGGCTGCTCTTCTTCTCCTCAGGAGAACAGCAGCCAGGTCTCTCTTCATAACCACTGGAGAAGCTGAGTGGACAAATCATAAATTACTAACTCACTTTCTTCAGTTTTGTTGTTTTACAGTCATATGAAAACTAAAAGTAATTCTAAAAAAGTCAAAGATTTTCTCTCGAAAACATTTGCATACCCTCAGTGCTGGCTGACTCTGATGAAGATGAGGAGGATGAAGATGAAGAAGAGGAAGAATCAGAGGCAGAGGAGTCGGACGCTGAGGAGTCAGAGGCAGAAGAATTGGACTCAGAGGAGGAGGACTCGGAGGAAGAGGATTCAGAGGATTCAGAGGACTCAGATGACTCAGATGAGGAGGACTCGGAGGATTCCGAGGAGGAGGATGAATCGGAGGCTGATGAGTCAGAGCTTGAGTTAGAATCAGATGCTGAAGAGTCGGAGGAAGAGTTGGAGTCTGATGCAGAGGATGAGGCTGAATCGGATTCAGAGGAGGAGGAAGAGTCTGAAGCGGAGGATGAATCAGTGTCTGGAGCTGCTGGGTCTGCAGCTGCGGGGTCAGCGGGTACAGCTTCAGAAGCTGTGTCGGCAGCAGGGTCCACAACAACCTCTGGTTCCACACCTGATGTGCACAGAAAATAGCATTTTTTTCAAAAACATTCTCTTGGTAAGCACAGCAATGATAAGATTAGTTTGAGTTCGTCCTTACCTCCCATGGACCAGCACACTGACAGAAGGGCGCAGATGGAGAGAAGAGTCAGAGTCTTCATGATGCTTTATAGTTTCTTGCCGTAGACAAGTTACTTTTTTGATTGCTTGCTCTTCTTAGCTGTCCTTCGATGGTTTGCTCTGTTTCTTTCCCCAAATTCAAGGTCATTTTATACTGTAGTCCACCTCCTGTGTCAGACCAGACCCACACAATGAGATAACCCTCTGATTGGCTGGGGAGTCAGATGTCAACATTTCCGATTTCACTTGTCATGAAAGCTCCTATAAACACCCACGCAGCGCCTGGCACTAAGTCCAAAAACTCATTCACTCCCACAGAAACTTGCGTGTCCACAAACATTCTTGGCATTTGTCTTTATGTACAGTGCCCGGTACTGTAGGTAAGCCTATATGTATGTATGTAAACCTTCATTTGACATTAAAGCCAGTCCAAGACAAACAAGGTAACATGAGGAAAGTAAGATGCACTCTCAAACACACAGAAAAGACTTATCAGAAATGTTTTACGTTTAATTTTAACAAACCTTTATGACCTGTAGCTAAATGTGACATTAAATTACTGAATTGACACCTTAAAGTAGTTTATCTCTACTCTACTATCTCTAATAACTGAAGATTATTCTTGTCATATTTTCTTGCTGTCATTTCTCTGTCAGTTGTTTGCTAAGGTCAAATTATTTTCAAAGGTCAATAATTTTTATACTTGTCTTGTATTCCAAATCCATACATGCCCCTTTCAAATTCCTTTCAATCGTCACCCCTCATCACTGGAGTATAAATAATACAGCAAACCTCTGACAGACCAAACCAGTGGTGTTACTGATTTCTTTAAAATAACCTCAAAATGTGATTGGTTTTTAATCAGGGAGACCCACTGCAGGGTAGCCTCTTTAACATCAAGGTTACCAATTCTGCCATTGCTGTTATGCTGCTGTGCTCCTTGCCCCAGATGTGATCTCCCACCCCCACAAACCCCAAACTATAGCCTGAGCCGACCACAAGCTACTAATCAAGTGACACGGAACAGCAGTGAGCCTCATTATGCGACAGAGCTTAATTAGAGTCTTGCAGAGTCCCACCAAACCGCAGTCAGTCACTATTTACAGATCCGGTCCTGGTCCTGGCCAGATCCAGGCACGGCCATGGTTTACCAACGGCAACCGTTGGCCCAACACACAGCCTTGCTTGATGTATTTCAGCATATATAGAGCTAAACATAGGAAAGCCCCATGGGTTGGATGCACAGCTTTATGTATGTGGGTTTGGATGCAGCTGTCTGTTTGAGTGATACAATTCAAATGTGGCTTCAGCTGTGGCTTTTTGATAAAAAAAAAAATGGTATCTGTATTTGATTTCACAACTTGGATCTAAACCATATTGCAACTTAAATACTGCTTAGATAACCAAACATTTATGCACACATATCACTTCATGTATATATATGTCTCAGATGGCCCCCAAACAGCTCTATTTATCATGTAGTGAGAAATGCTGTGCTGCTGCAGAGTGACCTCGGTGTCCTTCGTGTTTCTTAAAGTCTGGTGTTATTCTTGGTGTCAGGGATTTGTCTTGGACTGTGTGCTGTGTAATTTCAATGTCTGGTCTAGTGTCCATTTTTGTGGATGCATTGTAGTGCGTGGGGGACACAGTTGGAGAAAACAATTGCCACAAGGTCTCTGGGTAGGCTGGAAACACAGAGTCTAGGGCATTTCTGCTGTGGATCAATTGTTTTTTTGTTGTTGCATCTTGGCACTGAAATCACTTCAGCTAGACAATAAGTAGTACTCACTTTTTATGGATGTTTGGGTTTACACATTCTCTTGTCTGGAAAACATTGAACTTAAACTTAACATGTCCATCCTGTTAATTTATTAATCACTTGCATGATTCTTTTTCTATTAACATGTTCACTTGTGTGTGTATTGGGGGTGGAAGTTATTTTTTCTGTAATATTGTGAAGGCACATATTGTCATTTTATGAATTCAGCCTCAGGAGCTTCTCCATTTCACAAGTGCTGAAAGTCATCAGAGTAATTTCTGTCTTTGCTTTTCATTTTTAATCACAGATTGGTTTCCTTACCTCACATCGTTTTGGGAACATCTACAGGAATACACACAGGGAACGTCCATAGACACAGAAATGTTCAAGAAATGACTTTGAGTTGAGCTAACTCTGGACCTCAGCAAAGCTGATTGAAAAATATTCTGGCAAATCTGGACTCAAACCTTAAAAAACAAATCTAAACCTGTCATCAAGCACTGAACCCCAACACAACTAACATTTCTGGTACGTTAAGCATTAATAACAGTGGGTTTAATTGAGACATTTTTATTGTAATGTTGTAAGAAGTTCACTGTGAATGTCCTTCTTTTGTCCCCGCCAGCTTTTCTCCTCTTGCATGATATGCATTATATAATTGCAACAAACAAGCTTTAAATGACCAGTTGCGGACAGGCATTCAGCATTTTTTAAAACTGTTACCTCAAAGTGCGTGTGGTAGTTCTCAACCGAGACACAACATGTCCTGTCTTAGATGTTGTGCTCACATAAAAGTAAAATTCAAACATGAAACTTCATATTTGGACACTTGGAGGACTGTACTGTAAAGGTGCTGAGGGTTGTACTTTGCATGAGATGTGAAAATAATTTTCTGGTGTGCAAATAATGCATGTACTGTACTGTATGTCACCCTGTGCTTAGCACACTGATACCAGGCAGAGTAAAATTTACTGCCTTTACAGGTTTAGCTCTCCAGCAGGACTCATTCACTGACAGATGTGAGAAGAAGATGCCATAAAACCACCATTTAATACAATTTAATGTGCTCCATAATGTACTGTATTTTCATGCATCAGAATGACCTTAAAGGGAATAACACCAGTATTAGATTTGACTTATTACCAACAATATACTTATTGCTTATTTACTGGAGACTAGTCTTATTTAGAGACCAATTTTAGATGAAGATTTGTGACATTTCGTCCTTGGGATTGTAAAAGCCAAATTGATGCTCAGTTTAGCCCAACAGGACTGTGACATCTGCAGTGGATTCTGGAGAACAGGGAGTTTAATGTTTAGTTTGAGCAGGAGATGAAGGAGGAGAGTTCCTTCCCATGTCATGACAAAAACCACCAAGGCCCCTCACCGTCAACTAGCCCTCAAAAATGTAACACACACAACAGTGGGAGTTACAGAATGAGTGTAAAATATAATCTACTATTTTTGTAGTTGCTGCAGCTAGAATACTATGTGTTGTCCCATTAGTGTCATATATTGTGATTTTTTTTTTTGTGCAAATAAATATAAACCCATAAAGAAATCCTGTTAGCTAGTGTAGTAACATTATCTCCAGGACAAGTATGTAAGCATATCATGTAAAAGCAACTGTCATTCTGCAACAGTACTGTGTCTGTGTACCAGCATCAGGTCAAAGAGAGCATCAGAAAATTAACTTGAACAGACTTTGACTTTGATAACTGTCCTAACCTAGTTTAAACTGCAACATCACATCAAGTCACAGTTTTTAAAGGAAATGTTTCAGATGAAAGATGCTGTTATGTTGATGCCATTACTGCTACATATATTTACCAGCTTTTACTACTTGTATCCAGAACTCAGGGTTTTTTGGGGGTTTTTTTTGTAATCTGCAAAGTTAAAAAGTCTAAGTTTCAGGGAAAGCTTTTTTTAATGAAAAATTAATCATAATCACAGTCCAATTTCTTTACACAGGAAAATAGCGTCAAGTGCAAATGTTTTAAGTTTAATTTCTTACATTAAATTTCGGAACCCAGATTCGCTAGATTAATTCGGTCTTTTGGTCACATAAATTTCATTTCTTATGCCTTAAGCCAGAGGAAGCCATGCTAATTTTTATCTGACACCAAGTGTTTATAAGTTTGTCCAACAGAGCTTTTGTTTCTTAAAAATGTTCAAAACATTCAAATGTAATAATAAACCACAGAAATGCTTATGAAATCATATTTTAATGACCAGTAATCGGTGACTGGTGAATTACTGACATCATGGTGCACTAATATTTAAAATCAAACACAAGAACTGGGGCTAACTATTTCATAATGGAGCAGTAACTTATAATTTGCCATTTGATGGTATAAAACTAAAACACACTGTCATGTTTGTTCCCATTTGACCCCCATCAGACCTTTATGTAACACTGTCTCATCCCCTGACTGTCCCAGTTGGAGCTGTAAACAAGCTCAGATGGCAGTCAACACATAGTATATATTTCCATGTGGTCCACCTGCCAGGCTTTCCCAATTCCGCCGGATGTATCCGCTTGGCAGTACAACACTGCTAATTATACCGATCCCAGTCTGGACCTTGAAATTCCCTTCTTGCTTGGGAGAATATTTCTGGGACAGGCCCAAACTTTTGCACTCTTGATGTCTACAGCCCATCTGTTGTTGTTCTTTTATAGAGTTGTTATAGCCTTTATAGCTGAATACTCTTGCTTTTATCCTATATTTATAGAGCCTGATATGTCCTCAAGTCAGATATCTTTAATTAAAGTTTGAATTAGATGCTCTACTTTTTAACTGTGTCACTGCTGCCTCTGTGATCCCCTAACGTTCTTCATTGGGGATTTTTAATAGTTTATCTTGTACAGATGATGTTTGTCCCTTTATTTAGATGCTTTTCTATCTATAGTGAATCATATGAGAAAGTACCACTAAGTACTGTGTCTGAACTACCTCGATACAGATCTTCCCAGTCTGCTCTCTGTCAGTCTCTCTGAGGTCGGTGTGTTGTGGTTCTGACAATAACATTAGCGGACAAACTAACAAACTCCGCCGGATCACTGCGACTTGTGGCCAGTGACCTGTGGTTGGCTAACCAGACCGCAGACGGGCTCACACTCATGTAAACAGACAAAACATAACATAGAAGGGTAAATAAGTGAGGGCACATAATATAAACACACACACATATACATAGTTCACTTTGCATAGTTTCATTTTTGCTGAAAGGAAGAAACTGCAGGGGAAGAGAGTGTACTATAGAGTCACTCTTTCCACAGCAAGAAGAATTCAGACGCCCCTTTTCCAGTTTTTTATTCCATGCATAACAATCCATTTACATTTGTCCTAGAGCTCTGTCTTGACTTGTGCTCCGGCCTGCTTCACTTCCTGAAAAATGTAAAGGTATCTTAGGTGAAATACAGCAGACAATATAGCACCAGAGAATATATAAAACAGTGCAGAGCTGTATACATCAAGTTTACTTCAACTTTATCTATCTGGCATTGCACGGGCACAGGCACCCTACTGCTGTATTTCCCTCGGAGGAAAGCTAAAAAAAACTTTAGGAATTTACTACATCCACATCAACTACACTTGTGCATTACGAGATGCTCTTGAATCTATTCACGCTCTGTTTCATTCCTCTCTGTCAAGACTTTATTGGTTTTATTCATTTATTTATTTTAGAACTTAACCTAGTAGAGAGAGAGAGAAAAAACAGAATTCATAAACCACAGTTGAGAACTTGCAGAAAAGCTGTGGAAAATGATGGTTGTGCTCGAGGCAAAAGAACAAAACCAACAGCATCATCAAATTTGTATAATTGTTTGAGTGACTGGTGATCTTGGTGATTTTGACAGGCGATAAACGTGTGGAAACGGTGGTGAAAACACAAGGTGAATGGAAAAGGAAAACTGAGGGTGGTAGTCCAATAATTATGTCATTTATTTATGTTAATTATTTTCTTGAACACAATATTTAAAGATGTGCCAAGGATTACTTTGTGCATTGCAAACAATCGTTTCCATTTGAGTTCTCAAGTACATCTACTTAAGTACTATACACAAGTATAATGTTGAGATACTTTCTATTTTATGCTGCTTTTTACTTTAAACTGATTCCACTACATTTATATGACCACTACAGTCACGTGTTACTTTTCACTATACACTTTACACTATACGATACAGGGACCATTCTGCTGCCTGATGAATATTTTTATGTTTGATAATTTAAACATATTTTGCTGATAATACTAGTCGGACTTTTACCTTTAACTGAATATTTCTGTAGTTTAAGTTAAATAAAAAATCTAAATACTTTTCCGCACCACTGGAGAACAAGCATCAGTTATTCACCTTATATCATGTTATCTGAATTCAGTCTTTTTACAGCCACTGTTCAGTGATACTCTGGTACTAACTCTGTAAACAGAGCAAATTAGTCTGCACAGTGAGGTTTCTTTTGTGTGGCACATTTACTTGACAGTTACAAGTGCTTTTCTCTAGCTTTTTTCTGGAGCAGCATTCCTGTTTCATTCGTACTGCACAGTGATTTTTATCTTTAAATTGTGCTGCTTAATTTAAATCACTAAACTTGGCTACTCTTTTGGTTTTAAGTTGTTTAAAAGTCAGTCTACAATGTCCTCTGGGTACAGTGGGCAGCATCTACATCTGCTGTTGTAGCTATACCAGGTTAAATACATCTAATATGCCAAATCATAATGGCTGGTCACCTTCAGTTCTCCTCGTAGGAAGGACTGGCAAAACTCCCGCACTCGCTCAGTAGAAATCTCTCCCTCAGGAAGAAGCCACTTCATATCAGAGGCACCATCATAGATGCCAACCCGCGGGAGGTCCCGAGACTTGATGCCAAAGTAGCCAAGTGACCGAGAGTTGGACTTCACTGCTCCATTAATGAGCACGAACAAGAACTGGAACACAGACACAATTTGATTTAATGACATCATTTAAATTATTATGGATTAAATCAAGTAACCACAGATATGTAACCTCTTCTAGACTTTGGTTGTATTTGATTTGCAGTAGTATCTGCAGGGTTCAACACGTTAAAGTTAAGACTTTTTAAGACCCTTTTAATACCACACAGAACTTAATTCAGTACCTTTTTTCGTGGCCATTCCAGAAAACAATGGAAAGCAAGTCCCACAATTATTCATTAATTAGTGCATGAAGTAATTGACATTTATATCACATTTCTGTCAGTTCTTCCCTGCTGTATATATATCAGCAATCCCTAGTCATGTAATTAATCAATTAATGTAACCTGGACCAATGTATGGATTGTTGAAAAGGTTTATGGGGCACAGGTCCAGGGTTCCGAGAGGTCAGTTGACTCCTGGAGGAAAGCCTCGGTGTGAAGGGACTGTTAATATTTCTTTTTTTAAATCACAGAGCTCAGTTAAATGACTTCAGATACAGTCAAAATTAGCCAAAGTTTCAGTCTGGAGGTGCTACAGAGGAGGGGTGGGTGACGCTTTACTTGTCTATGCCAAGGGGTATATTGTCTTATTATCCATTACCCATCTCTATATCATAAACAGCAGAAAATCTATTAAGAGTCAATGAGCTTCCTAACAACTGTTTCTCAATAGCCAAAAGTTATAACCAATGTTAATGTCTACAGCAGGCTAGATAAAAGTAAGACTTTTAAAGTGTCCAAGGCCATTTTTTAGAGGGATCTGCATCCAGTGCTTTGGACACTTGCAGACTTGCAGATACCGTGATAAAGCACACATCATTAAACTGCTTTTACTTTGCTCTAGTTTGCTAGATAAACCCATTTGAATTTACCTGACCTGTAAAAGGACGCAAAAATGGATTTGTTTTGTTGGTAAATTAAGTACATGCATGTTCTTACCTTGCCTGTGAACTCAGGGGCCAGAGCTCCCAGTTGTTCCTTGAGCTCAGTAAATTCTTTACTCCCCCTGTTGGCAAAGAGGAGGAGGTGTGTTTTCACCTCTGAATTGAACAGGCCCACTGCTGTCTGAGGGAAAATAAAACGGCATACAAAAAGAGTGTGAGGGTTAAGAGGAATGGAGGAATTACAGTTCCACTGGCCACCCATGATATCCTTTTTCAGAGGTCTCACACCTGAAAAGATCTAACAATGAGAGGCAGGTTATTTTTTTATATGACAAATTATAAAATCATTGTATTTTTTTTTCTCTGTGTACTGATCTTTGTGTTAAAATGTATTTTTTCCCCTTGCTTTCTGTATATTTTGCATCTGTCTTTAATACAATATATTTTAACAAGAGAAGTAAGGCCTTCAGGACTAAATGACAGATAGAGGCAGGCTGTTGACTACATAAAAACATGTAGAAGAAGTGGGCCTACCATTTGGCTGTATTCTGTGATGTAGCGAACCTCGTTGATACTGATGAAGTTTACAAGACCGTCAGTTTCTAACTTCTTGGCATCGGCGAGAACAAGATTCTCCTGGTGGTTATCAGCCTAGATCACATGATACACATTAATATCATAATCATCATAAAACTGATAGCACCATCACATTTATTATTGAAACAATGTGTTATGTATAAATGTATGTACAATACCTTTCTGAAAAGGGTGATGGTGTCTGAGGAGAGGCTGTAGTCAGCCCACACCTCTTTCACAGTGCAAATGGCTACAGGGACCGAATCAATGCGTGCTGCAGCTGCAACAAGCTCCTTAAAGCCATGACTCTCCTCTCCCTGAAATACCAAAGTCAAGGAGAGAGTTACACAGCAAGACCATTCAACTCTTCTTGTCAGGTGCAGTCTTACTCTTTTCAAAAATTTTTTAAATATTTTGTCCCCCACAAGTTATTATTAGTATAGTATAGTTATTGTTCCCCATAGTATTTGAGTATTGTTTATTCCCTTAAAATTTGTGGATTGTTACGCTCATATGTAGCTGTACTTACATTTTAAAAGAGAGAAAAATATGCCTTCGCACATTGGATGGTTGTGATTTAAAAAAAACAAATAAGCACTCTGAGGATAGTGTGCCTGAGGAGGAAAGTGACTAGGTACATTTACTCAAGGTACTTGTACTGAGTTTTTACATGTTTTGCTACTAAATACTTTTTTCAGATGGAAATACTGTATTTTTTACCCCATTGTATTTAATTTACAACTCTAATATATTTAATTTAATAATTATATTTAATTTACAACTATACATACATATATATATATATATATATATATATATATGTGTGTGTGTGTGTGTGTGTGTGTGTATGTGTGTGTGTGTATATATATATATATATATATATATATATAGTTCTACTCTCTCTCATATATATATATATATATATATATATGAGAGAGAGTAGAAGTTCAGCATGATAGGACATGCTATCTTTACTTTACAATTACTTTACCCTCAAAGACCACCAGGTCGTGTGGGGGACACCACCACAAACTTTACCTTCTTTTATTTATTTATTTATTTTTTCAAATAAAATGTGAATTTGAAAAGAAGTGCGTATGGCAGAGAGAGAGATTGAGAAATGAAGAAATACTGGGAGAAGAGACAAGGCTGACTCAAAGGAGGGTGAATCATGTCTATTTCTGTGACAGTGTTGCATGAGCTCTGGCAATCCATTTTATCATTTTGCAGCCTGTAATATGTGTTCATTCACAGTGAGTCACAGCACCAATATTTTGGTCTCATTTTGCCTTCAGCATCACGGTCCAGCTATGTTATCCTCTTGTGCTCTCCCTCTCACTCTTCCATTCTCCTCTCATGAACCTTTTCCCTGTCTTTGCACTTGTTTATGAGAGGGTCAATGGAGCCAATCCCACAAGACTTCAGATACGTATGTATTTCCTGTGAAGTGGCCCGCCATCTTCCCACGCACACTGAGTCTGGCCAAAGGGCTCGCCTCTGTGGGACAGTTGGCCACTCTCTGTCCTCACAGCACCAGTGCTGCCAAAGGTGTGGCCACGGGAAATATATCGTTCTAAGAAATCTATTCGTGACAGCAGCATCACTGAGACCAGGGTGCAAACAAGTGCTGTATTTGTGGAGCTTCCGCAGCCTCACCCTCAGCTAATTTGTCTGATCATGTCTGGTGTGCCACATGCATGTTAACAAAGTAAACTAAGCCATAAAACAGTGTCTGTGGGCATGTTTAAGAGACATCTGGAAAAATATTTGAGTTGATGGTTGAGACTTTTTTTTTCATTATATGCAATTATCTTGTCTGACCTCCAGAAATCCAATGACCACCACCTCAGCAGAGTCGATGAAGGCCTCAGCAGCTTTGGTGTCATTCAGCCTTGGAAGAGCACTGTCTGAGAAAGAATGACATGACATACGCCAGACATACAGTTCAACATAGTTTGTACATTACAATCACAGTCATTCTCTAAAGAACACTAAAAGTCCACAGCCCAGCAGCTCTGTGAGGCTGTACTTTTACACACAATGATTTGAGCTAAATGCTAATGTCAGCATGTTGCTAACAATGACCAAAACCCCTTGAAGCGTGTTTGTGATTTGTGATATTAGGCATATAAAAAATGGCTTAAATGACATAACTGTTCTGTAGTAGGCATAAATCAAAATATTGGAAATATTAAAATTTTGACCTGATGGAAGTAAATGAAAATTTGATAAAGGAATAACCAAAATTATTACAATTCTGACAGGGACATGAATTTCTGGAACAAATGACAATATAACCAGTAACTGATGAGTACATTACTTCAACAGATATTTCAGAGTACACCAAAGTGCTGGACCGACCCGCTGAACAACACAGATTTCCATCCCTGGAGCCATGCTGCTAGCATGGCACAAGGAAATCATATTATATTTGATCTTTCACATGAAAAGCAGAGAGAAGAGCCAGTAGCAAGACAAAAAAATCTAAACAACAAAGTATGCTTAAATCAATTTACCTTTCTTCGTGGCAGTGACAGAAGATACCAGCAAGGCAAGAAACAGGGTGCTCAGCATATTTCGACCGATTAGACTCACACGCAGAGGCAGCTAAAAAAAGGAAAACCAAGGAGAGCCGAGGGGACTTTGTAGCTGTTTGACTCTGTTCAAAGAGTCGTGTCACCTGTGCTCTGTCTCTGCCAGTCACCACATGGCAGCCGGCTGCAGCTGCTGCAACTTTCCTGGGATGTGATTGGAGGCTTCGTGGGAACCAGCAAGGTGTTCTTGATAAGATGGGATGCTGGGAGGTTGTTGGACTACGTGTCACTGTAGGACAGGGGGCAGGCGTGTATATATGTCTGCACTATGGACAATAAGGATGCACTTAGTCGAGCCTACCTTTGCTTCTGTGAAACATCATACACCTTTTCTTGTGTCTTGACGAGTCTCATTTGCAGCAAAAGGTCTTGTGCTGCAGTGTGCTACTTAAATGAGTCGTGGGTGGGCATCTCTGCTGAAATAGCAGCTTGGTTAATACTAATCCTTTATCCTCAGGCAGGTAACAAATAGCCAATGAGAAGGCCTGTGTGACCAGTGAACGACCTGATATAAGATAAACAGGGCTGCTCCAGGGCTTGCTACAACTCCTGCCTAATCCATCATGATGCCGACAATCAATGAGACATTAAATCACAGTAGGAAAATGCCTGGTGTTCAGTGTTTAGTGTTTGGGGGACACTATTTTTTATGTAACATTAAGAAACCAAGGTGAAAATCAAGATGCAATGAGTTTGCTTTCCTTCATTTTTACTATCTTTTTAACATATTAATAAGTATAAAAATTAGAAGTATGTATTTCCTCCATTCAGTGAGTTTAAGGAAAAATATCAGAAGAATTCTCTGAAAACATCCTCATAATTAAGGAAACTATGCTATGGGAACTAGATTTGATCAGATCATCTGAACACTTTAAGGTTATTGATGTTTATCATTTCTAAAATTCACATGACACCATAAGGTTATGCTAGAAAATTACATCTTTGAGGTAAAGGAGAGCATTTTTTTGCCATTGCTGTTAATATAGCTTTCTGCCTGTTTGTTTGTTTGCCAAGAGTTTTTAGAGAATAAATGCACAATAACTCTGCAAGTGAATTCTTCAATGGCAAATTCATAAAAAATGTATTGTCTTAAAAAAATGATGGCGTAGCAGGAATTACAGTTAAATATCTAAAATTGTGAGTCAAGGGGAGAAAAAAAGGACATGAAATATTTTCTCAGATAAATAGTAAGAAAGACAGAAAAAGGCAGCTCCCATAACCACCACAGAAATGTTGTCTTGCTGTTAAAACAAAAACAAAGGGCCTCTGAAAAGCACATTTATTCATAACAACACCACAATATTTATTAAACTAAACTGAAAAAAAAGATTTACATCAAGTTTGACATTTTACACAGTGATTTCGAGCATAGTTCCCACAGAAAAGGAATCTGCTGAAAGCTGAAGGGAAGTTACAGTTCGGTCAACCACAGAGCAGAAAAAACAGATGCACAAAAATACAACAAACTCTTGAGGACAAGACCATTTTGGTCTGAACCTTGTAAACTGTCTCTTTTGCATCAATAAAGTCAAAATACTTTTCACATTTAAATCTAAAAATGTAAAAAAATAAAATAAATTATTTAGTTTTTCCAATTTTGGACCCAAAGTATTCCTGCTGTACATTAATGTTGAACAGAACATAAGAACAGCCTCTTAAAGCTGTTCCTAAAAGTTAAATGTGGTCAGTGCAAGAAGGAGACTAATGTGCAGTGATGAGAAAATTCCCAAGGTCATAACTGTGACGTTCAGCTTCAGTGTTCAGCCTTTAAAATCTATATTCTGCAGAACCAAATTTATCAGCATATTGATTGTAAATAAATTCACATGAGGTAAATCTTTTTGCTGTTTATTACTATGGAGTGCCACCTTTTTACCTTTTCTGGGGAATATAGACTTAAACAAAACGTCAGAAGCCTGAATAATCTGATCCATCAGGAAAAGGGGAATAACCACAAAAGCAAAATAAAATAAGACCAAACACAAACAGTTGAGGATGATGGGAATGTAATTACTGTTATTTAGTCTTAAATGAAAATAAATGTGTGGTTCACATTTTATTGCAATTCCAATACACCTAAGTGGTGAACTGTCAAACACTTATTCTGTCTTTGTAGTGTCACAGCACAGTGAAAGTTAAGATTACAGCCCACACACTACTGTGTGATTATTTATTGTGTACAAGGCATCAATAAAATATTTACAGTGCATCTAAAATTAATGTAAGTACAAGGGAAGAGATGGTTACACAATGAGGAAGTTGAAAATAAATGGTATTTTCAAAATTTCTCAGTACCCATTTAATATTTACACAGAACAGTAATATTACTACCAGGTAACATGGCAGGAGCTTTGGGTTGACAGTGTTGATGTTTGAATGAAATTATTTACACTATTGTTTATTTTAATTTCATGATACATTTAGAACATATTGTAATGTAAAGGTTGCTGTAAATGTTGCTGTGGAACAAGCAGAGTGCAGAATGCTGGCGTGGGAAGCAGAGTGTGCCTTTATACCTATAACTACAAATGCTTTTATAGGTTATGTTTATGTTTTTAAATACAAGGCTATAAAATAAACTCTTTCATGGTTCACAAACCCATCTTTTTACACTGTAATTACAGTTGTGTTTAGATTAGGTTAGACTAATATTTATTATAAAGCTTTTTTAATTGATTTAACTAAGTTTAAGTGTCATGTAGTTTGCCTCATTTTCAGAGCTTTTTGTCAAAGGACACAAAGACCTAGACTGCAGGTATCCTGTTTGTACCTTGTAATTAGTCACTATGTTCTGGGTAATTTAAAAGCATTTACAGTATAATTTAGTTTGTAGTATCTGAAGTTCTATATGTTATGCGAATTTATGGGTTTGTTATGCTTAGCTTGGTGTCCCCTGGTCAAAAAGATTTAAGGGCCTTAGCTAAGAGGTTTAGGTCAAAAGTTCTAGGCGCCATTGGGAGATGGATGACTTCCTCATCTTATGTGATGAATCCCTTTTCCTGTTTTTATAGGAAATCATATGTTTATCTTAGGTTCACGAGAACAACCAACCTACATAAGGGGGGAGTTGGAGCTGTTATTAGCAAGACGGTGTCAGTGGAGTTTTCTTCATCATCATCACCACACCATCGCTGTTTAAGAAGCAACAAGTTCTAAGTTGTTCCTGTAATTCTTCACCTCTTACCTATACTGTAGGTACAAAGAAAGTATTTCCCAGGGAGGTCAAGTGAGCATACAGACTCATCCCCCAACGAAACAAAACAAACAAAAAAAACAAATAAAACCAAAAGAAACAATCATTTTCTCTAACCTTTAGTGACTGTAAGCTGAATGTTGTACAGCACTGAATATTAAGTATCTTAGCCACTACATTTTTCCTCTGTTTCTCTGTCTTTCTGTAAACTATTTCACAGTTAATCCAGTCAAATTAGTTTAATATTGTCTATATCCCTGCATAAGTATCTAATTTATGTCAGAGTCCTGCTCTAAGACTCTCCCTAGCAAAGAACCTTTTACTGTCTTTAACTTATGACACTGCGGACACCTACAGTTTGCAGTAAATTCGATGCAGCATTCCTGACACAATAGCACACTGGAGAATGGAAAAAAATGAAAAGGATAGAGGAAAAAAAGCGGGAAGAACAGAAATAAATAAAACTTTTGTCTTTGGCAATTTCTGACATCCGTGTGGACAAGTGTTAAATGTTCAGTGGGCTCAGTGAGGATGCAGTCTAGGTTCAAATTACAGGCCCAGTTGCTCATATAGTTGCTGCTACAAATAAACAAAGGAAAAGTAATGATTACAATACACACAGGGGCAGAAATTAAAACATCAGAGTCATTACACAGGCTTAGTGGTTTGTGACTGTGGGGACATTTAACCTATTTCAGGAAAACTTTGTGAGCGAAAAATTATGAAAAAAGCTCTGTAGTTTGCAAATGAAACAATAGAATTTGCAGTATTCTTGAATCTACCAGGAAAAAAAATGTTATTTTAGACAATGACTGAAGATAAAGATTAAAGATAATAGGCCTTCACTCTCACTCTCATTACACTTGGCAAAGACCCCTAACCCTCCTTTTTATCCCTTTATCCCAGGGTTCAAATTATGATAATCAAAAGAGGTAAAAAAAAAATAACAGGTGGGGGGGTTGAAACATTTAAATATCCTTCTTAAATGTAATTGTAAATATAACAGTATATTTCCCAGCTTATGCAGTCTCTAATGGTGCAAACAGCACCATTTGATACTCAGACAGAGCAGCAGACAGTTCTTCAGACCATCAGAGCAAAGTAAGATATCCACAGATCTGTTATTGTCATTTATTTCCATGATGCTCCTCTCACGTTGTGCGCTCTCAGGCAGGTGTGTGAGTGAGTTACTATGAGTTATGCCTTTACAAAAATCATGAATATGAGAGTGCCTCAATTTTGTAAAATGATATCACTGAAATCAAGTGATATCATTTTATATTTTCATTATATCAGAAAGTTACTGTCAACTCAGACATGACAATAACATTGAGTAACAGATTCTAACCACTGGTTGTTCCTCCTGGGGAGGAGACAGCAACACATTTCCCACATTTCACAGTTCCCCCACCCCCAGATTCCCCCATTCAGTCAGCCAGCTTTGGACAAAGCAGTCCAGTGGGGGAGATATAGCAGAAAACTGACATCCTCTTCCATCGACACGCTGAGGGACCTAATCACCGGGGGTCCCCAGGCAGAGGAGGACGTCCCACGATCTCAGCTGTGCCCTGTAACAGGGAGACAGTTACTGAGTTGGATAATGACACGATGATGATAAAATGGAAAAATGAAAAGTGAAAAAGTTGATTTCTTCCCCAACATCTGAGGCATCCACCTCAAACTCCATCAGGGTGTCTGTGACTACACCTGGCTCACAGGGCGCCCGGAGTCATATACACATGCACACACTTTCAGAAAACTACAGGACTTGTCGCTGGAGGTGCAGGAGGAGACCCTGATCATCGGGGACTGTAATCTTTCACGCATTCCACCTTTCACATACAGGTTGACAGTTACCCTGATACCACTATCTATCATGTCAATTGCATTCTCAGGAAGTTCTCACTACATCACAATATCAAACATGTCATTTTATCTGCAGGCATTAACAACTGTTTAAAGCAACAAGCCACCGCCACCTTGAAACAATTGCAGCAACTGTTAAAAACCAGTCTTTTTTGAATGCAACCATTTACATCCCAGTAATAAACTTTTCTCACAGATTAGATCCAAGAAAACAGGAACTCCTCACAAAACTGAACAGCATCATAAAAACCAAATGTATTTTCCTCCCTGAAATAAACTCACTTCTCTTCCACACTGATCCAAACAACAACATCCAATGGACCAAGGACACAGCCTACAGAATTTACAAATACTGGACTCTACAATTAAACTTGTAATGGGGAGTAACTGTTCCAATACAACCCCCTTAATTCCAATAAAACCAACCTCTGTTCAACCCTTTCTCTCACATCTGCACAGCTGAAAATATTAGAAAAAGACCTCACTTTCATTCCACACCCAAAGACTGGAGTTCAGAGGGGACCTTCATGTCTTCCACAGGAGGCTAATGCTCCTGGACCACTTCTAGGGTGCACAGAGGCGAGAGCCTGTGGGAGCTTCCTATTGGGAACCTCACTCAGACAACATATCACTTGAAATAAGATAGCTTATGCACAAAAAGAACACAAGCACTTACATGATGGCGCCCCCCTCAGCACAGACAGCAGAACATAACTCATAACTCTTCCATCTCCTCCCTAAAATGCACAAGCCTCCTGAGATGTGGACACTCCCTGCTGTGGTTCCAGTTGGTTGTCCCATTGTCAGCGACTGCAGTTCAGAATACTAAAGAATAACAGAATACCTAGATAATTTTATCAACCCACTTTCCAAACATTACCCCATCTACATAAAAGACACACACAAATTTGTTAACAAAATAACAAATCTTCAGGTACCCAGTCACACGCCCCTCTTTTCCATAGATACTGTATGGACTCACTATACACCAACATAGAAACTCCACTTCACCTCGCAGCCATCCAACACATTTTCAATAAACATCCTGATCCATCCAGACCCAAAACAGAAATATTACAGTTCACACCTACAAGAAACAATTGCAGGTGTGTGATGGGCCGTAAATATACGCAGATATTTATCTATCCAACTGGGAAGAAACAGCTTTTACCAAAACAACATCTTTGGTCTTTGGGACAGAACGGAAGCAGGATTCATGACATTTCTACATATTCTCCACTCACCACCCTTTAATAAAACTCATTTTAAGAGAACTTTTAGATTCAGGTGAAGAGGGGTTACACTTATACAACAACCAAAAATAATTGGGGTTACCTGCAGATGGGGCTCCTCTTAAAGACATTATTTAAGGAAATAAAACTTTTATAAACATTCGGGTGTGTATATTTTACAGACACCTGATCCTATCCTATCATGGTTTAATTTAGATGGTATTTTATCATTTATGTTTTAAATGTGTTGTCTTTCATTGTATATACTGAGAAGAATATATACATATATATATATGCACTTCTTTTACATGACTTTTCTCTCTTAGGTGTGACATTTGAGGGTTTGATGTTTTAACATAGCACTCATTTTAAAAAGCACTTAAAAAGGTTTTGCATTTTGTTTGTTTTATTTACTTTTATTTCTCATTTTGTATTTTATTTGCTTTACTATTTTACCTGAAAGCACTTTTACTACCCCCACTTTAAACATATTTAAATGATCTAATTACTAATACTAATTGCTAATATTTATTTATATATTTCCGTATTTATTATTGCCATTACTATTGTATGTATGTATGCCATTATTTATTATTTTTATTTGTTATTACTATTTATTTATCATTGTTATATTAATATACCTCACCTCTTTTAATTCCACATCTGGGGGAGAGACTGTGGAAGTAACAAGAAATCTTATAATAACTATAACTCCAATTGTGTCTGTGGTCCCTCACAAAACTTCCCAAAAAGAAAAAAACTTTCCTCTGAAGATTTAAGCTATCCAAAAGGGGAGTCAAATAAATTAACCTTGATTTTAAATAAGAACCCTTTAAGTGTTTTTAACCCCGACCCCTGTACCCTCTAGCATTCTTCAAAGTGTAGCATTTTAACCCTTACCTAACCTGACCCTAACCCTTACCTTAACCCTAACTAGAAAGGACTTCTGACACCTAGACAACCAGACCGTATGGAACTGCTTAGTGAAGTATGACTGAGGGTGGGAAGAAACAGAGCTGAACAACAGAGGGGAGAGGGGAACGGAAGAGAGGGAAGCAAAGTAGGAGAAATGCAGACAAAACGCTAAGTTGAAATAGCTGGTGAAAGTGTCTCTAAGCAAAAGAAAAGTGTACAGTAGACAGCCATGTTTTGCTTAATCAAGGTTGCTTAGAGTAATATGATGTACAAGTGTGCCTGAACTAAGCTGAAGGCGGCGTGCCGCTAGAACAGAGGACACCATTGCTAATGGGACAGGACTCTCATAGAGTATGTGCTATGCTAAAGTCTGCTAGTCGCAAGGCCAGAAGATGCCATTGCTGATCAGACAATACACTTTTAGTGTGACTGTGCCAAACTACAGTTTGTAAGGACAGTGGATGCTATTGTTGATCAGAAAAAACTGTTGGTGTGCATCCAGACTTAGTCGCAGCTGCCGTCTAGCTTCCTTCATCGGATTTGGACTGGTTTCTCAAGGACTGCCGCCCAAAACTGCGAGTTGAACTTTCTGTTTTTTGCCTGACAGAGTATAAGGATTTAATTGGCACCCAAGCATCATCTAGGCCAGCATTTGCTTTTGTGTGTTTGAGTGTGAGTGTTGGCCCACATTAGAGTTTGTTATGTATTTGATGTTATTCTGTCATGAGGAATAGTGGAAAGGAAGTGAGAGCTAAGTATTTTGCCACAAAGAAGACAGTTAAGTTTGTGTCTAACTATCTTGGTGTACAAGTCAATTTTGTTTTTATATTTCTCCAGATGATTTCTGGATTCACTCATTTTTGTAAAGGTATTTTTTTGTAGTATTATTTCCAGGTATTTATTAATTTGCTAATTTTGGTGTTTTGGTGTCTAATTTTCTCTGAGCTATTCTTTTAAGTTTGAAGTGGTCAATTAGTCTTAATTTGGGTTTTGGTTTATGTCAATCATTAGGGTTAATGCTGTTTATGGGTTAATATTGTTTACACTCCAACAATATACTGGCAGTAAAAAGATCTATTCCTCTCATTCTAAAGAGTTCTCTGGGATCAGTTACTTAAAATAGAGACAAAATGAAGTGAATATATATACGGCTAAGATTGACAGGTTGTGTGACCATGAGTAGAGTACTAATCAAATCACTCCCTCAAAGGAATTTTAAATCGAAAGCAACTGGACTTGGTTATTTGTCTAGGAAGACGTTTCACCTCTCATCCAAGAGGCTTCATCAGTTCTTGCTCGCACCCGACCAGGCTGGGACTGGTCCAACTATCCGGTGTGGAGACCCAGGTATTTTTAACCTCTGGGAGGTTAAAAATAGGATAGAGTGTTATTAATCATTTTTATCTATTTCTCATTTATCTATTATTATTATTACTAGAATAGAATATATATAATTGTATATAATATTACACAATATAATGCGTTATTCATGGTGGAGCATCTTTCTTTTTGTCATGTCCCTGAGCTTCAAGTGCAGCCCTCCACTCAGCCAGAGTCATGGTGGCTGTGGCCTGGCAGTACCAATTGCCAAAGTACTGCTGGTGAGTGGCAGGGTCCTGCTCCCTCTGACACTGTTTGCACATGATGCTGGCGCTCTTCCTTGTGCACCTCCTCTTCTTTTTGCCGCTCCCCTCCTCCTGTCTTTTCTTCTTATGGTAGTGCTGGGAGATCTAAGGTACAGCTGCAGGTCTGGAAAGAACCACAGGAGCCAGAGATTGAGAAGCAGACAGAGGAGGCTGCAACACAACGTGGAGAGACTGGGTGCAGACTCGAGAGATTGGGGTGCAGGATGGAGGGTTAGGGGGGCAGACTGGAGAGGTTGGAGAGCTGGTTTGGTTGTCTGGAGAGGCACCTGGGGATATGGCTCAAGAGCAAAGAAGGGCAGTGTAAGACCAGCAGATGGAGCCACTGGCAGGTTCTGACATTGTTTAAGATGTGCCATCCCTGCAGTGTTGGGGACAGAACCTACAGTCTATGGTCAGAACAAAGATGTGAGGATTGGCCACACTACTGTCAGGCTTACTCTGAGCTCACAATGGTGGTGCTGGAGCAGAGACACCATGCTCCAGCACACTCTTCTCCTGTTTCCTCTCCAGCTTGCAGTGCCTAAAAATATTATATATATATATATATATATATATATATATATATATATATATAAAGCATTATTTTTTAATATGTCGTAGTTTACAATATATTCACAGACACGATTGCAGGCAGGCAACTGCACTGGGCTTCTCCCTCCTGCAAAGCATCTGAAAGGTATTGAGCAGCATTAGTGTAAGTGTAAAGTGAATGCTCTAAGAGCATACAGCTTTGTCAAGACATACGCACTGTTTTGTACTCTCCACTCCTGGTGCAACAATTTCCTCCCTTGACAGTGCAATACTGTGTCCTTTAATTTGAACAAGAAGTACGTTAGGTCCTGGACTGCTTGAAAGCCCTCGATATTGTCAGGTCCAACTGAATCCTGCATTAAATGTAACAGAGTGGTTAAAAATAAAAAAAAGTTTTTAAAATGTTCAAATATCAAATTCAGTTATTACAGATGCAACTTGAAAGAAACATTATCAAAACATTGCAAAAAAAGTGTAAACCTACATCATGTCTGGTGGAGCCTGATGACGTCGAAGCCTGGACATCTATCGAGCCGGGTGTGTCTTGCTGGGAAGCTAAATTAGAACAAAGTAAAGCAAAGAGAGATAGAGAACAATACACATTAACAGTAACACAAGTACAAGCAGAAGTTCTTTGTTCGTGTAGCAAATTAAACTATAAACACTGCTATATCTCTGGGAGCACTAAGTCATGTAATGTCACAGGCATGGAATATGCACCTACTTATACAAAAGTCTCCTCTGATAAAGATAAATGTTGAATTCTTTAAATAAGGGATGTAATAAAGATGAATACTGTTTCATTTTACCAATGCATCAACATTAAATTACACAGGGAATGTGTTTTACAATTTTGGTACATAGTAGCCTTGAGCAGCTGTCCTTACATAACTGTCTTTTGTTTTGTTTTCTTAGTATGTAATGGTCCTTAGAGCCTAAATAGGATATGTTTTCACCTCTGACCTTGATGAGCACAGAGCAGTGCAAATCTGAAGTATGTGAGTGGATTTTTTGGAGCTGGGAACCAAAGCTGGAATCAGATTCAGTGGGCCTCCCACTGTGATCTGGGGCGGGATGGCTAACAGTGACTGTTGCTATGGGAAGGACACCAGATAAACAGTTGGTCAGCAAATGAAAATGAAGTAGTTTACTGTAGAGTGAGACAGCCACCGGTCCAAAAATGTGTTTTACCAAATACTCATAATCTATGACCTGAGAATATTCAAAGTCCTTTCATCTTCTTTTGCATGTTGACACTAAACTGTATATATATGAATGTAATGCAATACATTTTATTTACATTGGAGCTTCCTCATTTTAAATAAGAACTTGGGTTGGGCAGATGAATTAAACAGGACCTTGCTTGGGAGCTAAATTAAGCAAGGAGGACCAGAACCTGTATAATCATGACAGAACCTGAATGATCATGCAATATCGATGTTTTATGTGTTAATGTTCACAATCACAATTATTGGCATCTTTAACAAAAAGAAAAAAACAAGAAAGCTTTGTAAGAACTTAAAACTATGTGTAGTGGCAACAGGAAAAGATACAGAGGTGTCAGCTGGTGATGTTACAGTTGCAGGTGGTACTGTGGGTGTAGATGGAGTGGTACTGTTGGGAGCAGCAGCTGGAGGCCTATGTGTTGGGGTAGGGGTTGATGGAATGCATTGTTGTGGGGGCCATATTGTGTCCAGGGTAGGAACAGTTGGATCCTCCATGTGAAATTGCTCCAAACATGACTTCCATCTCTCTGCTTTCCCCAGCAGTTCTCCTGCAGTGAAGCATCATCTCTGCCTTGGTAATGTGGCATGTCACATCAGCGTTTGTGGGACGCATGTGGCTTACTTCCAGCTCCGCTTGCTTGGCTGTCCTGAATTGCTGCAGGTCACTTTCATCCCACACAAAGACGCAGCGGGTGAGTTAGGCCATGAAGCGAATGTTGGGAGGATGCATCGATTGTGCATCCAGTGGCAAATCTCCTCATAAAATGCGAGATGTCCAACTGAATATTCATGCCTGCCCATGCCCCAAAGATCTTGCGTAGGTGAGCATTTCCACAGCAGTCACGGTCTACATACAGGATCTCTGGGTGCAGTACCCCAGCATCCTTGTAGCGCTTCACAAGACCCTCTGCCATCTTCATCAGGCCACAGCCCTCACTTGCTGTGAGCAAAGACATGATAACAATCCCATGCTGATTACCAATGTTGGTGGCCAAGCCGCTGTAGCCTGGGCCTGACCTGCCAGCTTCCTCATAATCTTCTTTGTTGAATCCATTTTGATAACCTGGCCAAAGAGTGAAGTGATGGAGGCCTTTACTTCATCCAGCCTGCTGAGGATATCCTGTGCATATACCTGCATCAGCCAGAGATGTTAAGGCACTGCATAGCTGGCAAGTCCCCCAGTAGGACTGGTGAAATCAACCCAGAGAAGACAGAATGTGCAACTCCTCTGTAATCAGTGAGGACTTGAATTTGTCTCTAAAGCCATCTCTCTGCATGCCGTTCCTCCAGCTGCTTTTGAAGGTGGCTGCTGCAGTTTTCAAGACCTCGTTGATGCATTAGGCGCACAACCTGCATGTCACACCCCAGCTTGTACAGTGCATCCGGAAAGTATTCACAGAGCTTCACTTTTTCCAAATTCTGTTATGTTACAGCCTTATTCCAAAATGGATAAATGCTGACTGTATGTCAGCAGACATGGGAACGGGATGCGGTGGCCAATGTCTAGCTGGGCGACGATTTTGTGGCTCCAGCCAATGATCTTTCTTTTGCAGCTCTTACAGGCAAGACATTCTGATGCCAAAGTAGTAAGAGCTGCTGACACCCACCACCTGCCTGATCCTCTGATACCTCTGATGTGGTCCAGCAGAGATAAGCTCTGACTTGCCACAGTCTGGATGTGGACAGTGCAGTTGCACACGCCAAAGCTTCCTGGGGATCCACAGGAACAGAAGAACTGCTCTAATGCTTGCACTGTACTAGGGGTCAGTGATGGCCAAGGTTGACACCACCACATTCTGTCCACCTTTGCATGGTCCAGCTCTTGTTGATTAAGGCGTGATCACCAGAATAGGGCCTTGGTAATCCAGTGTTGGTCAACTTCTGGCAGGGCAGGGATCCAACCAGCAGGCAGGCAAATTCTGCTTTCTATAAAACAGTTATGAGAAAAAGAAGGACTGTCCACATATGTATATCTTCCTTCATTCCTGTAGTCATATTCAGGTCCTGTCCAGAGCTAAAAACTTTTTGGGAATAAATTAATAAAGAAATTAAGCGTATACTAGGTTATAATTTTGTGCTTTTTGGGAAAATGAGAGAGTAATTGTGGATAAAAGGGTTGAGTATCTTTTAAGAATATTTAGAGTGAATGCTCCAAAATTAATTACAAAGAAATGGCTCCAAAAGACATGACCACAATTGTTAAAATGGTTAGAAAGGAATATATATATATATATATATATATATATATATATATATATATATATATATATATATATAATGTATTTCTATTTTTTATATTTTATATATATATTTATATATAAAATAGAAAGATATTAGAGAAAGAGTGAGAGAGATAGACGGAAGGTGAGAGAGAAAGTGAGAGAAAGTGTGGATTAGTATTTCATAAAAACACATACGTGTCATGTCTAACTCCATCTGTTGAACGGCCAACAAGAGCTCACTGTCAGCAGGTTCTGGTTCTACTGAGTCCAGCACAGGTGCCATGGTGGAGCTAGCACTGGACAGAGCAGGAACAGCTGAAAAAGAATGACATAATACATTAAAGATAGGAAACATCTACAACTCAGTGTTACACAATATCCATTTTCTAGTTGCATGCTTACCTGGCTGATACTTTGGTGGTGAGAACAGCTTCCTGACAGACTTGTCAAGGGTCTAATGAGACTTGCCTTTTCCAATTAACAATGACTGTAGGGAGGATACAGCCACTGAGGAAGGTTGCAGGGAAGTGGAGCCCTGTGTGGAGGAGGTAGCCTGTGAGGTAGGTGAAGGTTGGGATGAAGTGCAGGGTTGTGTGGAGGTGGCAGTGGTGGTAGGTTGGCTCTGGCTGAGTCAAAAAGGCTGGCACAGCAACCCCAACTCTTCCTAAATTTAGGATCTGTCTGATTGGAAAAAAAAAAAAGACAGTCAAATGATGCTAGGTCTGACCTCTTATATTTATGCATATATAGGGGCATGCCATGTGCTTGTATCTGCTTTACAAATACGCATTTGTACATACATACACTGTGTATGTACATACACAGTTTATACATATTTGTTTCAGATCATTTCTGTATTCTCTTTCAATTTCATAATTATTTTTAAAATTATTTTTCAATTCATAGGTTCTACTACATTTTACTGCAATATAGAGAGATGGCAAACGAAGACTTTCATTGCACTATGATATGATAACAAAAACACCTTTATATACTTTTATTGTTAACACTCACAATCTGACAAAACTAAACTCAATGAAATTTTACTTCAGTCTGTTACCATTACTTTTCGTGCAAATGAGGTTATGCAATATTTGGTTGCCAGTTGTCTAATACAGTGCTTTAAATAATGTATTACACAGATGCTGTTCACAGTCTAACGTCTTACCACCAGTTACCAGTCAATTACACTAATGGACCTATGCATCTCATTTAGCAATTCATAATTTGTCTACATTTTCCTTGTGCCACAACCTGTACACCATACTAGAACATTCTGAAACAATTTCTATGTACAGGGATTAAATTAGCAGACCCAGAAAACAACCCAAGTACTTTGACTTATACATGCATATTTATTTTGGCCTATTTTAGCCAACTGGATAGCCAAAAAAAAAAAACATTGTTATAGAATAACTATGTTGATTAAGTGTTATCAGCAGTCTAAAATAAAGCTTACGTCTCCGCTATCTGGTTATGAATGAACTGTTCGTGACTGACAGTGCTGGCTCGCTACTCTACCACTAGGTAAACCAGAGCTTAAAATTAAAACATTAAAACTTCAGCACAATAGAATGGTAATATACTCACTTGAAAATAGCGGAAGGTCACAACCCCTAGATGATTCTTGGTAGCTGTACCGATTGTGGTCAAATTGTGGATGGCACACAGAGACATGATTGGCTCTCACTGGTTGGCTTGCTTAACCGACATGTGACAGGGAGATTTTGGTCCATATAGACATGATAGCATGATGCAGTTGCTGCAGATTTGTTGGCTGCACATCCATGATGCAAATCTCCCATTCCCCCACATCCCAAAGGTGTTTTATTGGATTGAGATCTTGTGACTGTGGAGGCCATTTGAGCGCAGTGAACTCATTGTCATGTTGAAGAAACCAGTTTGAGATGGTTTGAGCTTTGTGACATAGCGTGTTACCCTGCTTGAAGCAGCCATCAGAAGATGGGTACACTGTGGTCATAAAGGGATGGACGTGTTCAGCAACAATACTCAAGTAAGCTGTGGTGTTTAAACAATACTCAGTTGGTACTAAGGGGCCCAAACTGGGCCAACAAAATATCCCCCACACCATTTTACCCCCACCACCAGCCTGAACCGCTGATACAAGGCAGGATGGATCCATGCTTTCATGTTGTTGACGCCAACGTTTTTCCAATCCTCTATTGTCCAAATTTGTGGAGCCTGTGTGAATTGTAGCCTGTTTCCTGTTTTTAGCTGACAGGAGTGGTGTGGTCTTTTGTAGCTGTAGCCGTAGGTCCTCACATCCCTCCTTCACAGTGCTGATTTGCATTGCTGAGGGTAAGTTGTGTGGAAAGTTTCTGCTGCGTTTTTTAAGTGTTTCCTTTGGAAAATGAGTTGTTTATGTTGAAATCTTTGGTACATAGTGCTCACCGTGAAAACTGCTAATGTTACATAGCTGCTTTATGTCATTTTAACCGTTAATGTAAGTTTAGTGGATGATTTCACAAAACTTTGTTGGTGCCATTTGCATTACAGCGGGCTGCCTGCGTCACATAACCCAGTTAGCACAGCAGGGACTTCAACCTTTTCACATTAATTTTCTCATGTAAATTGTTATTTTGCCTCTTTAGGAACAGAGGTGCAAAAGACCAGAAGAAGACAAGTCCAGAAGACAACTATATGTGTTTTGTTGTCTTCTACAGGTATGCGTTTTCTTTTGCTGTCTTTGTTTAGTCCTCACCTCTCATATACTGCTTTTCTGTGCAGATGTAACTGTTTCTCCATTAACATATTGTGTCTTATGGTTTAGAGATTTGTTGCTTAAAAACAAAGCCTTTTCATGTTGATTTGAATAGCTTTTGGCTAATAATGTGTACAAATGCAGCTATATGTATATGTACAAATGCATCCATATGTATTTTGTATTGTAAGGTAAAAATTTTAATTACAGAGTGCCGATTTGCTTTGCTGAGGTGCAGAAAAAGAGTCCAGAAGACAACTATATGTGTTTTGTTCTCTTCTACAGCAGCGAATAAATACAGAAAAACAATCCCCTCAGTCATCTTTGTCAATACCTGACCCACACCCTAAATGCACTGTCGGCATTTGGTGCGATCGGCTAGACTGGAATTTCCTGTGGACTCTCACAGAGAATTCTGCATGCTGTATGGATTGTATATTGTGAACACTCACTGGACTACTGAAAGACTCTGACCCTTTATTTAAATGGACTGTGGTGAGATTGCATGGATTCTTCTTTATATTTTAAACTGCAGCTTGCCACATACCTGTGAACAATATTATTCCTCATCTTGGCTGGTGATTAATTGGACAACTTAAGTTTAGTTGAAGGACTTTGAGAATGAACGAGCAGAGAAGTTTAGTGCAGATTGTGGAGTATTTAGCGGTGCACAAGACTCAGTGATGTTCAGACAGTTGAACTTAACAAATTACTGATTGTTGTAGCTCACTGTACAGCATCAACAGCTACTCTGTTGCCTAGCGACATAGTGTTTTGTCTGTGCTTGTTGGCTGCAGCCACTATTGAGTTTTTGTTGTTTATACATTTTCAGCTGCTCTATTCTGCTATTAACTCTGTAAGAAGTGACAGCTGTTTGTGTTAGGACTAGGCCTCTCTCGCCCTTTTCCCTGTTTTCCCTGCTGTTTTCCCCTACCTCATGTTTGTTTGTCCCAAGTTTATTCTCTGTGTCTGTGTGTATGTGCGTCTCTGTTTATCTGGGCATGGTTTCCTGGTTGCAGCCCCCACCAGTTCTCAAGCACACCTGTTCTTCTTCTGCCAATCAATTCCACACCCTGCAGCAGCTTTTAAGCCCAGCTCATCTCTTCATTGTCTGTCAGATTGTTCAGTCACATTGTGTGGTATCAACACTATGGCTGATCTTAGATTTAGAACCTTTTATGCTCTGTGGCTTTTGGAAATTTTGGTAACCCTGTTTTCCTGTGCATCAGATCCAAATCCCTTCTAACCCTTAACCCTAACCCACCCCTGTCCGACATCATCCACCACGCCCCCATAACTCAGCTGCAAATTCACTTCATGAGTCCATAAAAAGACGGTCAAGACTTACAAATATAGAGGAGGGGGTAGGGAGTGTAAAGACTTATAGGCTTGGTTTAGGTCTCTCATCCTGTTGAAGGTCTCTGGATATTTTCATTTGACAAAAGATTGTTTTATTTGGAATAAGATAAATAGAAAGACATAAAGATACAAAAGGTAGATTTACTTAAATGAGAATAAATAAAGATGTATAATGATACAATGCATGCAGAGAAGAGCAGAATTTACATTTATAATAACAGAGTATTGCATTCCACACACAACTTGGCAAAGGTACAGTTAAAAGACAAAAGAGTGCTAAACAAAAGTTAGCTGTGAAAAAACTAAATTTTTAATTTATTTCTCCATGTTGTTATGGAGTTAGTGGCTAGACAACATTACCATCTGCATGGGCATCCAAAGCGTACTTTATAGTCTCGACACCACCGTCCTTTCTGGTCTCGGTTGCGACAGACAAATCCTTCAGCTGGACTGTAGCTGTGAAACAATTGATGGCAGTTAGTAATTCAGAGTAACCTTTAAAACAAACAAGAAATTACGATACGTTACGTTATGATTTCTTTTCTATATGACTTTCAGACTTGTTTATTATGGCAAACTCCACTCTATCCTCTCTTACTGATTTGGCTAACCCCACCCTCTCCTCTCATTGGTTCAAGCTAACGCCACCCTCTCCTCTCACATTTGTTGGGACAGGGAAGGGGTTTGCACAAGGACCAAAGGTCATCATCATTACTTTTTTGACACAAAGTTCTGAGTTATCCAAAATGTTTACTTGGAAGGAAATACTTGAGTGAACTATCAGAATTTTTGTTATTTATTAAATTTTTTGTATACTAACTTTTATGTTCACATCTATTTGTGTTCTATTTTATGAGGTAACTGCAAATTTATATGAACTGTTTAATGTGGTTTAACTGTACTCTCCATTGTAAATCTGAGTTACTTAACATAACTTAGTGTTTGAGTACAGTCTCCTCTTTATTGTTTAAATAGAAAACCTAGGCCTGAGCAGGAAGTAAATAAAAATATTAACGAGTGTCTTCATAAGACTACGTGCACATTTTAAGATTCACAATTATTTTCATCAACTTACAGAAAGAATGACTGCCCAGTAGTGGTGGCTGGGCTGTTTGTGTCAGAAGTACGGACATCTATGTGGAGAGGGCTTTCACAGATTTCTCTTGGATTCTCTTTCCTCAGGTTGCTCAGCAGCTCCCAGTCCCCAATTCCACTGGGATTATCCCGATTGTACCACTTGGTCCAGCATACTGGCCAGAACACAGGAAGAGAGAAACAAGAAGGCTGTTGAGTCACTAGATTTTTTAACAATGGAAGTCAAGGAGTAAGACAATTCACATTAGTTTCATAACTTTTGGCAAATGATGCATTGACTCACAGCTACCTTCTTGACTGCAGAAGTCAGTGGGACACATGAAACGAACACGATAATCATGACAAATGCAAGTGGTCTGGTCAGAATTTTTACAGACAAATCCTGTGGTTGTGTCAGCTCTGCAGAAAGAAACAAAGTTCAGTCAGGATAACTTACACAATGAGATAGTTTTTATTATTACTCATGATATTTAATTCTCTCTAAATGCTCTAAATCTGGATTTATAATCTGCTGATGTACATGGATGACATTATACCCTTCTAGAACATAAAATCAGATCAAGTGGATTTGGACAGGAAGTGGTTAAAAAGACAACATTATCTACAACTAGGCAAAGAATCACACAAAAATTGCCATCCATAACCATGTAAGATGTGATGGCCTAAAAGAAAAGATAAAAATATAAAATATGACAAAAGAACTTACACAGCAATAACATCCCCTGTTTCAGACACAGAGAGCCCAGTTATGGTTTGGACCTCAATCTGAAGTGGAGTATTGCAGATCTTTCCTGGGTATTCATTGTGCAGAGTATCAAGTAATTCCCAGTCTCCTTTTCCAGTAGGGTCATCACGATCAAACCATTCTGTCCAACATTCTTGAAAAGTAATCCAAGAGGGGGACATACAAATACATCAGTTGACACAGTTCATAAAATAAGTACAGCCAAGAAGCAAGATTATCAAGATTTGATGAATGTATATGCTTTATAAATATGACTGAGGTCCTGAAAACTACTTACTAATGGCAGGTTGCTCGTTGCATTCTGAATTGTCAGGCTGCTCGTTGCTCTCTGAGTCGTCAGGCTGCTCGTTGCTTTCTGTGTCGTCAGGTTGCTCGTTGCTCTCTGAGTCGTCAGGCTGCTCATTGCTCTCAGAGTTGTCAGGCTGCTCGTTGCTGTCTGTGTCGTCAGGCTGCTCATTGCTCTCTGAGTCCTCAGGCTGCTCGTTGCTTTCTGAGTCTTCAGGCTGCTCGATGCTCTCTGAGTTGTCAGGCTGCTCGTTGCTCTCTGAGTCTTCAGGCTGCTCGTTGCTTTCTGAATTTTCAGGCTGCTCATTGCTCTCTGAATTTTCAGTTTGCTCGTTGCTCGCTGAGGCATCAGGCTGCTCGTTGCTTTCTGAATTGTCAGGCTGCTCGTTGCTTTCTGAGTCTTCAGGCTGCTCGTTGCTTTCTGAATTGTCAGGCTGCTCGTTGCTCTCTGAGTTTTCAGACTGCTCGTTGCTTTCTGAATCATCAGGCTGCTCGATGCTCTCTGAGGCATCAGGCTGCTCATTGCTTTCTGAATTGTCAGGCTGCTCATTGCTTTCTGAGTTGTCAGGCTCCTCATTGCTTTCTGAATTGTCAGGCTGCTCGTTGCTGTCTGTGTCATCAGGCTGCTCATTGCTCTCTGAATCTTCAGGCTGCTCATTGCTTTCTGAATTGTCAGGCTGCTCGTTGCTTTCTGAGTTTTCAGGCTGCTCGTTGCTTTCTGAATCGTCAGGCTGCTCATTGCTTTCTGAATTGTCAGGCTGCTCGTTGCTCTCTGAGTTTTCAGGCTGCTCGTTGCATTCTGAATTGTCAGGCTGCTCATTGCTTTCTGAATTGTCAGGCTGCTCGTTGCTCTCTGAGTCCTCAGGCTGCTCGTTGCTTTCTGAGTTTTCAGACTGCTCGTTGCTCTCTGAGGCATCAGGCTGCTCGTTGCTTTCTGTGTCGTCAGGCTGCTCGTTGCTCTCTGAGTCGTCAGGCTGCTCGTTGCTTTCTGAGTCATCAGGCTGCTCGTTGCTCTCTGAGTCATCAGGCTGCTCGTTGCTCTCTGAGTCGTCAGGCTGCTCGTTGCTTTCTGAATCGTCAGGCTGCTCGTTGCTTTCTGAGTCTTCAGGCTGCTCGTTGCTCTCTGTGTCGTCAGGCTGCTCGTTGCTCTCTGAGTCCTCAGGCTGCTCGTTGCTCTCTGAGTCTTCAGGCTGCTCGTTGCTTTCTGAATTGTCAGGCTGCTCGTTGCTTTCTGGGTCCTCAGGCTGCTCGTTGCTCTCTGAGTCTTCAGGCTGCTCGTTACTTTCTGAATTGTCAGGCTGCTCGTTGCTCTCTGAATTGTCAGGCTGCTCATTGCTCTCTGAGGCATCAGGCTGCTCGTTGCTTTCTGAATCATCAGGCTGCTCGTTGCTTTCTGAATTGTCAGGCTGCTCATTGCTCTCAGAGTTGTCAGGCTGCTCGTTGCTGTCTGTGTCGTCAGGCTGCTCGTTGCTTTCTGAGTCCTCAGGCTGCTCGTTGCTTTCTGAGTCTTCAGGCTGCTCGATGCTCTCTGAGTTGTCAGGCTGCTCGTTGCTCTCTGAGTCTTCAGGCTGCTCGTTGCTTTCTGAATCGTCAGGCTGCTCGTTGCTTTCTGAATTGTCAGGCTGCTCATTGCTCTCCGAGTTGTCAGGCTGCTCGTTGCTTTCTGTGCCGTCAGGCTGCTCGTTGCTTTCTGAGTCCTCAGGCTGCTCGTTGCTCTCTGAGTCTTCAGGCTGCTCGTTGCTTTCTGAATTGTCAGGCTGCTCGTTGCTCTCTGAGTTTTCAGGCTGCTCGTTGCTTTCTGAGTTGTCAGGCTGCTCGTTGCTCTCTGAGTTTTCAGTCTGCTCGTTGCTCTCTGAGGCATCAGGCTGCTCGTTGCTCTCAGAATTGTCAGGCTGCTCATTGCTCTCTGAGGCATCAGGCTGCTCGTTGCTTTCTGAATTGTCAGGCTGCTCGTTGCTTTCTGAATTGTCAGGCTCCTCATTGCTTTCTGAATTGTCAGGCTGCTCGTTGCTGTCTGTGTCATCAGGCTGCTCGTTGCTCTCAGAATTGTCAGGCTGCTCGTTGCTCTCTGAGTTGTCAGGCTGCTCATTGCTTTCTGAGTTTTCAGACTGCTCGTCGCTCTCTGAATTTTCAGGCTGCTCGTTGCTCTCTGAGGCATCAGGCTGCTCGTTGCTTTCTGTGTCGTCAGGCTGCTCGTTGCTTTCTGAGTCGTCAGGCTGCTCGTTGCTCTCTGAGTCATCAGGCTGCTCGTTGCTCTCTGAGTCGTCAGGCTGCTCGTTGCTTTCTGAATTGTCAGGCTGCTCGTTGCTTTCTGAGTTGTCAGGTTGCTCGTTGCTCTCTGAATTGTCAGGCTGCTCATTGCTCTCTGAGGCATCAGGCTGCTCGTTGCTTTCTGAATCATCAGGCTGCTCGTTGCTTTCTGAATTGTCAGGCTGCTCATTGCTCTCAGAGTTGTCAGGCTGCTCGTTGCTGTCTGTGTCGTCAGGCTGCTCGTTGCTCTCTGAGTCCTCAGGCTGCTCGTTGCTCTCTGAGTTGTCAGGCTGCTCGTTGCTCTCTGAGTCTTCAGGCTGCTCGTTGCTTTCTGAATTTTCAGGCTGCTCATTGCTCTCTGAATTTTCAGTTTGCTCGTTGCTCTCTGAGGCATCAGGCTGCTCGTTGCTTTCTGAATTGTCAGGCTGCTCGTTGCTTTCTGAGTTGTTAGGTTCCTCATTGCTTTCTGAATTGTCAGGCTGCTCGTTGCTGTCTGTGTCATCAGGCTGCTCGTTGCTCTCTGAATCTTCAGGCTGCTCGTTGCTTTCTGAATTGTCAGGCTGCTCGTTGCTCTCTGAGTTGTCAGGCTGCTCGTTGCTTTCTGAATTGTCAGGCTGCTCATTGCTTTCTGAATTGTCAGGCTGCTCGTTGCTCTCTGAGTTTTCAGGCTGCTCGTTGCTTTCTGAATTGTCAGGCTGCTCGTTGCTCTCTGAGTTTTCAGGCTGCTCGTCGCTCTCTGAATTTTCAGGCTGCTCGTTGCTCTCTGAGGCATCAGGCTGCTCGTTGCTTTCTGAATTGTCAGGCTGCTCGTCGCTGTCTGTGTCATCAGGCTGCTCGTTGCTCTCTGAGGCATCAGGCTGCTCGTTGCTTTCTGAATCGTCAGGCTGCTCGTTGCTTTCTGAATTGTCAGGCTGCTCATTGCTCTCCGAGTTGTCAGGCTGCTCGTTGCTTTCTGTGCCGTCAGGCTGCTCGTTGCTTTCTGAGTCCTCAGGCTGCTCGTTGCTCTCTGAGTCTTCAGGCTGCTCGTTGCTTTCTGAATTGTCAGGCTGCTCGTTGCTCTCTGAGTTTTCAGGCTGCTCGTTGCTTTCTGAGTTGTCAGGCTGCTCGTTGCTCTCTGAGTTTTCAGTCTGCTCGTTGCTCTCTGAGGCATCAGGCTGCTCGTTGCTCTCAGAATTGTCAGGCTGCTCATTGCTCTCTGAGGCATCAGGCTGCTCGTTGCTTTCTGAATTGTCAGGCTGCTCGTTGCTTTCTGAATTGTTAGGCTCCTCATTGCTTTCTGAATTGTCAGGCTGCTCGTTGCTGTCTGTGTCATCAGGCTGCTCGTTGCTCTCAGAATTGTCAGGCTGCTCGTTACTTTCTGAATCATCAGGCTGCTCGTTGCTCGCTGAGGCATCAGGCTGCTCATTGCTTTCTGAATTTTCAGGCTGCTCGTTGCTTTCTGAGTTATTAGGCTGCTCGTTGCTTTCTGAGTCGTCAGGCTGCTCGTTGCTGTCTGTGTCATCAGGCTGCTCATTGCTGTCTGAATTTTCAGGCTGCTCGTTGCTCTCTGAATCTTCAGGCTGCTCGTTGCTTTCTGAATTGTCAGGCTGCTCGTTGCTGTCTGTGTCATCAGGCTGCTCGTTGCTCTCTGAATCTTCAGGCTGCTCGTTGCTTTCTGAATCGTCAGGCTGCTCGTTGCTTTCTGAATTGTCAGGCTGCTCGTTGCTCTCTGAGTTTTCAGGCTGCTCGTTGCTTTCTGAATTGTCAGGCTGCTCGTTGCTCTCTGAGTTGTCAGGCTGCTCGTCGCTCTCTGAATTTTCAGGCTGCTCGTTGCTCTCTGAGGCATCAGGCTGCTCGTTGCTTTCTGAATTGTCAGGCTGCTCGTTGCTGTCTGTGTCATCAGGCTGCTCGTTGCTCTCTGAATCTTCAGGCTGCTCGTTGCTTTCTGAATTGTCAGGCTGCTCATTGCTCTCCGAGTTTTCAGGCTGCTCGTTGCTTTCTGAGTTGTCAGGCTGCTCGTTGCTCTCTGAGTTTTCAGTCTGCTCGTTGCTCTCTGAGGCATCAGGCTGCTCGTTGCTCTCAGAATTGTCAGGCTGCTCATTGCTCTCTGAGGCATCAGGCTGCTCGTTGCTCTCTGAATCTTCAGGCTGCTCGTTGCTTTCTGAATTGTCAGGCTGCTCGTTGCTGTCTGTGTCATCAGGCTGCTCGTTGCTCTCTGAATCTTCAGGCTGCTCGTTGCTTTCTGAATTGTCAGGCTGCTCGTTGCTCTCTGAGTTTTCAGGCTGCTCGTTGCTTTCTGAATTGTCAGGCTGCTCGTTGCTCTCTGAGTTTTCAGGCTGCTCGTCGCTCTCTGAATTTTCAGGCTGCTCGTTGCTCTCTGAGGCATCAGGCTGCTCGTTGCTTTCTGAATTGTCAGGCTGCTCGTTGCTGTCTGTGTCATCAGGCTGCTCGTTGCTCTCTGAATCTTCAGGCTGCTCGTTGCTTTCTGAATTGTCAGGCTGCTCATTGCTCTCCGAGTTTTCAGGCTGCTCGTTGCTTTCTGAGTTGTCAGGCTGCTCGTTGCTCTCTGAGTTTTCAGTCTGCTCGTTGCTCTCTGAGGCATCAGGCTGCTCGTTGCTCTCAGAATTGTCAGGCTGCTCATTGCTCTCTGAGGCATCAGGCTGCTCGTTGCTTTCTGAATTGTCAGGCTGCTCGTTGCTTTCTGAATTGTTAGGCTCCTCATTGCTTTCTGAATTGTCAGGCTGCTCGTTGCTCTCTGAGTCATCAGGCTGCTCGTTGCTTTCTGAGTCCTCAGGCTGCTCGTTGCTCTCTGAGTCATCAGGCTGCTCGTTGCTCTCTGAGTCGTCAGGCTGCTCGTTGCTTTCTGAATTGTCAGGCTGCTCGTTGCTTTCTGAGTTGTCAGGTTGCTCGTTGCTTTCTGAATTGTCAGGCTGCTCATTGCTCTCTGAGGCATCAGGCTGCTCGTTGCTTTCTGAATCATCAGGCTGCTCGTTGCTTTCTGAATTGTCAGGCTGCTCATTGCTCTCAGAGTTGTCAGGCTGCTCGTTGCTGTCTGTGTCGTCAGGCTGCTCGTTGCTTCCTGAGTCCTCAGGCTGCTCGTTGCTTTCTGAGTCTTCAGGCTGCTCGATGCTCTCTGAGTTGTCAGGCTGCTCGTTGCTCTCTGAGTCTTCAGGCTGCTCGTTGCTTTCTGAATTTTCAGGCTGCTCATTGCTCTCTGAATTTTCAGTTTGCTCGTTGCTCTCTGAGGCATCAGGCTGCTCGTTGCTTTCTGAATTGTCAGGCTGCTCGTTGCTTTCTGAGTTGTTAGGCTCCTCATTGCTTTCTGAATTGTCAGGCTGCTCGTTGCTGTCTGTGTCATCAGGCTGCTCGTTGCTCTCTGAATCTTCAGGCTGCTCGTTGCTTTCTGAATTGTCAGGCTGCTCGTTGCTGTCTGTGTCATCAGGCTGCTCGTTGCTCTCTGAATCTTCAGGCTGCTCGTTGCTTTCTGAATTGTCAGGCTGCTCGTTGCTCTCTGAGTTGTCAGGCTGCTCGTTGCTTTCTGAATTGTCAGGCTGCTCATTGCTTTCTGAATTGTCAGGCTGCTCGTTGCTCTCTGAGTTTTCAGGCTGCTCGTTGCTTTCTGAATTGTCAGGCTGCTCGTTGCTCTCTGAGTTTTCAGGCTGCTCGTCGCTCTCTGAATTTTCAGGCTGCTCGTCGCTGTCTGTGTCATCAGGCTGCTCGTTACTCTCTGAGGCATCAGGCTGCTCGTTGCTTTCTGAATCGTCAGGCTGCTCGTTGCTTTCTGAATTGTCAGGCTGCTCATTGCTCTCCGAGTTGTCAGGCTGCTCGTTGCTTTCTGTGCCGTCAGGCTGCTCGTTGCTTTCTGAGTCCTCAGGCTGCTCGTTGCTCTCTGAGTCTTCAGGCTGCTCGTTGCTTTCTGAATTGTCAGGCTGCTCGTTGCTCTCTGAGTTTTCAGGCTGCTCGTTGCTTTCTGAGTTGTCAGGCTGCTCGTTGCTCTCTGAGTTTTCAGTCTGCTCGTTGCTCTCTGAGGCATCAGGCTGCTCGTTGCTCTCAGAATTGTCAGGCTGCTCATTGCTCTCTGAGGCATCAGGCTGCTCGTTGCTTTCTGAATTGTCAGGCTGCTCGTTGCTTTCTGAATTGTCAGGCTCCTCATTGCTTTCTGAATTGTCAGGCTGCTCGTTGCTGTCTGTGTCATCAGGCTGCTCGTTGCTCTCAGAATTGTCAGGCTGCTCGTTGCTCTCTGAGTTGTCAGGCTGCTCATTGCTTTCTGAGTTTTCAGACTGCTCGTCGCTCTCTGAATTTTCAGGCTGCTCGTTGCTCTCTGAGGCATCAGGCTGCTCGTTGCTTTCTGTGTCGTCAGGCTGCTCGTTGCTTTCTGAGTCGTCAGGCTGCTCGTTGCTCTCTGAGTCATCAGGCTGCTCGTTGCTCTCTGAGTCGTCAGGCTGCTCGTTGCTTTCTGAATTGTCAGGCTGCTCGTTGCTTTCTGAGTTGTCAGGTTGCTCGTTGCTCTCTGAATTGTCAGGCTGCTCATTGCTCTCTGAGGCATCAGGCTGCTCGTTGCTTTCTGAATCATCAGGCTGCTCGTTGCTTTCTGAATTGTCAGGCTGCTCATTGCTCTCAGAGTTGTCAGGCTGCTCATTGCTGTCTGTGTCGTCAGGCTGCTCGTTGCTCTCTGAGTCCTCAGGCTGCTCGTTGCTCTCTGAGTTGTCAGGCTGCTCGTTGCTCTCTGAGTCTTCAGGCTGCTCGTTGCTTTCTGAATTTTCAGGCTGCTCATTGCTCTCTGAATTTTCAGTTTGCTCGTTGCTCTCTGAGGCATCAGGCTGCTCGTTGCTTTCTGAATTGTCAGGCTGCTCGTTGCTTTCTGAGTTGTTAGGTTCCTCATTGCTTTCTGAATTGTCAGGCTGCTCGTTGCTGTCTGTGTCATCAGGCTGCTCGTTGCTCTCTGAATCTTCAGGCTGCTCGTTGCTTTCTGAATTGTCAGGCTGCTCGTTGCTCTCTGAGTTGTCAGGCTGCTCGTTGCTTTCTGAATTGTCAGGCTGCTCATTGCTTTCTGAATTGTCAGGCTGCTCGTTGCTCTCTGAGTTTTCAGGCTGCTCGTTGCTTTCTGAATTGTCAGGCTGCTCGTTGCTCTCTGAGTTTTCAGGCTGCTCGTCGCTCTCTGAATTTTCAGGCTGCTCGTTGCTCTCTGAGGCATCAGGCTGCTCGTTGCTTTCTGAATTGTCAGGCTGCTCGTCGCTGTCTGTGTCATCAGGCTGCTCGTTGCTCTCTGAGGCATCAGGCTGCTCGTTGCTTTCTGAATCGTCAGGCTGCTCGTTGCTTTCTGAATTGTCAGGCTGCTCATTGCTCTCCGAGTTGTCAGGCTGCTCGTTGCTTTCTGTGCCGTCAGGCTGCTCGTTGCTTTCTGAGTCCTCAGGCTGCTCGTTGCTCTCTGAGTCTTCAGGCTGCTCGTTGCTTTCTGAATTGTCAGGCTGCTCGTTGCTCTCTGAGTTTTCAGGCTGCTCGTTGCTTTCTGAGTTGTCAGGCTGCTCGTTGCTCTCTGAGTTTTCAGTCTGCTCGTTGCTCTCTGAGGCATCAGGCTGCTCGTTGCTCTCAGAATTGTCAGGCTGCTCATTGCTCTCTGAGGCATCAGGCTGCTCGTTGCTTTCTGAATTGTCAGGCTGCTCGTTGCTTTCTGAATTGTTAGGCTCCTCATTGCTTTCTGAATTGTCAGGCTGCTCGTTGCTGTCTGTGTCATCAGGCTGCTCGTTGCTCTCAGAATTGTCAGGCTGCTCGTTGCTTTCTGAATCGTCAGGCTGCTCGTTGCTCGCTGAGGCATCAGGCTGCTCATTGCTTTCTGAATTTTCAGGCTGCTCGTTGCTTTCTGAGTTATTAGGCTGCTCGTTGCTTTCTGAGTCGTCAGGCTGCTCGTTGCTGTCTGTGTCATCAGGCTGCTCATTGCTGTCTGAGTTTTCAGGCTGCTCGTTGCTCTCTGAGTTTTCAGGCTGCTCATTGCTTTCTGAATCGTCAGGCTGCTCGTTGCTCTCTGAGTTTTCAGGCTGCTCATTGCTTTCTGAATTTTCAGGCTGCTCGTTGCTTTTTGAGGCATCAGGCTGCTCGTTGCTTCCTGTGTCATCAGGCTGCTCGTTGCTTTTTGAGTCTTCCGGCTGCTCGTTGCTTTCTGAATTGTTAGGCTGCTCGTTGCTCTCTGAGTCTTCCGGCTGCTCGTTGCTCTCTGAATTGTCAGGCTGCTCGTTGCTCTCTGAGTTTTTATGCTGCTCGTTACTTTCTGAGTCGTCAGGCTGCTCCTTGTTCTTTGAGTTGTCAGGCTTTTGTTGGTTGTTATGTTGATTGGCAGGTTTTTGGTTGTTTTGTGGGTTTGCTGGTTGTTGGTTGTTTGGTGGGTTGGCATTTTGTCCGTTGTTTTGTGGGTTTGCATTTTGTCGGTCATTTTGTGGGTTGGCATTTTGTCGGACGTTTTGTGGGTTGGCATTTTGTTGGTCGTTTTGTGGGTTGGCATTTTGTCGGTCGTTTTGTGGGTTTGCTGGTTGTTGGTTGTTTTTTGTTCTAGCACGGTCATGGTTATTCTGTTGGCCAGCCAGCCATCTCATTTGTTCTTGGTTGACAGCTTTCCCGTAGCTTTCTGGTGAATATCAAGTTATCAGATTGGAAATTAATTAGGAACTCATGTGCTTTGATCTTGAGTAGACAACTTAATACTTTTTATCACAATTATTGTTTTTCTGGAAAGGAACTCACCAACAAGTATGACAGCAATCAGGGCAAGTATTAACTGTTGGAGAAAACGGAGCATAAGCACAGTGTCAGATGTCTTCGCTGATCTATTATTCTGCAGGTATTCTATTAGGACTTATAGCTGCTACAATGCAACAGCTAATAGGACTCTTAATAAGTGAACATAGAAACAAACATGTATATTATATAGTATCAACATAACATATAAATTATATGAAATACAATACCCATTTCATGGTTGTTACAGATTTTGTTGGACCTTTCAACCTGCAAACATTGAGAAGTTTTTCATCAATATAAATAAGTAAGATACCATACAATTGCACACTGTTAAAAATTTTCATTCTAGAATATTATGAACACAGCCTCATGTACCAAAATTCAATTCAAGTTTACTGAATTGTTACATCTAATGAGCTTATTCAGAAAATGACCTGTCCTGTAAATGAATAATAGATATCAAGATGCTTTTAACAAACAGAACACAAGCACTCACCAAAAGTAAATGCGAAGGTTGTTGCTTTTGATGTCCACAGAAAAGAATCATATGCTGTAATTGTCTCTCTGTCCCAGTGAGAAATAGGTCTGACCTTAAATACACAACTCGGTTTGGATGTAATGCATTCACGGACAGTCAACACCCACAAACACTGCAATTTGCATTACAGTACACACCCAAAGTGTGACAATTATTCTAATTGTCCTCATTTTTTGCATAGATAAAGCAAAGACAACAACTGTAACAAGCATGAATTATGCTGTCATGTTTTGGCACCACTCTTGAAAGCTTTGTTCAGATTTTACTTCCTGCGAGCTCCACTCGCAGCAAAAACACATATGAAATAATAGAGGTGGTTTGGACAGGTTGTGTTTCTTAACCTTCAGAGTTCATTGTAACAATGTTACTGTGTTTCTTAATCTACCAATAATTTTTTCAATGTATTGTTATAACTGGTTGAAGTTATGATCTGTACCAGAAAAATGAGAGTTACTCGTTACACCTGAAATCTGTTAAGAGGGAAGTTCATAGCACACCCACATGAGGAACACCACACATGTACTGGTGGAATATTCCACTGATACTTACATTAATAACTGTTAATAAGCACTGAATCATAATTGGTCAAAAAAAAAAAGATTGTTCAACAATAACTCAGTTAACTAACCTCAAACTGGCATATTGTTTGACGTTAGGTAATGTAAGTACCTGTTAAAACTTGTTCAACTTGATGTCTGGATTAGACTTTGCTCCACTGAATGGAAACTGAAAATATGTGGCTTGTACGTCAGCCTTCTTTTTTTTCAAGGCTATTCATGCCATAATACATAATAATTATTTAAATTACCAACACAAACATTGTGTTCAGAGGAACACTCTGCACCATCAGATAAATGGCTATTGTATATTAGTGGCCTGGCCCAAATTTAGGTGTGTTCAGAAATGGGGAGAGAGAACACTTTATGTCTCTTCTAGTTCAAAAATGTATGGTGGGAACAAGACTTAAGACTCTGACCATTTAGTCTCGATGTCCCCAATCTGAGACCAGCTGGGGACCTTTTTTTATATGTCCCTTCCTTTTTTCTCTCCTCCCCATCTCCTAATTTCCTATCAGCTCTTTACTGCTTAGTTTATTTATGCAAGTATCAAAAAACAAAAAATATAATAAACAGCAGGGCTTTAAAGGATTGTGCTGGTGAGATGAATACAAAATGCAAATGGGCTTACAAAGACTGTACACCAAAAAAAGAAAGAAATGAAAAAATAACATCTAAAATTTAATTGTATCAATGAAGGAATAAAAAGCAATAAAACGATGTAGTGTGTATTGTCTGTTTCTCCCTGTTCTGCCTAAAACAGCTCTAACCTCTTCACTTCTGCCACTCGCTCTGTACACTCAGAGTGACCAACACTGGCCCTAAACTGAACCCACAGGATGTTGGTGTGTGTGGAAGAGGAGGACATGACAGCTAACACACACAAACTTCTTTTCAGATGAACCCTTTTCCATTAAGAATCATGCTTCAAAGCAATCCTTAGTGCAATCCTAGTTCAAGGCCTAACTAGCAAGTCAGTCTCCAAGACTGGATCTGAGAAGAGATATTTATTTCATACATTTCATGTGTTGGAAGATTTTGTAACTGTTAATATAACTGATACTTGTTTGAATATCTCTGACATTTGCACTTAATGAACTTTACTAGGTACACCTGTACACCTGCTAATTTGTGCAATTATCCAATCAGACAATCATGGGGCAGCAAAGCAGATGCATGAAATCATGCAGAAACACGCCAGGTATTAGAGTTGGACTATTACTCTATCTCAAGGAAATATGTCTCTTGGGCTACTGGCTTTTCAGCTCTGTTCTACCTTTGTCTTTTTGGTGCTGGGCAAATAACAATGGTTTATCAGAGCTTTTCCACTGAAAACAAAAAGTTGACGTGGGCTCTGGGCCACAGCAGTAAGCTAAAAAAAAAAAGCTAAAAGGCTCACTGTTGCTGAAGGACACAGCAAGTTGGGTGATAATTCTCTGTGCATTCATCTCTACAAACAACCCCAGTCACATCACACACAATCAAGGCAGGTCAAATATATTTAGTAGCCAGGTTCAAAGATTGACAGCATAGTTTGGGTTAGCATTAGGGTTGGAGCTTGATTATAGCTGAGACTTTAATCAAGAAATATCATGGGAAAATTTTATCATAGAAATATTTACCTCCACCACTGCGCTGTGGAGGTGAATGAAGTTTTACTTTTGGTGCACAACACCAAATGTTGCAAATGCAGGATTCAGTCACTGCTGTCAGCTACTGATTCAGTGACCATAGTGATTCAGTAGAGTCAATTTAGTTTCAAAATGAATTGATAGAGATTTGTTCATACATGTACTCATTTATTTGTCATTTATTTATTTAAGCCTCAATGATCATTGAGGGTTTTCTCATTTGTTCCAGAGGACAATATTCAGTGAAAGCATTTGCACACCGAGGTAAAGTGGTTTGAGATCATCATCTTGAATTGTCATGCGGTTCAAGGATTCAAAATCAAACCACTCAAGGTCGGCTCACTTGCCACTGAACGAAGCAGCCAAGACCACAACTCTACTCTCTAATATCCTCGTCTTCCACAATTCAGATATTGAAATTGTTATGGTTAGGCAGTATTTTTGCTCCCCTTTCTTTGTTTCCTGTGTTTCCTGAACCGGTTTGTCTTTGTCTACCTTGATGATATCCTGATCTTTTCCCAGAACCAAGAAGAACATGTCTTCCATGTCTGTCAGCATGGTAGGGGCCTCCAATACCTTGTGGACTGGAAGTGTTATGGTCCCAAGTAACATTTCCTTTTCCTCTTGTGTTGTTTGTCTTTGTTTGGTATGAGTGTGTGTGTGTGTGTGTGTGTGTGTGTGTGTGTGTGTGTACTTGTACTTGCTACATAGTAAGGACCAAAAAAGTATTTTACCAACAGAGTGAGGACATTTTGGGAAAGTGAGGACATTTTGGCCAGTCCTCACTTTTTGAGACACCTTAAAATCACATTTTGAGGGTTAAGACTTTTTTTTTTAGAGTTTTAGAGCTATGGTTAGAATTAGGTTTAGGTTAAGGTTAAGGTTAAGGTTAGGGTTAGGGTTAGGTACTCAGTTGTGATGGTTAAGGTTAGGATCAGGGGCTAGGGAATGCATTATGTCAATGAGTGTCCTCACAAAGATAGAAGTACAATTATGTGTGTGTGTGAGTGTCAGACTGGGTGTGGTTGGCCTACTTTTGGAGTTACTTTGGCCACATCCAGCCTGCCCCAATCATCTGAAAACCTGTTCTCGGCAGTTCATCTGCCTGGAACTTCATACGCCCCTTTTCCTCATCAGAACTCACCTGCTCCACCAGGCACTTTTCAATCTCCCTCTGCTACCTCAGAACTCTCCAGTCTTACTGACCCACCTGGATATTGCCACACCTGACCAGCCCTCCCCCCGCATGCCCATAATCTACTCCAGTACTTTGCAGTTTGTTAATAAAACTCTTTAAAACTGTGTTTGACTCCCATGCCTGCATTCAGCATTTTAGTCTAAACAAATACATTTAAAGGTCTCATAACAGAAATAGGCTCCTCCCCAGATCACATTGTTAATTACATGGAGACACTGAATAAGGTTTTAAGTGATCTAGAAAGGTTGAAGAGAATAAACTTTGATAGCGCCATGGTCTCTCATTCCTCCTGCTGGTTACTGGAGCAAGCTTCAGGCAGCCATTTCAAAATTATTTGGAATGGGAGGCATTCCTGCATTAGGGTCCTCTTCTGTCCAGCAGGGAAGATTAGACAGAGACTTATTGGTGCCCACCTGTAAAGTGTATTACTGCTCCTTCACTCTCAGACCACTTGTCACATGGTTTGGTCCTCAAGTGAAAGAATGGTGTATCCTTGGACTTAACTGACATTCTATTTGCAAATATCTTTGTCAGGCAATGTCAATTACAATTTGGCCCAGTTGTCACTCAGCTGTTTCAGGTGTGGTGTACAGTAGAAAGTTTCTATAATATTTCCTGTGTGACAACTAAACACAGAGATGGAACTCAAATAGAGGACTCAAAGAAACTCTAGCAACAGCAACAGTACAAAATCAGCGAGCAAAAGGTATCCAAGACAGAAATCAGTCATACACTGGCTCAGTAGAAATACACACAAAGGAACACAAGGCTGGAGCACTGTCATAGGAGAACCAGACGAACTGGCACAGAAGCAAAGGAACAATGAGACTAAATACTATGGGGGTGGGGAGACAGTGAGACATAGCTACAACACATTAGGGCGGGGACAAGTTACCACACAGGAGGGCAGGAAGTGAAGAGACCTGTAATGAGACAAGAGGTGAGTATTAAGATAAAACACAAATACTAGAGACATCATTAAAGAAGACAGAAAGGACTTCACTAGACTGCTGAGGTGTGACACTGCAGATGGTATCTCCATTCTCCGATTGTTAATAATCTGGATCCATTCACATTTCTCAGTGGGAAAATCAGTCAGGCATTGTGGAGATAATGGTGTCACAAACTCATCCCATCCATAAAATAAAAAAAGGAACCAGAGTTTTTGAGGAGGGCTTTTGATGCCTTTATTTGGATCCATGATTGAATCTTTACCCACTGCATGGCTCATATGAGGTCTCTGTTTTTCATCCTAGCAGGCCTTTTTCAGCTTAGTATTGGTCTCCTTCTCTCAGTCTGGTGTCATCCATGTCAGTTATACTGTACAATTATTGCTGAGATTAATTACTTTGCTATGCCGTTTGACTTGGGCTTATGTCATAGCTGAAGCTGAGGCATTATAACAAGCAGGTAAAAATCCACCACAGTATCCACCGTACAACTATTTTAATAAAGTTTCCTACACAATGCTCCTAATAGTCAGTGAATAAATCTGATATGTGGGTGATTATTTAGAGGTCTGGAGTAAATCTAGTGGTGTTGCCATTTGGACTACAACTGATCACAGTAGCTAGGTGCAACTAATATTTATAGTACACCATACAGTGTAGTACTCCATCTTTGCTCTCTTATTTCAAAGTATTTGTTTGTAATTCCTGTTTATCTGCATCCATCTTTTATTACATAAGCTATAGTAACAACAGCCTTCCATCAACATTATCAACAATATCTGACCATGTGGCAGCTTAAAGAACTGTATATGGAAGAAGTTGTACCCCTTCCTTGTCTTAAGGCATTATCAAGACGAGCTGCTGCTTTTATATGCTTGGTCAATGAAATTAGATTTAACTTGCATTAAGTTAAAAATGTTGTTGGTGTTGAACTGCCCTTTCAGATGCTACAAGAGTGAGTGTGATCGACTGGGATGTGTTTCAGACAAGCTCTGGCAGCATCACTGAGTGAAGAGTGTTATGGAAAATCTGTAAGAAAGAGAGTGGACATGCACAGGATGTCTGACTTTTCAGTGACTTTTGAGGCAAGAAGCTAACTGTCTGCTCCAGTTGCCAGCATCATCTCTCCCTCTACATCTGTGACACTATCTTCTCAAACTTACCACTGATCTTGCACAGGGATGATAGATCAGTGAAATGTTCTCCTTTACTTGCTACTGCTGCCTCTGAGCACTTGCACCTCTGCACCAACACAAGGAGAGAATTTTCAGAAATTTCAGAAGTGTCTGATTACAGTTTTATTTCCCCAAAGCAGAAGAGTGTTAGAGACTGTGTTGTTGTCAGTACCAATCACTTGCATATATTTTAGGAATGTCCAGTGAGACATTTCTGGATGTGTATTTGGATGTTTCTGTCTTAACATTTAAATAACTTACTGGATTGACTCCCAGCATGTTAATGCACACTTTTGTTGTTTGTTTTTGCTGGAGATTTTTCATTCTCATGAAGTGTTGTGACATGAATGACATGAACAACAATAACAACAATAACCATCCATTTAAAATAGACAAATGGTGCACTCCTGCCACTGTGGAAGGGAAGGAAACAAGGGTCGAGCATAAGGACTCAGGCAAGGGAGCAGAGTCTATAAAAAGGTCTTTTCCTTTCTGTCTGTACACCTGACAGCAGCTGAGGCCAGCCTTTGTTTGGTCAGCTCAGCTCCTTTGTTCAACACAGTTGAAAGCTTGATTCTAACAGGGAAGCTGTTGTTGTTTTAGCTCATAATGTTAAATAAAACATTTGTTAAATAATTGTTAAAAATGTGTGGTAATTCTCTGTGCATTCATCTCTACAAACAACCCCAGTCACATCACACACACAATCATTTCACAATTGTTAATGTGATGAATATTGAATAGCGCAGGTCAAATATATTTAGTAGCCAGGTTCAAAGATTGACAGCATAGTTTGGGTTAGCATTAGGGTTGGAGCTTGATTATTATTGAAATATCATGGGAAAATTTTATCATAGAAATATTTACCTCCACCACTGCGCTGTGGAGGTGAATGAAGTTTTACTTTTGGTGCACAACACCAAATGTTGCAAATGCAGGATTCAGTCACTGCTGTCAGCTACTGATTCAGTGACCATAGTGATTCAGTAGAGTCAATTTAGTTTCAAAATGAATTGATAGAGATTTGTTCATACATGTACTCGTTTATTTGTCATTTATTTATTTAAGATGATCATTGAGGGTTTTCTCATTTGTTCCAGAGGACAATATTCAGTGAAAGCATTTGCACACCGAGGTAAAGTGGTTTGAGATCATCATCTTGAATTGTCATGCGGTTCAAGGATTCAAAATCAAACCGCTCAAGGTCGGCTCACTTGCCACTGAACGAAGCAGCCAAGACCACGACTCTACTTTCTTACATTTGTTAAATAATTGTTAAAAATGTGTGGTTTGCTGGATTCTTCATGTTTGGTGAAGGACAAAAGCTTAGGCTCATCAGCCAAGAAACAAGATGTGCACAAACAAGTAGTTTTAGTCCTGTTAATAAAATATTAACGAGGTTCTTTTTAAAATAGTTTCCAGTCATCTGCATGTCTCTTATTGGAGACTGTGCTCCAGTTTAACAAGGTATGATATTTACTTTGTGTGAAATATAGTTGTTTTTTATTTTTTTTGTAAGGTTTCCTTTTGTGCATTGACATTGTGTTTCAGCTTTTGAGCAAAACCCTGCCAGAGGAGCCAACCACTGTATTTCCTGCTCTATGAGATTTAGTTTTCTTCTAACTAGTTAACTGAATGGGCCATTTCCTGTTTGATATTTCTTGTGGGGTGTCTTCCTGTGACAGAGATGGGGACTGGGTGGTGGTGTAGCTTTCTTGCATGTGTTTTACTCTGTGGTTTGATTTACCAGCCCACTTTGAGTGTTATAAGGGTTTTAGAGTTAGTCAGTTTTGATTTAAATCAGTTCATATGTAGTGATGGTATATTCATAATTTGTCTCCATATTTTTGTTACAATTTCCTTATAATGGTAAATTCCTTATGGTGCAGTCTAGCATTATATTGTTCATTTCTTTAGCTTTTTTTTTTTTTACCATTTGACTTGATTTATACATCAATTGTATACAATGCTTGGCATTGGCATGACCAAAGTAACCCACTAATACATCTGCCTGTGCGCGCACAGCGTGAGAGGAGCATCATGGGAACAAATGACAGTTATAGATTTGTGGATATTTCTCACTTTGCTCTGATGGTCTGAAGAACTGAAGAACGGTCTGTCTGCGCCTTCTTAGTGTCTTATCACGCAGTGGCCTTAAAAGGGTCAGCTGACTTCTCCTTTCTGGCTAATGAGAATCACTGGCCAGGAACACTGGGTTCCAGTTCCCAGATGATGTCCCAGAAAACTCCAGACATAATATCAGGAAATCCCCTGAAATCTACAGGAGAATACAAAGATGCAAAGACAGTGTAAGAAACAAACAAAAACCTATTGAGTCAAAGTTATTCTGTGAGAGGCAGGTTCACCTGGAGTATCCATGATGCCCTATGTGTTGGCTAAAATGAGATGCTGACCATGATGTTGTTTCCAAACAAACATCAGGGGTTGCTCCGGAGTTACAACTAAAACAACAAATCTAATGGTGGCCTAAGACTTTTGCACAGTACTATATATATATATTCGAACCCACAGGGAGACCCTACATAGACCTTAATCATTTCAAGAGAAGAATATTCCCCAGTCAATCTACCTATGAATTGAGGTTTACAAGCTCCCAGTGTGGGTTCGGGAGGCAGACACCCTCTTTACCTTTAAGATCAGACTTAAAACTGTCCTGTTTAGTAAAGCTTATAGTTAGGGCTGGCTCGGGTATGATTGTGCTTCTCCTCTCTCTCCCTCTCTCTGTCCTCATTCTGCAGGTATCTCTACCTCTGGAGCAGCAGGATCCAGATCCACCACTACTCATCATTACTATTAACCACTGTTACCTGTCATCATTATTATTGATAACACCATTACCTACACAGCTGTTCCTGGTCTCTCTCTCTCTCTCTTTTCTCCTCTCTACTCCCCCAACCCCCCCTTTTTTATCTCCTCCTAAACCCAACCGGTCGAGGCAGACGGCCGCCCACCCTGAGCCTGGTTCTGTTGGAGGTTTCTTCCTGTTAAAAGGGAGTTTTTCCTCCCCCCTGTCGCCAAGCGCTTGCTCTTTGTGGGAACTGTTGGGTTTTTCTCTGTAACAAAGTAAGGTCTCGACCTTACCCTGTAAAGTGCCCGTAAAGATAATTTATATTACAATTTGGCGCTATACAAATAAAATTGAATTGAATATAAGTTCAATATTATAATTGACATGTTCATTTAGAATCAGAATCAGAATCAGAATCAGAATCCGTTTTATTGCCAAGTATGTTTCCACATACAAGGAATTTGTTTTGGTGATTGGTGCAATTGGAGGTTCTCGGAGGTTCTCAGGTGGACCATGACATGGTCACAGTGGCCCAGTGCAGCCCGGGGGACGGCGTGATGAGCACCACTGATTGTGGTGTAACAGTGGTCCAGAGTGTTCCCCTCTCTGGTCGGGCAATTAACAAACTGTCTGTATTTGGGCAGTTCGTGGCTGAGGTTACCTTTGTTAAAGTCACCAAGTACAATAACTACGGAGTCCGGGTTGGTCCGCTCCACACACAGTATCTGCTGTGGCCTGTGGTGGGATGTAAACACCGACCAGGATGATTGAGGTGAACTCACGGGGGGAGTAGAAGGGCCTGCAGTTTATGATGAAAGTCTCCAGGTCAGGAGAACAGTGCTGCAGGATCACTGTCACGTCTCTGCACCAGCCACTGTTTGCATAAAAGCAGATTCCTCCACCTTTCGTTTTGCCGGACAGCTCTGTGTCGCGATCCGCTCTGAAGAGCTGGAAGCCGGCCAGGTCCAGCGCAGAGTCCGGAATCGATCCACACAGCCACGTCTCCGTGAAGCACAGGACGGCAGATGAGGAAAAGTCTCTGTTCCTCTGCACCAGTAGCTGAAGTTCATCCAGTTTGTTGGGCAGTGAACGCACCTTGGAGAGAAAGATACCTGGGAGCGGTGTGCGGAGTCCGCGCCGGCGGAGACGCGCAAGCGCACCGGCACGTTTTCCTCTCCTCCGGGGTTTCACTGCGAGAGCAACGGTCAGTGACCTCTGACCAAAATGTCCAATAATTCCACAGGTGAGTCGCGAAAGGTGGAAAAAAATCCTCTGGAGCTGTTTCTCTGATGTTAATGAGCTCTTCTCTGGTGAAAGAGCTCCGGAAACCAAGGCAGAAAACTGGATTTATAAAGAAAATAAGGCAAAAAAGTGCGCACCAACACACCGAGGCAGCCATCCGCGGCGCCATGGCAACTGGAACTCAATGTGGTGTTTGTCTAAACGCCCACTAGATGGTAGTATTAGAGCACATATGGTAACCTGTTATATTTTGAACAGACTGGGGGAAAAAAGAATTTGAGACCCAAACCCTGAAAACAGTCCCCTTAGTCAGCAGATGGTGAAGTTCACCAGACAAGCGTCCATCAGCACTGCTTCGAAACAAAACAACAGAATAAAACAAATGATCAGTCAGTCAAAATATCTACATATATAATTAAAAATTTAACCAAAACCCAAATTAGACTAAATTGTTATCTGACCCTAAATAAACCATATAAATTGGCCAGGTATTTCCACTGTCAGAGATACAAAGCAGAGACTGATCCTGATCAAATACAGGCTCAGGCTGACCACCAACCAACAACAGAAATAGGAGGATACAGACAGACATGGCTGCCCAGAGAGGAGCGAGTGTGTGTTGTCACTGCTCAACAGGGGAGGTAGAGACAGGTGTACTTCCTCCTCCACTGTGGGAAGTTCCCTCTATAGTGAGAGACCTCCACTAAAGAGAAATAGCCAAAAAAGTTCCAAACTTCCAGATGTTTACCACAGAGGAGTAACTCTTCTCTGGGTGAAGGACCTGGATGAAGGATTGTATTCTATTGTACTGAATATTGAATAATATTATACATATATATATGTAATATATATATATATATATATATATATATATATATGTCTGTGTTTGTATATATGTTTTTTTTTTAATGGGTTTTTTTGGGGAGGATAGTAGAGAGTGACAGGAAAGGGGCAGAGAGAGGGGGAATGACACACAGGAAAGAGTTGGGCCAATCAGGAGTCGAACCAGCACTCGCCTGCTGAGAGTATCTGCTCATGTGGTATGCATCCTAACCACTCGGCCATTGGGCCACCCAAATAATGTTATATTTCATTGTCTTATTTATTGTCTATTGTCTATGTCAATTGTCTGTAAAAATCTAAATCTATATTAGTATGCGGCATATTTAATGAGTATTGTAATAATATTCTGGAAACTGCTTTGGCAACAGCCTGTTTTTGTTCATGACAATAAAACTATTTGAACTGAACTGAGAGAGACAGAAACTTAGAGTAAGACAGACAGAGAGAGAGACTTGACTTCAAAACCACTTTATTAATCAGTTTCTCCTCACAGAGAACAAATTATCTCAGTTGTGCACAAATAACTGTAAAGAAAGAAAACCAGAGACAGACTCAGTCACACAATGAGCTGAAACATTTCACAGATCACAGATGAAGTAGCAGTTCTCCCGTCTCTCCAAAAGAGACAGCTCTGAATACATCCAGGTTATTGACTGTCTGATAACAAACATGTTCAGCCTTCAGACAAGCACCAACAAGCGCCCTTCATCACCTCCACACAGTCTGTACACCCTACACACTTCACCTAATTCCTCCTGGATATCCACATAGACAGCTTCGCCACTGCAAACAGGAAGTTTAGAAGATTACAAACATGTCCCAGACCTGTAAACCATGACTCCAGAGCCCTCAGCAAACCATGTAACATCTGACACCCAGTGATTCCTCCTGTGAACAGGACAGACAGCCCTCCAATGGCTGGGATCCAGGTGTGCTATGTGTCTGTTCATAGCTATTGCTCCAGTTATGATCTTCCACTGGAGGTCAGCTGTTCACTTTTCAATGGAGCAGCTTATAGAAGGACCGCCAGCTGCCTCTCAGGGACTTAATTTGGCCAAAAACCTGCCCAGTGATGCTTGAGGATCATCCTGCTCTCCAAAGAAGCTGCTCAGAAGTCTCCTGCCACCTCAGACCACACTGGTAGAGGAACCACTCGGCAGTTTGCAGCCTGAGGAACATTATATTAGCTTGGATATCCACCAGTCCTGGTCCTCCTTCTTCTATAGGAAGATAAAGTGCCCCTGCCCATGCTGTCCCCTGAGTTGTTTTTGGAGGCAACCAAGGACAACCAGGCTCCTTGGTGGGGATAAGACTTTCAGCTTGTGCCACAGTGTCGAAGCAACCAAGGTGTTTACAACCAAAACTCGTCCCCTATATGACAGCTGAAGCAGCAGCCATTGCCATTTAGACAACCTTGCACACACCTTCACCACTAAACCCTCACAGTTTTGTTTTTCCAAGTCTTCATTACCCAATTAAACTCCTAAAACTTTCATACCATTCCCTTTCCATTGCAACATGGATGGAAGCGTGGGCATCCAGCCCCTGCTCCCAGTGCCACAGTGTAAAACCTCACATTTGGCCCAGTTAACCTGAGCAGATGAGACTCTTTGATATAGACTAAGGCAGTCCGTCAGTGATGAATAAATTTACATCATCTGCATGAGCAGGCACTGTCCTCATGATGTTATTGAGACTGTTAGGAAGATAGAAGCCTTTTAGCTTACTCCTGATTTCACAGAGTAATGGTTATATGGCCAAACTGTAGAGCTGACCAGAGAGGCGGCAACCCTGCCTTATTCCCCTGTGGATTAGTATATGTCTGCTCAGCCCACCTCCCACTTTCACCATACAGTTTTCTCCATTGTATAACAAACCCACCAACGCCGTGAAAACCTCACCAAAACCAAAAGCCCAGAAAACAAATAATTGAGATCAATCTTATCAAAGGCCTTTTACTTGTCAAGTGACAGGAAACTAACATTTACATGAAACAGTTTACAAATGTCTATAAGTCCTTTGAACAGCTCTTCAACACAGTCACACTCCTCCACCACAAACAGAGAGGAATAAAAATCCACTGCAAGCTGTCTCATTTCAGCTGGATCAGTCACCATCGGAAAACACAGACAGAGCATGAGCTTCCTCCTCACGTCCTTCTTTTCTAGATTGAAAAGAGCATTGGAGCATCCATGTCTATGAATCCAATGAACCAGGATCTTACAAGTGCCCTCTTGGCTCTCTTCTGTAACAGAGCATTGAGCTCTCCTCTTGTCCTCTAGCCTGTCCTGGTTCTCACAGACATCTAAGTGACTCTCACAGAGCTTAATTTCTTCTTCAGTTTCTGAATGGTCACTTTGACCCTAGCTGTGGAGTAAGCTGTGTACTGTTGACAAAAAGCTCAGTTTCTCACTGAGTAACTCATGACCAACCAGCTTCTGTAACATCATGAGAGAGAGCAGATGAACTTCTCCGTGTCCTGAAAGTAATCCTTTACTTTGACTGCCATACCAGAGGTCTCATCCAGAAACTCACTGTCACTGTCTGATTCATTCTTCATGTTCTCATCATCACTCACTGTCTGACTGTGGAATAAAAAACTCGCACCTGTAACACTGTCCTCCCTCACCTGGTTTCTAGTGGACGGCTCTGCTGCATCCGTGGTGTCTGCATCAGTGACACTCAGTGGACACTCTGCTCTCTGCACGCCCAGCAGACACATCCTGATCACCTGCAGTGGACTGCTCACTGTTCTGTCCCCGCATCGGCCGCAGCCATAACAGTCTGCGTGGACACAGCAGTTGCTTGTGTCCAACATCTCCACACTCAAAGCACTGCATCTGCCCAGAGCTAGCACACACCAGCAGTTTGTTCAGGATGACCAGGACGAACATGCACTGTAACACCAGGCCGCTCTCCAGAAGCTTATGCACAGACTGCTCCTCCATCATGTCATGACACAAAAGCTCCCCCACAGCTAACAACACCACCTCGATCGGCACACCAGGGCCAGGTATGAGCCGCACACATGCTCAAGAGACAGAGATGCCATCTGCTGAGACACCATCTCACCCAACGCAGCACCGCTTTATGGCTCTGTTAGTGACTGTGAGCACCAACAACCAGAAGATAAACTCTTACCTGGTCATGAGAAGTTTAGAAATTTAGAGAAGGTTAGAAAAGACCCAGAGAAGAATAAACTCTGCACTCACTCAGCTGTTACACACTCCACTCACACACCCAGCATGCAGTGCGAGAGAGACAGAGACAGACAGACAGAGAGAGAGAGAGAGACACAGACAGAGAGAGAGAGAGAGAGAGAGAGACCTTGACCTTTAATCAACCCTTTAATGGTCAAATTTATCAATTGCGTTAAAAAGATACACATAAAGATCAGTACAGAACACTATTGTATTGATACCGTCCTTCCCCCAATATGCAAAAACAATGAAAGCAACAAACAATGACTCAGAAGTTAGGAACAAGTGAATGACGAACTACAGAACATAAAACATCTCCATGTCCCGAAACAGAAACTAACCTGACTAAATCAGAAATAATTTTTTAATACGTAAACTTGATTTTCAGCTAAGCAGCCACCAGAGCCCTGAACATGAATGTAGCATCCATAGACCCTGAGCATTATATCTTGTTCCTCCTGCTGAGCCAGATGTTCATGTACCACCCTCCACTGCATTTCTCTATGGGTTTTTTTTTACAGGGACCTCCAGCTGCCTTTAGGAGATGAACCTGGTGTCAACACACCCAACCACCTTGACTCCTGTACACCAGTTAGTGGCTTTCTGTTGAGAACCTTTGTTTTCTTCCTCCTGCTCCTCCACTGCAGCACGGATAGACAGTCAACCAAGAGTCAAGACTTAACCAATTCACCTTGCTGTGCAGTTTTTTTTTTGTATTATTTTAACGATTTCACACAACCCAGAAAAAACCATTAAACTATAGGCCTGTATTCACAGTATTAGGAATGAAATGTGCTTTATTTGGAAGCAATTTGTAGTGCGACTGACTTTAGCCTACTAATTACGTTAGTTGAGCGCTATTAGATGGATGGATCCTCCGCTCCAGAAGGGAGACCTGCGATCCACAGGTGAACCCAACTTATCCCAACAGAACACTCCTCTCTCTAAACGCAGGTCTACTGTGGTTCTAGAGTTTCTGAGAGTAGAAACACTACACTACATTTAAGATCAGGCTTTGAACTGTCCTCTTTGATAAGGCTTATAATAAGATCTGGATCAGGTGAGTCCTGAACCATCTCTTAGTGATACTGCTAGGGACCTAGACTGCTGGGGGATTCCCATGATGCACTGAGCTTTCTCACAATAACTCTCTCTGTCTCTCTCTGTCTCTCTCTCTCTCTCTCTCCCCTCCCCCATCCCCCTCCTTGTTTGAACAGTTGGTTTCTCTCTATAATAAAGGTCTGGTCAGACCCATGCAGATTATGATCTGGTGCTGTACAAATAAAAAAAATTTGAATGAGGAAATGGTGCAGAGAATAAACTGAGGAATACAACTAATTTGAATAAAGTTCTACTTCATACTCATGTTGAGACATGGATAGATTCAGTTCTTATGACACAATGAGCTGGAGAAATAACACTGGTCTCTATGTGCAGCTGTGAGGCAGTGATTGGGGACCGTCTACAAAGTGCAACACTGAAAACAGATACTACAAATATATTCAATATTCTCCTTCTCATGCACCATAGTGTCACAAAAATCACTTCACACATCAACAGTCTCTGGTGTGGTAGCAATACGCTTCTGTTCTCTACAACATATTTATATTCCTGTAATTATTGATGTTATAGCTGCCTATGAGGCTCAACATAGAGCTCTCCTCCCACAGGTGGAACAGTGGGTGCTGAAAGGTGAAAACATATTGACAGCATGCTTCATGTTGTTTGAGAAACTACGAGAAAACTGTTCTCTGTGGTTGGACTCTATAGAAAGGAAAGCGAGCTTCGAGTGTTTTTCATTGGTTGATGATGTTTATGGGGTGCCTCTGCTCATGTATGTGGTAAACCAGATGCTTTGAAAGGCTGGACAGCGATACTTTAGCTTAGTTTTCTACCATTCACTGTGCATTTAGACACGACAAGGAAAGATATGTGGTTTCCTTTCAGTAACCAAGAAAGCACATCATGCTGCAGTAGGAAACAAAATGGGACTTCATGGTGTTTGCAGAACATGGTGCTTAAAATGATGTAAGCAAGGGCTTAATACTCCAAACTAAAGTAAAGTACATAAAGCAGATAACTATGGATTGTGTGACTGAGTCGGTCCTTGTTGTAAAGTAAAGATGTTATATTGTGTCAGTGCAGGGTCAGAGTGAGATGTCTTTCCACCTTTGTGTTTAGTTTAAGGAAGCTGAAAACTGATGAGAGAAATATAACCTCTCACAGTGAAAGTTTCTCACATTAATTTCATTAATTCATTATATTATGTTAAGAAAAGAGACTGAAATACAGTCACTGCAGAAAAGATTAATACTTTTTAGACTTTTTACTTTAGGGTTTACTTCAGGTTTTTTTTTTTTACTAACCCTGTGTTGTACAATTTACTGTAAATTGATGGGATTGCCAGTTTTGCACATCAGTCTCCTCTCAAAAATGAATAATATGAAAACATGTTTTTACAAGTTTTTGCAAATTTATTAAAAATCAAAAACTGAAAACTCTTCAGACCCTGAATCCAGTTCTTTGTAGGACCCCCTTCAGCAATAGTTTCAGCTTCAGTCCTCTCAAGTTTCTACAGACTCTGAACCTGGATCTGGTCAGTGTATCTCAGTCCTCCTGTCAGATCCTCTGGACAGTCTCAATGAACTGTATTCTTCAAGTCTCTCCACAGATGGTCTGTGGGGTCTCAGTCTAGACTTTGGGACACTCAGGGACAGTCAGAGACTGGTCCTGAAGACTCTCTTGTTGTCTGTGTGCATCAGGTCATTGTGAAGCTGAAAGGTGAACCGTCACTCCAGACTCAGGTCTTGTGGACTCTGGATCAGTTTTTGTGGTCCTTATCCAGGTGATTAACAGTATAGTTATTAACTCATTTCAGAGCCGCTGTCCTCTTTTCACAAAGACCTGGATAGATAACATTTTATTTTAGGTGTTGTTGAAGCCCCTGAACAGATCAAAGAAAGGGATCATCCATCACTGCCAACAGGTACGAACAGGTACTAACAGGTATGAACAGGTAGGCTGGAGTGGAAAACACCTTTAAACAGCCAGAAGTCCCCCAGGCTGTAGTGACGCCTGGCTCTTCTCTTTAATTTCTTATTCCATTGTAAAAACAAAGTTGTTAATACAATTTCTCCAAATGTTGTGTTGGTCTAGTGCCCTACAGCTAAACAGTATCTACACAAATAATTAAGACAATAATTTATTTTACTGTCCACCTGTTATTCACTTGTTCCTCATTTGCATGCTTTCTTCCTCTGCAATGAGGTTTAACGATCAGTAGGACAAATTATTATTGATAACAAAAATTATCCACAGTATAGCTGCGCCCCCTAACCCCCGCCCCCAACCCGTTGCTTCCTGCTCTGCCTCTGACTGCGACTTCCCTAACCCTGGTCCTCTGACTTTAAACTGGTGCATTTAAATGTTAGGAAGAGCAAAAAAGTGTCGTCGAGGTGTAAACGTTGTGGTTCCAGCCTCAGCAGCTGCTTTGGTCGAAGGAAAGATCGCAGGACGACCGGATGTGTGATGGATGACCTGATGAGACTATTTATCTTTTTTATCGGTAAGTTATCAACGTTATAATTGATGTATTTGTCCATTATGTCTCTGATATGTCGTAGGCTTTACTGGAGGAATCCTAATATGAGTTATATAATTGTGCGACAGTATCAGTTTGGTCTGGGGACACTTTTTAAAGCGGGTGTGGTCCTAACATCGTTTCATATCGTAACGTATAGTATTTCAGCTCAACCAACTCGAGCAACACGTCATATATAACGACAGACAGACAGATAGATAGATAGATAGATAGATAGATAGATAGATAGATAGATAGATAGATAGATAGATAGATAGATAGATTACTTTATTAATTAAAATGCCATAGCAGCTGAATAAAAGTACAATAAACACAGTACAAGACAGAGACACAAGATAAAAATACACAGAAATTCCTTAAGTATAAATAGAAATGAGGAGTAGATATATATAAATAAATAGGTGTATGAATATGGACCAATGTGCAGGGGTGAGAGTGCAGAGTGTTTTGGTGAATTATGAAGATGCCTCATGGGCATCATGAACATTACAGGACTGACTTCCTGTACGTTCTCTTTACAGCATATCTCTGTAAGGCTTCATTGGGGTTTATCATTTTGCTCTTTGGGCCTCACTGAAACACTGTGAGCTCAATGTTTTCTTCAGATCTACTGACTGTTCAGTCTGCAGAGTCTGACCCTTGTTTCTTTTAAACGGGGATCAGAGTCAGGGTCGAAATTCCTCGGTCTGTGCAACATTTGGTTTGTACAACAAAATAAAATGAACAAATTCCATGACCGTAAAAGATAGTAATACTGTGGAATGCAGCATTAAGGCACTGTGAAAGAAATTTCTAGAAATGATAATATTATTAATGAGAATAATATAATTAGTTGTACTTTTGCATCAACTATCTGTAATGGAAACAAGCAGGGTTTTTCCATCCTACTGTTTATGGTGTCATCACTGACAATACAGCTGTTTACAGTAAACAGTTTATAGGGATGCAGCCTTTCCAAACATCCTACAACTTGAGGAAGGTCATGGACTTCAGATACTGCCCTGTTTGTTTATTTATTTATTTTCTCTGTATTTTTACTGTTTTGCACCAAGACACCAAAACAAATTCCTCATATGTGAAAACCTACTTGGCAATAAAAACAGAGCTGTTCTGATCATATAGAAAGTTACTGTCACTGAGTATCTAGTTACAAGCCATCACCTCTGCACAGCAGCATACTGGTCCGAGTTTAACTGATGGATATGTTTTTTTTTTTGTTTGTTTTTTTACAATACATCTTTACTTTCCATAACAATACATTTCTGTCTGTTGTGATGGACATGTGTACAGGAAACAGCCATTGACCATCAAGAACTAGATTCATGTTGTTTGTTCAGGATGAGGAGCAGGTTTAATCAAGGCTATAGACAAACAGAGACACCAGGACACCGGACAGGGAAGAAGAAACCACGCCCTGCATGTTGTTAATATATTTACTTACAGTTTCATTTGCTCAGACAAACAAGAAATTGTTATACCTTGTTGGCTGAGGTGCGCACTCAGTAGTCTCCAAATAAAATAAATAAAAACACTTTAGCTTTGATCAGCCTGCTGACCGAACGTGAGAAGGTTACCAGCAGAAATATGTGAACACAGTAAGAATTTAACTGGAGCTGTTTATGTCTTATGACACAGTGGGATCAGTAATTGACCTTTTTTGGCCTGTTTATACAGTGGGTTTATTCCTAAAGCAGTGATTAGTTTTGCTTTAAGTGAATACCTTTTACTTTTTACAACAGAGAGAGTAAACTAACAGGAAGAATTTAGGCATATCCTTCCTTTTAATCAGCTTACATCATGTACTAATCATGAGTTTCACTTTCTCCATACATGTAAATTCAACAGAAATTCAAATCTACCAAGGCTGGAGCAGCCACTGAGTTTGAGCTACTAGGATGAGATGAACTGAATTTTCTTGAAGTGGAATTGTCTAAATCAACAAGCTGCAATCTATTGAAAATTGTTGAGCATTGGTAGGTTATCAATTTATTGGCTATCAGAAATTACAAAAATATTGATATTAAGAATATTAATATTAATTAATAACTTAAAAATGAATTAAAGCTCCTTGGGGCACCCAAGTCGTACCCAAGTCGTACCCAACTATTCTGTTCCTGAGATAGGAACAGAATAGCCAATTTTGATAAAATCTCAATCTCAATTAATTTCGAATTCAAATTAATAATTAACTTAATAACTACAACCAAAATTACCACATCAACAATAAGTACAAGTTGATGGATTGAATTCTACTGAGAAAAGGTTGGCAATATACCTCTTTGTGCAACATAAACACACGAGCAGATCAACTGAACATAAAATGTCTCATCTACTAAGTATCTACAGCCGTGTGTGTGTGTGTGTGTGTGTGTGTCTGTGGGGACATAAAGTCAAGATGCCTGATTCACGATAGCAAACTCAAAGATGGCCGCTGAGACCACATGACATGTGGGGGAGGGAGACAGTGAGTATCTTGGTTTTGGCCAGTTCAAATTCAAGGTGTGTGTGTGTGTGTGTGTGTGTGTGAGAGAGAGAGAGAGAGAGAGAGAGAGAGAGAGAGAGAGAGAGAGAGAACATACAGGTATGAGGTTAACACTATGACCAACCAACAACCCCAGCAGACATAACAACTATAAAGTTCAGTAGATTCACTAACCAGGTCAGTACTTGTACACTAAGGAAGGTTAACAGTCCTGTAGTTAGCAGTGCTGTGCTATGCTGTGCTAGGTTAGGTTGGTCCACTCAACTTTACCCAGTCCTTGAAACAAAAGAGAGAGAGGGGTTCTTTCCAGTGTTGTGCTCACAAAATCCAGTGAGTTTGTGTGACTTCCTGGTGGAGTGAAGTCCTGTCTGGGTGCGTGGCTGTTGTGTCACTGAGGAGCTTGCTGGTCCCTCCTTTGTTCTCCTTACTGATTTAACCTAAAGCAGGCACTCACATTGCTATTGTTGATAAGGAGTGTTGTGGAGTAGTCTGCTGTGAGCAGGCCTGCAGAGAAGAGGTTCCAGGCAGCAGCAGTGCTAACCTGCTGCTCAGAGCCCTGTTGCTCCCACAGAGACAGGGGAGCAAAGAGGAGAAGAGAGGGAACAAAGGGGCACAGCTAGGTTTTGTTGGCCTGATAACACCTTGGATCACATGTCACATGTGAGCAACACTAACTGGTGGTTAGGTCCGCGGGCGGGGGTGGCGTATGAGGTATATGAGGTATGTGAGCATGGATAATTAGCAGCGACGACAATGTGGAAGTCACTATATGAGTGTATGTGCAACAGAGTAAGTAAACAAATTAACAACATGGAGGGATTTTAAAGGCAGAACATGGAAGATCTTCAAATCTTAAAAAGACTATACTGAGCTTTGCTTAAGCTTCATGTAAAGTTTATTACTTGAGTAAAACATGACACAAATAATCAAAGCTAGGCCAGCAGATCTTTAATAGGTTTATATCTTCTCAGCCACAATGGGAGGTGGAATAGAAGCCTGTCTGTCATAAACACTGGGGACAAGAGAGATCATTTAAATATGGGCATAGTGGTGCAAACTGTCTTCTCCTATAAACAATGAGCCCATAAATCATCTGTGCAGCAGGTTATTATGACCCATAGTAAGGTTTGTTGCTAGGCAACATCTAGTGGCCATGTAAAAAGGGGAAAAGTGTGGTGACGTAGTGTATAGAGCAACAAAATCCACGTCAGGAGGAGGTTTGGGTGGATGGATGGGTCAACAAAACACTGGAATATGACACAGGAGAGCGGTGTTTGAGTAAAACAAATGGCTGTTAATATAGTAACCATGGGTCGTATCAGAGGGTTGTTGGTTGTTGAGGTTGGAGGACTGGTTGGAGGACTGGTTGTTCAGGTTTTAGGACTGGTTGGAGGATTGGTTGGAGGTTGGAGGACTGATTGGTGGACTGGTTAGAGGACAGGTTGCTTAGGTTAGTGAACTGGCTGGAGGATTGGTTGGAGGTTCAAGAACTGATTTGTGGACTGGTTGTTCAGGTTTTAGGACTGGTTAGTAAACTGGTCGGAGGACTGGTTGTTCAGGTTGGTGGACTGGTCAGTGGACTGGTTGTAGGACTGGTTTTTCAGGTTGGCGGACTGGTTGGTGGACTGGTTAGAGGTTGGATGACTGATTGGAGGACTGGCTGTTCGGGTTGGTGGACTGGTTGGAGGACTAGTTTTCCAGGTTGGAGGACTGGTTGGTGGACTAGTTTTCCAGGTTGGAGGACTGGTTGGTGGACTGGTTAGAGGTTGGAGGACTGTTTGTTCAGGATGGAGGACTGGTTGGGGACTGGTTAGAGGTTGGATGACTGGTTGTTTAGGTTTGAGGACTGGTTGGGGGACTGGTTGTTCAGGTTGGAGGACTAATTGAAGACATGGTGTTTTACTCAGTTGTAAATATGAAAAGTAAGAGATGTAGTTGAGAATGAAAAAAGAAACTCTCTCCCTCTCACCTGTGCACAGCTGGTAAAGTCCATGTTCCTGAAGGGGGGCTCCATAAGAGGTTTTGATCTGACACTGTCATTCTGTATCTTGCAGTTCTGAACTCATGTGCTACTGAGAAAGTCAACCTGGCCAGCACTGTAGGAGGAAACATCACACTACCTGACCCTGTGGATGATGGATTTCTTTCATTTGGACCAAAGATTATTGCAGTGTTAAAGAAGAGGGAAATCCAAATCCTGGAAGAACTTTACAAGGACAGGCTTCTGTGGAACAACAACACAGGGCTCTTGACACTCACAGGACTCCAGAGGAACGACTCAGGGGCTTATGCTCTTGACTCCTCTAGATCTTATACACTCACAGTGTATGGTGAGCTAACATTTCCTCTGCCAGTATACTGATCACTGTATTGGTGGTAATGTGCTGCTAACAGTGTCTACCTTTGTGACCTTAGCAGTCCATTCTGTGTTACCTCCTTAAACCTTGGGTGAGGAATCAGGGTCGTTTCTTCACCCATGGTTTTTCATGGTCCCACAGGTGATGAAAGGTTCACTGTGGGTAAAATCAACATTTGAAGTCATTATATTGCGACTGCCACTGAGCAGTAGAGTTAATGTGCCTACCGCTGTCATAACAGCTCAACACTGACACTTCAGCTTCGTAAAGACAAAAAAACATTAATCTCTCCAGGTCCATTGGTTCCTGCAGACAGGGCTGATGTTTGTGTCAAAAATAGAGACAGGATGTTTGTGCAGACCTTTATAAACAGACCAGGAGACACAAGAAAGGTTAAAGGCACTTTATTGTAATCTTGGCTAATTAATGGTTCTGTTGAGAAGACTGGATGTGGCATGTATGCAGAACGTTGGCGTGGTGAACCTGAGGCACAGGCAGTGAGCAGAATCAGGCAGAGAGCTATTAGAGCTCCTGAGACCAGACATACAAATGAGTTTGTAGCAGAGAACATGGCCAAAGCACCCGTACCACAAAATGAACGACCAGCAGGTGCTCAGGTGGAACGTTAGAAAGGGAAACAGGAAGCCACGCCTAGCACACACACACACTCCCACAGTCCCTCACACACACACACACACGCACACAGAGAGAGAGAGAGAGAGAGAGAGAGAGAGAGAGAGAGAGAGAGAACAAACAAGCAAGTACTGCAGGTCAGATAGCTTAACTGTAAATAGAAAAATTCGACAATAAATATTTACAATAAAAATGTTAAGAAATATAACTTAAATACTTAAATTTACTAGTAAACAGTTGAATTTAAAATGGAATTAGATAAATTAATTTTGAAAAGGTTTTATTTTCCTATCAGTGGATGAAGTTAAATTTGTTCTTCATCATTTTCTCACTGTTCATTTGTTTCATTTGAACATTCATATTTCATGTTGTCTTGCTACCAGTGACGACTGCTCTGTATAGTTGTATACAGCATCTCGTATAGGAGATCTCGCGGAGGAGATTGTGAGTGTGATACATTCACCATGGGGTGTGTGTCTGAATATGTTGGTGACATTGAAGAAAGCTGTTCATTTGGTACAGTAGCTTCCACTGAGAGGACAAGCCAGTCTTTACTTGCTACACTCAGAAGCTAGCAGATAGTTTGTCCATTAGCATCCATCCACCCATCCATTATCTATACCAATTATCTGTACAGGGTAGGGAGGTGGGGGGTGGAGCCAATCCTAGCTGACATTTGGCGAGGGCTGGGTACACCCTGGACAGGACGCCAGCCTATCACAGGGCCACATGTAGAGACAAACAACCACTCGGGCTCACAGTCACACCTACGGGCAATTTAGAGTCACCAATTAGCCTAATGTGCATGTCTGTGGCACAGAGATGGGGAGAACGTGTCTCAAATCCCGAACCTTCTTGCTGCATTTTCTCTGACAAACTATGTGATGTGATGCAGATTCATGTTGAACCGTGTACTGTGGCAAGTTTCACCCTAATTTGCACGAGGTAACATTTTTCAGTCTGCGCTGGTTGTTGATCCCGTTCCCTGAACGAGGGACAACACAGAGGGTCTAATTCTAGGGTCTTCACCAAAAAAGACCAGCGGATAACGTGGTCTTCCTAAACACACCATCATAAAGTCAGTCTTGCTTAATACAATTGACTTTAGAAGCTCTAAGTTTTAATCTGCCATCCTTATCTCGTCCAGACGCCGTCCCGACACCTGCAGTGAAGCAGCTGAGTGTGACCACAGAAAGCTGCACTTTACTGTGTGTCGTGGACAAAGCTGAAAATACAACACTGCTGTGGTACAAAGATGAGGAGATCCTGAACCAGAGCAGCTCCGCTCTCTCTCTGCCTCTCACTGTACACAAGAAGGACTACATCTCTTCATACAGCTGTGAGGCTGCTAGTCCTGCTGAGAAGAAGACTCTGTCTGTCAACGTGAAGACGACCTGCACTGAACAGACCCACACAGACAGCAGAAACAAGAGACACTGTGAGACAAAATAATATTTTAAAGGCTGTTGTCATTGGTACATTACATGTTAAGTGTGTTTTGTTGTGTGCGGTATTAGGAGTTCTTTTCTCTTGTCTGTTTTGACAGATATAATTGGAATTACCATCCCCATCCTGTCTGTGGTGATTGTTACACTCGGTGCCTTTATCATCAAGAGGAAGTGTCACGACAAAAGCAAGAGAACCAGACAACCACCAGGTTTTTAGTCTGTTGTTTTTTAATCTCACTGCTTGATGACAGAGTTTTTCATATTTCTCTTTGTACTTTTCCAGGATAAATCTTTCATTTAAAAATAGATCGTATTAATCATAGATCAATACAAGCAGATCAATTCCAGTTGATTTTAGGTCTGGTGTGAGTAACCTACTCCGAAGGGTAAATGCTGGTAACTGTCTACTGTTTGTGTCAGCTGTGTATAAGGCCCCATGGTGTGAAAGACTGATACTCCTCATATACAGACAGGATGATTAAACTTTTGTTTTCACTCGGTAGCTGGTTCTTTGTTTAACTGTGGTTGTGAATGTAAACACAGGTAAGAAATGAACTGGTTTCACATTAACATGTCTCACAGGGCTGATGAAAGTTCACCGAGTTTGTTTTTCTCAGGTGCTAGACAATCTCTTACATCATTAATGGGAATATTAACAACACTCATGCTCTACTGGCCACTGTGGATAGATTAGCAAATCCCCAACACAGTCACTGCAGGAGTTTATATTGACAAAAAAGTGTAATGAGTTTGATTTTTTTTTTGTCAGTCTCTATGTCTGAAAATACAACTGATAGTAAAACTCATGAAGAAAATGTGCTGCATCTGAAGAATCTACCTGCTGCATTGATCCCCTACCCAAAGGTTATTTTAAAAGCATTTTTAGCTGTTTAGAAAGGCTTCCTTCTTTCAGGTACTTTCCCAACATCACTAAAGACTGCAGTTATCAAGCTGCCTCTGCAATTAGTAATTATAGACCCACAGTATGTCAAACCTCCCATTCATAGGCAAGGTAATTGAGAAAGTTTTTAACCAAATCAGTAACTACTTGAACATAAATGGCTACTATGACAACTTCCAATCAGTTTTCTTCAACATCACAGGACTGAAACTCCCTGATAAATGTACTAAATGACAGTGGAGACATGTATGTATCTGCTTCCTGACAGTCCTGCTTCCTGCTTCGCCCCCACCACAATCGCTGCCAGAAAAACTGAACTTTATCAAGTTTTACGCCACATTTTTACATTACGCTCTTTGAACCTCGGGTGTTTTAAATTTTATCTTTTAACGGGATGAAGGATTTCACTCATTGGATGGCTGGATTTTAAGTTATCAATAAATCATGCTTAGTGAATGTGAGGGGCAGCTCGGCCCGCAACCACTCACTGAACCGCATCTGAGAACAACTGAATTTTAAAGTGTTTTTGCTCTTGCTTAGTATTTCATCAGTTTTAACAACTGATTTTGTTAAGTTGGAGTGGATGAGACATCTACAAAAAATTTGGCCATGTTCTTGGTAAATTCTTCTGGACTGAACTCATCTACAATGGCTGTGTGTATGTACTACAAACTTCAGTATTCATAGTTAAAGGGTGATCTTCACTGCCTGAAATCAGAACTATGGCAAAAAAGACAAACAGATCAAAAGCTTTGTCTCCGAGGCTACAGACCAGGCTCAGCACATCTCCCAACTATGATCATTCAGTCCTGGAGGCAAGACCACCTCCTCCCTGGTGTCACAGTTGGTCTCGGCTTCTGCGGCCCCCCTTCCCTGGCTGGCCTCGATGCACGCTGGCACTGGTCCTCTCTGCCCGGAAGGTCCAACATCTGAAGTGAGTGGTCACTCACGGAAGTAGTATGCCATTGTCAGAAAAGGGATGCAGCTGTGGAAGTCGTCTTTCTACCTCTATTCTCCTAGCTAGCCTTGATTTTATCTATAATTTTAACCTTTTCTGGGATCATGTCTCTCTCAGAGCAGAGTAGCCAAATGCTATTGGCTAACATTCAGCATGTAGTCCAGTCCTCTCCACGTGCATGACTGTTTACACAGCACACGACCACCCTGAATCTCCCCAATCCCTTGACAGACTCAACTCCTACAATCGTCTCCCATGATAGCACCCTCCTTTCATCTTCAAACTTTCACTGATCCATCCATTTCATCACAGCAACATAGTCTGTAGTCGGAAGACACTATTCTGTATTGTTTTGCTGACTCTGTGTATCTCACTGTTGAGAACCTCCAACAGCCTTTGATTGTTATTCAAGATGCAATTATCAACCTAAAGCTAGTACTAGCAAACAAAACCAAGTTCATGCTTTTTTCTAGAGCAAGACATTTTAAAAGTCTGCACCTATCAACACTAAATGGTAGTAATATTGAAAGAGTCACAGGGTATAAATATTTAGGTATTTGGTTTGATTAATCATTTACATTTAAACAACATATTAAAAATCTCATCACCAAACTGCAGCAAAAACAGATCCAGCTTCCCTTTGCAACCTGTAGACTCAGTTTATCATTCTGCCCTCAGATTCATTACTGGAGATCCCTGTAACGTGCACCACTGCACCATGGATAAAAAAAAAGTTGGTTTGTCCTCTCTGGTGCAGGGTTGTGATAAACACCTGTACCCTTTTATCCATATAGCACTTATTGGACATTCACCACCCTATATAACATCTATGCTGGACTGGACCACAGGACCAGACCAAACTCAACTAAGTGTCTTGTGCTTCAAGTCCTGCTCTGTTTACTCTGAACTTGGAAAATCTGCCTTTGGTTTTTGGTCAGCAAACACATGAAATCAGCTGCACACTCTCAAGATCAACATGCTGATGACCCCTGGACAGGCCAATGATTTCAAACTACTTCACCCCAGTGTGCAGATGCTTTCACTGAGTTATGTCCTCTTTTGAATTGTGGGGGTTTTTGTATGTGTATCTTGAAATCATTGCAAATGTCTGTCTTCCTATGTGTCTGTCTGTTTCTCCGTCTCAGATTCCCTATGTCTCTGTCTCTCTGTCTCTGACTCTGTGTCTCTGTCTCTCATTGTCTCTGTCTCTCAGTCTCTGTCTCTGACTCTGTCTCTCTGTGTCATGGTCAGAGACTTTATGTTTTCAGGTTCTCCATGAACTCACTGACACATTGAGGGAATTTCCTCTTCATTCATTTTGACTTAAGTATGAACCGATTCGTTTATGGTGGTCAAACGCCACAGTGACCTCACAAAACTCTATTGACTATAACTCAAGAATTCAACCCTGTAACTCAGTAAGTGGAGACTGTGACCATGTTTCGCACAAGGTCAGATATTGAACTGGTGACTCTGACTTCACCTGAGAACCGCTGTGACTGTGGAGATCTTCATCTGCTATGGTGAAAACGTGTGTGAAGCATAGATGAGACTAGACAAACATTAAAAACTGAAACTGAAACAGGAGACACCAGCTCTAGTTTTGTAACTGTGATTCACTGGTTTTTAAAATATAAATATTAAACTTTATTTGTATCTTTGCAGGTTCAGTGAGCACAGAAGGAGAAGTTGAGTATACTCCTATACACGTAAATGAAGGCAGACACAGTCAGGTTGGTACTCCAGTAATCCTGTTCCTCAGCAATACTGTTAGTAACAATGTTTCCTCAGTTGTCCTCCCACAAAGTAAATTCATCATGTCTCCTTATTTGGGCTTTACAGGTGGCAAACAGCTCATGAAGGCAGTTAAAACTTTTATGTCCAGCTGCAGCAATTTGCATAAAACAAATGAATGATAACTCAGTCATGTCTGACTTGACACATTTCTTTCGGATACCACTGTTTCAGATGTAATTTGGAAAAAAGGATATATATAACAAATAAACGTTAAAATATATATATATATATATATATATAAATATTAAATAAATAATAATATAAATAAATATTTAAAAAACACTCTTTTTAACTTTAACTTGATATTTATCTGTACACCATGGGTATTTCAAACACAGGAGCTAACAGCTAAGTCAACATAGTTGATTACAAGCATGACAAGTATTACTGGATGATTTTGTTTGAAGGGCGTCCGACAGTGTCAGATACTGAAAACCTATGCTTTATGTCAAATTGTTTCATTCAACTAAAGCAGCCAGAACAAACAGTTCGCTTGCTAGCTGGCTACTAGCCTCACACCTCACCAGATCATTAAATGTATCACTGGTAATATCACTTTAAAGCCTGTGTTTCAGGCGGAGCAGATGTTTCCTCTCTCCCTCTTCAGCTCTTCCTTCCATTGCTCACTTCCTGTATATTTGTTCCACCAGGGAGGAAGTTTCCCAGATTCCTCAGCAGCTGTTGACAACTCCCATCTGACAACAGTCTATGATAAACTGGAGGTTCATCGCATCGTGCCACCTCACACAGCTGAGGTTTGAGAGCCAATGATGGACTTTCCACATACAGCAACATGGACTGAACTCTGAAATGGTGTCCAGACTCATCTTTAGATCTTCAGATAAACAAGAAAAATGATAAGACGACTGCAAACAGAAAGTTTGACTGTCTGCAGATGAATGTTTTTTCCATTTCAGACTGAAACTACTGAAGGGTTTCAGTGTCCAGAGGCTGGACTCACAGAGGGACATGTAAAGATGTTGTTGAGCTCATCTCGGTCCAGTTTTTAAACATTTCATTATTTTGTATTTGCATTTTTGGTCCAGTTTTATTCGTCTTTGCTTTAGTTGTAATGTTTTTCTTTGTCAAAGAGTCTCTGTCTCACATTATCAATGCTGCTGTAAGGAAACCCTCACATTTCAAAGCTGATGAAGGATGACAGTGGTGCATACTACATCACAGCCTGGATCTTACAGTAGGTAGAGATAGTTCACCCACGAGTCAGGTAATATTCATCTCTCTGGTTAGAAGAAGAACTGGTGACTATGTTCCTCTGTATTACTACATTATTAACTCTCCTGCCTAGAAACGTAGAAACTGAAAAGATCACTGGGCTCAATTTATGGCAGATTATTAAAATTAATTAAACTACAATAATCAGTCCAATCACTGTGTGGATCTGCATCAATTTAACTGGTACCAGCCACGCATCAAGTATCACAATTTACTCCAGTGTTAGGAGCTGGGCAGAAGATTCGTACCAGTACCTACAGATCTGCCATTTCTTTCTAAAGGAAACAATCCCTGACTCTGATGAGCCCTCAAGAATAACTCAGATGTTTATTGATGCTTATGATACAAAAGTTATCACATGCAAACTTGAGCCCTTTTGGGGAGTGTTCCTTCTGGTGTCAGAGATTTTGCGTCTGAGCTGTAATTTTCCCTTTTCTGACCTTTCTGCACCTTGGAAATATCAAATATCTTCTTAAGATATTTATGGCTGCAAGTAAAAAAAAAAAATTACAAAGTTCAGGCAATTATCAGCTCTGTTCACAGTGGAGACAATGACTGTGACTCTTCATGGACAGATGGAGAAAGGGGATAAATACTGAGAACAATGGGATTGGTATAATTATACAGACTTCAAACTGTTGCACTGTAATTGTATGCTCCTTCCTATATACACTATGGACTGTACCTTCTTAATTTATTATTATTATTATTATTATTATTACAAGAGGAAGAAGAAGAAGCAGAAGAAGACGAAGACCTTATTTATAAGAAGGACATCAGGGGACATGAGACAGAAAACAGACTGTAGTCTGACTCCTCACCCTAGGTGGACAGGAGGTGGAGTTACCTTTACAGGTGACAGTTATGACAGTTGAACCCGCCGGTGTGAAAAAGGTTTCATTCTTAGAAAGGAAGTGGAGAACAGCAGACAATGGTTTTCATTGCCATGTAATTTAAAACACTGGAGCTTCTCTGTAAACAGATGCTTACAGTGTCCATGTCACTCAAAACATATACCTCTGTTTTATTTTGAAATCATAAGAGTAGATGCAGTGTGTGTACACTCACACATAAGAGTAGTGTGCAGCACACAGGGGTTCAGTAAAACAAGGATTTGAGTTTGGTTTTACTTTGTCCCCCCTGGTGGTTACATCAGAACAGAACAGCATCGAACTGAAAACAGTTCAAAAACAAAAACTTTTATTATTAGAATAATAAGGCCCTGAAACATCTCTTAACATAGCATTGTTGTTGAAACAGGAACAGAAGTGTGTGATTAAGTTTTGGTAATTACCCAGTCCTTTCTAAATAAAAAAAATGGCCACAATAAAATTGTAAAATGGCCATAAAATTGATAAATGGCCATAAACCAGCTCTACTCACAGATGTGCTTCACAGCCCACAGTGGCCTCATGTTCACAAACACACGACAGAAATGGCTGCCTCAATAAGTAAAAATGTAACAATCGCCATGTGTGGTACAGTCTGTCAATCACATGGTAGCCCTGCCATAATGCATACCTTGCTTTATGGACTATTTTCCACTGACATATGACATAATTTAAAAAAACGAACATGTTTTGAAGAAGACTTGAAACAAGCGATTGAGACTATAAACGTAGAAAAACGTTTACTGAGGTAATAAATCAAGTCAGAAGAAGAGACATTTTCACATAGACTTTAATACAATCAGACTTCTTTTTACAACCAGTGGAGTTGCCCCCTGATGGTCATTAGACAGAATGCAGGTTTAAAGCACTTCAGCATTGGCTTCACTTTCAGACCCAGAGACTATCTACAATGATCAGTGAGCAGGTTTACAAAGTAAGTTCCCATGGTAACTGGTTAGCAGGTTAGCTTCTCAGAGTAAATTACCATGGTAACTGACTCAGAGTTAAAGTGATCTCAGTTTCTGAAACAGAAAATACAGTTTCCTCATCTCAGGGTTCAGAAACTGAGTTCTTTCGACCCCTGGTGTTGTTTCTCATGGTTTTGTTTGTTGGGCTTGTGTCTTCAACTGGTCTACTTTTTTTCTGTTCAAATGTCATTTTAGAGTCATCTGACAATCTTGTTTTTGTTTCAAAATTTGACTAAAAAGAAATCCTGTGATTTTAATTCAATGCTTATGAACAGAACCCATAAAAAAAAAGTTGTGCTTGGCTTGTTTGATATTCTTAAAATTAATATTCCGATCTTTTATTTATTTATCCCCAATAAGGCACATAGCATGAAGAAGTCTGCTGTGGGATATACCACAGTTAGAGTTGCACTAACCCTAACCCTAACCTTTTCATGTTTTGGACTGTATCCTGTATTAAACTGTAAAGAACATCGGAAATGCATGAGATTACAAAAGACTAACCCTAACCCCATATTTAACATTTTTAGTAAACATAATCCAGCATTACATGTGTATGTTGATAACTTGGAGTCTTCCATGGTATCATCTTCAGTATGTTTTCCTCCTTCCACCAGCTCCTCAGCCATCTGAAACATTTGGCTGTCACGTAGAGCGCCACAGCACCTAGGAGAATCTTCACCAAGCTGACTCCTCCTCCTCCTCCTCCATTCCTTTTCCTGGCATCTTTATCAAAAGCTAAAGACAGAAATTCACAAAGTGTGAGGCAGCATCAAAAACTGGCCCATCATTATTTTCGGCATTAAATTCACTGCATTCTATAATTTTATAGGACACAACAATGCTGAGTGAAATTTTATGTTCAGTCACTGTGACCATATAAGTTAGAGATAACCACTTCCCATTAAAGGAAAGGTTCACCTCAAATTACCAAGACACATATTTTACCTTTTACCACTGGACTAGTGGGAACCACCAATCTATGTAGATAAAGTATGGATGTTTCTGGCTCCAGAAAAATCTTCCCCTTCATCACATACTGCAGTGTTACACTTTAATGTGCACTTTTTGGGATTAAAAATTTCATTCAGACCTTTTCACCTGATAATCAGTTCACTGTATAAATACAAAGAGCTGTCAGACACACAGACACTTTACCTGTATAAGCCTGCTCCCATCCATACATCCAGTCACTTTGCCTCAAAGCTCTGTGTCTCTTGTTGGCTTTAGGCCTCCTGTGTTTACGTTGCACCTCACTGTAGTTGGCCACCGGTCCAGGGTTGTATGAGGTCACGCTGACAGTGTTGTGAACTTGCTGGTCATAGCTGAAGCTTATGTTGATGTCTAGTTGCTGGTTGAAGGCTTCTGACAGGAATCGTAAGTCATCACTTCCTGGTCCTGCTGTGAATCCACTGTAGGTCTGCACAGTCTGAGCTGAGGCTTCTGGGTAGTGTAGCTCCTCCATATCTTGAACCCCCTGTATATCTCCATAGTAGCCCATCATGGTAAGGAAGGTGGTGAGATCTAGCTGTGGGCTCTGCAGGGCTTGAATCAGTTCAGAGCTGATTTCATAAGTCCCTTCGGGACAGAACCTTCCGAAGGCAGCTGAGTCATGCTGGGTGACATACACTGTCTCCACCACCATGGTTCTCACCTGGTAACTGATGATGAGGCGATCTATATTGTTAATACCACGATTACCATCCAACCCATAATTTTCCCTCACATACATCGGGAGGTTTGCAGATTCCGGGTATTTATCAGTGTTCAGGTTGCCAACTTCATAGTACAAAAGCTGGAGAGAGTGAGAGAGTGAGAGAGTGAGAGAGAGAGAGAGAGAGAGACTGCGTTTGAATGAGATGGATGGAAGAGAATAAAGGCACGCTCAGGGACTGTCAACCTAACCAAACCCTAACACCCTAACCCTAACACTCTAACACCCTAAACCCTCACACTCTAACCCTAACCCTACACTGAAGAGTATCTCGGTTAAAAATGCATTTAAAGGGTCACTCCATCTATTAAGTGTTGCACCACAGAGTTGTACTTTTAAGAGGCAGACTTTAAAATAATTGTTCGAAATGGAGGCTGAGAAACCCTGAATCTTATTCAGTAGTGTGGGTCAAACACTTGATCCAACACTTCCCTTAATGAAACTTGATGCTCCACCACAGCCACAGAAGATATTATACGCCTGTTTTCACAGACTGACTGAGTGGGACTCATAGTGAGGATTAAACTGATCTTCATATTTAAAGTCGGTGAAGAGTTTTTTTTTAATGAAAGAAACAACAAAACATCACAAACCTGTCTCTGCCTGTTGCGCCTCCTGTGCCGGCTCTGTACAGGCAGGAGCTCCTCCATATTGGCAAACAGGTGGAAGCCGTAGAGACCTCTCTCTGGTTGACAGTCTGACACCAGCTGTGCCAACAGACTATGGTCACTTCTTAGAGGAAACAGGGCTCAAGACTAACAATGTCCGGCCCTCCCAGGGACGATAGAAAACGTTTTAGTGACGAACAGAGATCTGAGCCAGGACGCCCCCAGGACGAAAGGATATATATCCTATAATTTATCACTTACTTATTTAGCAGATGACAAACTGAACTGAACGCCGAGCTGAACCGCGTGTTCTTGTGTTGTTCTAAATACTCTCACTCAGTGGGAGAGCTGAATTGTTGAGGTGCTGAACTCCTTACACTGGTCCATCTACCCTCTCAGTCACAGCTCGTTAATTGGACCTCGCTAATATGTTGTGCTTGTGAATACCAGGCACGGAGTGGCTGATTGGAAGGCATGGACAGATTCCTGGTGGGCCGAGCAAATTGCAGGGAAAAGGAAGAGAGAGAGGGAGAGAGATCCGATGATCAACCCAGTGCAGCACACCGACACTGTGGCTCTGTGAGGCCTCATTGTCTCCCCAGAAAACTATGTTTGGTTCGGCCCCGCGGCTCCGTCCACTGCTCACAGTTTATGTGTTTGTATCTTTATCATTGATTTAACACTGAAGCAGCAGTGGACTATATGATTCTTGTAAAGTGTGACACGGGCTACATATGATGGTGTCGCCAGATGGGTTCTAGTTGGTCAGTCCAAGTCAAAAATCCTAGGCCGATTTTTATTTCCACCCCATTCCTGAATATTAGGAAATACTAAGAAATACAGACACTAATATGTTCTATCAGGAGCAGAAACAGGACTGCAGCAGACAGTATACATCTAACGATCTAATCTATAAACCAGGAATCTCTGTCTGTGTGTGTGCACGGCATTTCGATTTTTAGGACGGTTTACATTCACTTCAGTACGGTTAAAATTGTTTTTCAGGACCGTGGTGAAAAAAGTTAGTCTGGAGCCCTGTAGGAATATACATTAAACTTTACACACAATTTAGTTTAGTTTAGTAATATTATGGGTTTGTAAAGTTATGAATGTGTTTATGTCCTGTAACAATATTCCTGAAAACAGTGTCATTAATATTATGAAAAATAGAACAAAAAACAACTACATGCATTAACTTGGCAAACAGTTTCAATTGTGATCTGGTCTTGTCTTACCTTCATGATCACCACAAAGTCAAAAATGTCACAGGTCACACACTGGTTGGAAAACCAGTACAGGAGCTGAAGGCCGTGACGCGGGAAAGGACGACCAAACCCTGAGGTCATCAGCTGATCCAGAGAGGAGAGCTGCCAATGAACCATGGTGGTAGTAAGGCTGACACACACACACACACACACACACACACACACACACACAGATACAGTGGTTACATAGATAATGGTGAGGAAAGTCATTATTTAAAACATGAACCATTGTGATTAGAGTCTTTCCTTAAACTGGAACAGTAATAATTGAATATATTGTGTCAGCACTTGTCAGTTACTGACATTACTACATGTAATTACGTGAAATAAATAAAATGAAAGCAACAATAACTGATGATGTCACTGATATGACAGTAAAGCCTCACCATCGTCCACCCCTGTGTGCTGTGGTCTTTGTTTACCAGTATCTCACCACTATCTTACCAGCTGCTCTTCCTCCTTCCTTTCCGCTCTTCCTCATTTGAAATAGTGGAAAGAAACACGCAGTCAACAATAATCAACAGCGCGCTCCCGTCTGTGCCCAAATGCGTGCTCGGTCACGTCGTTCCTCAACGCACGTAAGTGGACGTCTCTGCTGCGTCATTTGCGCGCCGCCACGCTCCTGATGCACTTCTTTTCTCCAAAGTCTAAAGATAGATGTTCCGATTTCAGGTGAGTGTGGTGTCCTAAATGTCATGTTCCCTTCACTGGGTTTCATGTCAGGTGGTCTACAGAGACCTGGTCGTTACCCAAGACTCCGTGTGATTGACACGGTGAATGCTGTCTATTGTTTATGCGACTGGTAACATCGATGCGGTCGGCGGCCTGTGAAGCAGCCCGCTCGCCTGGTGACATGAACCGGAGGGAAAGCGGGCGCTTCCTCAGCCCCGATGACAAGAACGAACGTCTCGTTGGATAAATAATCAGAGTTAGGGAAGGCCACTGCGTGGTTGTCCTCAGCCCTGTCCAGACGGTGTCGTTAGTGTTTGGGCAGCAGTGTTTCAGCGACGTGTGTCCTGCGTGATGTAACGTCAGCATTAGCATGTTGGCTAACGGGCTCGCTTGCTCCCTCCAGGGTGTCAGAGGGTCGTGGAGAAGGAGTCATGGTTGTATCTACTCAGGTTATTTCAAGGTGGATTTCAAAGGAGCTGCCAGCTGCTGCCACACCTTTTAGTTCCGACATGTCTATTTCTGGAGTTAATCTGCAGCGTTTCCACTGATTTTCAGAGAGAAATAATATGTTAGCTTATCTTGTTAACTTAGCTACAGCAGTGTTAACCTTAAACTGGATTCACTTTGACTACTTCAGTTCATCAGACTAATGCCACTGGAAATTTTATCCTGCTACTAAGTTTGATATTTATCTCACCTAATTATTAAATAATTCAAATTCACAGGCTCAGCTTGGTTCTAAAATAAACTCAACTTCACACTCAAACCAATGGTCAGTCCATGTGACTTTAGCAGCAGCAGATTGTTGATCAATAGTGAATGTAGTGTACAGGTTTTATAGAGTAGTGGTGCACTGGGGGCCATGTTCATTTAGTGTTTAGCTGTGTTAATACAGTAACCATCAGTTTCTTGATAAACTGATTCCCTGTGTAACAGGCCTTAAATCTACAATTTTGCTGATGCTGTATATTATTAAACGATAATGCCAGTGCATGTGTTGTGCATGCAAAAATATTTGTCTGGGACACACAATCAATTTTATACACTGTCCATGTGTATGGATACTCAAAGTGGAGGTAAAGCCGTGTTCAGAGCCACAACTCTTCTGTACATAGGAAGCGTGTGCTTCAGTCTTAGTTCAACAGCTTCCGTTGTTTCATGTTCTGTCCTCTCCTGTTCCTTCATTTTTATCCTTTTGATCTCTTTTCTCTCCTCCCTACCTCTTCTCTCTAACCTCCATCACTTTCTTTTACCCACATCCCCGTGTCCTGCCTCTCACTCCATTCCTTGTCCTTCCATATATCCTCCCTGCTGTCGCTGCAGTCCCTGGATGAAGACTGTACGCTGGAGGAGGAAGATGAGGGACTGATAGAAGAGGAAGATGAAATTGATCAGTTCAACGATGACACCTTTGGAGCTGGGGCCATCGGTGAGTCATACATAAATCATAATTAAATGTGTTGGTGTACGATTAATGCTCCAATGCTGTTTTATTAATACACACTTGTGTAAGAAGATGCTCTTTAGGTGTTGTGTAGGTGTTACGTAGATGTTCTTTAGGTGTTCTCTATATGTTCTCTAGGTGTTCAGTAGAGGTTTTATAGGTGTTCTCTAGGTGTTCACTGTGATTGTGAATCAGCTGTAAGACAGTTTGTCACTGTTCCTGTAAGAAGCAGCACAGATGAGTTGTCATAGAACAACCAAACATTCTCTGGCCCCTCTTCCAGATGACGACTGGCAGGAGGAGCACAAACGCCTCGCAGAGCTCGATGAGCGGGATGGGCTAGGAGGAGGAGGAGGGGGAGGAGGAGGGGGGATGGGAATAGAATCAGATTCAAGAGGACCTGAGGACTCATCCTCCACCCATCTCCCTACTGCAGCGGGCCATCTCTCCCTTCCATCCCCCCTCCCTTCACTCAACTTCTCCTCGTCTTCCTCTGGACTACGTCCACCAGGTCAGTGATGTCATTAGGGGAGTCTGACTGTTCATTTCTCTTTCTTTCCTTCACTGTTCTGGTCATCTTTGGCTCTTGGGCTCATCAGTGGTTCTTTATTAGAGTTCCTAGAGATTAAAATCACAGCTGGCCAAAGAGTTTTCTAGACTGGTTGTTTGCGCTCTGACATGGAGAGCAATAATCCACCTGTTGGAAAATCCAAAGTAAAACTGTCATTTCAGATGTGGAGGATCGAGGAGGGGAAGGTGATTTGGCTGAGTCCCTGGCCAGACTCATCCTGGAGGCAGACCCGGCCATCGCTGGGGTCGGAGCGACTCAGAGGCCCTGTCCATCTCTGAGCTCTTCAGGATCCAGCCTGTCCGCTCTGCAGGGACTGGACCGACCCAGAGTCCTGCCCCAGACCTCCTCCATCCCGCATCCCACACAACCACACCAGCATCCCCATCACCCCCAGAACCAGCTGCCTCCTGGGCCCTCCTCTTCAGGTGAGGATGAAGCAATACTTTGTCTTGTTTTTGTATCATTTGCCAATCAAAAACCAAATTAACCAGCATCCTTTACCAGCTCTTCTGTTTCACCTAACTCTATGATGGTGTGAAAACATTGGTCCATTTGACCATCTGGCCGGATGTTGGACTTTTCCCATTGGATGTTGCTCTTTAATAATTATTATTTTGTTTATACATCTTAAGGGGCATTTACAGCAGATCCACAACAAATACACACACTTTCTGGACAAACCTTAGCTACTTTCCATACCAGAGAGTCTCTACTGCTGAAGTTACCATGTTTCAGTCAAATTTTTTTCAAACTTGTTCCTTTTTCATGACAACAGAAAATCATATCAGTGAGAACAGCTTTACTGTGAATTAAGCTGAATTAAAATACTGTATACTGTGGTTCTCTCTTTCTGTGTATGTGTGTGGTTCTCTCTTGCGTATGTGTGTGTGTGTGGTTCTCTGCCTCTCTCTCTTGCTCTCTCTCTCTCTCTCTCTCTCTCTGTGTGTGGGGTCCTCTGTATTGCCCTGTTGTACTGAAACCTGTTTTGACTGGCTCTGTTCTCCTCCAGGTCTTCCTCCTGGTCCTCTTCCACCATCAGTGCTCAGCTACCAGCAGCAGCAGCACCTGCTGCACAGAGGCTCAGCTCCTATTGGTCAGGTTAGTGTTTGATCTCTGTGGACCAGGGTGGGTTAGTGTTAGTATTAGGGCTAACCTTAACCCTTTATCCATTCCACACCAATCAGGACCTGACTTCAGAACTTCTTTTAATTTCATAGGATCCTGAAAAAATCCTTCAGCTCTGAAGTTTGAGCCTTGCAGCTAGATTTAAACATTTTCATGTTTCCTGGGTTGAAATTTGTACTGAACATCCAAGAAACCCTCAATAACTTGCTGTATTTTACTTTGATTTAATTAAGAATTTTTTTTTTTTTTAGTTTTTCCCCAAATTAAGAATTTTAATTTTTCAAAAATGAGGATATACAGTGTAGTTTTAATAAAGGTTTATTTGTTCCTCTGGGTCACAGGTTACAGTTTCATTCCCAATTTATACCTAAAAAAACAGTTAAGTTTAGGTCCTGTTCCAGTTGTAATGGTTCTGTTTGTTTTATCTTTTTGATCTGGACAAAATATTAATCTTTTTATTTTATTTGTTTTTATTCATGCTGAAAGCAAATCACTGCAATCACAATTATTTCAATTTTATTTAAAATCCTTTTGTTGATGTTGATTATCTGTCCCTCTTAGATGAACAGTATTTGGGAGAACAGTATGGGGTTTGGACCTGTCAGCATCACCCCCGGACTGGTGACACACATGGAGGTGAGGGACACTTGCTCTTCTGTTTGCAGCTTATCCTCATTAACATGCAGAGCCAACACAACAGCTGATCATGGGTCATTACCACAAGCACATCTTAGAAATGATCCTGTCAGGACATTTGGTTAATAGATGTGTTTCTTACGTTTACAGTGTCATTTACAGCTTCACTGTTTTTTCTACTGTTGGAGGGCCACTCTCCTTTCCATCATGACCTCCTGTAGTTCTCATTTTGGAGCAGCATCAGCATTTCCCCAGCTCATCTGGCCCCACGCACCAAGCTGACAAAACATAAACACAAAGTAAACAACACATGACAATGAGCAGGATAATTGTCTATATAAAGTGTGAATTAAATAATTTAATACACAACAAAAGAACAGTAGGAGACTGATAATAGTTAGGAGGAGTTATTCGGAGACACAGCAGGTTTATCAACCAAAAGCCCCGTACTTCACTGGCTCATTTCTTTCAACTTTCAAATATGAGCATAAAATCCCTGACGCAGTGGGAATGAGGGGCAGCATCTCTGTGTCTACAAAGTACAGCTCATCGAGCCGGTGAAGGGGTGACAGCTAAGACACCTTGTTTGGTGTTGGTCAAATTGGTTCAGCTCAATGGGACATAGTAAGATTTCAGAGACGAGTTGGGAAGGACATGACTAGAACATATGAAGGAGTCACAGACAGGATCCACCTCAGGGTCAATTCTAGCTTGCTCTGTGTACGATGCCCTACGTACTGGGTGAGTGCACGGCATGCACATAAGTTAGGAGAAATGATTCCTGCAAAGGGCTAGGTTTCACAAGTAATTTGGAAAACTAAGTGTAGGTCCTGTTCCAGTAGCTGAGAAGGGGGAGCAGCTTATATTTGAGATGGAATAAGTCTGAACAATATGAAAAAAATCAGATTGTGATTATTCTGGCAGATATGAGTGATTTTTAAATGTCATTTAACTGACAAAATCTGAAAATGATGGTGTGATTTTTGTTGGTCTGTACCCAACAAATGTGTCCCTTTTGTGGAGAATATGATCTGTAGACCAGGGCTTCTCTGTGGAACCACAGGGCTTCATTTTATAATGTTGTGATTTGACCTTTGTCAATAACTGCAGCTCCTGTAGTTTGGATAATATAAATAAAAAGGTTTTCAGAACATGTCAAACCCTCTTATGCTATAACTCGAATGACTCGAGTTATAGCAGGGACCTGGTTTCAGTTTTCCTTTCAGTTCACTGGAGTGACTGATAACTGGGAATCGTTTTATCTGAGGGGAGAGGAAGCACTGCGCTCAGAGGGGCAGTTAATGAGACTGGGCTGCAGAGTGACCCAAGCTGAAGGTCAGGAACACCAGCACCATGTTTGCAGCTCATCTCCCTACCTAAAGAAAAAGAGAATAGTTTCACCGATAGAGGTAAAAACTCCCCAGTAACAGAGGCAGATGCATTGAAACAGCGTTAACACTGTAAGGGCAGATCTATATAATGGAACTGTTGATATTTAGTGTGAAGACTTCCAGCTTGTTGACTGTGTAGACAGAAAATGTCTGAAAAGTTCCAGTAATACGAGAGTCACTGTAGCTCAACGTCCATTTATAGAAACTGAATCATCTTCATCTATAGACAGTTTGTGGAGTTTGTGTATAGACTGTGGACTGATGAAGATCTGAACTCTGTGACCCCTTTATAACGCTTCTTCATCCTCACTCTTTGAGATCTTTGTTGTCAGGCCTGGTTCACATCAACTGATGTTTCCCTTTATTAGTCTGATAACTCCTGACTCCAGGTCTGATAACTCCAGGCCTGATAACTCCTGACTCCAGGTCTCATAACTCTGCCCCCTGTTCAGACCTGGTATTAACATGCATCAAGTTTGTCTGTTCACATTTGGCTTTAAAATGCATCTCCAATTACCTCTTGTGATCAGATCTAACTTCCCCACTTCATATGCAAATAAACAGGTGTGTATTGTTGTATTTAGCCAATCTGATGGACGGATCCATTGTCAACGTGCTTCCCTGTTTGTGTGTGAGAGAGAGCAAGCGTACAGCGGGTTGAGTGAATCAATGTGCTCAATGCTTAATATTGAAATAAGGTGTTATCCATCAGAAATAGTAAAATATTTTCGGTTCATTATGAAACTGTGTTGGGACTAATTAGACTGTGGGAGAGGACGTCAGTAGAGTAGGTGGTCCTTAAATGTGACCAGGGTGCATTTGCGTTCACACTGCTAAAAGAATGTGGCCACATGTGGCCCAGACCACCTCTGAATGTGGTCTGAGAGATCTCAAATGCGTCCTGGGTGCATTCACAACGGTACTTAGAGCTGTCCACTTGTGATCAGATCACTCAGGTTGGATGTTAATGCCAGGTCCAAACGGGGCCTAGGTGTGATAACTTCTGAATCCAGGTCTGATAATTCTTTTTCCAAAACCTTTGTTTTTGTTTGTTGCTGCTGTATGACTTCAGTCAGTGGCATTAGTTGTTTCCACAGAAATATCCCCAGGTTATATTCAGGAGGCTCATTGTGGTAATGTCATGACCAAGCTGTTGATTCTCGTATTTTATTTACTGCTTCCTCCTCTTTAGGACAGTCCACTCATGTCTATTATCAAAGAGGTGGGTCTTCCTAAATTACCCTCTCAGGGTAGGAGTGATGAAGGACGGGATTTGTCAGAGAGGGTCCCACCCCCACGCTCTTCTTCCCCTGTGATTGGCTCCCCTCCAGTGAGGGCAGTGCCTATTGGGACCCCACCCAAACAGCCAATGAGCCACGCTCTAAATCATCAGGTGAGTTGCCAAAGGTTTTCAGACACAGGTGTTTCTACCACTCTAAGACCTAGAGTTAGTCGCACACAGCACTGAACAGGAATACCACTGACAGAAGTAATGTCCTTTTTAAAAGCTGTGCAATAATATTACGTTATTATTATTAGAGATATTCCCTGGTGTCATCACAGCGTGTCTATCAGTCTCATTAGTTGTAGAAGTCACCTTTCTGCATTGTGTTGTGATATTGCTGAACAGATAGTAAGCACTGTGTGTGTGTGTGTGTGTGTGTGTGTGTGTGTGTGTGTGTGTGTGTAGACCCACCATCCCACAGCAGTTCATGTGAGAGCCCCGGTCCAGCACAGATACCCACCTCCTTTCCCCGAGCGTCTGTCACCCAACACCCTCCTCAACATAGCTGTGAGTTTCTCCTCTCCTCCTCCTCCAGGTCTTAAGCTTTGTACGGACATGACATCAGTGTTTAGTAGTAATAATAATTTCACAACACAGTTGGAGTCTCTGCTGGTTGCCTAGCAACTGGACATAACTGGTACCCATTTTGGCAAATAGCCCACTGTAAAATGACAAACTGCCATTTTTATGACTCCGAGCCAGTGACAGTCAGGGCTGGAGACATTGTTTTCAGGTTGTCCATCCCATACTCGTGGACGCGATAACACAATAGCACCTCAACAGAACTTCTTCAAATTTGGCACAAATGTCCACTTGAACTCAAGGATGAACTCAGTACACTAGATTAAGTTCTGTAATGCCTTGAGGGAATTTTTTCAAATATGGTACAAACATTTACTTCACTCCTCACAAAACACTTTTTAACCATTACTCAAGACTTCACACAGCAATTATGACAAATTTCACATAAATGGTTAATATTTGATATGACTCTGGATAAACGGGAATGTGATCTGACACTAATCTGAGTCGCAGAGGGATACAACCACAAGGCAGTAATTCTAGTTATGATACTTTGGATTTTTAAGGATGCGTTTCTTGATTGACCATACACACTAAGACTCTGCGCTGAGCACATCAACCGTTTCAAACTGGAGCTGATTCTGTTCTTCATGTAGAGAAAGAATCAGGTCCACCGGACCACTGTTGTTCTTTGTATTAGGACTTCTTGGTCCAGATGCAGCTGTGGCTGCTCCAAAATGATGGAAGCAGTTTCCATTAGATAGATATCAGCTGAGCTCCCTCTAATTCTGTTTTTAAATCTCGGTCAAAGGCACATTTCCTTCACTTTTTAATATGTTGTCATAATTGTGAATTTGCTCCTTGTTGTTTCTTGCTTTTGTTGGTGTGTTTGTGTGTACAATATATTTAGTGTGTTTATATGTTTTTGTATAGAGTATTGTGTTGTGTTTTTGGCTGGACCGCAACTGTGGGGCCAGCCCTATAGTCATGAATGTGCCAGACTTTTCTTTCTTAAGTAAAGACAGATGACAGATAAACAGATAGACGTCCATGTCGTTTGTTTCTGGTTATTCTCAGTCATCAAAGTTCTTTTGTTCCATTCAGAACTCTCCGCTGTGTCGTGGGCCATTCCCTCCTCCAGTTCTGTCCCAGATTCAACGAGCCCAGCTGCTCAACTCTCAGGTTGGTACACACCCATCTTTTTAGATTGTGGTCTGAGATCTGAGACAGGGCCTTGATGCTGGTGGGGGTTGGGGCGGGGGGCCTGGGTCATTCACTCACTCCTCATCTGTCTCTCTCTCTCTCCAGGTGGCAGGATTTGCCCGTGGTGGACCAGCACCTGCATTGTTACCAGGTGGTGGAGGTTTCAGGCCATTCTTTGGTGGCCCGCCTCCTCCACATGGTCATCGTATGGGGCCACTGCCTCCTCATGGTCCCCCCAACCACACACCACCCATCCGGCACAACACCACCCACCTCCACCCTCAGCACCGTCGCATGCTAACCCAGCGCATGCAGAGCCGAGGAGGGTAAGAAAGTGTGTGTGTGTGTGTGTGTGTGTGTGTGTGTGTGTGTGCGTGTGTGTGTGTGTGTGTGTGTGTGTGTGTGTGTGTGTGTGTGTGTGTGTGTGTGTCTCACAGACATTATTCTAGACATAAGACATCAGACACAACAGAAGACTTAAGAGTCATCACCTTTCAGTCTCCACCAGAACACCACTGAGGTCCTGGTCAGACCTGGTATTAACGTCTGTCCCGCGTGATCTGATGACCAGTGTTCAGCTCTAAGTTCAGGTGTGACGATCACTCAGACCATATTTGGAGGTGGTCTGGGCCTCATGTGGCCACATTCTCTTTGCTGATGAATGTGAACGTGCCCTGGGCCACATTGAAGGACTGCCTCCTCTACTGTCGTCCTCTGCCACAGTCTGATTAGTCCCAACACAGTTAATAATGTACTGAAAATATTTTGTTGTTTATGGGGCGTGTTATTTTTTTTTTAATCGCGTGCCATCAAAGATTCTTTAGTTTACACTGTCACTGGTGCTGTTAACAAAGATTCTAGAGCGCTACATTCTAGAATCTTTGGCTGCTGCTATTTTGACCCTTTGACGCACCCTTACTTGTTGTCAAGCTGCCACAGACACTTTCTACAAAGATTTTACATGGCAGAGCAAGATACTTCATGGCAATTCATGTCTGTGGGAGCAAAAGGGGGGCGGTTCCGCTCTGCATAAAGGGGTGTGTCGGGAGACCTAAAGAGTTTAAATCCAATGCCTGAATCGTCATTGGTGAAGATCAAATAAGTTGGAAAATAAAAATATAACCTACCCAGAGCTCATCTACAGATAAATAAATTATCAGACATCTTTATAATTACACGTCAGACATGCTAACGTTAGCATCTGGTTCAGACATACTGACATTTTTATGTTGTCAAGCAAGAGAAAACAGTTCTGAAATGCAAAAGAATTGAATTTTAATCATGTAATAAAACGATCAAGACAAAATTAATCGTTTGACAATCCTAATGGTTTCTAATGAATGAAACTTTATTTCACCAGAGAGCTCTGAACAGAGCAGTGATTGACTCAACCTCTCTCTCTCGATCTCTCTCAACATCGCATACCTGTTTATTTACATATGATGCAGGAAGTGAGATCTAATCACAGGTGGTCACTGAAACTCATTTAAAATCAGGCGCAAACAGACAAACTCTGAGCTGAACACGGGTGATCTGATCACTGAAGACCATGTTAATACCTGATCAGAAAAGGGCTGAACAGGTCTAAGACTCTCACACTCTCATCTGTGTACCCCCCCCTGTAGGGACCGGGGCCGGGCTGGAGGGGACCGGCGCAACAGGGACCCCTACAGTAACCTGATGACTCAGAAAGAGAAAGAGTGGGTCACCAAGATCCAGATGATGCAGCTGCAGAGTACTGACCCATACCTGGATGACTACTACTATCAGGTGTGTGTCTGATGTGTAATTGATTAGAATATTCTCAGTCTCAGTTATTAATTTTAACATACGCTGTCATTAACCTCACCTTGCTCTCCACCATCAAACAAACCAACCTCCCCGTGACCTCAGAGCACTCTGAAGATGTCATCTGGATGTGTGGATTTTTAATCGTTCGTGTGTGTGTGTGTGTGTGTGTGTGTGTGTGTGTGTAGAATTACTATGAAAAGATGGAGAAACGTCAGGAGAGAGAGACAGACAGCAGTAAGAAGGAACACACCACCAAACTCATCACTCCTCAGGTTGCCAAGGTTGAACACACCTACAGACCAGGTAAATGACACCTGAGTGTTACCTGTGACCACACACACAACACTGGACACCAGTGCTGATCATTGACCTGTGTTTTATCCACAGTTCAGTTTGCAGGCTCTTTAGGGAAGCTGACGGTCTCTAGTGTCAACAACCCCCGTAAGATGATTGATGCTGTGGTGACGACTCGCTCAGATGATGAGGTGTGTTCACTGTTGTTTCTCTGTCCCTGTAAACACCTGATTGGACAGGTAGCTGTCCCCTGTAAGACCAAGAGATTCAAACTGACCAGCACTGATTCACAGCCTCAAACATTCTCTTTGTTAGCTGCTAGGTGATTGGTCAGCTCATGGGTGGTCAGCTTAGCATCCTCACCATGGTCTAACAGAGCTGCTAACGCAGCAGTGTGTCGTGTTCGTGTTGATTTATTATTTTCTGTGTGGGTCACTGAGTGTCCTCTGTCTCCAGGAGAAAAGAGAGAAGCAGGTCTGGAATAAGAGGCGGCAGATCCTCTACACTGTGGAGAAGGTAGGAAGAGCATGTGACTGCAGGATACACTATTGGATCCTGAACACACCTGTGTGACCCCGGTCTCTGTCCAACCCTGTCTTCCAGATGTACAGTTTGCTGCTGGAGGTTCAGGACTTTGAGAAGCATTTTGTCCAGGCGCCAGAAGAGGACCGCGAGGCTCTGCTGGAGCAGCACAAGACCAACACAGTGCAGCTGTGCAACTCTCTGCGTGAGAAGGAGTGGGATGACAGGTAAAGGGGGGTGGGAGGTCGGAGGTGGGGGGTGGGGTGACACCTGAACCACAGACACTCATCTACACACACTAACCCTTCTTCTCCTCTCAGAGTCAGTGATGAGCAGTGTGTGATGATCATGTCCGTGAGGAAGGGCAAGCGGCTCATATCCAGGCTCCTTCCCTTACTGCCCTCAGCCCAGGCCACCGCCGTTGTCATGGCGATAGCACGCAACCTCCCTGCCCTGGCCAAGAAGGACAAGCAGGACCAGGTAAGGAAACACATCAGACATGTGGGAGCAGTGTGTGTATCCTGGTTGACATGTTGTTAACAAACATGTTACTGCTCTCTCTCACTCTCTCACACAAAGAGGAGCATTGACAACAGACCAGTCTGTGACTGCACAGACCCAAGACTACACATCTTAGACTAAACAAACCAATCAAAGACTGCATGGACTGAAACTACACAGTTTAAGACTACACAGACCTGAGACTTCACAGTCCTAAGGCTCCAGAGAACTAAGATTACACAGTCTGTTCAGTCTTAGTTTGTGTAGTCTTAGGTCTGAGACTGCAGAGACTGAGACTGGACTACATCAAGTGCGAGCATTAGACAAAAACAGACTGAAACAGGACGGTAAGTCCGACGTTGCTCAGTAAACTGTTGTGGGTGGATGAAGTGTTGTGTAACACGTTGTACATGCGGATGTGATAGTGTGAATGTGAACATGCGCAGGTGCTGTGCTGGTTAGTGGAGCCGGTTTCTGCTGTGATCCAGTCATTGTCGAGCTCCGCCCTCACAGACCTGCTCCAGGAGCTTCAAGGGAACGAGGGCCAACTGGCCACAGTACTGCACAACAAGGTACACACACACACACACACACACACACACCCACACAGAGCTGACTCAGAACCTGAGACCCTCTGGTGAGATGGTCAGACTGCACACACAGTGACAGATACACACCTGTGTGTTAACACACACGCACACACACCTGTCTGTTTGCTCCTGTGCAGTTTGGTGTGACCCTGCTGTACCTGGTCCTGAGTGAGGGGGAGAGGATGCAGAGCTCAGACCCCAACTGTCAGCTCATGGACGACAATCGATGGTAAGCTGTGTCAGTGATGTCACTATCACAACGTGGTTCTCTCTGTTCCTCATTAACTCACAGTGGCTCTCCCCCCCCCCCCCCCCCCCCATCAGGACTGAGTTGGTGTTTTCAGTGACAAGGGAGTTGCTCAGCATCCCCCCCTCCTCCCTCTCCCCTCCCCTCTTCACTCCCTCCAACCTGCTCTCCCTTTTCTCACGCTACGTCGACCGGCAGAGGCTGGAGCTGTTACAGAACAAGCTGCAGTGAGTTACACACACACACACACACACACATACACACATAGACAGATAGCTCAGTGTTGCTGTTTTAAACTTAATCTGATGATGTGAAAACTTTGTTTTGTTTCTCAGGATCTCTGCTTTGTCCAGGTAGAAGTTACTACAGACATGAACACCCCCACTCGATGCAGACCTTTGTCTTTGTGTGTGTGTGTGTGAGTGTGTGTGTCCGTGTGTGTGTCCATGTGTCCATGGTGGATCATTTTAATCCAGCAGAATCTCTAGTCACTTGTTTTTCTTTGTTTTGTCTCTGGTGTGTGTGTGCATGTGCGTGTGCGAGTGAGCGTAAAAGGTGCACAGTCTGAATGATGATAAATATGAAATCTGCATTTTTAAATATCTTGTTTACGATTATGCCTGTGATGAACCTTAAAATTAAAAGTATTTCTATTATATAAATATGTGGACTTTTATTTCTTCACATCCTCCATGTTGTATACTTATTGTCATGTTCAAGAAACCATTTTAAGATGATTTGAGCTTTGTGATATGGCGTGGTATCCTGCTGGAAGCAGCCATCAGAAGATGGGTACACTGTGGTCATAAAGGGATGGACATGGTCAGCAACAATACTCACGTAGGCTGTGGTGTTTAAATGATGTTCAGTTGGTTCTAAGGGGTCCAAGATGTGCCAAGAAAACATCTGAATGTTGCAGCAGAACTCAAGACTCAACAGACCGGCAACATTTTTCCAATCTTCTATTGTCCAATTTTGGTGAGCCTGTGCGAATTGTAGCTTTGGTTTCCTGTTCTTAGCTGACAAGAGTGGCACCTGGTGTGGTCTTCTGCTGCTGTAGCCCATCTGCTTCAAGGTTTGATGTGTTGTGCATTCAGAGATGCTCTTCTACACACCTTGGTTGTAACAAGTGGTTATTTGAGTTACTGTTGCCTTCCTATCAATTACTTTTGCCTATCCTATTCTCCTCTGCCCTCATTTTCACCCAGAGACCTGCTGCACATCATCTCATACCATCCAGTTCATTAAAAATACATGGACAGAGGAATCCATTTATAGAGAAATTTACAAGTATTTTTTCTTGCATCTTCTGTCATTATTAATGAAGTCGCTCAGCTTCTACCCACAGCTTGGGGGCTGCGGTTCAAACTGTACAACTTCACTTCACTGTTCGGTGTAACCATGGTTTCGAGAAACCCCTGTGTCTTAACGATGGTTTGTGTTTGTACTGTGTAAGTTACCAACGTAGTTACCATGATAGCCCCCCCGCCTCTAATGACTTGATTCACTCTGTTTCTATTATTATGAAAAAAAAAAAACATCAATAGTTTCGTTCACTATATTTTATATTTTTCCCTCCAGAAATTTGTTGAATCAGAGGGCATAGAGAAGTGTTTGATTTGATTTGGAACAATATGGAAAAACGTGTCTCTTGCACTGCGTCATGAAACTGGTCGGTGCTGTTGGTGCTGTGCATTATTGAAATCACAGAGCCACAGTCCATCTGCCTGCACACCACTTGTGCATACCTGACCTTAACGTGGGTTTCAGTCTCTTTGTCCCTGATGCTGAGAGGTCTCCACTCTCCCTGGTGCTTCATCTCCAGCCTGCCTGAGCAGCAGCCTCCTCCTCTGGCCATTTTAGCATCGGGCCCTGAGCGACGACAGACAAAAGCGAACTGATTAGTTTGAATGCACCAAATTCAGAGAAGTAATGAAGAGGTGACACTGTCAACAAACACTTGGGGGTCTTCTCTCAGAAGTCTTGAGTGTTATTAAATAAAACTCAGCTGGAAAAACCAAATTAGTTGAGAGTCTCGCAAAAAGTCACAGTTATTCATTTCAACCTGCTGCGTTTTACTTCCCCATGCCATCAAAAAATATATAATATTTAAACATTTGCAGTTTAATTCCCCTGACTCTGCTTATGCTTTCGATGTGCCCTGGTGTCCATGTTTTACTATGACTGCACCAGTTTTTACCAAGTAAAATCCTGTGAGCTTCAGCATGTGTCTATTGATCCACTGTGGTCGATCGACAGTAACAAACATAACATGAGAAGTGAGAGGCTGTCAACCTGCAGGTCACAGTGAGAACCCTCCAGATCTGTAATTTCCACATACTACATACTGAATACAGGCTAGGAGATGATCATGTTGGTAGATCTACTTTAGAGTTGTACTCCACCATGGGCATCTTCTACATGAATGAATAAGATGTACTCACCTGCAGACTGGTCTCGGTGTCTGTCTGTAGGTTTCAGACTGTCGATCTCTGTGTCAACACAACCAAAAACCAAAACACAACATAAGACCGTTGGAGACCTGAACTACACTGGACCCAGAACATGTTTAATCCTGATCTGAGTCTGAACTACAGTGTTAGTAGCTGGCTCTGTGACCTCAGCTGTACGCTACATGCGTCTTATGTCTGTTCACAGCAGTCACTCCTGCAGCCTGTAGCTTGTTGCCTCAGCAACGGGACCTGTGGTCATACTAAGCTTTTCTCCAGGGTGTAGTTTGTTCTGCCTGGATCTCAAAGGTTGACTTTCACTGGGAGAATCCACATTAATAAATCTCCTGAGACACATGTCCCGTCTTTACTTCTGTGATTACCTGTTATCATGATGTTAAAGGTCATGCGTTTCTTTGTTTCTTTGTGTACACTTTGAAGTGACCACATCACAGGGAGGAGGTGTGTGTGTGTGAGTGAGAGAAGTCTAGAAGATTCTGATTGTTGCAGATTAAAGTGCAAAATAATCTATAAATCTGAGTGTTACTGAGAGGATCAATATTTCGCACTGAACTGGTGTGGTCCTGTAGAGTTCTGCAGATCTGAGTGCTACAACCTGGACATTAGTTATCGTGTCATCACTTCCTGTTCCCTGGTCCTTCAGTCTCATGTTTTTGGTTGATGACTGAAATATGGTCTGTGTTAACACAAGCTCAGGACATTTTCAGGTTTTATTCTCTGACATAAAATCTGTCAGTAAATACCCCAGTCCTTTCTTGAAACTTTTCCGTCTGTTTAAAAAAAACCGCACAAGTGTCTAAATGAGACTTCAGAGTTTGTCTGGGACGTTAAAAGTCATAAGTCTGAACATGAAAACTGATCTACTCACCAGTCCACCTTTAGAGCCTCGTTGGGTTTATTCTCATTCTCTAACAAACTGTTACTAACTTTATAAGAAGAAAGGTTTTTGTAGAAGAGGTCAGAGCTAAATGAAACTACAAGTTGAAGTTTAGTGGTGGTGATGTTGAAGTCATGTGATTGTGGTGTAGTAGCGGACCAACCCGGACTCCTTAGTTATTGTCCTTGGTGACGTTAACAAAGGTAACCTCAACCACGAACTGCCCGAATACAGACAGTTTGTTAATTGCCCGACCAGAGAGGGGAACACTCTGGACCACTGTTACACCACAATCAGTGGTGCTCATCACGCCGTCCCCCGGGCTTCACTGGGCCACTCTGACCATGTGATGGTCCACCTGATTCCCACATACAGAAACTAAAACTGTGTAGACCTGTCGTGAGGACATCGAAGCAGTGGAGCAGTGAAGCCATAGAGGATCTGCGGGCATGTTTGGTCTGCACTGACTGGGAGGTGTTCAGGACTGCTTCCAACAGTCTGGATGAGTTCACAGAGGCTGTGACGTCATACATCAGCTTCTGTGAGGACTGCTGTATCCCATCACGCACCAGGGTGAGTTATAACAATGACAAACCCTGGTTCACAGCTAAGCTCAGTCAGCTCAGGAGGCAAAAGGAGGAAGCTTTCAGGAGTGGGGACAGGGACAAGTTTAAAGAGTCCAAGTACAGGTTTAGCAAAGCGGTGAGAGAAGCTAAACGACTGTACTCTGAGAAACTTCAGCTCCAGTTCTCAGCCAATGACTCTGCTTCTGTCTGGAAAGGGCTCAGACAGATCACTAACTACAAACCTAAACCCCCCCACTCCATTAACGACTTCCGCCTGGCCAACGATCTGAATGAGTTCTACTGCCGCTTTGAAAGACAATGGGACAGGCCTGACACCAACCCCCGCGAGTCCAGCCACCACCTCCAGACCACCAGCTTCTCCTCCCCCACTTCAGCAGGGGCCCTGGCACCTCCACAACTAGCCACATCAGAACCCCCCTCCTCCCCCACCAAAGGAACGTCTCTCTCTATCCTGGAGAGAGATGTCAACAGGCTTTTTAAGAAGCAGAACCCCCGCAAAGCAGCCGGTCCTGACTCTGTCTCTCCATCATCCCTGAAGCACTGTGCTGATCAGCTGTCTCCAGTGTTCACAGACATCTTCAACACCTCACTGGAGACCTGCCACGTGCCAGCCTGCTTCAAATCCTCCACCATCATCCCTGTCCCCAAAAAACCAAGGCTCACAGGACTAAATGACTACAGACCCATTGCCCTGACCTCTGTGGTCATGAAATCATTTGAGCGCCTTGTCCTGTCCCACCTCAAATCCATCACTGACCCACTCCTGGACCCCCTGCAGTTCGCCTACAGAGCCAACAGGTCTGTAGACGACGCCGTCAACATGGCTCTCCACTTCATCCTCCAGCACCTGGACTCCTCAGGGACCTATGCCAGGATCCTGTTTGTGGACTTCAGCTCTGCCTTCAACACCATCATCCCGGCTGTGCTGCAGGACAAGCTCTCCCAGCTGAGCGTGCCTGACTCCACCTGCAGGTGGATCACCGACTTCCTGTCTGACAGGAGGCAGCACGTGAAGCTAGGAAAGCACGTGTCTGACTCCCAGACCATCAGCACTGGATCCCCGCAAGGCTGCGTTCTTTCTCCTCTGCTCTTCTCCCTGTACACCAACACCTGCACCTCCAGCCATCAGTCTGTCAAGCTCCTGAAGTTTGCAGACGACACCACTCTCATTGGACTCATCTCTGATGGCGATGAGTCTGCCTACAGGTGGGAGACTGAGCGTCTGGTGACCTGGTGCAGGCAGAACAACCTAGAGCTAAACGCTCTGAAGACAGTGGAGATGATTGTGGACTTCAGGAAGAGCCCAGCCCCACCCACCCCCATCTCCCTGTGCGACTCCCCCGTGGCCACCGTGGAGCATTTCCACTTCTTGGGAACCACCATCACACAGGATCTCAAATGGGAGCTGAACATCAGCTCCCTCATCAAGAAAGCCCAGCAGAGGATGTACTTCTTGAGGCAGCTGAAGAAGTTCAACCTGCCAAGGACTATGATGGTGAACTTCTACACCTCCATCATTGAGTCCATCCTCACCTCCTCCGTCACCATCTGGTACGCTGCTGCCACTGAGAAGGACAAAAGCAGACTGCAGCATATCATCCACTCTGCTGAGAAGGTGATTGGCTGCAATCTACCATCCCTCCAGGACCTGTACGGCTCAAGGACCCCGAGGCGTGCAGGGAAGATTGTAGCTGACTCCTCCCACCCTGGACACAAACTCTTTGTGACACTCCCCTGTGGCAGGAGGCTGCGGTCCTTCAGGACCAAAACCTCTCGCCACAAAAACAGCTTCTTCATGTCTGCTATCAGCCTTATCAACAAGGCTAGAGAGCCCCACTGTCACCGATCCCCCCGATCCCCCTGATCCTCCCTGCCCCCCTATAGAGCTACTGCTCATTCCCATCACATGCAGAGTGTAAATATCTATACAGATTATATTCATATGTTTTTTACATTGTCTATATTTTTTGCACTACATTCCCCATGTCTTTATCATTGTTGCAAATATCCCACATCTTTGTTGTATATTTTTTTAATCTTAATTTTATTCTAATCTTATTCTAATTTTTTACTTGTAAATTCTACCTCTTATTTTACCCTAAGTCTATTTATGTTACTGTTTGCACCAACCACCAGCACAAATTCCTTGTATGTGGAAACATACTTGGTAATAAAACTGATTCTGATTCTGATTCTGATTCTAAAGACAATGGAGAAATCCTGTTAGCTGTTTGTGGAGGGAACAAGGTGATGATGAGACCTCACGTCTTTGTCAGCGAGTGACTTTCTTTGGCTCTGTCAAGAGCTTATTTACGGTTGTTGTTGAAGGTACATGCTCACAAGGGCCTTGCACCAGTGAACAGATAAGGAAGCACAGGTGGTTTCTCTGGCGTATGCATCAGTCTGACACAATTAAAGTTCAGAAGACTAATCGCACCCCACTTTGTACAACTGGCTAAAGAAATTCCGCCCGAACAGGGACTTGAACCCTGGACCCTCAGATTAAAAGTCTGATGCTCTACCGACTGAGCTATCCGGGCTCTGCACATGCGTGTTTACGCCCTCTTTTCATAGAGACGTCCCAATATGGACTCAAGGTGCGGTTACACAGTGGATTTCTGTAGTGATGTACTGGATTCATGTATAACGCCTGGTGACACGGCAAATAGCAGGAGCAGCAGAGAATAAGATGACTCATACAGGTGATTAATCTAATGTTAGCGCTGGATAAACACGCTAACACGCGAGCTAATATGCTCAGTGTGTTGTGTAACTGTGTGTGTTTAGTTAAAAATCTCCCGAGGTATTTGTCCACCAGCAGTTTCCCGCGATCCAGAACACAAATAGCACTTAGGTTGTTTTTCAGAGTAAAAGCAGCATCACAACACACTTGGCTATACGAGGCTACGCAGAGCTACTTCAGGTGACCCTTACACAGAAGGCTACAGAAGACAGCAACTTCTTTTAGCACAGAGGCTAACTAGCTAGCCGAGAAAGTGCGATATACCGTCATTTGAACATTTCAGCGTTTTAAAACGTACGGGGGCCGACTCGTAACTCTTCTCGTGGACATTTCTACAGATCACAGTTTATTCATAGGTCCACACGTTGTACATACGGACATTATTACACAATATTTGCACAAGGTGCGTCGCTGGGCACCTCACCCGAGGGACACCTCCCCTGATCCGCGATGTCAGCGGCATCATCTACAACCTCCAGGAGAGGGAGCCCCCGAGCTAAAACATCCATACAGATAATCCTGGCAATTACAGCAAGTGGAATCACAAAACTCTGTGACATACACATGACGTTTGCTGTTTAAATGTTGTTAGTGCAACCTTTATCAACAATAACACAGCAGCAAACAACTATTTTCTATGTAAAGATAGAGAAGAGTAATGGCATCCTGAGCAGAGGACGAAACCGGGCCGGATTATCCAATGAGCATTATGGGCACGGGCCCAAGCCAGCAGTTTGAGGAAGATTTTTTGTTGTTTTTTTTCTTTAAATTTCAGATAATGAAACCCTGATATTTTTTACCTAAATAAAATGACATAATTGGTCAAGCGCAAGTGTGGAAACCATGCTAACAACCCGCCCCGCCCCTACGCCACTGTCTTTAAAGCAGGACCAGTGGACTGATTCAGTTTCCCGAGACTGGATCATACTGTATATTCACCATCCGCAGGTAATATTTTTTGCTTTGCTTGCATGCTTTTTTCAACAAAGAAAAATCTATTTGTGTTCGGAAACAGCCCGAACGTGTGCGTGGCCATGAGAAAAGCACGGAGCCTGTAGTTGCATGTTAGCATGACCGTCACTGGGAGCGGGACTAACAAACAGATGAAACCAAAGGCAGACTGGTGATGGGGAGCACCAGTTCAAACCCCGGTTTGCCGGTTGACCATCCAAACATCAAGAAAGTTTCAGAAGTGCTTACTGGCTCCATCAGTGTCTTTACCGGCTCTGTCAGTGTGGCCACTTTTGCCTGATACTGGTAGTCTTGTGTCACATCTAGATTATGTTATACAATAACATTCTGGTCTTGGATCTTGTCCAGTTTGTCTAAATGTTTCTGCCACTTCAGCTTCGCAGTAACAGTCCTTGACCTTGACCTTTGACCACCAAAATCTAAGCAGTTCATCCACGAGTCCAAATTAATGTTTGTGCCAAATTAGAAGAACTTCCCTCAAGGTGTTACTGAGATATCACGAGAATGAGAATGAGACGGACGACCTGAGAACTTAATGTCCCCAGTCTGACTGTCTCCAGTCTGATTGTCCCCAGTCTGACTGTCACTGGTCTGACTGTCCCCGGTCTGACTGTCGCTGGTCTGACTGTCCCCAGTGTGGAGGAATAATTAAATCAGAGAGAACATGTATGAATATTTAATACTAATGTTACATGTTTCCACATAACAATATCTCTGCAGTTAATGTTAATATGTGTTCATGATGGATAAAACAGAAGAATGAGTTAACGTAGTGTGTGTGTGGGAATTCACTGTTCATGCAGCGAATGAAACTACAAACACTGTTGCGCATCTGTGAACACTCAGCCCTGTCACAGAGATGAGACAGGAATAAGATCACACCTGTGTCACATATTGATTGATTGATTGATTGATTGATTGATTACCAATAGTCCGCCCGTTGGTCAATGTCTATGATCTCCTGTGTAAGCAGACTAACAGTGTTATCAGCAGCGGAGTAAGTGGTTAGGGAGGTTGACCTGTTCGTGACTGAGTTAATTGTTACTTTTACAATTAGTCACCTACTTTATAATTAGCCCGCCAACGGGATCACTGTAAGTGATCCACGTCTTAAGCATTAAAACTTACACACAATAGAAAGAATATGTACATACCCGAAATGTAGCTAAACGTCATGCGCCGGGATCCTTTCTTGGTAGCTCTACCGATTGTGATTGATCAAATCGTGGGAGGCGCAACCATATGATTGGTTTTCGTAATTCTTGGTAGGGTTCGTGGCACCTGATTGGTCAAATCTTGGTAGAATTTCTGGTGGCGAAAAGCACCACTAATCAGAAGATCGGGGGTTCGATCCCCGTTTCCTCCAGTCCTGGATATTGAACCCCACGATTCGTAACTGGCCGCCCCATTAATGTATGTATGTGTGAATGGATGAGTGTAGCATGTACCGTGAAGCGCTGTGAGTGGTCTCTATGATAAGAAAGGCGAGTATTAAGTGCAGACCATTCACCATATAAAGGATGAATAAGGAGTATAAATACATGTCACTGCTGTTTGGACCATGACCTTCACTTGTACTGAGTCGCATAAAATGTTTTACTATGAGTTCAAACGTAATTCTGTCAGTAGTAGTTTGACAATTACCGCTGTCATGCCCGGTCTTTTATTTTGAAGGCTCACACGGCCAAACAGGAAGTGTTATCGTATTTTTGTGCACTGCTTTGAAACTGCTGGGACAAATAAGATGGCTGCCGAGGATGTGCAGCGTCTAGCATAGACTGTATATATATATAGAGAGAGAAATATAAAAAGAACATCAGCTCTTTACCAAATTCTGGCGATATTACCGTCTGCAGGACCGATATCCTACGTACGAGTAAACAGATACAAGCGGAAGAGAGCAGCCCAGACAAGAGGATTGTCTTTTGGCGCCTCCTGCAGTAAAGACCGCAACGCTGTTAACATTACCCTAGACCTTTCAGTGCAAAAGTGACAAACAACATCACCATCCCGAACAGAAAGAAGCTATTAGTGCTTCAATAATAATTTCAGAGACTATATCATAACTTCATACCATCACACAACGTCACAGTTTATGATCTGAAATCCAGCCGCGTTCAACAGGTGGCTCCGTGGCGCAATGGATAGCGCATTGGACTTCTAGTAAAGTACTTGAGAAGTGATTCAAAGGTTGTGGGTTCGAGTCCCACCGGAGTCGCATTTTTGTCCAGTTCCCAGTGTGAAAACATGAACACGTAAGATCTATGAGTCCGTGTCCAGTGCACACCAATAACCCAATGTTTTTATTTAATTCATGTTTTAGTAGCCCTCCCTCTGTTATCTGGTGTGATTTCATACATCAAATGACAGATAACATGAAGAGGAGAGCTACAAATGGCTTACACTATCGCTTCAATATAAATGCTGAAATGAGAACTGAAGTGAGGTATTATTCAATTCATAAATATTTTAACTAACATAAATACAGAAAATGACAAATTAAATGTATTTATTACAAATCTACTTGTGTTAATTTCTGTATTTCAGTGTCTGTATCTCACTGGTCTCACTGTGAGGCAGAACTGATTCAGTCTCCTTCCTCACATACATACTGACAGAAATAAATAACTATTCATACACATGTTATGTTGTTGTAGACTTTTATTGCTTTGATGTTGTGACCAACGTTCATTTAGTTATTCATTTAATTATGCATATACTATTCATTTATGTATTTATTTAAGCATTTGTTCATGTCTACCATTTATTTATGTATATATTGATGTATACATTATTCAGTAATTCTTATAAATCTTCAGTCCTCCAAACTTCAGTCAAAAATGACAACTTTTAGCTCTACAAGATGTTCGTTTGGGGATGAGGAGAAAGTGTTAAATAATGAAATTACTGCAGACTCTTCTCAGTGTGACGTAGCAGGTTCAGACGGAGGCAGAAGGTATTGACTTTACTCCAACCACTAGATGGGGGTTAGTGACAGGGTCAGTCTGATAATGTGCGGCTACTTAGTCATGCTGAAGAAGAGTAGTAAAGCGACATAAGAGAGGAGTCAGCGAGGGAGCACGGACAGTCTGAATCAGTGACTGATCGGGTGGTGACTATGGCACAGCTGAGGACATCGCTGGTCTTTCTTCTTCACCTGGCTGCATGTGTTGCTGTAAGTGCCTCTCAGTACATCACCATACACCCTGTGAGTTCCATTTATTTGTGCGTGAGCAGGTTTAAGTTACAGGAACCAGTTGTAATGTTACAGTGATGTCTGTGAACAGGTCAGGGACTGTTCGGTAAAAAGTAGTTCTGATTAATTTTCGTGTTTCAACAATTAACAACAGTCAGACAGGTGAGGACTGAGACTCTGGGTCTGATGGTTGTTTCTGTCTCATCTGCTTTTCATAGTTAGTCTGTTTGTGTTGAGTGTCTCCTGGCTCACCTGTCACCTGGCTCAGCCGTCTTGATCATATTAAATATTAAAAACAGTATCAGTGGAAGAAAACTTTCTTTTCTTTCTGGTTTAAGCTAAAACCAGCAGGACTGTCTACCGTCTCTGTGTTGTGATCGTGTATGCTCTTCTCTTTGATAACAGTCCTTCATTGTGATGAAACACAGTAAAAATCGTGACGTTTTACAGTGACACAAAGTCACGTTTTTTTTCCAGCTGTAAAACGCTGGTTCTTTAGCCAAGCTGAAAGCTTCAGACTGGTTCTGACAGGCTGTTCCTGGTCAACCTGGACCGACCCATTTGGTCTTCCTGTCTCTGTCCAGGCCCCAGTGCCCTGTGAAGAGAAGGTGGTCCGTCTGGAAGCAGAGGTCCAGGCCTTGATGAAGGTGATCAAAGACCAGCACCACTACATCCAGGAGCTCCACAGCAGCCAGGCTCAGCAGCTGGAGCACATCCCCAACTCACACCTGGGCCCTGAGAACCTGTACAAAGGTGGGGAGAGATGTCCATGTCTGAGCATCAGTGTGTGTCTATGTGTTTGTGTGTTTGTTAGCTGTCCTCCCTGCCCAGCCACTTCACACTGAGTCAGTTGTGTTTAGCAGCTTCACCATCTGCCCTCAGTGTTAAAGGTATTGGACGTTTCCTGTATGATCAGTGGATCATCTGTTTCAAAGACCTGACAACAGTCACGGATTACTCTCAGCAGCTATTTTTTTCCCAGCTCTGCTCAGACTGACCTTGTTGAGTCTGCAGGAGTTCAACACAGAGCTCTGATAAAACCAGCAGCAGATTTAAACCAAGGCCAGTTTTACTGTGTGTCGTCTGTGTGAGTAGTATTCATGTTCTTCATGTGTTTCACACAAACTGGATGGAGAAGATTGACACATACAAGTTTTTATCAGCAGTTACAACCTGGTAGATAAGCCACACCTTTTCAGCTGTCGTGATGCTTCACAATAAAAACTACACAGATAAATGTGTATGTGTGTGTGTGTGTGTGCGTGCAGACTGTTCCCAGGTGTTTGCAGATGGTAATGTAGCCAGTGGTCTCTATGTGATCCGTCCAGACGGCTCTCCCACTGCTCTTACTGTCTACTGTGACATGAACAATGGAGGAGGATGGACCGTCTTCCAGAGGAGGAGAGATGGCAAGGAGAGCTTCGACAGGTGTGTGTGCTGTGTGTGTTTTACACAGAAACATAGTGTGAAGAAAATTGGCTGTACAAACAGAGGTGTGTGGTCACTTTGCAGAGCGTGGGTGGAGTACAAACATGGATTTGGAGACTTGTTTTCCCCTGATGGAGAATTCTGGCTGGGCAACGATCCTCTACACCACCTCACGTCCCAGGGTGTGTATACCTGTATGTGTGTGTGTGTGTGTGTGTGTGTGTTACACAGTGGTTGTGTGTGTAACTCTGTGTCTTCTAGGAACCTACGACCTGCGTATTGACATGGAGGACTTTGAGGGGAATCAGCGCTACGCAGAGTACAAGAACTTCAAAGTGGACGATGAAAAGGTAAAACAGTCAGATATGTTGCTTCATGGGAGTTCAAACACAGCTGATTAATTCAGTGAGACCTTAAACAAGAGCATAATGATTTCAGAGGATAAAATGAGTGAATGTCTGGTATGTGATCCTCTCTCTTTTCCTCTCCTCTCTTCATCTCTCTTCTCCTCTCCTCTCCTCTCCCTCTCTCTCTCTCTGACCTCGTCCTCTCCTCCTTTCCCACAACTCTCAGGGATTATTTAGACTATGGCTTTATTTCAAATCTGCAGCTGTGTCTCCTCTCCTACTCCGCACTGCTCCTTCTCCTCATCCTCCATCATCTCTCACTTCCTCATCATCCCTCTCTCTACCTCCATTATCCCTCTTTCTTTCTCCATCGTCCCTCTCTCACCATCTTGTGATTGTTTCTGATGTTTCCTGTGACGAAATTAAAAGTTTGTCCCTCATTGAGAGTGATGATGATGATGATGTCAGTGATGTCATCCCCTCCAGGACCAGTACCAGTTGCATGTGGGAGAGTACACTGGGAATGCAGGGGACGCCATGGCTGATGCTCACAGTCCCTGGACCGGACAAGGTCTGGGATCCAGCGGGGTCAAGTTCAGCACCTTTGATCGGCTGAATGACGACCCTGAGAGCGAGGACGGCCACTGTGTCAGACTCAGCAAGTCAGGCTGGTGGTTCAGCAGGTAACAGACCGTCTGCAGCTTTGCTCAGGCGTTTTTTATTCCTGCTCTCATCACTTCTTCCTCACAGGTGTGACTCAGGGAACCTGAACGGTCACTACTACAAAGGGCCGTACAAAGCCATGACCGACGACGGGGTGGTGTGGTACACCTGGCACGGTTGGTGGTACTCCATCAAATCTGTGGTGATGATGGTACGCGCAGCTGATCTCGAGCAACCACCACCGCCATCACCTCATTAACGGGATGACTGGACAGCTAAGCGACAGGCAGTGATCATTCTCAAGCTGATTGGCTGAAAGAAACATTTGATGTCACCTTCCTGTTTCTTACCCGTTTGACTTCACATCCATTAAAAAACAAACTGTGCCATCAGTGTGATGTGAAAAGGTGTTTCCTTTTCATTCATGTAAGATGTGAAATAAAAGAACGCTGCTTTAATCATGTGTCATATTTATTCTGTCCAACGGAAAACAGAACACTGAGGCATTCTGGGTAAATCTGAGGTCTGAGGACAAACAACAGATGAAGCATAAAACAGGACCAGTGTCTGTCAGAGAGACTGCCCCCCCACACCTGATAAAAACCAGCACCGCAGGAAATGTACAGCCCCACACACACACACACACACACACACACACACACACACACAGAGGGACTGGAGATGAAAAGTTTAACGATACACAACAATAACACTATGCCATGTGCTGGGTCAGGTGGACTGTGGTGAATGCTAGACTGGATCAGTTGGGGGGGCACTCTGTGATTGGTGGATACAGTTGGGGGAGGGGGGAGGGACCTGACCCAACTGATCCAACATAACAACAACCTGAGTCTGTTATCAAATCGATGTAAATTTGGCTGCACGCTCCTACACCTGGGAGGACAGGTATCTGCTCATCAAGTCACTTGTTTCCGATTGGGCACAAGGTGGTTGTCAGGGGTGGGGGGGTTGTATCCCCCTGTTTGGGAAAAAGAAAATGGGGAGGGGGTGAAGATGACCAACACCCTCAAAAACACCAGGTGAGCTCCTCAGCTGAGCTCCTCAGGTGAACACTGAAGGACACAACATTCCTCCTCCTCAGCAGCAGATTTTTGATTGAGCTTCGCTCTTTGGGAAAAAACATCTTTAAACAAAAGAGTCCATGAAAATCCAGCAGGGAGCAGATGTCTTTTTTATCACGTGTGAACCCAAACAGCTGTGACCCACATCCAGCACCAGGTCCAGGTTCTCCTGTCTCACAGCTGTTCAGGGGGAGGAACATGGAGAACAGGATGATCTGAGACTGAACAACAGGACAGACAGAGGCTCTATGTACACACCCTGAGGTTTGCTGTGAACCAGGCGTTTGGTACAGACTGATGGAGCGAGGCCCCTCCCACGCTCAGACTGAAGTGCATCAGTGCCACTCCTAAGTCTTTTCACTTTCAAAATAGATAGTCTTTTAACATACAAGTTTGTTATGTGATTCATATCCAACAGCACTGAAGTCTGAGGTCTGTCTCCGTGTTTAGATCTTCATCAGTCCAAGGCTGAAAAAGGTGATGGGAAGGGGAGGGGGGGCATTTCCTGTGGGGTTATCTGGGCGATAAGGGTGCAGTTGTAGGGAAGGAGGCAGAGTTCCTTGGGGAGTTGAAGGGTGAGGTGGGTGAGAGGCGGCGGGGACTCGCCAGCAGGTCTCCATTGTGCAGCTTCCACAGCAGCTCCTCGTTCTCCATGGACAGACGCTTGTTGACCTTTGACTCTTTCTGCAGCGTCTGCTGGAGGATGGCCTGCTCACTGGACAGCTGCCTGGAGGGGGAGACAGAGAGCTGGTCAGTAAATATAATATATGTGTATATAATAACAGTATAACAGTAGATTAATAAGAGTATAATAACAACAGTAAAATAACTGCAGTATTATAACAGCAGCGATGAGCCAGAACATCAACATGTTGACAGGCCTTGTAGCTGCTGTGATCCCATAACTCAGTGGTTTCAGATTATTGCTTAATGATTATTGTTCAGATTATTGAGTCTTCTCATTCAGGCCTCACAGTGATCTTCATCCTTCATCATGATGATGATGGGATGACTTCCGTCTCAAACATTATGAGTTACAGGAAGTGATTAGATGAACCCACATGAATGCGTGACTGATGGACCCCTAGTTCACTGTGTGAGGGCTAAATGTCAATACTATACTACGACACTAACACCTGAAAACACACATCACATGACCAGTCATGTACACTGAGCATGTGTGAGCCAGTGTAAACAGGAAGCAGATTGTCTCCTCTGCAGTTGATTAGTTACAGTAAATCAGCTGTAGAGCTGTAGAGTTAAAATACAGATTTTAACTGAACAACAGCTTCTAGCAAAGACAGCAAGGTCAGTAACACTTTATTCATGTTGTAGTTGAGGCTGATAAGACCCAATCAGGAGGTGAGGCAGGTGTCTGTCATTTTTTCTTTCCCTCCACACTTCACTCCACACACACGCACACACACACACACACACGCACACACACACACACACAGCAGCAGCACATACTTGGAGAGAGCAGCATGTTTGTCCATTCTGGCCTTGTAGTCCTCGTTCTCCTGCTGGACCCTATTCAGACACTCCTCCAGTTTCACATTAGTCTCCGCCTGCAACACAAACACACATACAAACACATAGTCACACACGCAGTCACACACACAGTTTGAGGTAATCTCCTATAATTGTCTGAAGCATTTTTTCGCCAAAACAATACAAACAATGAAAAATTATACAATTTTCAATATCAATATCAGAGAAACAGAAACATGAGCATGTGAACATTTGTGGACCGCTTGTTCTCATGTGGTGGAGGCAGACTGACTCTTACCAGTTTGTCCATCTCCATCAGCTTCTTCTCCTTCTGGTGCAGCTGGTTGTTCTTGATCTCAAGCACCACCTTCAGACTTTCCAGCTCCTGCTCCAGGTACACTGTGTGTGAGTCCTTCTGCACAAACACACCAACAAACACAGGTCAGAGCAGGCGACAAGAAACATGAACGCTCTCTGCAGCACTGCAGCTCTGCAGCTCTGCAGCTCTCTGCAACTCTTAAAGCTTTAAGATAAAGATTTTCTGACTGTGAAACCGGTTCAGACAAACACTGAGCTTCCCCTCACGATAGACTCACTGCTGGATGAACTTCTCTGAATACGTACATGTTAAGTTCATGTTTGATGGTTTAACCTGAGACATCAGTGGAGACATCTGCCTGATGTCTTGAAAGCAGATTTAACCTGACCCCCCAATGTAATGACTCCTGTCAAGAGGAATTAAACTGGACAGTGTACTCTTTGTTTGTCTCCCTGTCTTTGCTTGTGCTTTGTTTGTGTTGTGTTACCAGATTCTTGTCAGACAGTATCCTCTTCCTCCTCTCCTCCTCGGCCTGCAGCTTCTCATTCAGAGCCACCTTCTCTGCTGACAGCTCAGATATTTTCTCCTGATCAGAGGGAGACACACACACAGAGGTCAGAGGTCATGAATGAGGAAACACAGAAACAGTAGCAGATCAAACTGAGGTCAGTCCACCTGGACTGAGGTCAGGCGACTGTGAAGGTCACAGCATACAGTTCACTCATCAGACCACCAGTGACCCGCTACTCCTTTTATTCAGGTTTAGGTTCAGAGGTCACCAACTGTTTCTTTCTTCATCTATTATAGTTTTATTTTTGTGTGGATCAACTTTATTTAACTGATGTTAAATTACAGGAGGTTTGGCAGCTTCCCTGCTAAATTATCATTTTTCTGTGATAAATCCTCCTGAGGAACTTTTCCCTGAAGCCAAAAATTAACATCTAAGAAACACTGACACACACTGACACACACTGTGTATAGTTCATACCAGTTGCCAAACTTGACAATTATAGACACATAAATGTGTTAATTTTAGTTTTAATATGTGTTTTTGTCCTATTAAATATGGGTCATGTTGTCAATATATGTCTCTGTGTTTTTATTATTATATCCCCCTTCACCAGAGAATGATATCTCGCTCCCATGTATTCAAGCTCAAACTATGGAAGTGAAAATAAATCAGATCCATAGAGTTTCAACATTAAGTCAAACAGATGAACGACTCACCGAGAGAGAAGTTTCAGTCTCTATCAGTGTTTTCTCCAGGTTCTGCAGGTCTGTCTGCTGGACCCTCTTCAGCTCTGAAACAAAACACAAACACAAACACACACAAACACACATAAGCATCAAGTCATTAAGTAAAATCATATAAACTCAAGACCAATTTTCAAAATATTCATTTACAGTAGTATATGAGAGACAGCAGTCAGTGTAGTGAAGCTGGTGGCAGGTTTAAAACACTAAGCTGTAAACGTTGTGTGTTTGTGCTGCACACACCTTGTATTGACGTCTCATACTGCTGTCTGAGAGACTCCATTTTCTGGCTGTGAATCACTTCCTGGTTCTTCCTCTCTGCTTCCTGTCGGCTCCTCAGCTCCTCCACCTGAAGGATGCAGACACACATCAGTGACTTTACTGCAGTCCAGTAACACAAAGACAGACCCACAAACCGAGGTGTGATCCAGCACTGTTAATGCTGATTCCTCAGCTCCTGCTGTTGTTGTGTGACTGTTGCTGCAGTAACACAGTGTCAGCTCTGAGCTGTATGTGTGAAGGCTCATTTCTGCTCACATGTTCACATCACAGCTGACCACAAAGATTCATATTCATGCTGCAAGAAGTTCAGCTGCATCAGAAATGTAACCATGGCAACACCCATAAATCTCTGCCTGACACTTTTTATGAGCAGTTGCATAACACCATACACACCATAATATGTGTGTGGTGTGTGTGTGCGTGATATCCCACACAAGTTCAAAGAACAAGGAAGTACTAAACCAGAGCTTTGTGGGTCAAAGCATGGCCCTGTGGACCAATCAGAGCTCAGTCTGAGGAGGGTGGGGTGGTCTCTAAACTCAATGTTTCGCCACAATATGAACACCAACTGACCAACTGGGCTCAGCTCATATATATATATATATATATATATATATAAATTAAACCTCCACTTAAAAAGCCTACTCTTGATCCAGATGTTTTAGCCAATTACAGACCTATATCCAACCTCCCCTTTATTTCTAAAATCCTGGAAAAGGTTGTTACAAACCAGTTTTGTGATGATTAGCACAGAAATGGTTTGTTTGAATATTTTCGCTCAGGTTTTAGATCCATCATAGGACAGAAACAGCTCTAGTTAAGGTCATCAATGATCTCCTCATGGCCTCAGATTATGGACATGTCTCTGTACTTGTCCTACAAGATCTTAGTGCTGCATTTGACACCATCAATCACAAGATCCTATTACAGAGACTAGAACATGTCATTGGCATAAAGGAACCATATTAGGGTGGTTTAAGTCAGACTTATCAGATAAATTCCAGTTTGTTCATGTTAATAATGACTCTTCTATGAACACAACAGTCGGTCATGGAGTTCCACAAAGTTTCTGTGCTAGGACTGATACTTTTCACCATGTATATTTGCTTCCTTAAGCCAATATTATCAGGAAGCACCAGATAAATTTTCATTGTTACACAGATAACACCCAGCTGTACTTATCTATGAAGCCAAGTGAGCTTAACCAGGTGGTCAAACGTCACGTGTGTCTTAAGGACATAAAGACCTGGAGGATCAGAATTTCTTTTACTTCTAAATTCAGACCAACTGAAGTTATTGTACTTTGCCCTGTACACCTCAGAAACACATTATGTGATTATACACATTACACTTTTCTTCACACATAGAACAAGTCTCTAGGACAGCCTTCTTCCATTTGACCATTATTCTGAAAATCAGAAACATCCTGTCTCTAAATGAAGGTGAAAAACAAGTTCAGTGTTTGTGTGTGTGTGTGTGCGTCTGCATGTGTGCTCTGACCTGCTGTTCCATCAACATGCGGTACTTGTCAGCCTCCTCCTGGTACGTCTGGTGGACCTTGTCCCACTCAGTTTGGTAAAAACTCCTCAGTCTGACACACACACAAATACACACACACACACACACACACACACACACACACCAGACACATTAACACATACACATACACATGCACACACACACACACACATACAAACACACACACACAGAAACACACATTACATCTAAAACAACAATCAGTGGCATGTGTGGTTATAGTTTTAAAATCCCATCTATGTGAGGCTGAGTGCCAAGCTTGTGATGACATCAGCAGAGGGGAATGCACACCTGTCCTCCAGCTGCACCAGCTCCTCCTTGTGCTGCTCCTCCAGCCTCTTCAAAGCCTCCTCCAAGCTGACATGCACCTCCTCCTTCTCCTGCTGCAGGCGTTCACAGTGCTGCGATGACGTGACTGAAAGAGACCGGAGGAGGAGAACATGTCCACTGAGAACTGTGCGTGAACCTTCATTTAATCAGTTCAGTCAAAAAAAGCATAACTGAAAAGGTGAATTAAACTTTTTACAACAAGAACCAAATGGGAACAAAAGAAAAGCATGATGTCCAATAATCTTAATCTTTGGATCAAATTTCATTTTATTAATAAGAAGGTAATTAATGAGGGAAACACTGATGCATGTTTCAATGAAAAGAGACACCGGGGTAGAGGGGAAGGAAAGTAGGAGAGCAGCACCATTACTACTTTGACCATTTACTGTTTTACTATCGGAGTCATGTCCAGAACACACACAGTACTATCATCTCATCTCATTATGTCAGACTGTACTGAGACAGGACATGTCTGAACACTCAGCGTCTCAACAGGTAATAAATCACAGATGTCTGTGTGTGTGTGTGCGCGCGCATCTATGTGTGTTCCTCAGCATTCCCTGACAACCACATTCCAGTTTAATTACTCTTAGGGTAGACATCTGTAAGTCAGCTCTGAACTATGCATTAGGACTAATTTCTCTCATGACTGATTCACACTCTCAGAAGCACATGCACGTGTCCCTCTCTCCACCAATCATCACACGCCATTTTGATTTCAATCTGTTTCTAGTCTGACACATCTGGAGTTTGGTAACAAGTAGAGCACCTGATGTCTTTCTGTCACTGCTGTCACACATTTTGACAACAGTGATGTTTGTCGGAGTAAAGGAGCAGCAGAACCAGTTATCCACAGGGACACACACGCCATCACTCGAAGGCTACATTGGACCAAAACCCACCCTGTAACGATCACAACCACGTGGTAACAGCTGTAGCTAGGGCTGTTTCCCTCTGAATGGAGCTCTGTGGTGCAGGTCCCTTTGTCCGTCACCATGGTGATGGACACACAACGACAACGACAGCTGAGAGCAGCTTCAACACAAGCTGGTTCTTTATTTCTTTATCATAAACAGGTGTGTGTGTATGTGTGTGTGTGTGTGTGTGTGTGTGTAAATGCATGCCTTCTTGTTGCTATGCACACAGATGTGAACACAGTGTGTCTATCCAGTGAGTCTGTTTGTACTATGGTTCATTAGGGTTACTGGTGTGTGTGTGTGTGTGTTTGTATAATCGAACAATATTAAACTAGTTACAAGTATTAGTCAGTATTAAAGCTAGTTACCAGTATCACACAGTGTTAAATTAGTTACCAGTATCACCCAGTATTAAAACTAGTCACCAGTATTAGTCAGTATTTAAACCAGTTTCATGTATAAGTCAATATGAAACTAGTTACCAGTCTCACTCAGTATTAAAAATAGTCACCAGTATAAGTCAGTGGTAAATTAGTCACCAGTATCAGTCAGTGGTAAACTTGTCACCAGTATTAGTCAATATTAAAACTAGTCACCCGTATAAGTCAGTATTATACTAGTTACCAGTATCACTCAGTATTAAAACTACTTATTTCAGTTCAGCCTTCATGGTCTACGATGGTTACAAAGGGCCAAACTTTCATAGACCAGGTCCTCTGAAGGATGTGGCCGCTGAACTTGGACACAACTACATTCACCTGAATCATGAGTTGAGTTAATGTATAATCTATGAGTCCTCGTGTCCACATAAACATAAAGACACAGGTGTGCTGCACAGGTGACAGACATGTGGACAGATGACAGACGTGTGGACAGACGTGTGGACAGGTCAGGACCTGTGCAGAGCTTCTGCTCTGGGTCTTTCCTGAACATGAACAGCAGCTGTTCACACAAATAACACCATACTTTGAATGGCTGTTAACTTGTCCTTGATAAGTGTGTCATATGCAAATAGCCGAGAGAGGGAGGGAGAGAGGGAGAGCAGCTGGTGTCATGGGAGTGTGTGTGTCTCTTACCCAGCTCATCTCGGAGGTTTGTCAGCTGCTGGGACAACTCTTTCTTCTGCTTCAAGACCTCCTCACGCTGCAGAGGAGAGGAGAGGAGAGGAGACTCAGTTTAATCCTCAGGACAAGCAGAGACTAAGTCTGGGTCTGGGTCTGAGTCTGAGTCTGGGTCTGAGTCTGGGTCTGAGTCTGGGTCTCTCACTGATGTCACAGCAGTATCTTCACCTCCTCCCTGTCCTCACAGTGCTCATCAGTTTCAGTCCTCTATACGAGGACCAGAGGACCATAGACCGGCCTGTGGTCCCGGTCTGCAGATCGGATATCCGGCAACTAAAGGCAGGGTTTAGACCAGGGTGACCTGGTCCTGTCTCCAGACCACCCACCATAGTCCTAAGGATGAACCTAAAACCTGAGACAGGATGTCAGGCAGGACCAGGGACTAGCTGTCTACAACCAGCACACACACACACACACACACACAGTGATACAACAGGAGCAAACCGAGCGTCTCCTGCTTCTTTAAAGACACAGAGTCATAAGGTCTGAGAGAGAAGAGGAGGAGCAGAAGAACAGAGAGAGGAGGAGAAGAACGGAGAGAGGAGGAGAAGGAGAACAGAGACAGGAGGGGGAGAACAGAGAGAAGGAGGGGGACAACAGTGAACACACACCTTGCGTTTCTTCTTGTGGTGATGGGGGGGCTTCCTGGTCTTTACATGTGCTTTGCTGGCTGTGGAGCCCATGACTCACAGAACTCTCTCACACACTCACACTCACGCTCACACACACATACACACACATACACACACACACACACACACACACACACACTTCAAAAACTTTGTTCCTCTCTTGTTTCTTCAGTCCTCTCTACCCCTCTCTCTCTTTCCTCCTTCTTTCCAAAGCGGACAACACACGCACACACACACACACACACACACACACACACTCTCTCTCTCTATGTATTCCTCCTGAGTGGAACTCTCTCTCTCTCTCTCTCTCTCACTGTATTACTGACTGCTCACTCCTCCCTCATCTGTCTCCTCCCTCCTCTGTCTCCTCCCTCCTCTGTTCCACCCTCCTCTATATGATGGAGGAATGTGAGTTATTTCTCCTCCTCCTCCTCGTCTTTATCAGTCATTTACTCTTTGAACTGGAGCAGCTGCATTTCTTCACCTTCTCCAGCTGTTGACTGAACTTTAGACTTAGAGAAAGTTGATGTGCTCAATCCAACATCTCACAGAACTGAACAACAACATATTTATGTTGTATTTATATTTATAGAAAACCCTGCCCACACACTGAAAGAGGATTTCTGAGTTTCAGCTTTTCTGGTCAGAGGTGGAAATCAGCAAAAAACAAACCAACCATAAAAACCTGAGCTTTTAACATCTGTATCATTACACTGTTGTGCTCCACACTCCTGCTGCCAATGTAGAGAAATCACAGCACCCCACCCACCAAAACTACAGCCCCACCCCCACCCAAAGGCCACCCTCAGGGGAGAGCCGCTCTGTATGAGAAGCTGATAGAGTAGATACCACTGAAAAACACACTATCATTCCTCCACCTGGCTGCTCATCTAAGCAATAACCAGTCAGCCAGGCTCCTCCTGTCCTCTGTCAGCTGACCTGTACACACTCACACACACACCTCTGCTGATAATAAGTTATTCTACAGATAATGACTACTTTCCCTCAGAGAGAGAAATACAGGCAAATAACAGCTGTTTGGTATGTGTGTGTGTTTGTGTGTGTGTGTGGTTGTGCTGGTTTGAGAGTTCAGTGTAGACCGAGGTTTAAGGAGGGGTTAGGTAAGGGTTGGGTTAGACATTAGATGTGATGGCGCCTCTTTATTTTAATCTCTGACTCTAATTAATTTGTCTGATTAATAGTCTGATCAAAGATCAATAAGGTCCCCATGGTTACCAGGGACCATTCACTCATTTAAATTTTACTGTGCATAAAATCATGTCTGCGACTGACACTGGTGATCCTGGTGATTGTTCATCCTGGTGATTGGTTCCTAACTGAACCAACACTGGGTGTGGACCAGCCTCTTCCTGCTGTTTCAGACTCTCACACACAGCACCCTAAATAACAACTACTGTCACATGACCAACTACTGTCAGACTGGGGTGTAATATACACACTGTCCCCTCCTGAAGACAGGCGTCACAATTCTTCTTCTTCAGGCTAAATAACAACACACTATCAACAGTACTGGACCTGGTCCACACAGTCCGATCCTTAGTGCTCCACACTGAGGCACTGAACAGTGTTTTTAATGCAGCAGGTGTGTGTCAGTGTGTGTATACCTCTGTGAACAGGTGCTGGATGACTGTGCAGGTGTGTGTCTGTGTGTATACCTCTGTGAACAGGTGCTGGATGACTGCGCAGGTGAGTGTTTGTGTGTGTGTGTACCTCTATGAACAGGTGCTGGATGACTGTGCAGGTGAGTTTTTGTGTGTGTGTGTGTGTGTGTGTGTGTGTGTGTGTGTGTGTGTGTGTGTGTGTGTGTGTGTGTGTGTGTGTGTGTGTGTGTGTGTGTGTGTGTGTGTGTACCTCTATGAACAGGTGCTGGATGACTGTGCAGGTGAGTGTTTGTGTGTGTGTACCTCTATGAACAGGTGCTGGTTGACTGTGCAGGTGTGTGTCTGTGTGTGTACCTCTATGAACAGGTGCTGGTTGACTGTACAGGTGTGTGTCTGTGAGTGTACCTCTATGAACAGGTGCTGGATGACTGTGCAGTTGTGTGTCTGTGTGTGTATACCTCTGTGAACAGGTGCTGGATGACTGTGCAGGTGTGTGTCTGTGTGTGTACCTCTGTGAACAGGTGCTGGATGACTGTACAGGTATGTGTCTGTGTGTGTACCTCTGTGAACATGTGCTGGATGACTGTGGCCAGAGCCTCCACTCTTTTGTTCCCCTGAAGCAGCAGCCTCCTCAGCTGGATGACAGCCTGGTTCTTCTTCTCTGCCTGCTCTTTGTTCTGGTTCTGTTTTGCCGTCACTGTCCCATCCGCTGCCACGGCCCTGGGTCCAGGTCTGTATGTATTCTGTGTGAGAGTTCCGGTTTTGGGGCTGGATCGTGATCCGGTTCTTGCTTTGAACCCAAGTCCTGAGGCTCCAGTGGTGCCTGATCCAGTGTTGGTGACTTCAGCAACAAGCACTGGGAGAACTGGTATTACTGGTGAATTAGCATTCACCACATCTGATACCTGTAAAAGACAGGACATACCTTCAGATAATATTTTATCAAATGAGATGAATGGTGATGGGTTATTCAGCCTCAGCCTGGTTCAACTCTGCACTCTGGACCAGCTCAGACTTCCTGTCATGCATCAGTGAGGGTTTAAGTAATGGTTCAGATTCAGGACTGAGCTGAATCTGAATGTTAAAACCTGAGAAGAAAAGAGTGCGTACCTGGTCAGGTGGAGGCTGCGGCTGGCTCTGCTCGGTTCCTCCTGCAGGTGCTGCTACCTGAGAGCTGCTGTTGGTGTGTAGGGGTCTCACTGGAGCCTCCCGGGGTTTGTTTTTGTCCACTGCAACAGAACGATGAGCTGTGAGTGTGGCAGGTACGACATTCAACATGGTGTCACACACTCCCCCCAACACACAACACTCAGCCCATAACAAACTGTACAAAGGATATGAACACACACACACAAACACACGATCGCTCTCTTCTGGTATATGAGAATACGCCCTACTGACTGTTCTAGACTGAGACTGATGCATCATGGGATTGCATGGTAATGATGGCCAGTGTGAGTGTGTGTGTGTATGTGATGGGTCCTGGGTGCATTAAGGAGTACATTACCAGAGTCAAAGCAATTAGAGAGAGAGAGAGAGAGAGAGAGAGAGAGAGAGAGAGAGAGAGAAACAGGGAGAGAGATCTCTCTCTCTCCTTCTCTCTCTCTCACTCTCTCTCACCCTTTCCCTTTCCCTCTCTCCCTCTCTGTTTCTCTCTCCCTCTCTCTCCTCTCTCTCTCTCTCTCCCCCATGAATCATGTGGTTCAGGTCACATTTCATCTCATTGCAGTAAAGGTATATTTCTTCAAATTAATACAGTGGCCCTGAGAGCTCAAGGCAATGCAACAAACAAATGCAAATAGACAAAACATACAAAACAAACAATACATGTATTATAATATCATTCATGTATAATAATACATGTATTACATTTTATGTATTATATTATAATACATCCATGCAAGTGTGTCCCAGCCAGTTTCATCACTTTTTTGTGTCCCCTGGAAACACTTGTTGTATTGTGAGTATTTGTGGAACATGTGTTTTCAAACTGATTAAGATGTTTTCTTTGTTTGTGTTGTGTGTATTTGCATGTGTTTTCTTAAGTGACAGTACTTTGAGCTCTGAGTGCCACCGTAGATTAAAGCCTTCAGACATCCACTGTGTTCAAATTAAATGATAAAATGACAGTTATTTTTTTCAATTTTCATTTAGCATCTCATTCAGACTGTGCTGAGGCCAGACAGGTCTATGAGTTAGAGCTAGTGCCCTAATTACTTTCTTAGAGATACTGCCACCTAGTGGCATCCCCCAGCAGAACATGCTGCTCTGGTTGGTTCATCACAGGTGAGACACAGAACAGGTTCAACATGATGAGGTGGACTGGGCTGCTGTTTGAAAGGGGGGAGGGGACATGATGAGAGTGTACACACACTGTGATCACTGATCGACCTGCTGCTGTCTCACAGTCAGACACTGCAGGACAAGTGTGTATGTTTTGTCTGTGAATAGATCAGTGTGATAGATCTACTCTGTGGACTCTACAGCTGCCAGTTCAGAGAGAGCTGCTGTGATCATTAATGCAGTGTGTGAAAGAGACTAGGAGGTGGGACCTAGAGGCTCACAATCTTTCAGGATTCACGTGGGACGGGAGTCAACTTCAGCAGGCAGGACAGGAATCATAATAACAATAGGTCAGTTTTTATATATGCAGTTCTAATGTGAAAGAACACAATTATCTTCAATTGAAACATAATGCTAGTCTTTCTGTTGTCTTTCTATTCTTTATTATCCTCTCCTGTGTGCTCTGACCGGTGCATAATGTGTGTGGATTGAGGATGTATGGTGCAGCACAATACAAGAAGGGACAAGAGTGAAAAATCCCCTCCCATGTCACCCTCTAGTGGGAACATGTGGCATAAATGTACTAAGCCAATACTGATTTAACTACTGAAACCCTCTACACCACACTAAACACTGAACACAGCCCAGGACATCATGATATTGTCCACCAGTGACCTACTGTTTCCAGTAACCTGTTGTCACCAGTGACCTGTTGTCTCCAGTAACCTGTTGTCACCAGTGACCTGCTGTCACCAATGACCTGCTGTTTCCAGTGAACTGTTGTCACCAGTGACCTGCTGTCACCAGTGACCTACTGTTTCCAGTGACCTGTTGTCACCAGTGACCTGTTGTCAACAGTAACCTGTTGTCAACAGTGACCTGCTGTCTCCAGTGACCTGTTGTCAACAGTAACCTGTTGTCAACAGTGACCTGCTGTCTCCAGTGAGTGAAAAATCCCCTCCCATGTCACACTCTAGTGGGAACATGTGGCATGTACTGAGCCAATACTGATTTAACTACTGAAACCCTCAACACCACACTGAACACTGAACACAGCCCAAGACATCATGACATTGTCCACCAGTGACTTGTTGTCTCCAGTGACCCACTGTTTCCAGTGACCTGCAGTCACCAGTGACCTGTTGTCACAAGTTACCTGTTGTCTCCAGTGACCTGTTGTCACCAGTGACTTGTTTCCCATAGACAGAGCATTACAACACTTGTTGGTTTGTTTCTGCTCAGACGTTCAGTGAGTATGAAACAAGTATGTCTGTCATCTAACATGAGTGATGGTGTGTGTGTGTGCGTGCGTGCATGCGTGCGTGCGTGTGTGCGTGCGTGCGTGGTGATTTTCTGTACCTGGAGTCTGCCAGGCAGCCATGCAGAGCTGCTGTGCCCAGACTGAGAGAGAGAGACAGGACTGTTAGCATTCACCACAGAGCGAACAAGTCCAGCTGCTTCATGAGAGTCTTCATCACTACTAATTAAGACAACCTCCATCACCGTAACAACACAGGGAATCATCATATGAATGAATGGAGGCTCAGTGACAGGAAGACTGAAGTTTCATCTTCAGTGGTTTCAGTTCTTCGTGATGAGAAGATATATTTAAACGTTTTAAATCTTGGTTGTGAGTCAGCCATCTTGTACATACCGCTCTCATGATCACTCAGTAGGATCATCTGCTGTGTATTCAAGAAGAACACTAGTTACCAGAGAAACCACTGAGGGAAACCATTAAGAGACCGGAGATGAGGAGCGGGAGAATATCATAGGTCAGGGGAGGGAGAAGTGGGGGCTTTGTGTTCAGTTATGTCTCCTCGCTAAACAGTTGTTGTGTTCAGCCACACACAGTGACCCTGATCAGGGCTTCATTAGACTAACAAGTACTGTGGGTCCATCTTAAATCACACAGAGTCAGCTGAGACTATGTTCACTGCAAAGACACATTAAACTGCCCCACCTGAGAGGCAGATTAGCCCTGGATTACTCCATATCAGTGTTTACACCTTGCCACACACACAGACACATCAAGTATACAGTCCGCTGGACAGAGGAAACAAAAACACAGAGCCGTCCACAACACTGTAAAAAAACACCTGTATCACCTCACCCCTACACACACCATAGACAACATACTAACAATCTGTATTCCCACACAACCACAGATTTACTGTGCATAAATTGGCTAGGGTGAGATCAGAATCAGGTCCACCCAGGAACCATGAGGTCCCCCCCAGAAACCAGTTCCCTCATGGACCAACAGAGACACACACAAACTGAGTGCAGCTCTGGACCATCAGCTACGAACACAAATTTGTGTCGTGTGAACACTGGAGATTCAGCTTCCACATGACCATTGCCATGGAAAAGAGTCTACAGAGCACATCACTATTCTGTATTATGTCCACCATTTGACCTGTTTATATATAAACCATATGGTCACCTAGCAACAACCTGTGAGTCATTAGTCCACCTGTCCAACAGTGTTGCCACACTGATGTTTTCACTTCCTGTGATCATGTGACTCAAATCAGCTGATCTGTGGTTTTTAATCAGTTCTACAAGAGGATGTTGAGTACACAGGAAAACAGAGTGAAGCTATAGTCAGATCATCAGTACTGAGGAATCACTGGTGTGTACAGAAACATTTGTGTACAGGTACAGGTGTATACAAGTACAGGTGTGTGAAGCATTTACAGTGAAAACTCCTGTCCACTGTCCAAAAGAGTTTTACCACACAAACCTGCTGCTGCATCAGTTCACCTGTTTCTGCTGAACAGGTCTGTGTTGTTGTCATGGAAACACACCTGACCTGCCTTTTATTGTTGGCAACACAACACAGGGTTTGCTTCAAACTAACAGATGAACAGAAACGCAGGCTGTGGCCGGGCAGCAGAGGATCTGACAGGTAAGACCAAGCATAGGAGAGGTGAAGACCACTTCAGCTGACGACCAGCTGGACCTGATGTGCTCCTCATTAAAGAGGAGCTCAAACCATCACTGAACCTCTTCAGCCATGTGCAGCTTCAGATTGAGACCTGTGAACAGCAACTGGTCGTCAGTTAACAGGGGCAGCTCCACACCTGATCCCCGATCTGTCCCTGATCTGCACAGAGAACATCTCTCACCGCTGCCAAAACCCCATGTCGGATATTCCAGCCTCTAATGCCCTCATCTGCACCACATCAGATTAGAGCCTCAGCTGAACCACTGTGCAGCACGCATGACCGTCTCTGCCGAGTGTGCACAACAACATCTGTGGACCAAAGCCTGCTCTAACCTACATTCAGGGTGGAAGCAGAAAAGTGGGTCTGCGGAGCTGAAAACACAGAGCAGCCAGACACGTGCTGCAGGAACACACAGCTGAGCTCAGAGTACACAGAGCAGCAGGAGTCAGATCATTAACAAAACAACACATATGGAGATGACTCAGTTTAAATGGATCAAGATGATTCATCAGAGATGAGGAAGAAATCTGTGATTAATTAAGGACACAGTGATTCCTTCACATGAAGCCAGATGGATCTGGATCTCTGCAGTCAGCTTCTGGTCTCTGGTGGATTATCTCAGACCTGTACCTCAGTACAGTTCAGCTGTTCCCGTTTTCATTTCATGTCCCACATGTGAATATTTTATGTTCTGTGTTGTCACTGAACAGAAATCTGGTTATGAAATTATGATTATGTGGCTTAAGTCTCAGACACATATCACCATGCTACAGAGCTAATGTTCATTCTTTGCTAACACAATGCTAACATCATGCTAACATCATGCTAACTTCATGTCATGTTAGTTTATAGAGTCCTGTCAGTTATTCACATCCTCTCACTGCTCTGTCTTTCACATGCAGTAGACAGTAGTAGTATAACAGTAGTAGTATCACAGTCATGTACAGTAGATGCTCTGCAGACTCAGTCTCAGTCATATGCATCCGTGGTTATTTCTGGTCTGTGTGTGAGTCATGTGGTCGGTGCCCCTCTGGGCGTGGGTATCACAGTGCACGCAGCCATGGCTATTTATCACGCCACTGCTGAAGCACTCGTGCAGAAAGCCTTCACACACACACACACACACACACACACAAACTTGTGTTAAGACCCCATTGTAACCTTGTATATCCATGGTAGCTGTGGTAGCCGGCTTAGACAATACTGAAAGCCCCCACAGTGGAGGAGAGGCAGAGGCAACAATGGCTGCCAACGCCATGCAGTAAAAAGGGGGGAGCCAAGGGAGGAGGAGGAGGTCTGAGAGGGTGATCTGGAGTCAGGCTCGACGTCGCATTATTAAAGATGAAGGTAAAACAAACGGCTGAGAAAGATGGTCCAAAGGTAACCTCACCCATCAGATGAGGTGAAAGAGGAGGGAGAGTTAAGGAAGGAGTGGGTCACATGGGAACAGGTGACTGGTGTATTTTATTTTCTCAGGGCATTAGATAGTTTAATGATCATTTCATGATCATTGATTCATTCTGGTCAGAAAACAGACGATAAACAGAGATGAGGAAGCAAACACGAAGCAGGAGGTGTCACCGCCTAACCCTACCCACCACACAGACATGTTAATCCATGAGGTCTACTTTAACCCTACCCACCACACAGACATGTGTATCTATGGGTTCTACTTTAACCCCATCAAGCACACAGTATCTGTATCTATGGTGGATGTTTCAAAACCCACAGGGTGGATGGATGGATGGTGAATAGTTGAATGGGTGGATGGTTGGATGACGGATGGTTGGATGGGTGAATGGTGGATGGTTGAAAGGGTGGATGGTTGGATGGTGGATAGATGGGTGAATGTTGGATGGGTGGAAGGTGGTTGGTTAGATTGTTAGATGGTTGGATGTTGGGGGTGGATGGTGGGATGATGGATGGTTGGATAGGTGGATGTGTGGATGGTTAGATTGTTAATGGTTAGATGTTTGGGGTGGATGGTTGGATGTTGGGGGGTGGATGGTTGGATGATGGATGGTTGGATAGGTGGATGGTTGGATGGTTAATGGTGGATGGTGAAAGGGATGATGGGTAGATGGGTGAATGGTGGATGGTTGGAGGGTGGATTGGTTGATGCTGGATGGGATGATGGGTAAATGGGTGGATGGTGGATGGTTGGATGGTGGATTGGTTGATGGTGGATGGGATGATGGGTAGATGGGTAGATGGGTGGATGGTGGATGGTTGGATGGTGGATTGGTGGATTGGTGGATGGTGGATGGTAGATTGGTGGATGGTTGGATGGTGGATTGGTTGATGGTGGATGGTGGGTGGGTGGATAGTTGGATAGTTGGACGGTGGATGGTTGGATGGTGGATGGTTGAGTGGGTGGATAGGATGATGGGTGGAGGACAGGACATCCAGACCTGCATGGAAGACCACAGTGTTCTTCTTGCATCCCGACAGCAGCTGTAGGTTTCTGAAAAGCCCTTTGGCCGTCAGCTTCACATGGAAGTTGGAAAGCGACAGTCTGGGAGACCATAACATCGTCTCTGTCTCTGCAGGACCTAGTCTTAGACTGAGTCTCAGGTCTGAACCGTCTTGTAAGAATTTTCTTTGGCTCTCTGGACTGTCAGACAGTCTGGACTAAACACTGAGCCAGTTGTTTCTTCTTGTGGTCCGAACTCCCAGTGCTGCTAGTCTGCTAACTGTTGTCTCCTAGTTCAAGAGAGAACTTCTTGTTATCATGATGGTCCTGAAGATTCACAGTAGCCTCAAACTGAAGTCATAACTCTGGTGATGAAATATTTTCTTCTTTAATCCCAGAAATGAAAAAATAATCCCACAGAGGACAAACTGGTGGATGAAAGCCACGTGGAAATAAGAAAAGACAAAAACAGGATTCAAACCTCTGAACAACACAACACAAAGAGACGGTCAGACCACTGGCTCCAAAGCCCCTTCATCGTCTGACTGCAACACAAAAAATAAACACAAAGGAGACGCTCTCTGTGGCTCAGCAAATAGGTGAGGAAAAGAAATGGCGCCAAAAATATCCGCGTGCTTCACCGTCGACCGAATGGAGGTAAATCATCCAGCGATAAATGCTGGAGAGAGAGAGCGAGGAGTGTGCGGGTGTGTGTGTGTGTGTGGCAGGGAGGAGCTATGATTAGTAGTCTATCTCTGCTGCTGTTACACACAGAAATCTGTCCCACTGACCCACACCAGCTGCACGCACACTTACACAAACTGTTACACACCAACACACACTGAGTGGAGGGACAAAAACACACGTCTACACACTCCCTCCATGGCACTGCTGCTTGTAAAGAGAACACAGTACACACACACACACAGGAGGGAGGGATGCTGCAGGGGAGGAGGGGGAGGGGGAGTGGGTGGGATTTGAATAATCTCTCTCTGCTGCTCCATCGCTCTCTCCCTCCCTCACTCGCTCTCTCCCTCCATCATTGTTTCGTCAGGTCTCTTGTCCTCTCTCTGTTTCCGTGTGAATGACAGAGCGTCAGAGACGATTCATGTGAAGGTGAGATGTGATGAAGGGAAGAAAAACACTGGAGAGGAGGGTGGGAGGGGCCTCACACACATAGTCCTCAGAGCTCAGACTGTAGTCACACTCACTACTGGTTTATATACAGTCCTTGGGACAGGTGAGAACGAGACAGAGGCAGGTGAGACAGAGACAGATGAGACACACAGCTGCACACTGATGCCCCCACATGGCAGAAGGGGGTAACTGAACTGTGACAGTGGATCAGGGTCAGAGTGGACCTTGATGCTGTGTGTGTTTCAGACAGAGCAACACAAGGACAAAAACGACAACGATGACAACGACAACAGCTGTTGGCTGTCCCTTTTACACAGATGTTGAGCCCCCCCCCACAAGTCAGAAGAACGTGACACATAAATAAAGACAGTTCAAGGTGTGCGTATGTGTCTGTGTGTGTGTGTGTACGTGTGTGTGTGTGTGTGTGTGTGTGTATATCTAGCAGCTCCCCACAGGCCCAAGAAGACCCAGTGAAGGAGGGGCCCAACCAACACGATCTGCTGCCTACAAACCAGTAAACAGTATGGAACTGTAAACCAGTAAACAAACCAGTACTGGTTTACAACCAGTGTCTCAGCTCTAAAGAACCTCAGTACTACTGACATGCAAATGTGATTCACTCTTAATTCAAAGACCACAATTATTCTCTGTGTGTGTGTGTGTGTGTGTGTGTGTGTGTGTGTGTGTGTGTGTGTGTGTGTGTGTGTGTGCACGCTCTGCTGTCTGTCAGAGGTTGTTTTCATTAAACTGACTGAAACTCTGAACAGACCACAGACCTGAACTGCTTCTGCTGAGTCAACAGGAAACAGGAAGCAGCTCTTCATTAACTTCATTCACCTGCAGCAGCTGTGATCAGGCTGCAGACCATCACACACTGATCCTACCACCAACCCATAAAGTAAGAACACAAGAAGGCAGCACACTCAGAAACCCCCACACACACCAACAAGCAGCCTCTCACACACTTGTACCTGAGCTGGTCAGTCGACTGAGTCTGGCTGAGCCGCTCCTCTGTAACAGAGACTGACAGGCAGAGGGCGCTGTCCTCACCGCTGCCATCCTGTGGGTGGAGGCTGATGGAGCCTTCAGACCTGAAGACAGGATGGAGAGGTCAGAGCCCATCACAGCTGCCCGTGGGGCATAAATGTTGGGGGGTAAATGTTGAAGCTCAGAAGGTTTTTTGTGTTGGGGGGTAAATGTTGATCCTCAGTGTGTCATGGTTAAAGTGACAGCTCCACCTAAGCTCAGGTCCGGTCTCTGGGTCCCTGCTGGTCCCAGCCAGTCCAAGCTGTCCCAGCTGTTTATCTTCCTCCTCTTGTTTGTCAGTCTTCATGGAAGAGTCAGATTCTAAGTCAGCATTTTTCTCTCCAGCAGTTTGCTCTGGTGTTTGTTTGATTCTTTCTTCTTGCTTTTATAAGGAGCTTCAGTCTAAAGGTTCTGGTCCTGTCTGTGAGCAGCAATACCAGAACCAGCTGGCTGAGCGGGCTCCTCTCCAGGGTCTCCCTGTAGGTGAAGCCTCCGTTATGTAGTGGGTCAGGGTCACTTTCACTTATATGGTCCCATTTTGTAAAGTCTTTGTTGGGGAGTGGACCCCGGCCCTCAGAACCATAGAGGGAACAGGCTCTATACCAGAGTCCAATATTTGAGGCAGACCTAAGCTGGGATGTTCTTCATGTCTCGTCTCTCCACGGCTCTATTGTTCAGGCTGAGTAAGGTTTGGTTCAGTATCTAGACTGGATTCATTTTTGTGGTTTCAGGGGTTGGGTCTTTTCTGGAATATCATAATCCTTGGTTCGGTTCTGGGCCCAGGTCTGGGAGCAGATGCAGAAGATGAAGGTATAGCCCCTCTCTGATGTTTGTGTTGAAGAGCGTCAGACTGGAGCTGCATCCTCATCACCACCACTACTTACAGTCTGCAGCAGAGCCTCAAAAAAAAATGAATCAAAGATCTAGCAGGAGAATCATCTGCTGTTGTTGTTGTTGAGGTGCTGAAGGGGGGAGTCTTCACTTAGGTCTTTATTTTCAGAGGGATCTGTTGACTCTGTGGTTTAAAGAGTTTCAGGATGGCCAGGTGGAAGCCTCTAAAACAATCAACTGAATCTCAATACTGACTGAAGACAGTGGGTAAACAGGTGACTGACCCGAAGGGTCCAGGTAACACACAGACTCACCTGTAGCAGTGGTCCTGGCCTGCAGAGACAGAGCTCTGGTCCTCATCACAGGAGGCTTCTGAGCAGCAGTGACACTGGTGACGGCGTCATTGGGAGTGCTGGAGCTAGAGCTGGGGGGCTTCGTCGTACTCTGGCTGCCCACAGGACACATGTTGCTGCGGGGATGCTCATCTGGTTTAGTCCCTGTTGATGTGGCAGAAGATACAGGAGACAGGAAAACACTGAGGATGATTGATGTAGTAACCATGGACCAGTCTGTACGGTGTCATCATACCTGTCCCAGGTGTGTGTTTCAGGGTGTGTCATTTCATCTACTGGTGTTTGTGAGACACAAGATAAAAAAAGAACCAGTACAGAAACTTGAAAGAGAAGCATCAGCCTGTTGACTCCAGATCACCTGTCACTCCTGACAGAGGTGGACCTCCAGGTCACGTGGTTTGATTCCCAGGTTTGATTATTTGAACCAGGTGTGTGGAGATCAAAGCAGGTCTGTGGAAATCAGAGCAGGTCTGTAGAGATTGGACCACGTCTATGGAGATCAGACTGGACTGTAGAAATCAGAGCAGGTCTATGAAGATCAGAGCAGGGCTGCGGAGATCAGACTGGTAGAGCAGTAACCATGGGACTCTGGTCACATACTGTAGTACTGTATTCTCCACTGGTAATAATAAATGTGCAGTCAGATCAAAATGTGTCGATAATCACAGCTGGATCAGATCAGTTTGAATGATTATTGATTGATTATTTTGTAAAATTTGTGTGACACTGATGCTTCTCTCTGATACAAAAAAGTACAGACCTTCATTATTACCATGGGAACCGGGAGTCTCAAGTGTAATCTGGTTGCTATGACAACTTAGTGATGAGTGTGTGTGAGTGAGAAGAAAGAAAACCTGTGAAGCAGTTTTCACTACATCTCACCACAGAAACATGTTTAGAAAAGTCAGAAATAAATTCAGGATCCAGTTTCTGAGGTTCGGGGGTGGGGTGTGGTGGGGGGGTGGGGGTTATCTGCAGCTGGTGGTCGTGTGTGTCTCAGTCTGGACCAGCTTCTCTTCCACAGGTTAGTTAGAGTCAACATTAAATCTCAGTCAGACTGGTTAACCTGGTCAACCAAGACATATCCAGGCTCTCTCAGAGGTAACAGCTGTGTTTCCATGGTAACATGGCTCTTACCAAGGACTGAGGAACGTACAGCTAAATTCTGACAAAGATTTTTTCTACAATTTTCCAGGAGAAAATTGTAGTGTAGTGTATCTCTGTGGTTGTTGAATTGTGAATAGAGGAGAGAAGCAGTTTTACTCAGAGCAGCTGACTCTACCTAACTAATCCGAACATGTTCACAGAGGTGGAGTGCGTGCGGGGCTGACACTTCGGTGCATGTCAGTTTGTGGCAATCCTACGATCACACACCTGTCACTCAAAGAGGTCACACCCTGATTTATACATTACTTTAGTGCTCTATAAAATGTAAAGAGGTGAGTTATTTAAAAATTCACCCCTGTACAGTTGTCATGAAGGAGGAAATTAGCATTAGAGACCTAGACTGCTGGGGGATTCCCATGATGCATTGGTGTCTCTCTCTCTCTCTCTCTCACCCTTTCCCTTTCCTGACTGAGGACTGTGAGTACTGAGGACTGAGAGGACAGAGAACTAAGAGGACAGAGGACTGTGGACTGACAGGACTGTGTCTTTTTATCTGCAGCGTTGTTTGATTTGTCCTTTAAAGAACAACACTACACACAACACAGAGGCAGACACACACATTATCTGTGCTCTGACTCCTGCCCTTTGATCTCCACACATGCGTGCACGCACATACACACACACACACACACACACACACACATGCGTGCACACACACACACACACACACACACACACACACACACACACTGAGCAGCGTGATGACAGTGTACAACAACGCACAGGAACCCTGATGAATGTCACTACACTGTAAACAGCTGATTGTGATCGCACCTTTGCTTGTGGCTCCATTGTTCTCGTTGCTTCCCAGTGATGAAGAACTGAGGCTTGCAGGTAATCCCTTAACAGGAAGTTTTGACGCAGCAGGTGCAGGTCGCCCGGCCGACCCCATTGCTGGCTGCTGACCGGGGGCGGTCAGCGCAGATGCTCGCTCTGCAGTGGTGCGAGGTTTGGGAAGACCTGGGAGAGAGAAAGAGAAAACAAAAGAAATGAATTAGCTTTACTCATCATAACAGACAAAACACAAACATTAAATCTAAAACAGTCTGATGAACTTTGACACTAATTGGGATGATAATTTCTACTGCACTGTCATCTATTACATGATGCAATTTAGTGTTTGTGTGTGTGTATGTGTGTGTGTGTGTGTGAGATTATTCTCTCAACTCTGGTTTGTTTAAATAGAGGAGAAGTCAACAGAGATCAGCTGAATCTTTATCAGTAAACACTACCTGAGCACACACCAGTGAAGCATCACTACAATGTTCAGTGATTCACAACTGTGTCACTTCACAACATCTATAATATCTTTAAGTTGAAGTGCAGATATTTTATCTTATGTATAATTAAACAGGTTACACCAAACCTCAACAACAGAGCCCTGACCTCAGCATCATGGAGTCAGTCTGGGATCACATGAAGAGAATGAGACTCTGAGACTCTGAGACACTGAGACTCTGAGACTCTGAGACACTGAGACTCTGAGACTCTGAGACTCTGTAGTTTTGTAGCTCTGTAGCCATGGCAATGTGACAGACACGTCACAGGCTCTCAGTCATGTCTGTGGACTGAATCACACATTCTTTCCAAAAGCTGGATGGAGTGTGTGTGTGTGTGTGTGCATGTGTTAGTGGGTTTTTGAAGAGTGAGGTAAAAACTAAGGACTGACACACAAAGACACACCAGTAAAAGAGGAACACAGTGTTGAAGATCTCAGCTTGAGGTCTAATGAGAATTTCACACCGTTCCTGGCCTGTTACCACAGGTATCACAGGTATCACAGTCATGTCACATGACTCATTCTAACACTTCTCTCAACAGATTTAGTATCTGTGTTGACATTAAGGACGTGCAGCCTGATCTCCAGCTGAGCAGGGGGCCCCTGAGGGCCCAGCTGGTCCTCACTACATCTGGACTTTGAGTCTGATTCTCATTCTCTATATACACATTTCTCCTCAGTCATTCACACAGGCTCACTATTGGTTTGTGTGTTTGTTGCTGTGTTGTGTCCTGTTACACAACAACCACATTTATCCTCAATAAAGTTTCATTCAAACTTTCTGCAAACATGAGTCCTGAGTGGGAGGGGAGAGAGAGGGAATAGTGTTTACACATGTTCACCACAGACACACACACACTAACACACAGACTCACACACACACACACAGGTAGACTGAAGCCAGCAGGAAACATCTGGATTCATTTGGTTCCAGTTGTGATGACAGAGCAGCTGGACTGAGTTCCCTCAGAAATCAGTGTTAGGTAAGAGCTGGCTCTCTATAGATCTGCCTCGTGCTCACACACTAACACACATAAACTCACAACTGAGTGTAGTGACTCTGGTAACATCCCTGCAGGAGTCAAAGTAGGACTAAGGAGATCACTGAAGTTTCTCTGATTCTGGACTTTAATTCTAACCAAAAACCAAAGACCAGATCCTGAGTCCAAACAATCAGCAGTTTAACCACATTTTTAAAGACACCAACAAACTCACTTCTCTTTTTCTCTTTCCAACAGTACAATAAAAACAAAGCACATGTCGAGTGGAGCTGATGAATGAGAACAGTTCATTCAGAAAGTCTTCAGACCCCTTCACCTCCTCTACATGTTGCAGTTTTATGATCAACTCATGTTTCCCTCAGCAGTCTACACTGCTTGACAGTAGTATTCAAACACTTTACTGTAACACTTCAGCTTCCTCCATTTCTCTGGATCATCTCTGAGATGTTTCTACACTTGGACTGGAGTCCACCTGTGGTAAATCAGCTGATTGGACACACACCTGTCTATATCAGGTCTCACAGCTGACGATGCAGATCAGAGCAGAAACCATGAAGAGGAAGGAGCTGCTGCAGAGTTCAGAGACAGGATTGTGTCGAGGCTCATTGAAGGTTCAAGAGCTCAGTGGTCTCCATCATTCTGAGATAAAGGTCTGGAACAACCAGGACTCTTGTAGAGCTGGACCTGGACTAACTGAGACATCAGGGAGAAGGAGACCAGGACTGATGGTCTCTCTGAGCTCCAGAGATCCTGTGGAGATGGAAAAACTTCCAGAAGAACAACCACCACTGTAGCTCCACTGATCTGGTCTTCATGGCAGAGGGTCCAGCCGAAGCCTCTCCTCACTCACAGTTTTCTATTCTTAATGAAGACCTGGTCCAGAACTCAAGACCTCAGACTGAGCAGAAGGTTCACAAGACAAGACAACACAGGAGTGTCTAAGGGACAACTCAGTGAATGTCCTTATGGAGCCCAGTCAGAGTCCTGACCTGAACCCAGTCCAGGAGTCCAGGAATGTAGAGGTTGTGACATCAGCCCAAAGAAGACTGGAGGCTATGATCAGTGCCACAGAGCTTCAGATGAGTGAAGTGTCTGAATACTTCTGTCAGTGTGATGTTTCAGTTCCTCCTTCTTAACACATTTCAACAAGGGTCGGAACTTCTGTTTTCTCTGTGCTGTTATGGGTTCCAGTGCACATAGAACACAGAGTTCTCCGTTCTTCAGTCACGTCTTCAGATGTGGTCACAGACTGTGTCATGTTCAAGCCTTGAAGCCTGAGTGGAACCAGAACTGTGTGTGGATCAGAGGATCTCAGGTCTCTCAGAGTTTTTGTCCTCATGATATCAGTCATCTGTCTACAATCACACTGTCATGTGTGACATAGAGAGCTGAGCCGTACACACTCCACTGAGCAACACAACCAGACCTATACTTTACCTCAGAATCAACATACAAACAGGAGACACAACCACAGGCTGCAGAGTATGTGGACACTCAGACAGTGATAGGTGAAGGTACCTGACCAGGTAGAGACAGAGACCATAAACATGAACACATGTGAACATGTGAACACATTGTCAGGACCTGTAATAGAAAAGATTTCTACTGAAGTCACAGTCAGAACGACACAAAGCAGATTCACAGAGGACTGATGGAGATCTGAGGACAAACCAGTCTCTGTCCATCAGAATTTGACCTTTATATACACACACACACACACACACACACACACACACACACACACACACACACACACACACACACACACACTTGCAGAAAGCATTAGAGAGAAATTCCCTTGATGAGAAACAAAAAGTTGATGAAAAGGAAAGAAACGATGAAAGCAAAGATGTGACCATGTGTGGTTAGACTTATGAACATGTCAAGTGATTCTGCTGTGGACAGATGTCTAACATCACAACTGACATACACACACACACACACACACACACACACACACACACACACACACACACACACAGCATGTCTGTCTGTAAGTAACTTGCCCACTGTATGTGAAAAAGTGTGGACAGTGTGTGTTACGCCCTGCATTCAGTACATGTGTGTGTGTGTATGTGTGTGTGTGTGTGTGTGTGGTGTAGTGGTATGTGGAAGGCATTTTAACTCGCAGCTCTGCAGTGTCAGCCTGCTCATTTCCTGAGTCTACTGCAGAGACAAAGCAAAGTTTTCTTCTATCACTCACACACACACACACACACACACACACATACACACACACATTAAGTGTATGTGTCTGTGAGAAGCTGTGAAGTGTTTTGTCAAGCAGAGCAGACATATGGTCATGTGCAGCATGCTGTTGTGTGTTTACATTTCAGCTTGCATTAAGTCTGTAGTGAACCAGCCTATGTGTCTGTCTCTTCTCACAGACACACACCATGTCTCTACACAGAGACACACACTCACCCAGGCTCTGATACTGTGGCTGCCTCCCTCTGGTTGAAGATCCTCCCCCAGTGCTCTGTCCAACGTCTCCCAACATGGAGCCATCAATCTGGCCTTGCCTGGGCCCAGGGCTCCCCTGTCCTGGAGGTCCGGCCCCAGAGCCTGGAGGTGGGGCTGGTCCAGAGGCCTTCTCCAGTCTGGTGCCTCTCCCCTGCTGCCTAACACCAGGCCCCAGCTTGGAGGAGACTTTCTGTAGAAAGAGCTGACGTTTAGTGACGGCGTCCCAGCCGAGGGGCCCCAGCTCGGAGCTGCGCATTGAGACCATGGTGTTAGCCATTCCCCACTCAGAGTCAAAAATGTGGACTGAAGGAAGTGTGGAGGGCTGCAAAGGAGCAGAGGGGAGGAGTGAGAGTGTTCAGACAGAGGGGGAGGAAAAAAGAGAGGGAGGAGGAAAGAGAGGGAGGAGGAAAGAGAGGGAGGAGGGAATACTGGGAGTGTGCTGTAACCAACAGAGATAAAAAAAGTTTCTATTGTGTTCTATGTTCCCCTCGGGAACCCTGGCTCTGACCAAGGCAAGGTTTTTCTCTGTCCTCACCCACCCCCACCCCACCCACCTATAAACACCAGCACACATGGAGTGAGTTTGTGGACGAGGGTCTGGATCCTGTCTCAGTCTTCTCAGGGGAAAGACTGAGCTCACAGAAACTGTTCAGGGACGTGAGGGTTAAAATTTCAAGACATGTTCAGATTAAATCCCTGATGTGTTTTCACTCAAAAAGTCGACCCCACCCCCACCCATTCAGCGGAGATGAGAGACCTCATAGTCTCTGGTGTCTCTCACTCTGCTCGACCTCTCAGCTGAGCCAAGAATCTGGGCTCATGGATTAATGTAACACACCAATAACACGATCAGCTGGCAGATCAGCTGACTGAGGCTCTGTTGGTATTATTAAATGAAGCTGGATGTATGGTGAAAATTAATGCACACGTGCAACATCTTTTCAGCAGTCTTAGCTCATCTGATCTACACATGTGAATGCGTGACTCATCACATACTGAACCACCACTACTCTGCATGATCACACTGCACAGCCACCTCAGGTAAAGGACAGGAAATCACCTGGGAATTTTACCTGTTATCTTGCTGGACCTTAATCACAATTTTTAACACAGACAGTCTGGATAAAAACCAGGACCAAGACTTCGGCCTGGACCCATAACAGAAAGATTGTATTACACTTTACAATGATCACATAGTAAACAGAGGATAAATTAACTGTGATGATAGATAGAACAATACATGAAACAGAGGCTCTTATTTTGAAATGCTGCAGTCTGATTTGTATTTACACAGTTCGGTTCAGGCTGGTGATTTTATTGTTGTAGTTTGTGAGGGAAACTACAACAGACCACCAGGAGTCCAGTCCTGCATCACTGTCTGAACCAGGCTGAAGAGTGTGTGTGTGTGTGTGTGTGTGTGTGTGTGTGTGTGTGTGTGTGTGTGTGTGTGTGTGTGTGTGTCTGTACTTGCTACGTAGTAAGGACTAAAAAAAGTGTTTTACTAACAGAGTGAGGACATTTTGGGAAAGTGAGGACATTTTGGCTGGTCCTCACTTTTTGAGACACCTTCAAATCACATTTTGAGGGTTAAGAGTTGGTTTTAGAGTTATGATTAGAATTAGGTTTAGGTTAGGGTTAGGGTTATGGTTATGGTTATGGTTAGGCACTCAGTTGTGATGGTTAAGGTTAGGGTAAGGGGCTAGGGAATGCATTATGTCAATCAGTGTCCTCACAAAGGTAGAAGTACAAGTATGTGTGTGTGTGAGTGTGAGAGTGTTTTAAACACACCCTGAGCTGAGACAACCCCTGAGGCAGCCTACAGGTTTTAAACCTGTGACTGACGTACACACCAGACACACACTGTACACCTCCACCCCCTCATCTGTAACACAGTGTACAGTTTAAACATACGAAACCACAACAATACAACTCAGGGCTTCAGATACCTAAAGCTTTTTAGACAGAGGCTGATTAGTGTCAGTCTGTTGCCTAATCAGTTTTCAGTCTTGAATTATACTTTTTACTTGTTATACCTGCTTCTCAATCCAGAGCTGATTGTGGATTCTGGTCGTGACATTTTAACTGTCACCATGAGCCTGAGGCGGAGACGCTCAGGTTAAAACATGTCAATATGCTTGCAGTTCTCACCCTGCTCTGACTCCTTGGTTTCTCCTCTGTCAGGACAGCCTCTCCAGCGCCCCCCCTCAGGACCTCCACAGACTCTTCATCATACTCTTCACTTTGTGGTAATGTCTCCACACACTTGGCTGTTGCACGTTTCCCGGGCACCTCCTGGACAGCCTTCCTGGGTGGGTCCAGGGCTCCGTCCTCGGCCTCCTCAGACCCCAGAGAGCTGGTGGAAGCAGACAGTGTTTGTTTCTCTGGCTCAGCCCAGTCACTGGCTGCTGTCCTCTGATTGGTTGTGAAGCTGTTTCGTCTGATGGGTTTCAGCACCACAGCCACTTTAACTGGATCTGCTGATGATCTTTGGCCTTTAACCCCATCCCCGGCCTGAGCAGCTTTCTTCCCATTGGCTGGAGCAGGTTTGTTCTGTAGAGGAGAAACATCAAGAGTCTGACAGAAGATAGTACTGCAGTAGTACTGCTGTACTACTAAAGTATTACAGAACTTCTACAGCACTACAGCACTACAATACTATTGTACTACTATAGTACAACACTACAGTGCTACAGCGCTACAAAACTTCAGTACTACAATACTACAGTGATACAGTAATAGTGTGCTATAGAGCTACAGTACCACAGCCACACTACAGCAATACAGTACTATGGTGTTAGAGTCACACTACAGTACTACTACCTTAGTCTACAGCACTACAGTACTACAGTGCTGCAGTGCTACAGCAGTACAGTAGTAAAGCACTACATTACTACAGTCATGGTACAGCAGTACAGTACCACAGTGCAAAAGTAATACAGTACTACAGCACTATGGTACTACAGTGCTATGGTACTGCAGTACTACAGCGCTACAGTACTAAGGGATTACAGCACAGTGCTACACTATTATGGCACTACAGCACCGCAGTGCTACATTACTACAGCACTAAAGCGCTACAATGCTACAATTATACTGCACTACAGCATGTCAGTACTACAAACACTACAATATTACAGTTACTCTTCAGTACTACAGTGCTACAGTCACTCTACAGTACTACAGTACACTACAGTACAACAAGTACCTGGCTGGGAGTCTTAGGAGGTGTCGTGGTGGACCTTGACCTGACTTTAGCCTTTACATTCTTCAGGTCTGCTTTAGAAACTCTCTTTGCCTCCAGTGGTTTGGGGCTGGTGGCGGTTGGTTTGGCCTTTGCTACTCTGGCAGGTGGACTGGTGTGAGGCTGGGGGGGTCTGAAGCCCACTGCACATCTCTCAGCTCCCTCAGGTGATGTGATGTCCTCAGACTGTGCTGCTGGTTTGGTCGAAGATAATAATGAATGAATGTTTTCACTAAGGTCCTCAACAGCAGATGGAGGTTCTGTGTGGCTGTCCACAGGTAGATCCAAAGGACCATCAACCTCGGGCTGCTCTAACACCAGCTTGGACCCCTCCAACACAGGCTCTGGCCCCTCTAACACCTGCTCTGGCCCCTCTAACACTAGCTCTGCCCCCACTAACAAATGCTTGGGCCCCTCTAACACCTGCTCTGGCCCCTCTAACACTAGCTCTGCCCCCACTAACAAATGCTTGGGCCCTTCTAACACCAGCTCTGACCCGTCTAACACCGGTTCTGGCCACTCATCATCAGCCACAGGTCCCTCTTTCTGGAGCTCTGTCATCGCAGCAGAGGCTCCTGGGATCACGAGGCCGATGCTGGACTGACTGGCTGAGCTGGTGGGGGTCATGCTGCTTTTGCAGACTCCCATGTCAGAGCTCACAGACAGAAACTCTCCATCATCATCATCAGCAGGGATCTCTGTTGCATCTGAGTCTGGAGTGGAGGAGCCGTGACTTCTTCTACTTCCCCTGCTGAGGTCATCGTCGTTGGCACAGCAATCCTGACTGTTTGTCGTCAGGGCCAGAGTCAGGTTGTCGTTATCGGTCCAGGTGTCTTGATATTCCCCGCTGTTGGCGTCCATGTACACAGACACTGAGTTGTCATTGGACTCTGACAGCTCCTTTGCCCTATGTATCTTTACTACTGAGATGTCATCAGTGTCCTCAGCTCCGCTGTCCCTTGGGTCCCACACGCCGTCTGTTAGTTTGTCCATTTTGGTCACCACTGTCGTCATCAGGGTGACCTCAAACATGTCACAGTCCAGCGGGCTGTCAGTCCGGCCCCCACTGAGGCTGCTCAGACTCCGCAGTGACTCAGGAGACAACTCCCCCAGACAGGAAGAGGAGGAGGACGAGGAAGAGGAAATGGAGAAAGCGTTCCCGTTGTGGTCTCCTGCACTGTGAAGATGGAGCCTCATGCTGGATTCAGCTGTCCCCCTGACAGGTGGGGTCTCACTGGGCTCAGAGACACTCATGTCTGGTCCAGGAAGGTAGATAGAGACCAATAAGCAGTGCTTTAATCCTCTTTATTTCCTTTGTACTGACATTTAATACTATGATCATCCTCCATCGGGCTCTGGATCTGGATCTGGATCTCTACATCTGTCTTCATGATGTCGTCAGTGAGTCATGGAGCTGCGGTCCATCCTCATCACACTGCACATAAACCTTCTCCTGAAGAGCTGGAGCTCATCATGTCCTGATCAGGTCCCTAACACTGATCCTCACGTCTTATTCCCCATCTTCAAGACTCTGCTGAAGAAAACACCTGAAATACACAAGAAATTTTATGTTTTAAGTTGGAGGTTTGATGAAACATCAGAATAACTGAATCCATCACATCAATGGAATCAGTGTGAGGTCTCTTTAAACAGCTGTTTCTTGTCAAACATGGTCAACATCAACAATACTGAAGGAAAATCCAGAGTCCTTCTACACTGTGGTCACTGAGAAGAAGCGGCTGAGAACATCACACTGTTCATTATGTTCCACGTTAATTTAAGACACAAACATGAAGATAGAAAGTAACTTATAAAACTCATTTAACAACATTATCATTTTGCAGAGCCCAGAGTCTGTGATGGTAAAGTGCAACAACGCCCTCTGCAGGCTAAGTTGGTTACTGACCACAATTACAACACTGAAAACACATTTACCGACGAACAGAGTCAGAGGAGCCTGAGACTCCACATCCAGATGAAACCCATTCAAAATTGAAACTGACTCTGTTAATGATTTAGTGTCAGTGAAGCAGCTCCATTAAAGTTCCTGATGTGACAGTGACGACAGTGTTTGAATTTAAACTTCCTCCAGACATGTTTGAAAACCCCCTGCTATGATATATATCCAGTTTAACATGTTTTCATATAAAAATTGGTCTGAAGCTCATCTACTCTGATTGTCTGATTGAGAAACCTTGATCAGGCCTTGTACCCCGCCCACCACCTGCTTGCTCCAGCTCTCCTGGTGAAAGAGCAGAGAGTATCAAGATGGTTAGAGGAGGAAACATCAGAGAGACTCAGACACATGTTGGAGCCTCTGTCGGATCCAGACTCAGATAAGGAGTCTGTTGAGACCAGGATCAGAGACTAGCAGACGTATCAGAACATTTAGCGTAGTTAGCATCGTTTATTTGTTTATGTTGTTTGTTAGCCTGTAACTGGCAGTGGCTGACACAGTGTTAGTGGTTGTGCTAATGCTAACTCTGGCTCTCTGTACTGACAAGGTTCCAGATTTATTTAGCCCCACCCCTCTTCCCCCCAAATGTTGATAGGATTGGTTCCTTAGGTTATTTGACATATGAATCCCTACCTGAATCTGTTTTTTATGAGACTGTCATTGGTTCACTGTGTGTCCTGGGTCCTGTGTGTGTGTGTGTGTGTGTGTGTGTGTGTGTGTATGTGGGTCAGGGACAGACAGAAGAGAGAAGCAGCTATATAAAGGCAATCAGATCCAGGACACAGCTCCATCTCAGTTCTCCAGTAATGACAGTAGGGCCCTGGAGGCTCAGAGACTCACTCAGCTGGAGGAACAGGAAACCATGACCTCATCTGAATCTGTGTTTTTAGACAGGTAGAGTTACCTGACACAGACTACTGTCCACACACAGAGGCCACATCAAACATTTATAACCGTCTTATCACTCTCAGGTGAGCCTTGTCAGTCCCCTCGTTGAATGGCTCTCTGGTCAGTGCAGTTAGTAAACATAAACATGAGTGTGATTTTAGGGAAATATGAAGAAACTAAAACCTTTCAGGTGACTTGTGATGTGAGGGGCCAGTGTGTGATGAAACAACATCACACACTGGCCCCTCACATCACTGGTCCAGGACCATGACAGTCAGACTCTCCTCCTGATGAGGACTCATGTGGTGGTGGTTCTCATGTTCTCTCTTGTGACTGTGGAACATGAACTTAATGATCCATCAAGCTTCCTGGAGAGACACTGTCCCACATTAGAGTCAGGCAGACTGGGCAGCCCCCCTCTCACATCAAGCCTCTAAAACTGAACTGACTGGACCCTGGTCGGCCCCCCATCCTCCAAACATTTCATCCACTCCTGTTAGAATCAGTTGCACCGTCAGGCCCTGGGGCCCACTGTGTGAATAGCAGGGCTAATCCACAGTGTTGGGACTCTGCTATGCATGAAGACACGCTTGTCAAGCAGCTTACACCCAGAGCTGGATGAAGAGGAAGAGGAAGAGGAGGAGATGAAGATGAGGAGAGTGACAGGAGTGAAGACGAAATTAAAGAGGCACTGTTCAACAATTACAACAGGATCAGTCAAACCAGAGCAGCTCCTCATGAGGACTGAACCAGGTCACAGTGGATCCACATCAGACTGTCGTGGTATGTAAAGATTCAGAAACACCCCAGTGATGAAAACACAATTTTTTACAGGAAAGAGTCATGAACAGTGAGAATATAAACAAAGTGTGATAGGACGAGTCCAGTGAGTTCATCACAGCAGACACAGTGTTTTACTGTAACATCAGCAGCACAGAGACACTGAGGAGTAACACCTGTCTATGTCTTCTGTTATTATACAGTTTATTTTATTATTATTATCATACATATTCTGTGATTTATCCAACCCTCACCATGGGTGAGGTGTACAGCTTGTGTGTGTGTGTGTGTGTGTGTGTGTGTGTGTGTGTGTGTGTGTGCGCGTGTGTGTGTGTGTGTGTGTGGGTGTGTGTGTGTGTGTGTGTGTGTGCCTGTGCCAGTCACAGCTGATACTCTGGGAGCTGTGTGTGGCCTCTAACAGTCCCCCTCATTGTTTTCAGTTGACTTGGAACCCGAAGGTTCAGGACAACAGGAGTCCTGCTTCCTGGAGAACCAGAGTCTAAGTCAAAACATCAAATACACAACAGTGACTTCTCAACTTGAACACTTTAGTTTACCAGATTATTTTTGAGTCTCTTTGCATGGTGGTTAACTAACCAGAGACTTGCAAACTAATGAACAACTCATACTTTCTTTGTTGCAGGACACAGCAGATGACAAAGTTTAGTGAAGAGGAGCAATAACAGCATAACAGTGACTCTGTTGACAGTTAAAGAGCCTCTGATGAAGATCAGGTGTTTCACCTTGTTAATGTCCATACGATGTTTTTATATAATAAAGACATATGATAAGTCAAATAATCAGCAAACACCATGACTAAGTATTTCCACCTTGAACTGCAGTGAAACAATGATAGTCACATAAAAACAGGCTCAAAAAACCAGGGATTCATACGTCATATGACCAAAGTAACCAATCCTGTCAATTTGTGGGGAGGGGGGCAGGGCTAAATAAACCTGAAACCTTATCAGTACAGAGAGGCAGAGTTAGCATTTTAGCAATTTTTATGTGAAAACATGTTAAATTAAATATGAATCATAGCAGAGGATTTTTACAGAGTTTAAAACATATCTGGAGGAAGTTTAAATTCAAACACTGTCATCACTGCCGCATATGAACCATGTGAAGGAAATTCAGTATTTTACACCTGAGTGTGTGACTTTACTGTTGATCAGTTGTGTTGTTCTCAAAGTTCAGTAACAGTTTTCTCCAGTCTGATGAGGTCAACCACCAACATGTTCAGTATGCGACACTGACTTCAGGATAAACCTATGAAACACAACACTGTGTTAGAATCAAAACCAGTGCTTCCTGCCTGTTTGTGGCCCCTTATAAGAACTCGTGTGTAGTTGGGGCCCCTTAGGTCAAATATTTAACAAAAAGACAAATATTAATATAGAAAACTGTATGAAACTGTGTTTATCATCTTCATCATCTCAGACTCCTCAGATTTATCTGGTGACTCTTCAGAGGGGCCCAGCCCCCAGGAGCCAATGGATTGAAGTACCTGTCTTTATATAAAGAAGTTAACCTGGCTCCACATCTGATGATGGATGTGTACTGAATGTTGCACTGTCAACATCTCTTACTGTAAAGCTCTGAAAGCCCCACAACCTGCAGGCTTTTGAACATATACGCGAACAGAGAATAATCTGAACAGGTGAACAAACTCACAGTAAGCACGAAAAGGTGCAGTCAGTGTGTCATAAATGTTAAATGTTAAAGAACACACACATTCACACAAGTGTGTTCACACACAGTGAAGATTAATTTACAGTTCAGATCTTCGTCAAATCTTATGGTCCCTCATTTTCAGTTTTTTAAAACACTTCCATTCAGTCATTTTCTGAAGAGGAGTGTTGGTGGTGGTTCAGTCCTGGATCAAGACTGACAGGCACTGACACTGGCTCAGGTGAGACACTGCCGCTGTCTGTCTACAACATCAGCACCAGCCAATCAGGCTTCAGAGTCATACACCTGACAGCACCAGAGCTACACACTTGAGACACAGCTGCCAACAGCACACAGGTGGTTTCACAGTCTCAGTCAGACTGTGTTCAGGTGAGTTAGGATGAATCAGCTGATGACAGATTTAAAGGATCCACTTTGACGAACTGCTGGACTCAATCAGCTGGTGAATTCATGATGTAAGAGAAGTCAGGCTCACACAGCCAATCAGGAGCTTCTGTCCACAGCATCTCATTACAAAATCACAGGGCTGCTAACGCAGTCGTGTATGGAAGATACTGAGGACAACCCCAGTGGTTGCCATGGGAATAATCAAACTGCTTAGTCATTGTAGAGGAGATAAAGTGACTGTGTGTGACTTCATAACCAGCTGGTATCAAGTTTTTCCCACCTCTAGTCATTGCAGAGGTGTGTGTGTGTGTGTGTGTGTGTGTGTGTGTGTGTGTGTGTGTTTGCTGGTGAGAGCATATGTGTACATTTGTGTGTGTGCATCTGGAATTCATTCAATGACTTGACATAAACACTGCAGAGGTACTGCAGGCAGGAACAGAGCTGGTTGGCTGGCTGCCAGTCCAATCAGGACTGGTCCTGAGGTTAACTATCACAGTGTGGACTGACCTGTTACATAACTATCACCTTCCTAACAGCTCAATACTTGGATACATCACAATGGATGAATAAAAGGCCAATTATTTATCACCAAAATACAAATGACCAAAAAAATGATTGTAGATAGAGAGGAAAACAGTGGACTACTGCATCACTGATAAAACATGTTATGTTGTCATGTCATCTATTATGTCATGTTATATTATATGTAATGTTGTATATTATGTTATGTTGTATGTTACATGTTATGTTGTATATTCTGTCACATTATGTTGTATGTTATGTTATGTTGTATGTTATGGTGGTGTATTACAGTTCAGCAGTATCAGTCCTGTTCTTGAAATAGCTGTCAGTAGAGCCTGATACAGAAGCAGATCACGTGATCTGTCCCTACATGGTCAGAAATGTTCACAGTCTAAGCTGTACACTGCTTTTACTGCATGAACCACAACTCCTGAAACAATGATGCACTGGAGGACTTACTCAACACCCACAGGCACGTCCAGGAAGAATTTCATAGGTTTTCAGACAGTTTTTCAGTGTATAGATGTAACCGTCAGAGCAGAGCCTCTGAGGGACCTGTTAGATGTATCTGCTCTGAACCACTGTGATCCTGTTTATACTCTGAGAACAGCGATGCCTCATCACTAGACAGTTATGTCATCCTCAATAATAACATTACTACAGTACCTCAACACCTCTTTTCATGTTGGGCTCATACGTCTTAACACTTTGAATGGCTGCCTATTGGTTTCTTTAATCCTGAGATAACTTCAACATTAAAATGCATTGTAAAAACACATGTAGTTTGCTACATGGTTGTTTTAGGTCTTGACCTATCTGCAGACCAGCATTAATGTGGATTGGACTGAATACATATCATATCTGTGTGGTAATGCACATTTACGTCCTGCCACATTCAGCTCAGTGGAACAAAGCTTTGACTCTCTGTACATTATGAACGGGTTCAGTTACAACATCTGGAAACCATCAGACCTCAATCTTCACAGACCACAGAGCAAAGACCACATCAGTGGTCTGTATCTTCAGTTTGGCCTCAGGACCATCAACTTCTGAGTGCGTTGGTCCAAATCACAACAACTGTTTTCTCTTATAACGAAGTGTAGAAGACTGAAAGTTCAGCTCCCTCTGAAACAAGTCTACACCGACACTCAGACGACAGGACCTGACCAGGTATGCATTTCTACAGTTAACAACAATTATAATGAGACTACTGACTGTCTGGAAGTGATCTCTCCCACAACACACACGCATGAAAAAGAAAACACACATGGTCATGATGTCATATGTTAGTGGTGGCACAGCAATAACTTACTCTTCTGTTTCCTCTCAGGCTGCACAGACACAAAAACATCCAGCAGAAGATCCTGGAGGCTCCTGCAGCTCAGACTGGAGCTGTGTGTCCTCACACTCCTCCTTACACACTCCTCCTCACACACACTCTGCCTGCACTACACGCTCATGCCTCCTATCTTATCCCATCACTGTGTGTGAGAGACTGCAGGCTGTGAGGGGAGGAGACAAGGGGAGGGGGGGAGGGAGAGAGGGAAGGAGGGAGAGATACACCTCCCTCTTTGGTTCTGAAACACGAGCATGCTGCTGAGTGCTGCAGTGTGTGTGTGTGTGTGATACAGACCTAGTGCAAACTGCTGTTTCTGGCACAGAACTATGGCAAGAGGGAAAAGACATTCCTGAACTACCACACAGACACACACACACACACACACACACACACACACACACACAAACAAAACACAGAATTTAACTGAACAGCAGTAACATTTGTAATTCATTATCCATGTTGCTTTCGCCACTGGTAGTTGAGGCTGATTAGACCCAGTCAGAGCGACCATGGGTGTCTACATCATCGTTTCCAAAGGTCTCTGTTTCTGTCCGTCCAGACTATAACACAACTCTGGGGTTTTAGACCAAAACGGGTCCTGGGCTAAGGACTCTGGAGGAGAGGAGGAAACATAGAACAAGAGATGGGGCAAACCAATAGCTGAGTGGTTAGGGTGCATACCACATGAGCGCAAATGCTTTTTGCACACCCAACTCTTTCCTGCATATCATTCCCCCTCTCTCTGCCTCTTTCCTGTCACTCTCCACTGTCCTATCAAATAAAGGCACAAAAGCAGGATGTGTGCATTTCTCTGTGGACTGAGGCTTTGATACTTTCACAGTATTAATATAGTACCTAGACCTGCTTTATAATCAGAAAACACATGGATCTTTGCTTTTAGGCTATATGGAACTTTAAATGGGAAATGAGTCACCACTTCTCTAGTAAAAGTGATGGGTGGTTGTTCGTCACTCCAGCCTCCATCAGTGAGTTCTGGGACAGTCCAGGGTGGAAAATAAACTGATATTGATTCATCTGGTTTTATGGGCTGATGAAGTCCTGTTGGAAATTGCTTTGCTGACGTCACTGTGTTTAGTAAAATAAGAACGACCAACAAAAATACTCGATACAAACTCACACAACAATAAGATCGTTAAACTACAGTGCTGCCTTTGTGCACATTACACAGCCAAACTGGGGGTCAGTGCTCTGATGACATCACTCACACCGAGAGCCAGTAGCATCACTCCACTGTCTCCATCACAGCTGTTTCAGCAAGTTCCAGTAAAACCAGTGAGGCAGAGAGAGGTTGAACATCTGAGCAGGTTCTGTCTCTATCTGACAACAGTAACAGCTCCATCACCTCCATCATCTACATCACCTCAGCTCAACCTCCATTACCTCCATCACATTCGCTCCACACACTACAACATTAAATGAGCACACAGTTGAATGGACACCTGAACATTATAACCCTACATGAAGGAGGATTTATTACAGGACTGTTGTATTAGGCGACATCAGTTGCATCTAGGTGTTCCTAATAAACTGACAACTGAGTCTATATTACTAATTTTCAGTTGTATCAGCAAAGAGCCTTACTGGAATTGACTGGCTGCTGTTCTCTCCTGGGAACTGATTCACCTGCAGCCTGAAGATGCTCTTTAATATATTCTTATCATATATTATTGCTATTATTACTACAAAACAACATATTTACATAAGAACAAACTTTTTAAAGACTGGTTCATGCTGAACATGTCCTCTGTGAATGAAACATCTCCACTGACCTGAACCATGTGACTTTGGCTTGAGGCCCAGCACCAGTCACACATCAGACACATCTCGTCAGTGCTAACAAGCTCTGTAATAACAGGAACTATAATCTGATTAACTTCTGATCTTAAAAAGGCCCTTAATGCTCCACGGGCTGCAGCTCACATGGTCGCATTGGGCTAAACTTTAAGCTTTTGAAACATGTCAATTCTCAGAGGACAACATGTGTAGACCAGCGCACACATTTTATTTCTCAGATTAGGCCAAGACCCTTTGACTGCTTCACTTTATGGACACTTCATGGTGCCAGAATGGTTGGTATTGTGTTTTTAAATATTTGCAAATTTATTAAAGTGACAGAGTCGGAGAGGATCTGACAGGAAGACTGAGACAAACTGACCAGAACCAGGTCCAGAATCTACAGAGACTCAACAAGACTGAAGCTGGAACTCCTGCTAAAGGGGGTCCTACAAAAAACTGGATTAATGTCTGAAGACAGAGAGATTGTAATTTTTTTATGAATTTGCAAAAACCTCTACAAACACGTTTTCACATTCATCATGAACTATTGATTGATGGGCAAACATTTGATCTATTTTAAATTAATTTAAAATTAAATTTATAACGAGATAAAGTGAAGGGTCCTGAGTCCTTTCATCATCACTTACATGTGCTGTGTCTTCTGATACTGGACAGTGATTAGTTCATAGATGGTGTGTGTTACGTGTCGTCAGTCAGTGGTTAGTCTGGAGAAACATGATTCATTTCATTCACACTGTGTTGATATTATTTGTTATGATTTGTTATGATTTGTTATGATTTGATATGATTGGATTTGTTATGATTGGTTATTATTTGGATGTCGTCCGACTGAATTACAGTTAAATATTCTCCTCCTCTTCTCACGTGCTAGAGACAAGGCCATGAGGAGGAGACAAGGAGGAGACAAGGACATGAGGACACACACCTGACCTCAGTGAACCGGCCTGCTTCACTGTGACTGACAGGAAACAGTCAGTGCTGTGGTAACAGGTAATGACTGCTGGGAGAGGAGAGACAGCTCGTCAACACAACAGGTGACTGAGAACACCACAACGACAAGTCTGGGCAGAGGAGAGAGTATGAGCTGCCTCATACACACTCACACACACTAAATACCAGTCATGACACACTAACAGACGCCCTGGAACGAGGAGTGGCTGGGTTAGACCTGCAGAGACCTGGTTCCTGAGACGTTTGCTCCACTGTCAGCTGAAGAAAACTGTCATATCAGCTCTTCAAGAAGAACCACATTAAAATGTTTTAAAGGCAAAGGGAGAAAATAACATGTTAAACCTGCATTAGCCAAGAGTTTTACACATTTACACTGGTATCATCAGAGTAAATCAGCTAACAGAGTTTTATATGCGTCTGGTAGCTGAGTGGTCAGGTCCACACCACATAGGGGTAAAGACACATAGAATTCCACTCCTGGTCAGTAGAACCTCTAACCCTAACCCTCACTGCCTCTGTCAAATGAAGGTTTGCCTTTGTCGTCACCTCGTCTCACATGTTTCTACACAACAGCTCATCATAGCAGAAGTCCAAAACCACATCCAACAACAAGTCTCTACAAGGGAACAGCCTCTACAGGTGAACAGGTGAACAGTCTCTACAGGTGAACAGGTGAACAGTCTCTACAGGTGAGCAGCTGTGGAATGCCAATTGGTCCAAAACGTCTAATTTGACATTCACGTTAATTTGTCAAATTTGCCTGTCTAACGACGACAGAAAATGCCGTCTTAGCACGTAAATTATGTCTTTAGACAACAAAATTTTTTGGGTTCACAAATTTTAAACATCTACAGGCGTTTGGACCATGAACGCTTCCATGCTATTTGTTGGTATCAACATACTCACCTCTTTGTTACATAGAGGATGCATTTAGCTGTGTGTATGCATTTGTTGCGGTCATGTAGGCGCTTGCCAGTTCGTGCTACGTACATTTCTTGTGTCATATACGCAACTGTGAGTGGACAGTCCATTTGTGCGGAGGGGTGGATCAAGACTTAGTTAAAACTCCTGACTAAATCACAAAAACTTGTTAAAGAAGCTCTTAAATTGTTTTCCTTTCTGGATGTGTTCACCCTATAGATAGCTCTTTTTTGTTTAGTTTTAGTTTTATTTTTGTCTTTTTGTATTTGGCTTTGTTCTTGCTCAATGGGAGCTTAGAAGCCGAGGGGGCCACATGCAGCTCTGGTTGTTTTGTGTTTTTTGTCGGTTGGTCTGTAAAACAAGCTGTGAGCCGCAGTGCTAGCAGGTTGCGAGCTCCAGATGGTCAAATATGGGATTCGAACATTTACCAGATATCATATGCCAGATACTGTCTGGGCACGGGTGCAGCTTAGGCTACGCATCTTTGCGAACTGGTTTAAGTGACATCTGTTGAAGTTCAAGGATCAGTTAGTTTAAAATACGCCCCTCGCTCTGCTCCAACTCCGCCCTGCTCACCTGCTCTCTCTACAGACATCAGACCATATGTACGTTTTCATCCAGGTGCATTTCAAAACACAAAAACGTGGTTTTTAACAGGAAAAATTCCTAATCCATAGTCTCTTCATGAGTGAACAAATGTAAAATTAAATTTTTTAAAACTATATTCACAATGTAAAATATAATTCACACCACAGTTTTGTTGCACTAACACTCTCACCGGTAATCAGAAAAGATCTTAAACAGTTTACACTGAAATCAATTACAGAACCGAAATTATTTTTTCCTCCAGTCTGTTAAAAATATAACAGGTTACCGTTTGTGCTCTAATACTGCCATCTCGTGGGCTTTTAGACAAACACCACATTAAATGAACATGTAAATTATGATAGCGAAGTTACATTTTCTTCTCTTGAATTGATTAAGCTCTCTGTAGGGTTTCCCCTCAGAAATTGATGAAGTGGTACCATCCAAATTTAAACGCCTTTAGACGTTCAAAACGGACATGTGAACACAACATTTTTTAGTTGTCTTAAGATGTAATTGATGTGTTAAGACGGTATTTTCTGACATATTTAGACAGTCAAATTTGACGCATTAACACGGACGTAAATTAGACGTTTTGGACCTATCGGCATTCCGTAGTGAACTCCCTCTGCAGGTGAGCAGCCTCTACGATGAACAGTCTCTACAGGTGAACTGTAGCTTTCATTGGACAGAAATGGATCACATAAAGACTGACTGGTACATACAGTCACTGGTTTATTACAGAAGGTACACCAGGTGTTTGTTATTCTTCCAACCTATATTGATAATGGCTGTTCACTCTCTGAAAACACTGCATCCTCCCTGAGGTTCTTAGAGTCTATCAGGCTTCTCTCCTGTGGAACCAGCTCCAAGTATGGGTCCAGGATCAGACACCCTCTCTACATTTAAGATCAGGCTTCAAACTGTCCTTTGTGATAAAGCTTATAACTGCAATAGGCTGAGGTTGCTGGGGGAACTCCCATGATGCACTTCTTCTCTCGCTACTTCATGTCATTAACTTTGTGCTTCTCCTGTTACTATGAACGTCATTACATCTGTATCACTCATTATTACCATTATAACCAGTCTGACAGCGCTCCAATACAACACAGTGCATCCTCACACACACACACACACGCACACACACACACACAGCTATGCCATGCCAAGGAGAAGGACTGAGCCTTTTAATCCTGGGCAGCCCTGCAGGATGATGCAGAGGACAACCTGTTATGTAACACTCTGAATGCTGCTGCAGCAGAAATGTCCATTACACACTGGCACACACTGCTGCATGGACACACACTAATACACAATGCCACAAGCAGTAGCCTGGAAATGACTGCACAGTGCCATTCATAAATACAACAGCAAGCACGTGTGTGTTGGGACACACACACACACACACACACACACACACAGCAAAATTCAGCACAAGATTACATTTTCTTTTATCATAATTTATAGAATTGAAAAGTCACTGATATGTTGACACTGAGCCTCAGTGAAAAGTTCACAGACAGTGAACATATATCTAGAGAATTAAGATGGGTTATAGACTCAGTGACCACAACATCATTAAACCTGCTACATTCAGCCTGCAGACAGTTGGTCTGGTTTAACACCTACAAAACAATCAGACACAACCTGCCACATTTAACTAAGCCAAAGAGCCTGGACGTCACCACCCAGTCCAGCCATTCATCACTGCAGCCCTAACCCCAGCCTCTCCTCTTGCCTGAGACTGCTTCCTACAAAACCTGCTGGCTGTCACACTTCAGTTGAATATAAACGCAGGCTAATTTCCAGGAGACATGGTTGCACATACAGCGCAAAACCAACACCTGTACACACCACATACCTGTACCTGTGTTTAAACAAACACAGACATGCGTGGTCAGAGCACACAACAATTCCCTGAGACATCTGTTACTGAGAATATGCATAATGAGAAAACCACTGAGATAAAAAACTCCAACACTGAATCGGCTAATCACATCTTAAACGTATTTAAGAAGAAGACATTACAACCATTTCGATAAAAACATGACACATTCACTCAACTTGGTCCGAGCCTGGAAAACACAAACGCGACGTCATCTTTCCTCAAAATACGGTACTTTTCTGCAGCGGGCAGGCGGTGATGCCAAACTCCGTTCAAAAATGTGTCACTTTAATGCTGTTATGTCGGAGACGATCGTATCTGGTAGACCAACTAATTCAAGCTAGTCTGCGAATTATTAGAGACCAGTCTTTGATTCATGATGTAATCAATACAACAAATCATAAGTTACTGCGATGACATCTTTTTTTTTTCTTCTCCGCACCACAGTACTGCAACTGCGAGCAATAGGAATTCAAGTTTAAATTTACCTGGATATGTGTGGTGCTTTTGGAGCAGATGTATGCCGAATTACCCAGAGGGCTCTGTGGACTTCTACAAAGTGAAATGCTGTTTTTAAGATCCGCCTACGTTCCCCAACAGTAGAGCCAACATCACATTGTTGCATTTTAAATGGAGTTTGGCGGCAGGCTGCTTAACCCGTCATCGCAAATGCACCAGGCACTGTAAAGTCATCCATGCACAACACTGAAAGAAATATAGCGGGGTTTCACTGTGACTTACCGCCATTCATGGCCTGTGTAGATTTAACCCGAGCAGCTGCTTCACCTGGATACACCCAGACCGCCGCATGAGACCACCTGCAGCAGAGTCACCACATCATAGGTGTGTTTCAGGTCTGAGGTGCATGCTCATCAGCGCTCACTGCGGTGCTCGAGTTTGATCAGCTGAGTCACGAAGGCGCGTGCGCCCGCCCGCCCGCACGGACGCACGCACGCACACCTGAGACGTGTGGGGTTATGGAGACAAAGTAATCCTCACACGTCCCCCTCTCCTTCACGTTGAAGGACTGTGTTGGTGGGTGGAGGAATAGCATGTGACATTGTGTTGTCAGGTTTGTTAAACTGCATTGGCGACACAGTTGTCACTGAATCAGCTGATGCCCATTTCTTAGCTCTTATTTCTTAAACAGATGGTCAACTTCACAATGTCTAAAATGTTACCGCAGATGTAGTAGCTCACCTTGAACTGCCTACAGTTTTCATCTCGAACACTATCTAGTGGCCAAATGAAGTCTGGCATGTGGAGAACCAACTTCCAGTGGAGCAGTAAATGTGGCGTTAACTGTCTCACACCAACAGTGTAAAACTGAATCACCCTGTTACTGAAACTGAGGCATCATAACAATGATGTGTTATTATATACTGCGTTCTATACGGTGTTATACTGTGTTACATTATGTGTTATATACTGTTATACTGTGTTATATACTGTGTTACACTGTGTGTGTGTGTGTGTGTGTGTGTGTGTGTGTGTGTGTGTGTATAAATAAATAATATAAAACAAACAGCAGGTCAAGTCATATCTTCAGGACCAGTCTCTGACTCTCCCTGAGAAGACCAGACAAAGTCCAGCCTTAGACCTCACAGACCATTTGTGGAGAGACCTGAAGAGGACAGTTCACAGAGACTGTCCGGAGGATCTGACAGCAGCACTGAGATAAACTGACCAGATCAGGTTCAGAGTCTGTTGAGACTCTGGAACCGCTGGTGAAGGGGGTCCTACAAAGACCCAGATTCCGAGTCTGAAGAGTTTTTTTAATGAGAGATTTCAGTTTTTTTATTTTTAATAAATTGGCATACGTTTCTAAAAACATGTTTTTATTTGTCATTGTGTAGATTTATTTTTAATCGACACAATAAAAAGAGAGTTTGTCAGGGCCTCTGAAGACAGATCCACATGTTCATAAACCGGATTTAGACAGTGTAAAATAAGTCACCTTGAGTGACATGTATGTGTTGTAAATTGTGATATTCATAAACCAGGAATCTACTGAAGCACCAATAAAAAATATTTATCACTATGATGTAAGTTATAAATATAAAAATAAAATAAGAGTTTCCTATGTGCTGGAAACGGCGGAGTTGCGAGCACGCACTGTTTTTTCAAAATAAAGCTCGGTTTCACCCAGACACTGATAGAGCAGATTATAGGATGGATGTATTACGAACTGTTGAGGATAAGGTGGTGATCTGAAAATACGTTTCAGTATTATAAATAGCTTTATTTTGAAAGGTACAACCGGAGGCTGGGTGTTCTATTGCCGTTAGCCTTTAACGGGACAGCTGAGCAGGACGCAGCGGGAATCAGCGTCAGTGGAACAGCGGGAGCTCCGGGACCGTTAGAGGCCAGAATCCCTCTGCTCCGGATTTCATCAGGATACAAAATGAAACCATGGAAAACGTTACGTCTGATGTCGTGAAAGCGGGAATTATCCGCTGACGGTAGAAACCGCACAACACGTCGGGCTGCTCTTCTTCATCTCCTCCATTTTGGTTATCAGTGATGGAGCACATCCGGACGCCCAAGGTACCGACACACGGCCGCATCTCAGCGCCGATGACTCGGCTCTTTGTCTTCCTCCTCCGCCGCTTGTGGAGGCAGATGTTCGTTACGACCCAGTATCAGACCAGTATATGACATGGATCTGACCAGAACCTGACCAGAACCTGACCAGAGTCTGACCAGCATCTGACCATTGTATGACCAGAATTTGACCAGTATGTGACCAGAATCTGACCATAGTCTGACCAGTAGCCGTCCTGTGGTGGCAGGACACATGATGCTGGTGTCTCTGTCTTCACCTGCTCAGTAAACAGTTACAACAGTCACACACCACAGTGACATCACAGTGACATCACAGCCCATCTAATATCACCTGTCTCAGCCTCTGCTGCTACAGATTGCTCAGTGATGTTGAGCACTCAGCTGATGACCATCGTCTTCCTCCTGTCAGAGACACACAGACCTCATGGACTGATCCTCATCATCATCATCATCATCATCAGGACAGTGGTTGTAGTGGGGCTGAGATGAGTTAACATGGGTGGTACAATGTGCAGATATCTGTAATGATACACACATTACAACACCACATCCCACAGCTCACAGATGTGTGTGTGTGTGTGTGTGTGTGTGTGTGTGTGTACACAACCACTAGTTACCATATGAAGATACTTTACTGTTGTTACAGTTTAATGATCTGTTTTGTTTCATCCTTGTGAATGTGCAGATGTGCTGTGTCTTTTTAATGTGTGTATTTGTCCATCTCTGATGTTGGCTCATGAGTGTGTTGTGTTTCTGATGTTGGCTCATGAGTGTGTTGTGTTTCTGATGTTGGCTCATGAGTGTGTTGTGTTTCTGATGTTAGCTCATGTGATTGTCTGTGGCAGGTGGAAAATGTGCGTCTTCTGGACCGGTCGTCGGGCCAGAGGAAGGCTAGTATTGGAACTCTCTACCTTTCTGCCACGCACTCCATCTTTGTCGAGAACAACCCTGAGACACGCAAGGAGACATGGGTAAGCTGGAGGCAGGGGGTGGGACAATGGGACCCATCCATGATGATATGAAGAGTGAATTTCTCTTCATCATCATCATAATCATCATGTGGCTGCCTGACTGACTCAGAGCTTCATCTGAAGTTACCTCCCTCATGTCCCAGTGAAGTCTCACTGAGGACAGACTGCATCTCCTCCACCCATCACCAGGAAACAGGTCATCTGTACCTGAGTCTGTGGTCACACCTGTGACTGGGACCCACAGCTGAAGTTAGACTAGTTCAGACTGAGTCTCTGGATTAAATCCAGTAGGTGTTTGCTTTTACGATTTGTTCGTCCAGTACAAACAGGAAGTCATCACAGTGACACACTGACTTCAGCAGCAGCCTTTGGCCTCGTCAGTCTGTAGCTCCTCCTTCTCCTCCTCCTCCTCTGTGTTATGAAGTGATGTAAGGACAACAGGACACTGGGTGAATGTTCAGACTGAGGAGGGGGAGGTGTCACCCCTCCCTTCTGTCAGATCTCCTGCAGGAGGCAGATCAGGAGTCTGTCCCATCCCTCTGGATTGGACTAGATAATAAAGGGGGGTCAGGTTTCACCCAATAGGGACCATCTGTGTCTGCTGGATTTACAAGAACAAAGAAGACAGGGGTCAGTCAGACAGTCTTCCTCCTCCTAGCATAAAGATATGTGGTGTGTGCCTGTTTTATATGGTGCTGATTCTGTGTGTGTGTGTGTGTGTGTGTGTGTGTGTGCGCGCGCGTGTGTTACAGGTGTTGCACAGCATGGTGAGCAGTGTTGAGAGGCCTCCCAGCAGCCCTGCAGGGAGCCAGCTGGTCCTGCGTTGTAAGGACTTCAGGGTCTTCCAGATCCTGGTCCCACAGGAGAGAGACTGTGTGGATGTCCATGCCTCATTGGTCAGGTTGTCACGACCAGGTGTGTACGTGTGTTTCTGTGCTAGTGTGTCATCAACAGCTGTGTTAGCTGATTTAAAATGATTCTCTCCTCCTCTCCTCTCTCCTCCTCTCCCCTCTCTCTTCCCTTGTTGTGTGAGTGAGGGTGGTAGACGTGCGAGTGACGCTTAGTTTTTGAATAGTTTTTTGTCCCTGTTTTTCAAATTTTCCTCTTGTATTCATCACCTGTCCTCTGTGCATGATCAGGTAAGCTGTCTTAATATTTTATAGAGCATTAAATCAGTGTTTTGTGAGGTGCTTTTGGGAGGAATGGCATTCTCTGAGATGCCACCTCCATTTATCTGGCACGGAGTGAGGATAGTCCCGCCAGAAGGGAACATTACTTTGTTGTCTGTCAGGGAACAGGTAGGACATGATAAACTATCTTTTGCATCCAGGATGAACAAAGTAGTGTTTGTGTTCTTGAAAGATGATGGATATGAGGGATATCTTTGTGCAGGCTTCCCCGCTGTCATTTCCTTGCACGCTGTATCCAGTGTTCCGCTGTTTATATCGAACAGGTTGTTGGAGAGCATTCTCCGCAGCTTCAGTAAATTTACCACCGGGTTTAAAACACTTTAGAATATAAGATATCTATAACTAAAGTACGTTCAGTGTCTGAGGCAGCAGGTGTTCGTGCTCCAGGACTCGCCTACACAGACACTGCAGGTGTCCATCAGAGTAGGGGTGGGCAATATTACCTAAAATTGATATCATGGTATTTTTCACTTTTTGGACAGTACAGTATTTGACAGTGTTATATCACAGTATTACTTTTTTCCCAAGTTGTGGAAGGAATAGAATGTCCTGTCCCTTTATGTAAATAGAAATATTTTGATAATAAATTAAGTACATGGACTCTATCATTATCACTTGGGAGACACAGCATTTATTTTGCAAAATGCCAGAAGATTTTGGTATAACTTAATTGCTACAACAAAACTAAAATGACCAGTTCTGTTGTCCCAAATGAAGAACACTTTTGTGGTCACATAGTAGCTGTGAGCCAACAACAGGGAACACAAAAACACACAAATGAAAGCATCAAGGCACACAGCTACTAAGATGGACAGTGAAATATTTAAATGATTTGTTATCCAGAGCAACCTAAGTGAATGAAGAGCGGGAGGTTACAATGCATCAGCTGTTGCTGGGAATTGTTTGACCTTTTTTGAGATGATCATTATAACAAAGAACACAAGAACAGTGTAATAATGGTTCTAATAAATTCACAAAAAAAAAAACTCTGACAAAACCAGCCATTAAAGTTCTCTCACAGGAACAACAGCCCGTCAACACGGTTCTAATAGTTTCATGATATAGTTTCATGAATAGTTTCCTTTGCCAGGAACACCAGCCTGTCGACATTTTCCGGCTTCAGTGCTGCGCTGTTGCTTGTCACAATATTGCCCCATGTCCTGAATGCACGAGGAATAGCTAGTGGCTGAGATATATAAGAATTTCTTCACCAGGCGGCTGATGTGAAGTGGGAACAATGGAGGCACCACCACTCCAGTGTATCAGACCCGCTGTCAGCCGTCACCATCAGCAGGTAGCTGTCAAAGCCCTGCTGCTTTGTTGGTGTATTGCTGCACCCTTTGAAGAAATGGGCCAGGCTTTTCTTGGGTTTTTCAGCAGCAGGAGCACTGCTATCTTCCATCCTGCTTTGGCCTGGTGTGGAAGAGGCATCCGTGGCTGTCTTCTCCTCCAGTGCTTTTGTTCCTGTAGCTGCTCTGCTCCTCACTCTTTCCAACTTTTTACTTGACAGGTAGGTGGCCTTGAACTGTGGGTCTAGGAATGTTGCCATGGTGAGCGGCTTGTTGGTGGCAGGATCTTGGTATTTCTCATTTAGATAATCCAGGACCCTCTTCTTGATGTCCTTGCTCAGTCCTGTATTGTCTTCTTCTGACCTCAAAATCTTTAGTGGAGGGGTAGCTGTTGTGTTCTGCTTCTGCCCCAAATCAAGGAACAGAAAGAGTAGTTTTTTTCACCATACTTAAAAATGAATGAATGAATTCAAATTAAAAGTAGAATGAAAGAAAATTAGAATTAAAATGAATCAATTAATCATTGGTGGGGATTTTAACTGCACTGTAGACTTAACTGTGGACAGGATAGGTGAGGAGCCCCAGAGTTAAACATCTACAATCCAGACAGTGCACATGGGTGAGCGTCAGAAACAACATGGTGACTGCAGCCAGACCGACGGGACAGGATCTACATTTCCCAAAGTCTGAGTTCCAGACTAATTCACAGCAACATAAGTCTAGTTGGATTCAGTGACCACCATCTTGTCAGTATAGATTTGATCATTTTGCCAGGTTAAGTCCTACTGGCTTTTCAAAAACGAAGTGCTACAAGACAGCACTTTCTGCCAGTGCTTTGATCACATTTGGCTGCAGTGGAAAAACAAAAAGTTGAACCCTTCCAGTTGAAGGGCATGAATGCTCCAAGCTCTTTCTTTTTTTTATCTGGAGAGATCTGAGGGCATGTCTGAGAGTGGCGCACCACTGTTACCAGATGATGGACAGTATGCATGCTTTTAGTCTCATGTGGATTGTGTGTGTGTGTGTGTGTGTGTGTGTGTGTGTGTGTGTGTGTTGGTTGGGCATGTTGTGCTCTGTGGGGAGGGGGTGATGATGTGTGTTTCTCCTGATAATTGGTTGATAAAGGGACATTTAAAAACCAAAACCTCTCTCCTCTCTCCTTCTCTCCTCTCCCCTCTACTCTCCTCTGCTCTCTCTCCTCTATCATCCTCCTCCTCCTCCTCCTCTCAGAGAAGTATAGTGAGCTGTACTGTCTCTCCTTCAATCCCAACGTGAACAAGGAGGAAAGGGAGGAGTCGTGGAATTTCATCGACCTTGTGTCTGACTACAGGAGGATGGGAGTTCCTAACAACCTGTGGGTGATGACAGCAGCCAACAGTGAATACAGGGTTAGTGAGGCTGCGGTGTTTTACAGAAATAAGACTGAGCAGAGTCTACTCTGCTAACATGAGTTTAAACACTTGAACCTATGTGACCTAAACTCCTCATTAGAGACACAGTTGACAGTTCAGTCCTTTAATGTTACCAGATACTCAAGTGACTGTGGTACCTATGAGGTCATCCATCACAAACATGAGCAGACAGGACAGAACAGTACTGACCTACTGACCTCCCTGATGTTACCACCTGTTAGATAAACACATCTGTCTTCAAGCCTCTCAACTCTCAGAGGTCTCTCACCAGAGTCAGACTTGTCATCAGGACCACCAGGACAAATTCCTGTGGACCAGGGTTCATTCAGGGTGCAGGCTGGTCCCAGCGAATGAGTTCAGGTCTGACTTTCTTTCTGACTCTGCAGTCTCCACAGATGTTAACGTGGCTCTTAGCTGTTGCTTGATCACAGCACTTCTTTTCCTCTTGTTCCTCCACCATCTCTCCTCCTTGACCTTCTTGTGGAGTATATTCCCGTCACTGGTAGAAATTTCGTCTCACCTTCACCTTCAGTCTCTCTTCCACAAAAAAAAGAGTAAAGCTCTTATGTTCACGGGGCAGGAGTATTTTGAGTTTGGCAATAAGCTGCATAAATGACTCACAAGACAGTTGTGCAAATTTGAAAATGATCGTATAGTCCATAGAGTTAAATCAGATACCGGGGAACCCTTAACCTCTCATTAGGCCATAAATGAAAGATTTCAGCAGTTCTATGAGAAGTTATATACACCTCATATGAGGGCAACACCAGGTGACACATGTAAGCATTCCTGGATGACAGCAAACTCCCAACTTTAGACCAAACTGACTGTGATTACTTGGGAGCTGAGATTACACGTGAGGAAATCAGGCACAAATGCTGGAAAGGCATTCGACCAGGTTGAATGGCCCTATTTGCCATCCTTAAAAAGTTTGAAACCGGCAAAATTCATGAATGGGTCTGGGAACTGGACAGGACTGTTCATATTGTTGAAATATACTGTTACCGTCAAAATATACTGGTAATAAAATACCTCTTTATCCAGTCTCCTTTTCATATCTAGACCACAAACATCAATAACGGCAAATCTGTCCTGTCAGTTCTGTCTTTTATTGGTCGCTGGATACAGAGTCAACTGTGATAAGAGCAAGCTCATCCCGCTTTGTATTATGGATCGTGAATGAACTCCTCTTCAGGACAACAAGAGATAGGTTCACACACTTAGGGATAATTATTACCAAAAATTTGATCTGTTACTTTCCACATTAAAATGTCTAAAATCAACTAGACCTCTGTTCTATATGTCGTTGAGTTGTGTTCTTACATCATCACAAATGTTTCAAAATGTTTACACTAAGCAAAGCAGCATTTAGTAACAAACCTGATCATTTGTTGCTCAGGGCTCAGTATGCCCGTGTGGTATTTCCCCCTGAACCCTCAGCCATCAGGGCACCCCAACCTGATCATTTATAACACCATATATATTCTTATTAACCATATTCTCAAGTCCCTCATTTGCTCCTTCCAGTTCTGATGGTGCTTTTCTAGCATGAAGGGAGGTGGTCATATCTAGTGTAGCTCAGAGAAAATTATGCTCTCCACTACAGGAGCTATGTCAGATCACATTCTTACTTTGAGAGAGTGCAGGGCCATACAAATGGATGTTTACTACAAATGGGTATTTACTGGGGTGGAGATAAAACCTGACCCTGTGTTAATCCCCCCCAGGTGTGTGATACGTACCCCTCAGAGCTGTTTGTTCCAAGGTCAGCCACGCCTACCATCATCGTGGGCAGCTCAAGGTTCAGGAGTCGAGGACGATTTCCTGCTCTGTCCTACTTCCACCAGGACACACTGGTCAGTGACACGCGCACACAAAGATTATAATAATGATGATGATGATGATGACAGTGATGATGATGCTTCATTGCTCTACAGGCTGCAGTCTGTCGGTGTAGTCAGCCACTGTCAGGCTTCAGTGGACGCTGTCAGGAGGATGAGCTGATGCTTCAGGCTGTGATGAAGTCCAACCCTGGTAGTGACTACATCTATGTGGTGGACACCAGGCCCAAGGTAACACGCACACCCACAGACCAACACACGCACGCACGCACTTGCACACACACACACACACACACACACACACACACACGTACAGACCAACACAGCCAGCAACAATATGCACATATACAGCACTGTGTGTGTTTGTCCAGCTGAATGCCATGGCCAATCGAGCAGCAGGTAAAGGCTACGAGAATGAGGACCACTACACCAACATCAAGCTGCAGTTCATTGGCATCGAGAACATCCACGTGATGAGGAGCAGCCAACAGAAGATCATCGACGGTGAGGAGGGTCTGTGTGTGTGTGGTGTGTGTGTGTGTGTGTGTGTGTGTGTGTGTGTGTGTGTGTGTGTGTGTGTGTGTGTGAGAGTGTGTGCGTGAGTGTTTGTCTTCCTCTGACAGATGTTTTCCTGACTTCTACCTACAGTGGGTGAGATGCGGTCTCCGTCCATGACAGACTTCCTGTGGAGTCTGGAGAACTCTGGTTGGCTCAAACACATTAAAGCCATACTAGATGCTGGGGTTTTCATAGCCAGGGTGTGTATACACACACACGCACACACTACATTTTTACTACATTTATAATGTATTCCCTAACTATAACCTAAACCTGATTCTGACCTGAACCCTAAAACCAGGTCCAAACCCTGTCACCACACAGCTGTCAGACCCCACCAGTAGCCTAGATATATTATATTATAATATAATAAAACACACACACACACAGCACATTCAAATAGTGAAACTGTCTGATTGGTTACACCATCATCCAGGTAAAAGTCAGATTTCTAAAGCTTCAACATGTTACTGGACCTGCAGAGACACTCTGACTCTTGTCTCTCACCTGTCTTTTCACACCTGTCCTCTGACTCTCTGCCTCTCACCTGTCTCTTCACACCTGTCCTCTGACTCTGTCTCTCAGGCCGTGGCTGATGAAGGAGTCAGTGTCCTGGTCCACTGCTCAGACGGCTGGGACAGGACAGCCCAGGCCTGCTCTGTGGCCAGTCTACTGCTGGACCCCTACTACAGGACCATCAAAGGACTGATGGTAACACACAGACATACACACACACACAGTGATGACACAGCTTAACTCCTCTCATTCCCCCTCTTAACTCCTCTTCCCACTGCTCATCTTCACTCCTCCTCTCACTCCTCCTCTTCACTCTGTAGGTGCTGATAGAGAGAGACTGGGTTTCCTTTGGACACAAGTTCTCCCACAGGTGAGTAACTGTGTATTTTATTTTGAAGGACAGGTGAGCCTGTTCTTCACAGTTACTACAACTTCCTGATGTCAGACAGTGACACTTCCTGTCAGAGTGACATCACAAGACTGATGAGACATGAGTCAGTGAAAGCAGCAGAAAGAAAAGAGTGAGGAAGAGAAAGACTCATTTTACCGGGTCAGAAGTAAAACCTCTTCAAATGTGTTTCCTAATTGACTGTTGGTCTTATTGAAAGCAGCAGCATCACCAACATTGCCACATCTCCATCTGAAGGAAGATGCACATGCATCAGCCAACAGGAACGCTGTGTCTCTCTGAAAACACCTGTGATTGGCCAAAGTCAGGAGCAGCTCTACCAAGAGCAAACTGAGAAGGATGAAAGAGTCAGACTCTGTATCACCTGGTAAAGCATGAGCCAACAAGAGCTGTGACTCCAGTCACTGATAAAGTCTGGCTAATCAAACATGTGAGGGTGAAAGCACCTGTAGAAATTTACCTGCAGAAAATGACCTGTAGAAATTTACCTGTAGAAAACCACCTGTAGAAAATCAACTGTGGTCTTCTGCAGCAGATACAAATATGCTGGAACAAGAACTGGAAACAGGACTCTTCTCGAGCTGGGACCAGGTAAGAAGGACTTGGATCAGGGAGGAGGTCCCGAGCGATAGTTCATCTTTCAGTTCAACAGTGACTTGAAGCAAAAAGCCAAGACAACACTGGAGAGTCTTCAGGACCAGTCTCTGACTGTCCCTGAGGGGACCAGACACAGTCTAGACTGAGACCCCATAGACCATCTCTGGAGAGACCTGAAGAGGACAGTTCACAGAGACTTCCTGTCCAGATGATCTGACAGGAGGACACAGATAAACTGACCAGATTTTGTTAATGAGAGGTTTCAGTTTTTGTTTTGAAATTGATTTGCAAACATTTGTAAAAGCATGTTTTGGGTTAATGAGAGCAGATTGAGTATAAATGTGAAAAACTGAATTACTCTTGACATCATATCCTGCTCCTCTGTGGACATGTCGAAGTGTAAAGAGTTCTGTCTGTCGGTGCAACATACATTATTAATACAGCCACTTCACTTTCATTATATATATATATATATATATATATATATATATATATATATATATATATATATATATATATATATATATATATATATCCAGAGGTTTGAGACCACTGTCCCATGGTTTATGTAAATATATATATATATATATTTACATAAACCATGGGACAGTGGTCTCAAACCTCTGGACCCCACTGTTTAATTAAATTCTGAACCATTCATGAATTTCATTTACACAACATAGTGGATGTTCTGTGAGTGTGTGTTGGGATGGACAGTAAAGACAAAGCTCTGTCCCTGCAGGTATGCCCACCTGGATGGAGATCCTAAGGAGGTGTCCCCTGTTATTGATCAGTTCCTGGAGTGTGTGTGGCAGTTGTCAGAACAGTTCCCATGTGCCTTTGAGTTCAGTGAGCGCTTCCTCATTGCCATACACACACACATCTACTCCTGTCAGTATGGGACCTTCCTGGGCAACTGTCAGAAGGAGCGCAGGGACATGAGGTAAGAAACTCCTTAATGCAGCTATAATCAATATTTTATAATAACAATCTAAAAAACCCTGTGACAGTGTGAGAGGAGGGATGAACCTACAGAGAGTTATCAGCTGAATATGCAGCTAATAGTTACCATTCTGTCTGTTCAACACGACAGCTAATGGTTAGCATACTGTGATTCAACACAACAGCTAGCAGTTAGCAATCTGTGCTTCAACATGACAGCTAACAGTTAGCATACTGCACCGTAAGAACCTGGATGGTAAAATGATCGACACTTCTTGCCCTCAATGGTCACTATCTTGGCTAGATAGCAGAAGGGGAGGGGCCACCAACATATTTTCAAACTTGTAAAAACAGCAACCAAAGGAGGAGGACATGTTGTCTGCGGCAATGGCAGCTTAACTTCCATGTCATGTGACACACAGGGCACACAGGAGGGTATAACGTTAATTTTGAAGTCAAGTGAGCAAAGCAGCCGATAGGTGGCCGACAATGCTGTTGTCATTTCCAGACAACACAACCCTGTTGAAATTCACACACTATGACTGTAAGTGTACAGAATACACAGAGTACTACATATGAGTGTATGGATTACACGGAGTACTATGTGTGTATACTGAGTACAGACCAATCAGTGTCAATATTAAGTTATAATGAGTGAACATGTGTCTCAGATGTTCATGTATGAACTGAGATACAGTTCATACATGAACTGTGGTTAGAACCAGGTTGTCTGGTCTCTGGAAATCATCCTCCAGTGTTCCCAGTAAGGATCCTCCCAGTAAACAGGACTGAGTGACCTGATTTATGACTCCGGACAGTGACGTCTATGTGACGTCCATTTATTTGTCCTGTCCTCAATCAGTCTGTGGCTCATGGGTCTGGATGTCTGTCAGTTGCTTTGTAAGTAGTGAAGTCCATAGGACAAAGAGAAGCAAACAGGGGTCAGAGCCTCACTGTGACTTAGGCACAGAAACCTCCTGAAGATCCAGACTCAGATTCAGATCTGGATCCAGTGTCTGTTACCTGATAAACAGACCAGACCGGACTAGAAGAAACCTATACTATACTCTGTACTCCTTTTCCTTCTGACTGTATTGTGTGTGTGTGTGCGTGTGTGTGTGTGCCTATGTCTGTGTCTGTGTGTATGTGTGTGCAGGCTTCGTGAGCGGGCCCATTCTCTGTGGCCTCACTTGTGGAAGGACAGAGCCAACTACACCAACCCACTGTACAAGGCTGAGCTGAGTCAGAGTCAGGGCATCCTGAGACCCAACACCACCCCCTACTGCTTCAAGTGAGTCACTGCAGCAAACACGGCACAGACACTGACGCCAACATATTTATTTATTACTTTAATAGAACAATATACAGCATTAAGTTCTATTCTATAGATGTTCATTTCTCTGTCTACTTGCTCCAGGATGTGGAAAGGTCTCTACAACCATGTGGAGAACTCGAAGCCTCCTCGCCAGTCGCCTGCTGACTTCCTGTCTGCCGTGAGGGAGGAGTCCCAGCAGCTGGAGGAGGAGCTGACCAATCACCAGGAGGTACCACCAGGAGGAACCGCCCACCACCACCATCTGGGCTCCAGACAAGGCATACAACACACAGAGACACTTCTCTGACACTACGAACACCCCAGAACCACATCAGTCCAGTTCAGCAGTCTCTCAGAGGTCCTGTTTCCATGATGGATGTTCACACAGCTACCTGACCAGAGTCCAGCTAAGACTTAGTCCACTTCTTGGCCAAGGCAGACTCTAATGTCTCTGGTCCAGAGTCAGCAGAGATCCAGCAGGACTCTGACTCAGACTTTTCACCCCACAGGATTGTGGGTATTGCAGTAAAATAGACCAACACCACTGGTGTGTTTAGTTAATGAGTACACAGCTCTCTGAGGCCTGGTAGGGGGCGTGTCTGCTGAAGAGGGGAGAGAGAGAGACAGAGATAGAGACACATGTGAACACATGAGTTCCTTGGTGAAGGCGATGATGTCAGTGATGCGTGGTGATGTCATGAGCCTGTGAGTAGCGTGATGGTGTGACCACTTCCTGAACCCTCTGTCTCCTTCTTTCTGCAGAGAATATCAGCACTGACAGGGCAGCCAATCACGTGGGAGAAGATTGAGGTTCCGAGGAGGAGGAGGAGGACCACCCACCTGCCACAGAGACACTGTGGACCGGACCCACCCACCACTTACACAGACCCAATCACCAGCCCTGCACAGGACATCGGTCACGCAGTCTCCTCTGAACCGACCAATCAGAAGGCTCAGAACAAGGACCCCCCTCTCACCCTGCAGGTAGAGCCACATACACAGCTCAAGAACCACGACCCCGATGACCTCTCCACCTGCAGTGACCTGGAGTCGGGCGTGGCTGACCTCAGCAGCCGCTCGTCCAGCGGTGGGGACTACGGCAAGGACCCGGACTTGGAATGAGGATGCTTGGGCTACTGCCTGATGGGAAAACAGGGTGAAGGTGACGGAGGACATGATCGCTCCTAAAACTATTTATTCAAACATCTGGAGAAGAAAAGGAGGGAGGAAGAGTCAAAGATGGTGACGACTGACTTCATCCTTTGTTTCCTGTCTCAGTCCCTCCTCCTCTAAAGGGAACAAATGTCCGTTTGTGTTTGTTATGACGTTTCCTGTTTACGAGGCACTGCTTTTCTAAGTGACATTGTTTTTGTTGTTGTTGTTGTTTTTATTTTGTTTCAGGGATTAAGTTTTACTGTGACACAAGATAATACTTAACTACTGTCTCTATCCCAGCTTCACTTTCCCTCCTCAACCACATCATCATAATTCAACATGATGTCTTCCACTTCTTCACTGTAAAACTGCATCTGTTATAACACTGGTGACAACAGAAAACCTCCAGCCAGTTACATCCTGTCTCAGCATCATGAGCCTGGACCAGTCTGGACCAGTCAGATGTGAAGGGCCCCGAGTTCAGCTCTACAGTAGTAATATAATAAGAGTTACATAGATATAATTAGTGTGTTATATATGTGGACAGTAGATGATGTCTGCAGGCATCAGGACTGTGCAGATGTGTGTCGTCTTGGTCCTGGATCAGGCGCCAGGACTTAGCAGATGTGTGTCGTCTTGGTTCTGGATCAGCTGCTACAAACATGAGGTCTGAACACTGGAAACAGGACCTGGACTCAGATGAAGCCTTGTCCTTGTCCCAAAACCACATCAGTCCATAAAATCTGCCACTGAGGGTCAAGCAGCAGGTTTTCAGTGGTGGATCCAGACATGTTGATTCAGTCCAGCTCAGAGACAGAAGGACATGAAACGTGGTTCGAGTCACAGATTCACAGTCTGATCTAACACTGGTCTAAAGTTTGAAGCTTCAGTGTAAATACTCATGTTTCTGTAGCAGTGTGTAACATGATGTGATGATATTTATCCTCTGCAGCTCATCACATGATGTTCCAGGTGTTGTCATGGAGACCATGTCTGACTGGAGGTCAGGATGTGTAACTACTGTACAGTGATCTGTGTGTTTCAAGGAGCTCAACTGTTACTGTAATATTGGTGGACGGTGGTGAAGACTCACCTGCTGATCAGTGAGGCTCAACTGTGGGACTGGAGAAGCACAAGTGTTGTTGGGTGGTCCAGTTGGTGAACAAAGACTCATCTCGAGCTTCACACAGAGAGGGAGACTGATCCCAGAGTGAATCACCAGCTGGTTCATTAGCTGCTCTGTCAGCTGGTTTTCACTGACTATGACTGGAGTGACCATGTAAAACCAGTTCAATCCGTGTCCACGTTGTATAACATCACTGACAGTCTCTGGATCTCCTCTCCCTCTGGTACATGTCCCTGTAGCCTGTGGTGTGTATGTGTGCGTGTGCGTGTGTGTGTGTTGTGTATTCAGTGATGTAACAGATCTATCAATAAATGAGCTTTTAAAGGGAAAAGAAGTCCAGAATTTCCTTCAACATCACATCCACAGATAGAAACCTCCACAGATCTTTAGACTTCTGCTGATCCTGATCCATCAACATGAGGAGACCCAAACACTGATGAAGATCTGCTCCGTGAACAGAGACCAGAGTCCAAGCTCCTGTTAGTCTCTGATCCTCCAGACACACTCTGCCGGGTCTAAATTAATTCCTCACAGCTAGGGGAATCAGCAACTCAGAGGTGATGATGTCACTCAGAATCCACTTCAGTCCATCACCAGTTCAGTCAGACCAGAACCAGACACTGTGTGTGTGTGCGTGTGTGTGTGTATGTGTGTCCATGTCCATCCTCAGATCCAGTATCAGTCCGGTTCTGATTCTTAATGAATCAGCTGAGAAATGTTCCAGTTAAAGACATCAGCATCTTTACACCAGTTTATACTGAGATGGTCATGTGACCTGGACTGAGAACAGAGACACTGCTGCAGCTCATCACACTTTGGTTCTGTTGTTTTATCTTCTGATGTTGTGACTCACATCACTGATGTGTTGTTTTTTGTGTCTTTCCTCTCTTGACATCTTGACATTGTCTGTGTTTCTTAAGGTTTTAACTGGAGCCACAAACCATCAGGAAACAAGGGTTTCAATAAACCGTTCTGTTTATTTAATGGGAATGTGGATTTCCAGGATGTTTGCCATGGTTCCAAACTACAAAGGAGAAACAATATTTTTATATTGCAATATTTGTCTAACAAATCCAAAATCTGTCCTGAATATACCGTAATCCCAACTAAGATAGATAATGAAAGACTACTTACATTGAAATAAAGCAAAAGACACATGGCAAAAACCCAGCAGGAGTCAACAAGGTGCAGGAGGTTTGGAGGCAAAGAGGAGGAAGTCCTGACCTCTGTTTGTGATGTGGGAGGAGGCACATTCACAGGGAAAGGAACCACCACATGATGCCTCCGTGTGGAAAGGAGGTAATATGAATTCACAGTTTCTCACAGTTAATAATAACCTGTACTATGAAGCTGGTTACCACCTGATTCAGTTAACTCTGGTTTATCTGTCCAAGGTACGAGCTCATTCATGTTACAGAGAAAGAGTTTTTAATTATAAACATCATCAACAGAACCATGAATTAAGTATTAATATGATCTAAGAAGAAACTGTGAGACCTGCAGGTAAATTCAGTTATAGTGACATTATCAAGTGAAATTCAACAAGGTGAGTCTGAACGATATGATCACATGACCAGAATGAAAAAAAAAAACTGTAGAAATAATTTCCAGTTGTTTAAATCAGGCTGAGGATAAGAGCATGAATTATTTTTTTTAATTAAGTTTCGTACTGAAGTGGTTGATGTGTGATGAGGTCAGTGTGACTGAAATGTTCATTTCTAATGATGAAAGTGTGTGGATCATTCTTCTAATCAAAGACATCAGAGATTTAGTTTTTATTTCCAGTTCTGCTCACAGAGTCTCCTCATGTTATTCTGAGCTGCAGTGATGAAGAAGAGAGTAAAAGCTTCATAACTGTATATAATAGTCATGATGTTGTTATTTAGTGTGATGAACTCTCCTCCATTTGTTAGAAGCTCTGTTTTAAAACCGAGTGGACACATGAAAACAGCAAAACATCCACTGATCTATACAAATGTCTACTAATCTTTATTATTCGCTCAAACATCTCCCATAGTTCACTTTGGCTGAGGTCAGGTGACTGAAGGTATACAATTCACTCTTCAGACCATCACTGACCCTGTGAGCACTTTCTCTTTAACTGGTCACCGTCTGCTCTGACTCACGTTTCACCGACAACTCAGAACCTCAGTGGAAAAAGTGATGATTTTAATTCATTTTAATTCTTCACCCTAAACCCAACCAGAAATAGTCAGCAACTCCTTCTCTTGCTCTTCCTCATCATCACAGACATGATGACGGTCCTGACAGATACATGAGGTCCTGATGGAAGAGTCTGTGTCAGGAGAAGAACAGCTGCTCACACAGTTGTCGAGTATCCTCTGGACACGAGACTGCGTGGCCGATGGTCCGAGGGTCGCAGTAGATCTCATAGTCGTTTCCTCCCTGCCACACACACACACACACACACACACACACACACGTTTATCTGAACATGAACTTTACATGAGTGTGAGTGTGTGAGTGTGTGAGTGTGTGTGTGTGTGTGTGTGTGTGTGCATGTTCTCTCCAGACGACCTCTAAACATCTGGACAGAGGTTGTCCTCTGACCTCATCAGTGGCAGATAATTATCATTATCACTGTCTGCTGCAGACTCAGGCTGTGTTTGGAACTGCCTACTAACGTACTATTCATACTAAGTGAGATGTCAAAACTGAAAATTGTAAGTCCATATGGTTATATTCTTGCATGAAAAAATGTTCAAACTTTTGAAAAATGACCCATTAACAGTGCTATTAGCGGCTATTGTAACAGCTTTCAGCTTTCTCTAAAATCCCCACCAGTTGTCGCTGTCGCTGCTGGTTCGTGTGAAATGCATTCTGGGATACAGCCTGTACACTATAGTGTGAACACAGCTTGGTAATGGCATACTTATTTGTTAATTTAGTAGATAGTATACAGTATATACTCAGTGAGTATGTAGTAGGCAGTACATTAGTAGGCGGTTCCGAACACAGCCTCAGTCTACTGCTGCTGTACATACAGTTAGGCCCAGAAATATTTGGACAGTGACACAAGTTTTGTTATTTTAGCTGTTTACGAAAACATATTCAGGATACAATTATATAATCAATATGGGCTTAAAGTGCAGACTCTCAGCTGTAATTTGAGAGTATTCACATCCAAATTGGAGCAAGGATTTAGGAATTACAGCTCTTTAATACGTAGCCACCTCTTTTTCAAGGGACCAAAAGTAATTGGACAATTGACTCAGAAGGCTGCAAAAAAAAAGATAACAAGGCTGCATGGGCTCTTCCCTCGTTAACCTGTCATCAATTAAGCAGTTAAAAGGTCTGGAGTTGATTCCAGGTGAGGCGTTTGCATTTGGAAGCTGTTGCTGTGAACACACAACATGCAGTCAAAGGAGCTCTCAATGGAGGTGAAACAGACCATCCTGAGGCTGAAAAAAAAGAAGAAATCCATCAGAGAGATAGCAGAAATGTTAGGAGTGGCCAAATCAACAGTTTGGTACATTCTGAGAAAAAAAAAAAGAGTGCACTGGTGAGCTTGGGAACTCAAAAAGGCCTGGATGTCCACGGAAGACAACAGTGGTGGATGATCACAGAATCCTTTCCATGGTGAAGAAAAACCCCTTCACAACATCGACTCAAGTGAAGAAAACTCTCCAGGAAGTAGGTGTACGAGTATCTAAGTCTACCATAAAGAGAAGACTTCATGAGAGTAAATACAAAGGATTCACCACAAGGTGCAAACCATTAATCAGCCTCAAAAATAGAAAGGCCAGAATTGACTTTGCCAAAAAACACCTGAAGAAACCAGCCCAGTTCTGGAACAGCATTCTTTGGACAGATGAGACTAAGATCAACCTGTACCAGAATGATGGGAAGAAGAAAGTTTGGAGAAGAATTGGAACAGCTCATGATCCAAAGCACACCACATCTTCTGTAAAACATGGTGGAGGCAGTGTGATGGCATGGGCATGCATGGCTTCCAATGGCACTGGGTCACTTGTGTTTATTGATGATGTGACAAAAGACAGAAGCAGCCGGATGAAATCTGAAGTGTATAGGGATATACTTTCTGCTCAGATTCAGCCAAATGTAGCAAAGTTGATTGGACGGCGCTTCACAGTACAGATGGACAATGATCCAAAACATACTGCAAAAGCAACCCAGGGTCTTTTAAAGCAAAGAAGTGGAATATTCTGCAATGGCTGAGTCAATCACCAGATCTCAACCCAATCGAGCATGCATTTCACTTGCTCAAGACAAAACTTAAGGCAGAAAGACCCACAAACAAGCAACAACTGAAGACAGCTGCAGTGAAGGCCTGGCAAAGCATCACAAAGGAGGAAACCCAGCGTTTGGTGATGTCCATGGGTTCCAGACTTCAGGCAGTCATTGCCTGCAAAGGATTCTCAACAAAATATTGAAAAGTAACATTTTACTTAGGGTTATGTTTATTTGTCCAATTACTTTTGAGCCCCTTAAATGAGGAGTGTTTGTATAAAAAAAAAAAGCTACAGTTCCTACATGTTTAATCATATATTTTTGTTCAACCTCTTGAATTAAACCTTAAAGTCTGCACTTCAATTCCGTTGTAGTTGTTTCATTTCAAATCCAATGTGGTGGCCACACTGTCCAAATATTTCTGGGCCTAACTGTAAATCACTGGCTCAGTGTTCCCAGTGTTCCCAGTGTTCCCAGTATGCCATGTTGATGGGTTGTCTGATATATCTGATATGGTATTCTGCCATGTATAGGTGAAGCCTCCTGGTCCATGTGTGCTTTTACTCACAGCTGTGGTCTTGTCTCCAAAGAAGTGGATGGTGGAGAAGTTGTCCTTCTCAACAATCCCCAGACAGTACCTCTTGTCCCAGCCGTCAGGAAACACATCGAAACTGATCTGGCCTCCTGCAGAGGAGTCACATATTGACATCACACTGTCACATGAGGTCACCTGAGGTCACAGTCACTACACACACGTAGATGTAATGAGTGCAGTAGAGCTGGTGTGAGGAGAGATGGTGACTCACCAATGGAGAAGGACAGACCTCGTCCTCTGAACTTGTCCTGCAGCACAGACACAAACTTCTCTCTGATCTTCTCTCTCTGCAACACAAACACACACATCACAACACACTGTCACTGTTGATAGACTCACTCCAATCAGCCAATCACATGTTAGCAGCAGATCCAGGTGAGGAAACCCCCCCCCCCCCCCCAGTTCAGTATTGATTAGTTCAATATTGATCAGTTCAGCTGTAAGTGATCAGACGTGTGTGGGTCACCTGATCCAGCTCATAGAACTCCCTCCTCTCCTCCTGCGTACAGCTTCGTCCGATAGGAGACACGTTCAACATGCCATTACGGAATTCAATAAACGTCCCCCTGTAAGACAGTCACACCAGTCTGCATGAGGCCAGACCAGATCTTCACTGCAGACCTCCTCCATCACATCAGTTACACCACTGTTAACCCTTTAATGTAACATCAGTGCTGTGATGATGTGTGATACCTCTTCTTAGGCAGTTTGATCTGGGACATGTAGTTCAGACAGAAGTTGATGAAGTCCTGCAGCAGCTCTTCTCCCATGTGGGCCTGGATGGACTGACAAAGACAATGTCCCTGTCACCATCTTCAGAGTCAAATAAACAAGCAGTAATGACTAGGGTTCAGGCTGACTGGTCTCCTCCAGGGTCTGAACCATCAGATTGGGCTTTGGACAAAAGGTTTGGACTTATTCTGTCCGTCTTACCTGGACAGAGAGTAACTGTCCATTCTTATAGGCCACAAGTCCATTCTCAGCAAATACGTAGTCCACTTTCTGGATCACTGCACAGAGACAAACACAACATCACAGGTGAGAAATGAACCTGTCACTGGTCTGCAGCAGAGGTCCAGGTGTGTGTGTCTCACCATCATCTCCTAGCTGCTCCTTAATCTTACAGAGGTCTGACCCTCCTACCACTCCAACTCGAACCCGGGTCCTCAAGTTCTCCAGGAACTCTGCCATGTCTGGAGTCACACGCTGGAACAAAAAGCACAGCAACAAGACTTTACCAAAAAAATAGTATATCTTAAATAATAAAAATGAAACCCAGGTAGAGCAGTGAGCTGTAGACAGGTTGAGTTTGTATGACTGAGGTTTTACTGTGGTTCAGCTGCTGTTGTGTTTTCAGGGAGGAAATACATGTGTCACGTTTCTACTCAGTTGTGTTTTGTCTTTTCCACTTTTCCACTAAACCCTCTAAATACAGTGTCCCTGTCACAGTCACAGTCCAAACACTGATCAGGACACTGATCAGGTCCCAGAGGGATGAGAGCACCCGAGGCCACCGAGGAACAGATCTCATCATTCATTCAGTAACAAACTACTGCAGCATTTTAATATGAGACACACTCAGAGGTTCATTAATAAAATCAGGCTCTCGGATCTTCACTGGTGGAGCTTGAATATGTTGCACAATGAGTTGTCACTACTACAGGTCTGACGAAGAAGAAAACTGTACGAGCTGGTTTTACTGCCCCACTGAAACACAATCCGAAGCGTCGTTCCAGAATGCGGAAGTAACAGCATCTGTATTAGTTTCATAGGTTTTACATCTGTCTTGTCCAATTAAAAAAAAAAAAAAAAATCACACAACTGTCAAATAAAGACACAAACGCACAACTGTCAGACGACTTTAGTCCTTCAAGATTTTCGCTCCGTTAGAAACGTCAGCTTAATGAACCGTCGTCATCGTTTCCTGGTCTACGATTGGTGAGCAACGTTAGTGACACGCACCTACACCTGACAGTTCACAATAATTACTCACTATTACACCGTTTGTTACATGTAGCTTGCTAAACACATCAGATGGAGATAAAGTGGAGCTATGTTCCAGGGTACACGGAGCGAATTATCGCTCGGACCAACAACAACAACAACAATAACGTGGAGCCGGACGTAATATCCTGCTCCACGTTGTTGCTCTGTAGCCTACGGAGTCAGGTGTAATGTATGATTATCCCTCTCTCTTAGCCTCCAATACAACACATCTACACACACACACACACACACACACACACACACACACACACACACACACACACACACACACACACACACACACAGAGAGTTTACCTGTCTTGCGGCAGTCAGCGTCCCGTCAACATCGAAGAGGCAGAGTGTGCTGGAGTCCATGACGGCGTTACTCTTCTTGTGTCCGGCTGAGCTGTGGTCTCCTGCGGACTCGGTCCCTGTCTGTGGCCGCAGTACTCGTCCTGTCCACGGTGAGACCCAGCTGCGGAGCTGCAGAGGACTACAACTGCTGCCACAGCGAGCAGCCCCTTCTTCTTCTGCTGATGTTGTTCCGTGGCGGTTGACAAACAGCTTTTAGGTGGATTGTCGCCACCTTCTGACATGGAGTGTCACGATTCCCATCACAATTACGGATTATACTATAATTAATTTAGTTCAACTTCGAGTCTTTACAGTTGGTACTGAGGACGTTGTAGAAGTTGTTTAAGAGAACAGCTTCAGTGAATGTGTGTGTCTAAACGCTGTTAGAGAGAAACAGATGGAAACTGTCATCTGTCAGTTTGAGCTCCAGTCAGGTCAACTCACACTGAAACCTCCTCATGATATTTTCAGAGGAGAGACAGACGTTTTAAGGCTTTCTACACATGACTGAGGGACTCAATTCAATTCAATTCAATTTTATTTGTATAGCGCCAAATCATAATATACATTATCTCAAGGCACTTTACAGGGTAAGGTCAAGACCTTACTTTGTTACAGAGAAAAATCCAACAGTTCCCACAAAGAGCAAGCGCTTGGCGACAGGGGGGAGGAAAAACTCCCTTTTAACAGGAAGAAACCTCCAACAGAACCAGGCTCAGGGTGGGCGGCCGTCTGCCTCGACCGGTTGGGTTTAGGAGAAGATAGAAGGAGGGGGAGGAGAGGGGAGAGAAGAGAGAGAGAGAGAGAGAGACCAGGAACAGCTGTGTAATTGAATATCAGATCACTCTCATCTAAATCTCTACTAGTCAATGATCTGATAACTGATCATCATGTAGATCTGCTCTGTCTGACTGAAACCTGGCTGCAGCAGGATGAATATGTTAGTCTGAGTGAATCAACACCCCCCACTCATGTTAACGTTCATATCCCTCGAAACACAGGCCGAGGAGGAGGGGTGGCAGCCATTTATCACTCCAATTTATTAATAAATCTGAAGCCTAAAGTTAATCATAATTCATTTGAAAGCCTTATTCTTAGTCTGTCACACCCAAACTGGAAAACACAAAAACCAGTCCTACTAGTTACTGTATATCGTCCACCTGCCCCTTACTCTGAGAAGAGACTAGAGGTAGGCTACTGGACCAGAATCCATCACATCTATGTGTAAAGAAACCTGTGTCATAGTCTACTGGTTTTACTGGTTTTAAGTTCTGTGGTTTTAACACAGTAAATGATAATCTCCAACTGACCGTACCCTTCATTACTGTCTATGTGAAAACACGTTCTAATTATAAAAGACAATATTGTGTAACACTGTGCACACCGTGACTGTGGATATCTAGTCATGTCTAATGAACAGTATCAGTAATGTTTAATTAGTTTGTTCTTTGGTGTGTGTTTAATAACATTTATGAACAGATACTATGAGTGAATGAGTCAACATGCTTCTGTGTATGTGTGAGTGTCTGTGCGAGTGAGAGAGAGAAAGCGTACGAGGGGATGAACCAGCACAGCTCAGAAATAGTGAAACATCACGGTTCATTATGAAACTGTGACAGGACTAATTACTGTGGCAGAGGAGGTCAGTAGAGTAGGTGGTCTTTCAGTGTGACCAGGACACATTTGCGTTCACACTGCTAAAAGAATGGGGCCACATGTGGCCCAGACCACCTCTGAATGTGGTCTGAGAGATTGGATCTAACATGCGTCCTGAATAGATCCTGGGTGCATTCACACCTGTACTTAGAGCTGTCCACTTGTGATCGGATCACTCAGAACAGATGCTAATACCAGGTCTGAACAGGGCCATATACAGGTGTATTAAAGCTTTGTCACCTCTGGGCAAATTACACAGGAAACAAATGTGTTTCCATGGAGAGAATAACATGTACATTGAAAAACAAAGTGGAGGCTTGCGAGAAACCATTGAATGACTTTATAGGGAATGAAGATATAGGAGGGTTTCTCCAGGAGAACTCAGTTTGAGATACTTATCAAAATAATGGTAAACCCTAGAAAGCAGGCTGGGCTGGGGCATAAAAATGTATTGTGAAGGCTGTTTATGTTGTTTATGTTTATCTTTACTGCCATTGAATTGTATGACAGATTTTGTCAAATGTCTTATGTTGATTTTGGTTTTAAATACAAGGAAGAGAGAGAGCAAGTTTGTGTGGGTTCCCTCCAGGTACTCCAGCTTTCTCCCACAGTCCAAAGACATGAACATTTGTTTAACTTACCCTAAATAGCCCATAGGTGTGAATGTGACCCTGTGATAGACTAGTATACTGTCCAGGTGTACCCTGCCCATGCCCAATGTCAGCTGGGATTGGCTCCAGCCTCCTGCAGCCCTGTACAGATAGATGGGATAGATAATGAATGGATGGATGTAACTGTCGAAGTGTGGGAGACAGGACGAGATATTGAAGATGAAGGTTTGTCTGACACAGGAAAGGTGGGCCACCGTTCACTTTGCAGGGTCCACATGGAAGACTCACCAGAGGGAAACCTCATCACACAGGTCTGCAGAGCAACACCTGGATCAGTCCTTCGGGAACACGTGCTGTGGGCAGATGAAGTTCACCTTGAGCTCTCGGCCTCAGTTTGTTTTTAATTGAGAATATTTTGGTACCTGTTCACCATGTTGGTGCAGTGTGACAGTCAGATACAGGAAACACTGATTCACACAGACGAGCGCATCATCCCTCCAAACATCAGCAGGTCCTAGAGACAACAGGAACACGATCCTCAACACCCTCCTCCTCAAACACAGCCCCCTTGACCAGATAATCACTGACAGGAAACTCCCTGGCCGCTTTATTAGGTACACCAATACAGTCTGATGCAGTCTAATACATCTGCTGAATGATGTAGAGTCATATTAAAACTTATTTCAGGTATTAATGACTGATGGTGTTGTCCTGCTCTACATTATATTCAGATGTGTTTCTAATATTTTGAAACCCTCTAGTTTGTATATGTGAAATTAGAAACACATCAACAAGTCTCCAGGACAACACCACTGATACCTAGAACCTCAGTAATAAACAGATCCTGTGGCTGAATCGGCACCCCACTGACAGCCAATCAGAATGTAGCAGTATAATCTGTGTGTCGTGCGAAGACTGTGTCCTGCTGTGGAAAGGTGAAGGTGAGGACAGTCTGTTGTTATTGTGTTCAGCCCGTTAGACTTAGCAGATCTACAACAAGTCATGTGAGTCAAAAGGGAACATTTAGGTGAAGTTTCTCTTTGACATGTATTCCCCCCCCCCCCCCCCTTCACAGAGATAGCCCATCTACTTAATGCATGGTTGACCTGGAGACAATTCGTCTGAGGCCTGATCACCCTCCATCCTCTCTGACTGCGTGTCCTGATTATGGAAACTGGGCGGTGCATTCCTCATTTATGTTGATGTAATAGCATGAATGTGTGCATGTCTCTCTCAGTGCAGGTACACACTTGATGTGTAGAGGGTTTTGAAGCTGGTCCTGTCAGTGTTAGAAAAGGCCCCGCAGAAGTCAATCAACACAATCTTTCTTTCTGTCTGTTCCAAAACTCCTCTGTGAGGTATCTGTGGACCAGCTGAGTTCTGGACAGATCAGTGCACTGGGTTCATCTATTTATTTATGTATATTTTTATTTTCAGTGACTTTTATTGAAGATGAAGTTGTCCTGCATTTGAAAAGTTATTCCTAAAATTTTAGAAGTCATTTTACTGACTTTTATATTCTCTGGCTGCATGATGGAGGACCACAGTTATTCATACACTGAAGATGTGTTCTGCCATGATATCAACACATTTTATTCCAGAAGTAGATCAGGTCTACATTCTGCATCCGTCCTCACAGGTGAGATTTGGTTCTTTACAATACTCTCTTAGGCCCTGCCTTAGGCCCTGTTCAGACCAGGTGAGTCTGAAGCCCTGGTTTAGAGGCATTGCATGAGACTGAACTTATTTCACTGCAGATGCAGTCCCCTCAGCTGCACATTGCATCACCACAGCACTAAGCTGAAGTGAAAACAATTTCTTCGTTTAATCATCTCAAAAGTGTGAAACGAACCAAACACAAGAAAACCTATAACTCCGGAAGTTACTGATGATTTGCAGCAAAGGCAGAGACTGAGTAGAACAATAGCTCTGGCCATCTGTTACTTGTTTTTACCTGACTTACACACTTCCTACTCCTGCTTGCATTGTTTTTACATTATGGCTTTATAGCCTAATTTACATTGTGCAGCTCACGGATGAGGGGCTGTCATGAGATTTTATCTACATGAATAATTTCATGTTCCTGCCTGTGAAGAAAAGGAGAGATTATAAACCACACCAACTTTATTGTTAACTTAAACTAATGAGATAACAAAAACTAGATTTGAAAAACATTTTCATTTACTGAAATAAAAATAAAAACTAATGAAAATCCAAAACTATCATAACCTTGACCCACACATCACCGACTGTGTAGGTTTTGTTATTGTCAAGACTCCGTGTAGAACAAAGTGCTCATATTATATTATACCATATTATGGTTAAGAAAATCTGTCAATTTGATAATAAAAGAGCCATTTATACATCGCAGTCTGATATTCTATGGACTCATTTATGCTATATAGTGTATATGTACATTCAGTCAATGTGACAAAGTAGTTTACAATATTATTTTAACATCTCGTTCATTCGATGAGGGAACACAAACGCCACACTGACGTTATATTTTGAAGGGGGAGATAAATCCGGAAGTCTTATTTTCCTTTTTTTGTCCAGTTTAGCTCTAGCAGTCACCTGTACCGTTATAAAATAACGTGAGCCGTCTTGTTTTTAGGCTAACGGGGACAGCTAGTAGAAAGAGACAGAAGCGGTCCTTTAATTATTTATACTGCTGTTCATCTCACAGAGGTAACAAACGGTTAAAACGTACACGGACCAACACAACAACAGACACTGACTCTGTGCTAACAAAGGACTTTTCGCGCCGAATGTTTAAAAGACCATTTAAACCAATCAGCGTACAGACGACGCACACAAACTTGATTTCTTAATCGTGCACACTACAACCAATCGCAGCGGCGTGTCTGTCCTATATCCTGCGTTCAAATTGAAATGGTCCAGGGTGACCAATCAGCTAGGAGCGGGGAGGAGTTACAGAAGTAGTTCTGGTCAAGTTAGTTCAGCCTCGCAAACGGTGACAAAACAGTTGCGCCTTCTTCCTCATTCACTCGTTTACAACTTGTCTTGCAGTAAACAGGTAAGAGCGGCCTTTTGTACCATTGCATTTAGACAACTTTGCTATTTAAAGTGACGGATTTCTTTGGTAATTCTGTGTAATGTCTATGGCGACTGAGTTTCATACTTCAGGATGTTTACTGCCTAAAACCTAATAATGAATACGTTTTATGCATATAATACATATTTAAGTTTTCCGATTGTGTGTTTGTGTTAGTCACCAAGTTACATAAATTGTCCTCGTGAAGAAAACCATCGGAATCTTCGATTTCAGACGAGAAACGGTGAAGTTTCGAGAGTTAATCGACACTGAAACAGGCGCTGTAGTCTGTAGCTGTGTGCGCAGCATGCAGTTCAAACGCCATTTGGTTTGATAGCTTAGCCTGCTACAGGACGGCGGCTCCGGCATTTAAAGTTTGAATTGGGTTTTAGACTCACTCCGGTGTTCAGTCGGTCGCTGGTTAAAAGCAGAATAGCAGTCGTGTGAAGGGGAAGTGATTGCTTTTGAAATACATTGTTTGGCAAGTTTTAGCGCAGTTTAGTTTAGGCGGGAAGATACAAAATGGAGTCGCGTCTTTTTGTCCCAGAGAGGCAGAAATCCGATTAGAGCCTTAAAACAGCCCCGGGCGTCTGCTTGTCCCATTTGTGCCACCGTTATTTGCAGCACACGAACGACGTCAAACGTGTGAACATTTAGTCGACATTTACAAAAAGTTAACATTAACATATGTACGTATGTGTTATTGTTGGGATACAAACCACAGTGGATCTGTAACTTCACCCTGCCTGCGCATATACTTGAATAGGTTTGTTTTGTTTGCGCCTGTTGTTCATGCGTTGTTTTGTGCTGTTGTTCACAGATTAAACGCAGCCATGACAAAAGACCCAAACAAGCCCAGAGGAAAAACCTCCTCCTATGCTTTCTTTGTCGCGACCTGCCGTGAAGAGCACAAAAAGAAACACCCAGGGACCAGTGTCAGCTTCGCAGAGTTCTCCAAGAAGTGCTCTGAGAGATGGAAGGTAAGTCCCACCAATGAGATTTAAAACTTAATAATAATATTCACACCGGAAATGTTTAGGGATGACATATTTTCTATATTTATAGACTGTGTTGTGTAGTTTATTGAATAGACTGATTGTTTTAGTGCAGCTGCTCTGCCCCTGCCCCTATTTTAACTCCACCTCCTTAGAGAGGAATAACACAACCCTACAAAAGGATGTTAACTGACATGAGAATCTTAACTTTAGATACAAGCCAATTGTTTATGAACAAGATTAAACATTTGCGACTGAACTCAATCATTTTACTACTTTTTTTTTCTTCTTTTTTTTTTTTTTTTAAGACCATGACAGCCAAGGAGAAGGTGAAGTTTGAGGAGATGGCCAAGAATGATAAGGTCCGCTATGACCGAGAGATGAAATCATATGTTCCCCCTAAGGGTGCCAAGAAGGGCAAGAAGAAGAAGGACCCAAATGCCCCAAAGAGGCCACCGTAAGTCTCAAACAATGAGTTTTTGGATATGGATTTAGCTACTTCATATGCAGGGTTGTAGCCTGTGGTTTTTTTTTTTTTAAATTGGCATTGACCTCAACGCCCCCCTTGTTCCTCCCCAGCTCTGCTTTCTTCGTGTTCTGTTCCGACCACCGTCCCAGGATCAAGGAGGAGAACCCTGGTATCTCCATTGGTGATATTGCCAAGAAGCTTGGCGAGTTGTGGGCCACACAGGGTTCCAAAGACAAGGCTCCGTATGAGGCCAAGGCTGCCAAACTGAAGGAGAAATATGAGAAGGTATCCACCCATTAGTGCCAGCAGACACTTTAAACATGGGGGTGTTTTTGATAAAATTGGGAACTACAGATGCGCACTCGGCACCAGAATTCTTAATGTTATGGTAACAGACCACAGACAGTTTAGGTATAAAGGTGGTAACTCATGTTTTATCTTAGCTGTGCGATGTCGTCTGCGTCACCGCTTCAATGGTTTCTTCTGTTTTCAGGATGTCGCTGCCTACCGTGCCAAAGGAGGTTCAGGGAAGAGTGACGCTGGCAAGAAGAGTGGCCCCGGCAGGCCCGCTGCCAAGAAAGCAGAGCCAGCTGATGATGACGATGATGATGACGATGAGGACGATGACGAGGAGGAAGATGACGACGATGAGGACGATGATGATGACTAAGCAGTTTATGTTTAAGGATGTGAAGTTTGCAATGCGTTGTTGAGCTTACCTGTTTGTGTGTATGGTTCCATCAGTATAGCCTGCTGTCCCTGTTGGTCTGCCTCTGTAGGACTCCAGACCTGTATCCTTCTCTAATTCAGGGATTTAGTTTGATTGTCACTTAGCGCCATTATGATTTTTTTTTTTTCCCTCCCCCCTGCTGAACTTGGGTTTGTTACGTTTTAGGTCCTCGTTGCTATGTGAATGGCAGCCAGAAATGAACTTCCTGTGATGATGTAATGGACTGAGACACCTGTACAGGCAGTGGACAGCAGCAAATCATAAAGTTTTAAAGTTATTGTTCTGGAAGCACTGCTCATGTTCTGTTAGTGGTGCTGTTCTTCACTGTCATTTTACTACCGGGTTCTATCTAGTTTGATTAAATGTTTGCAGCCATTTTTAATGTGGAACTATGAAACTTTCATGTAGAATGAATTTTTCTTTTTGTAATAAAATTTTGTATATTGATTATCCATGTGTGGAGCTGTCGTTCACGTGTTTGTCATGTCGCTGATTATAATGAAGGTAAAGGGAAACCAGAAACAGAGGTTCTTGCTCAACACTGTTAATGTCACAGTCAACACTTAGTTTCAGCTGATTAGTGTTGTAGTCTGACTACACTTGATAGTGATGATAAACATGGTCCGCAACTTCCTCTGAAGGCGCACTGATCTGATCTGTCCCTCTGTATCAGACCTGGATATGCAGCACTAACGCAGGGCTCAGGTGTGTTTACCAGGTGATGTAAACTGCAGCCAGGTGTGTATCAGGGTTTAATGATAACTGAACAGCAGGGGCCCTAAAGCCATAGCCTCTGTTCAAAGTGACATCTATTACAATACTTTGAAGAATTGAGGGGTAAACAGTATTGGGTCAGGTGGTACCTTCTGTGCTGTCAAGTTAATGTGGATGTGCAGCTAGAACCAGGACGATGACAGTCTTCAGTTTGGTGAGGAAACTCTGGACGCACAGGTGCAGTGCTCTGGTTAAAGCCTGTCATCTGCTGTGGTTTTGTCCTGTTCTGTTGAAGATAAAGGATAATTATCCTTCATTAATCTCCAGCGCACCATATTTAACCATGTGTGGCAGTGTTTGTCTAATATTTAAATATGGACACGTGAAACCGTGTCCATATTTAAAATATGTTTACAGGCTGACCTCTCACTGGTGGTCCACATACCTGACCTGAAGTACAGTTACACTGGAGACACCACACGCCTTTCTTTATATAGGATACTACACGTGATGTAATGATGGTGACCATGGTTTTACACCTGTAAACCTGCTCTGTACGTCTGCTGACTGAGGTCATTCATTCGACACAGTACAACACCTGTTCATCACCAGAAGAGCTCTGACCTCTTCATGTCACTGGGGTCAACTTCACTGGTGATCAGAAAGAGCTGATCAATCTATCTAATGATCAATGATCAAAGAACAAGTCTCTAGGAAAGCTGTCTTCCACCTGACCATTATTGTGAAAATCAGAAATTTCCCTTCTCTAAAGAATGCTGAAAAACTAGTTCATGCATCTTTCCTGTAGACTGGACAACTGTAATTCTTTATTATCAGGATGTCCCTGTAACTCAGTGAAAAGCCTCCAGCTGATCCAAAATGCTGCAGCATCAGTCCTGACAGGAACCAGGAGAGGAGATCACATCTCTCCTGTGCTAACTTCATCAGCACCTATAAAATCCAGAATAGAATTTAAAATATTCCTCCTCACCTACAAAGACATTAATGGTCAGACACCATTGTGTCTTATAGAGCTTATAGTTCCTTATTATTCTGACAGGACACTACTCTCTAAATGCAGGTCTACTGTGCTTCTAGAGTTGTTTTAAGAGTAGAATGGGGGGCAGAGCCTGCAGCTATCAGGCTACTCTCCTGTGGAACCAGCTCCCAGTCTGGGTCCAGTCTGCGTCAAGGATCAGACCTCCACTCTACATTTAAGATCAGGCTTCAAACTGTCCTCTGTTTATCTGGACCAGGTGAATCCTGAACCATCCCGTAGAGATGCCGCTATAGACCTAGCCTGCTGGGAAACTCCCATGATGCACTGAGCTCTTTATCCTCTCCCCACCCCCATCCTAAGTCTGGTTCTGTTGGAGGTTTCTTCCAGTTAAAGGGAGTTTTTCCTCCCCCCTGTCACCAGGTGCTGCTCTTTGTGTGACCTGTTGGTTTCTCTCTATAGTAAAGGTCCGACCAGTGAAAGATTATGATCTGGTGCTGTACAGATTAAATTGAATTGAACCAGCCTATCCAGTCCAGTCATGTGGATCAGGTGGTGAGTGTGCAGCGATACAAAAGATATAGGCAGAGATAACTGATGGGGTCAGGTTAGGGTCAGGTTTAGGTTCAAGTTAGGCTCAGGTGGAGGTTAGGCTCAGATTCAAGTCATGTACAGATGGAGGTCAGGTACAGGTGGAGGTCAGGTGAAATACACGGCGACACAGAAGCAGACTTTCACCTCACCCCGAGCCTCCAGATCTCAGACCAAGCCTCTCCACAGAGGAAGCGGTCTGACTGACAGTCCGCTCAACCAATGGCTGATCACGACGGTCACCCCCGCGGACCAATCACCGCTGCGGCTAAGACCCACCTCGCGGAGGACGGTGAGCAGGGCACATTTCAGCACCGGGGAGCTGTCCGTCGTGCACAAGCCAGCCGACACCTAACGGTAAGAAAATCCCGGATACACATCGTGTGTGTGTGTGTGTATGTATGTGTGTGTGTGTGTGTGTGAGAGAGAGAGAGAGAGAGAGAGAGACATGAAGCAGACAGCTGACTGCAGCTCCGTGTTACCTCCGTGCTGCTCCGCCGGAGAACATCTGCGACAGTGTGTCAGTCTCAGAGCGTCTGACCCGCATCAGACCTGTTGATGGGTCTGCACGGTCCTGAAAGAGACCGGGACACTGACGGAGGAGACCGGGTCTGGTTCCCCGCCACTGCTGGAGGCAGCTCAGGCTGAAAAACAGCTCGTCAACCCCGGTCGCTGATAAACAGGTTAGCTTATTGATCTAACGTGGGTCAGATGATCGGTTAGTTATTGTTATTATGTGGCAGTAACACCGACGCTGTGTGTACCATTGGTCTGGTACACACAGACACGACACCAACACGTCTGTGTTAAACCGGCTCCGTCATGAGACCAGTTGAGACCAGGTAACATAGACATGTCACACAACTTTAACCTTTAGCATAATTACACCTGAGATAGACCGAACCTGTGGACTCACCTGAGGAGGAGACCTGTGTCAGGCTGATAACGACACACACATGTTGACATGTCCAAAAGGCTCAGCTGTAACTCACAGCAGTGATGGAGGCCATAGATGAGGCAGGTCCATCACTGATCAGGTATCAGGAAGAAAATACCTGAGCTCCAACCCTCACTCCAACCAGGTAAACATCAAAGTGCTAACTCTGTGTGTGTGTGTGTGTGTGTGTGTATACCTCACAGGTTATTGACACATAGCATGAGTGGATTCATTATGAGGCACTTGAACTGATACAGAGGCTGAAGCTGAGCTGAAGACACTGTTATAGTTTCCTTTCATGTTGAGGACCAAGAAGGACCAATGTGTTCAAGTAATAGTTGTGGTAATGTGACGTGGGGTTGTGTGAGGTCGTCATGTACAGTCAGTATGTTACCTGCAGCAGATTCAGATCAGTTTAGAGAAGCGGAAGGAGCCGAGTGATGAGCTGCTGTGTTCAGGGTCAGCAGGAAAAGCGTGTTTTAGAAACTTTAAAAAAGACGCCCATTTAAACAATCCAATATCTGTTTAAATGTTCTTCTTCATGAGAATATTTTCAGGGCTTTAACTTCTGTCACAACAAAGTGAAGTTTAGCCCTATCTGATTCACTAAGCTGACCTGCGGCTGTGGCGTAATACAGTGAAAAATGTAGCACTAAAGGAAAGTGCTTTTTGATGATGGTGTTGTCACTGTCATTAGATTATTGTCTCCTGGGGATCATGAATTCTCTGGCAGAGGACATAGACGTCAAAAGTTCATTTTGTTTACTTCAGCTCACTGACAAATACAGATAAAAGGTGAATATGGGTTGACACGTGGGTTGACCCCCCCCCCAGAGTCCTTCAGAAACATATGGAATATTCTGAGAAAAATATCCGCTTTCTGACTCTGTTCCCTGCTAAACTACGAGTTCACTATGAGGATGGTTTGCAGCTGTACCAGACAGCGGAGGAGGTGACTGTAGACATGAAAGATAGAGGGCTGCCCATCAATGTGATCACACCAAGAGAGAGCCTGACTAGCAGCTGTGCTGCCATGTCTGGGAGATGGTGGAAGGATTGAGACAGTAGGAGAGAGGAAAAGAGCAGGAGCAGAACACCAAGGAGAGACTGAGTCTTCTCACCTCCTCCAGAGGAGCTATAGGTACTGATTAACCTCAACAGTGTTGGAAATCTAAAATAGATGGTATATTTTTTTAAATGGATATAGATCCAATGTTTGTTTTTTTTAAATGGATATAGATCCATTTAAAAAAACATACTGCAAGATAGACTCTAGTATTTTATTTTTATCTCTTACATTTAGTCCTTTTCCCATCTAAATAAGATCACATACATGGGCAGAAACAAAGGGGAAGACTTTATCATGAAATGGATACGGATTCACGCTTGAGTCTTATCCATTATCCATTCTTATTCTTAGTTTTCACTTGGTTTGACTTTATTGTGGTTTGCTTATTCAGGGAGTAGATCAGTGAAGTACTATCTCACTAACTTTAAGAATATACCGACAGATAGTTACACATGGCAAGTGGCAAAGTAAAATTAATTTCCTCTAACATCAATGAGCTGTTAAACCCAATTAAAGTAGTAAAGTTTTATCCAACATGTAAATAGAACATGCCCATGTACATTATCTACAGGAAACTCACCTAAATGATAAAGAGCATGGGAAGTTAAAGAGAATGGGTCTCACTTCATATAAATCAGGATATAGGAGAGCAGCCATTCTTATTTCAAACAAAATACATTTTGAAAAAGTATTTGAAATGGGAGATAAGGAGGGCAGATATATTCTAGTGAGGGGGAATATAGATGGGAATTTAGTTACTCTTTTAAATATATACCCACCACCAGGAAGTAATATTGGCTTCTTCCAGAAGATCACTAATATCATGGTAACAGAATCAGAAGGTTTTCTACTATGTGGCGGAGATTTAAATGCACTCTTACAACCAAAATTAGACTCTTCCAGTAGAAAAACTCATGACTCAAAGTCCCCATATAAGAAAGTTAATTCACTGTTTGAAGATGTTGGTTTAATTGACATATGGAGGGACCCTCTCCCTAACAGAAGAGATTATACTCACTACTCTGCTCTTCTTTCTTTATACACAACAATAGATTTCTTTATAACATTTGGAAAAGGTAAAGATAAAATAAATACTTAGATATAGACCAACTAGATAGAGACAATATATATACAGTAAGTGACCATGCACCTATGTATTTATCTGTTGACTTTAACTTGCAACCAAAGAGTAATACATGGAAACTAAATTCAAGTCTTATAAAAGATCCACATTTTACAGAACAGATTAAAAAGAAATTAACAAAACAACAAAACAAGATGGAGGAATTAGAAAAAAAAAAATTAAGCATGGCACAGGACACATTAGGAATTAGGAATTAAATTTATAGTTCAGCTATGCGAGAAAGTAAAAATAATCTAATGTTCCTTAGAGACAGAGACATTATTATACTATAAGGATTAAAATAAATGGACACCTGTCAAATAGTTTTGCCTTGGAATGAGGCTCAAGACAGGGTTGTGCATGGGCTCCACTACTCTTTGCATTATCTTTCGAAACATTAGCTCAATACATCAGACAAAATGAAGATATCAAAGGAATTATTTTTGAAGGGACAGAGCATAAATTGGCTTTTTACGCAGATGACATTTTGATCTATCTAGGACAACCATCATCATCTTTACCGTAAATTGATCATTGGAACAATATAGTCAATTATCAGGATACCAGATCAACATAAGGAAAACCCAATTACTTTATAATTATAGCCCAACAAGAGGAATTGAAAGCAGATACCCCTTGACATAGATAATTAACAAATACAAAAGATGCGACATGTCCTGAGGTCTGCTCAGGACTCAGACCACTCAGACATGCTGCATGCTGAGTCTCCAGTCACTTCCTCATAGAGACGTTGTTCAGTCAGTAGGTAAGCACCAGTCTCAGCCAGTCACAGCACAGATTAATTCAATCCTCTCTTCCTTTAATCACCTTATCCTCTCTAACCTGTCGATCTACTGTATATTCAAGTTGTGAGTGTTACCATGGATATAGTAAAACTGTCTACCGATAAAATCTGATACAGAGACCTTGTAATAAACACTGGTCAGAGAGGTGTTACTGTACTTCTGTTGTTCAGGCAGTGCGGTTGGTGTTGCATTAGAAGCCAAACAATGCTACACATGTCTAGAATGGAGATGAACCAAACACTACAGACTCTTAGAACACCATAACGCAGATTTATTCTAGATCTGAACATTATTTCCTGAGAAACTCATGAAAATGTTGCAAAATGTCTCACAATGTTGAGGAAACTGATTAAAATTTCCTGGATCTTCCCCTGTAACTGGATCTGCCCGAGTATTTAATGGGTTCTTTCCTGGTCCACAGCCCATCCCTTCACCAGGTTTGGTCCAGCCCAGTTCAGTTCTTTGTGCTGATCCAAACAAACAAACTCAGGTGAAAACATAACCTCCCTGGCAGAGGGAACAATGCAAACACCTGTCAGTTAATCTTTAGACACTATTTGAGATAAGTGTTTGCTTTAATGTGTCCAGAGACACTGGGAATCTGGGGAAGATCAGTTATTAGAGAGGCCAATTGTAAAAATCTAAATTTGGCTGTTACTGTCATTAATTTACTCATGACTATCTGAGATCAATGTTTGTCTGTCTGTTGTCATGGCTCAGGTTCAGGAGGACTCAGTATCACGACTCAGAGACACTGGTAAAAGTTCAAAACACTTCAGCTTAATTAAGGCTCAGCAGGCAGAAGCAGGGAAGCAGCAGGCAAAGTCATGGCATTGGTGGTGGTTGGTTACAGAGAGAAAAAAATCCCAAATCAGGCAAGAACGACTGGAAAGCTTCAGTGTGGACAATAGACAAGCTGCTAATGAAAGAGAGGAAATGGACCAGAATAAATACTGAGAGGTAATTGGAGGACTGGCAACAGGTGAGTAGATGGGCTGGCAAGAGTTAGGTGGCTGTAAGGTGTGAAAGATGGGGTTCCTGCAGGGCAGGAGGGCATGGCAGGAAATGAAAAAAGTGTTATATGTTGTACTTGAATGTTATACTTCACACATTTGTGAGTACATTAATGTCTGCTAGGGTCCACGAGACGTAGGCTGAGTGATTGGAGGGTGTATTCGAGGCTCTGGTAGACTGGGTACCAACATGGATGCTGAGTTTGAAGAGAGGCTGTGTACCACTACCCTAACTTCACTTCAGTCTTCTTGCATAGATGTTGCCATTATGATTTGGTTCCCAGTGCACATGTACAGAATACGTAAATGATGATCTACTGAGCATGTGTGGAACACGTCCTCCAAGTAGAGTATAAAGGAAAACAACTACAGCCGTCTTTGTATAACTGAGGCCTTAGTGATGTGGAAAAGGTAGGCAGGGAATGAATGATTGAATGAATGAATGGATGAATGGATGAATTGTGACAGTCTAACAAGTCATCAAATCTCAAACTGAATGTGATGAAACAGAGCTGAAAGGTCTTTGTGTTTGTGTGTCTCCAGGTGAGGATGGCAAAGGTGAAGCAGGTGGGCCTGTTGGCAGCAGGCTGTCAGCCCTGGAACAAGGACGTGTGTGCTGCTAGTGGAGACCGCTTTGCCTACTGTGCTACTTTGGCTATATACATCTACCAGGTGAATTACCTTTGCGAGCATTTGTGTTCAGGTAGTGGTGAACCTCTGTTATTGTGTTAGTTGTTGGTTTGTTATCTCTTTATTTATTTTTCTGTTGAATCTGCTCTGATGACCGGAAACAGTAGAAACATAACTGGACATGACGTGCATGTGCTTCACCAGCAATATGAGCCCAATTGGCCACATGGTGGTGCTATTTGTAAGGCGCAAAAATGCAGTTTTGTAAAGGCCACGCCCCTCACACTATGAGTCTGATTGACTTAAAATACTGACACAAAAAAGCTGTATTCTTTACAAAAAGCCTCTTGCACCATAAAAGTCTGCCATGGTGGATTTAAGCTGACGGTCTGATTTCTGTCAATTACTCTGTAGATCTTCAGTTAACCAAACTTAAAAAGACATATATAAAAATGTGTAAATCTTGTTGATGTCTTCTTAAGTTTTCAAGATATTGACCAATGAATTTCTCAGGGGGCGGGCTTAGCAGGAATTTGGCCATAACTCATTAATGATTTGTCCAATCATCATAAATCTTGATAGACAGATTCAGTCTGTGTTTTGTAATAGGCCTGCCAAAGCATTTTGAGTCTGACCCATAGGGGGCACCACAAATACCAAGAACATGTTCCTCTAAACCTGGTAGACGGAATCTTACCAAATTAGGTAAAAATGATTTAGCAGTATGTATTAACCAAAATCTGAAGTGACATATTGATTGGTGCAAGTGGGTGTGGCCCAGGCCAGGATTTAGGGGCTAGGCCATTTAGCCTTTCAGGTCACAAAAAGTTTTAGCATACAGGGCAGCCCAGTAGTCGAGTGGTTAGAGCACATACCACGTTATCATGTGTCGATTAACCAGTATCTATAAATATGTAAATATATTTCATTTCAAAGAAACTTTTGCTAGATTAATGCAAGAACAGTCTGCAAGTGACAAAATTACAAAAAATATTTTTTATAGTAAAGTCATTAAAGTTCAAATATTCTATCTATAGTTTCTGTAGTTTTCATGGTGTGACAATGTCCTGTAAACAAAGACTGGAGCTTGTCAAACTGTCCTTGATTAAGTACCTACTGTTTTGAGATCAGTTATGAAATTGCAATATATGCATACACAGACATGTGTGGAAACTAAAGTTGTTCATTAAGAGGTAGCAGTAGCAAGAAAATAAGCAAATTACTCTGATTTATCATGATCCGCTGTAAGTTTGAAAAGTTTGAGACAGACTATTGTCACAGGAGGAGAGCAGTATGTTGGTTGTGTGCGTAGAGAGAGAGAGAGACGGGGACAGAGAGAGACAGCGGTGATGCAGTGTCCGAAGTGGAGACCAAGGACTGCTACAGTGACGCTTTTAAAGCAACCTCGATATTAGCATAGGCACAAAGGCCCCAGTGGCCGTAGGGCGTGGAATTTTTTTCCGGGGCATCACGGCCAAAGGGAGGGGCAACAACTGCCATGAAATTCCTACCCTTGCGTGGCCTATCATATATTTGCTCATAACTCAGGATGCCTTTGAACAGTCCTGACTAGACTCCTTGGAGACATCATGACTTGTCTCCTGAACACACAGAGTTTCATTCAAGTTTTTGTCCTCTGTATCACAGAGAGGACAAATGATGAACTATGAGTTTACATTAATTGAAATGCTGTGATGAAGACACAAGAGTGTGGTTGGTCTCACTCGTTCTTTGAACTGAATTAAACTAACTGCAGTGTCTTCTCTGATACACTGGTGACTGAAGACTACATGACTCTCTCCAGTGCAGCTGGAGGGGGTCAGGCTGGCTTTATGTACCTGTTGGACTGTATTTCTCCACAGATCTGGAGCATCTCACGTAAATGCAGTCCATTTTGACTCTTTAGTTAACTCACTAACTTCTTGGCACACTGTGATCTTGATGGTGGACAGTGTCCCATGTAAACTGTCTTCAGTCATTTGTTTACTACCACAGAGAGGACACCGTCAGCGCTGTCTGTTGTTAATTCTCTGTCACTGTCTTGTAGCTGGACCAACAGTACAATGAATTCAAGCTGCGATCCATCATGTCTGAACACAAGAAGACCATAACAGCCATCAGCTGGTGTCCTGACAACCCTGATCTGTTTGCATCAGCCTCTGCTGATAACCTGCTCATTGTGTGGAACGTAGCAGAACAAAAGGCTGTAGCGAGACTGGACAACACTAAAGGTAGATGGCTGATCCACACTAGGTCTTATAGACACAGTGGAATTTCCTCACATCTCTAAGATCTCACAGCATCTGCTCTGCTTTCCCAGGTGTCCCTGCATCTGTAAGTTGGTGCTGGAACTCAGCTGATGGGGTGGCGTTTGTCTCCCAGCGTGGTCCGCTGTATATCTGGGTCTATGGAGGTCCTGACCCTGGGCTCACGGTGCACAAAGAAGCCCACTCCTTCCTATCTGATATCTGTCTCTTCAGATGGCACCCCACCAAGAAGGGAAAGCTGGTGTTTGGACACACTGATGGAAGTTTGTCTGTTTTTCAGCCAGGTACAGATGAACACTCACATGTGCATCTATTAACCTACAGTACATTCATCACCTGGTGGAGTCTCACACTCTGAGCCAGTCGCACCGTGTACACAGGAAAGGATTCAGACCCTTCACTTTAGGTTAGGGTTATGCTAAAGATTTAATTTGAAGTCCATCAGTCCACCCTCACACCATCAGTCTAGACTCAGTTCATCAGTTTACACTCAGTACCATGAAGTCCAGTGGACTCTCTCTAGACCTCTCAGATCAAACTGTGGTGAGATATAGATCAAGACTAAAGCTGGTATCCTGACAAACTCAGGGACCAGGTAAGAAAGACTTACCAGACATGAGTCTGACTGACAGAGAGCAGGATCAGGACTCTCTGGACATGCTTAAAACCAGGTCAGGAAGACAGGACAGGAAGAATGAGATGACCATATCCAGGTTCAGAGGACTGGAACTGCTGCTGGAGGGGGTCCCACAAAGAACTGGTTTAATGTCTGAGGACTTTTATTAATAAGAAATTTAAGTTTTTTTAATTTGACAAATTTACAAAAATGTTATTGATTAGGGAGTGAAGACTGGTGGGAAAATGACAATTTTATCCTTTCAGATTTAAAGCTACAGCCCAACAGAGTGAAGGGGTCTGGATACTTCCTGAAACCACTGAACCTGTCTAACTCCTCCTCATGTTCCCTCAGCAGAGTCCTGTACCTGTAAATACACCTTCATGAACCTGTGTTTTGTCTCTTCAGGGAGTAAAAGCCAGAAGCATGTGCTGCGCCCAGAGTCTCTGGAGGGGACAGACGAAGAGGATCCAGTCAGTGCTTTGGAGTGGGACCTTCTGTCAACTGACTATTTACTAGGTTAGACACAATACTGGTCACATCACCAGCACTTAGTTAGCTGAGGAGATGTGAATTTAAAAAAGAAAACATACACTTGGGCAGCTGTGACTCAGGAGGTCGAGTGGGTCGTCCACTAATCAGAAGGTTGGTGGCTTGATCCCCAGCTCCTCTAGTCTTCGTGTCGAAATGTCTTTGGGCAAGATACTGAACCCCAAATTGCCCTTGAGGGCTGTTCCATCAGTGTATGAGTGTGTGTGAATGGGTGAATGTGGCTTCCATTGTAAAGTGCTTTGAGTGGTGGATAAGACTAGAAAAGATATTGATATACAGATGTCTTCTCTCTCTCCCAGTGTCTAACCTCCATAATGGCATCAGACTGGTGGACAGTGAGGCCTTGACTTGTATCACGTCCTTTTGCTTCCCCTCAGCTGCTGCATCAGTTCAGTGTCTGGCCTGGGTCCCCTCTGCACCAGGCATGTTTATTACTGGAGGTAAACATATGTGTGTGGGGTGTGTGTGTGATCTGAGTCCCCTCTGTGTGCAGTGCATATGATCTTGGTCCCCTCTGACTGGAATGTGTGTGATCTGGCTCCCTTCTGTGGGTCAGATTTACCTTTCAGTCAGGCATTAGGTGTCACATGCTGTAGATATAATCTTGTTAATGAGGCTTCTCACACCAAAGTATTATATGACTCAGATAGTCATTGTGGTTCATATTAACACCATCACACATCATGAGAGGACAGTTTACTGGTCGAGATAAAGCCTTCAACACATCTTCTTTCTGACAGAGACCTGAAGTGTTTCAGCTGGTTGTATTTGTCTTTGTCAGACTCCCAGGTCGGGGTGTTGAGGGTGTGGAATGTGTCCCGGTCCACTCCTCTGGACAGCTTCAAACTGAAGAAGACTGGATTTCATGCTTTGCATGTCCTCAACTCTCCACTCACCAAGAAAGGTAAGTGACAGCTGTTACAAACTGCTGTGTTTGTGTGTCTGTCTGTTTGTGTAACAAGTGTGAGTCTAAAAATCCATATCAGACCATAGGTCTGTACTATGATGCAGGACTGTAGGTCAGCAAGGTAACTGAAGGTTTTCAGTCCTACGACAGTGGTTCACTTGGGTACTTTGGTGATTTCACAGTTACCATGGTGATTTATGGTAACTGATGCTGAACTCCTAACCTGCTCCGGGTCAGATCAAAACCTGTCAACAGCCAAACTATTGACAAATCAGATACCTGGAAAAAAGTCATCATCTCTGCAGGATCTTGACAGGGAGAAAAGAGTTTAGGATAAAGTGATTATAATAAAGATCAGTAGATATTTGTATTGATCAGTGGATTTGTATTGATCAGTGGATGTTTTGCTGTTTGAGTGTCCACTATTGTTTTAGAAAGAGATATCCAGGTTCTGTTGAACCTGCTTCGTAGTCCAGACCTCTGTGCTTGTGAGGGACAGCTGCATGTGGCAGTGATAAAGCAGCCAATCAGATGCTGAGCAGCAGCTCTTCTCCTCAGCTCTCTGTTTACAGGTGTCAGGATGTTCCTCCACTCTTTCCACAGCTCCCAGTTCCTGTTCTCCCAGCAAGAGTCAGCACACCAGTTCCACCAGTGAGGCAGTGCCTCCGCCAACCCTGTCCCAGAACCGCTCCTTCTCTCTGCCCCCCGGCCACGCTGTGTGCTGCTTCATGGATGGAGGGGTGGGACTCTATGACATGGGGGCCAAAAAGTGGGACTTCCTGCGGGACTTGGTATTTTATCCTTTGTAAATTCCACAGTGAACACACACTAACACACTCATACAGGGACCAGACTAATACAGACCATGATGATCTGGTTTGGTTCCAGGGTCACGTTGAGACCATCTTTGACTGTAAGTTTAAACCAGACGACCCCAACCTGCTGGCCACAGCGAGTTTTGATGGAACCATCAAAATCTGGGACACAAACACACTCACAGCTGTTTACACCTCACCTGGCAACGAGGGTGTGGTCTACTCCCTGTCCTGGGCCCCAGGTACGGTAACCCACACACAACCCAGACACAACCCAAACACAGCCCAAACACAACTGAACACACAGGACAGGTAAACACACAAACTGCTCAGTTAAATGGTACCAAAGACCAACAGCCCCATCAACACAAAGTGTATCATCTGTGAAGGTTGTTTATCTCCGTGTCTTTGTGTGTCTTTGTGTGTTTTGAAGGAGACCTGAACTGCATTGCGGGGGCAACATCTCGTAATGGAGCGTTCATCTGGGACGTCAGGAAGGGAAAGATCATCACTCGCTTCAATGAGGTTACTGAAGGGTTTAGACTGAATGTGTGGATCAGTCATGTGTGAGAACCACCTGTGTGTCCCCCGCCTGTGTCCCTCACCTGTGTGTCACTCACCTGTGTGCCCCCTACCTGTGTGTCACTCACCTGTGTCCCTCACCTGTGTGTCCCTCAACTGTTTGAAGAGCAGCTGGATGGAGTGATGACACCTCCTCTCTGTCCCCCCTCAGCATGGTAAGAACGGGATCTTCTGTATTTCATGGAGCCATAAAGACTCGAAGAGGATCGCCACCTGTAGTGGAGACGGGTTCTGGTGAGAGGGGAGGAGTGTGTTCTTTTATCAAAGCCTTAAATTTGTCCCTCACTGCCAGTCTTACCTGTTTCCTGTTGTTTTACTAACAGTATCATTCGGACCATTGATGGTAAAATCCTCCACAAGTACAAACATCCTGCTGCTGTGTTTGGTTGTGACTGGAGCCAGAACAACAAGTAAGACTTCACCTGATTGCCTGATCACCTGGCCACCGTCACCTGACGCTGCAGCTGCTGCATGTCAGCAACACAACCACTGTTTTAATCAATCATTTGTATACAGATTAAAGAACAATAATTAAAGCAGGATCATAAATAGACAGAGACTGATTCAGGTGAAGCTCAGACTCAGGTGAACGTACAGAGACAAATCAGACCATGTCTCTGGTGTCCATGTCCTCCTGTCTCCTCTCTGCAGGGACATGATCGCGACAGGTTGTGAAGATAAAAATGTGCGGGTCTACTACCTGGCCACCAGCTCGGACCAGCCTCTGAAGGTCTTCACAGGACACCTTGCCAAAGTGTTCCACGTCCGCTGGTCTCCACTCAGAGAGGGGATCCTGTGTTCTGGATCAGATGACGGGTAAGGACATCACAGACACCTCAGTGTCCTACACATATTTTACAATGTTCACACAAACACAGACACACACACAGTTCAGAGTTGACACAAACACAGGTGATCTGGACTCAGGTTAACCAGACTCAAGTGAACCAGACTGACCCCAACTCAGGTGATCCAGATTCAGGTGATCTAGACTGATCCAGCTTCATGTGATCCAGATTCAGGTGAACCAGACTGATCCCAGCTCAGGTGATCCAGATTCAGTTCATCCAGACTCAGGTGGACCAGACTGATCAAAATTAGATGAACTAGACTTAGGTGAACCAGACTAATCCAGACTCAGGTGAACCAGACTGACCCAGACTCAGATGAACTAGGCTCAGGTGAACCAGACTGATCCAGACTCAGATGAACCAGACTCAGGTGAACCCGACTGATCCAGACTCAGGTGATCCAAACTCAGGTGATCCAGACTCAGTTGAACCAGACTCAGGTGATCCAGACTGATCAAAACTCAGATGAACCAGACTTAGATGAACCAGACTCAGGTGAACCAGACTGATCCAGACTCAGGTGATCCAGACTCAGTTGAACCAGACTCAGGTGATCCAGACTGATCAAAACTCAGATGAACCAGACTTAGATGAACCAGACTCAGGTGAACCCGACTGATCCAGACTCAGGTGATCCAAACTCAGGTGATCCAGACTCAGTTGAACCAGACTCAGGTGATCCAGACTGATCAAAACTCAGATGAACCAGACTTAGATGAACCAGACTCAGGTGAACCAGACTGATCCAGACTCAGGTGATCCAGACTCAGTAGAACCAGACTGATCCCGACTCAGGTGATCCAGACTCAGGTGATCCAGACTCAGGTGGCAAAAATACATGGAGAAACTGGGGGACATGAGGAGGAAGAGAAACTACATAGGAATGAAGACAGACAGAGGAGGAGACAATGACAAAGGCAGGAAAAAAAACCATACAAAACAATCATAAACACAACAGGAAAGAGATTTCAAAATAAAACAGGAAGCACTACAAAAAGTCCAGGAGGAGCAGAATGAATCAGTTTCATTGCAGCAACAAAAGAAACAGAAACATGAGTTGAAGAGCTTGAGTGAGACTTCACTGTGTCTATCTAACTAATTACCAAATCGTCTAACTATAAATTACTAATAACTGAAATCACATGATCAGAGCTTGTTAATTGACTGACAGACTGTCTAAACAACAATCTGCCAGTCTGACTTTGTTATTTAACCTGAAATAACAAAGTCATTTTGGTTTGTTTCCATCAGTAACGTCTGCCCTGATCTGTTGATCATTCATGAACTCACCCTGTGTGTGTCTGTGCAGCACTGTTCGTATTTGGGACTACACACAGGACGCCTGCATCAATGTGCTGAGTGGTCACACAGCTCCAGTCAGAGGTCTGATGTGGAACACTGAGGTTCCTTACCTTCTCATCTCAGGTGAGCTCACAGTGTGTCCACTCACCTTCCATCAGTATGTTGTGATCAGTGTGTTGTTAGTGTCTACACGTGTGTATTGTTGTCAGTTGTGTGTGTGACCTCAGTCTGTGAGGTAGAAAGCTACAGAGCAGAGAAAACAGAGGAGGTGTGGTGGAGGACCAGGTAGACATGTTCAGCTGTGAAACATCTGGACAGAGTCATCATGTGTAGGTAGAGAGATTTTAAAATGACAGCATCATGATGATCGAGTGTTTCTGAATGACACCTTTTATTATTAACAGCTGACATGGTTCTTCAGACAAGACCTGAAACTGCACATTAAACAGTGTTTTATACACAAACAGCCCCTGAACTGAACACAGGACGTAAATACATATACACAGTACACAATACAATACACAACACTGTGGTTTATAGTGAGGGGATGACACTGTCAGTTGTTGCACTGAAGTGGTGACATGTTGCGTGATGTTGTAGGTTCCTGGGATTATACAATCAGAGTGTGGGACACAAGAGACGGCACATGTCTGGACACAGCCTATGACCACGGAGCTGACGTGTATGGTGAGACAGTCACAGGACAACCTGCTGCAGGGACATGATGGTCTCGATTCACATCACATACAACACACTGTAAACTCAGTTAACAGCACACAGAACACGTGGTGTGTTTTTGTAATAATAAATATTGTTAATAATAAGTCACACATGGACAGTAACAAAGTAAATTTCCGCTGCAATTTTTATCCATGAATTTCTTAAATTAGTCATTGATTATGTTCTGACCACCTTCTAATGGAGTAGAAAAAAAATGGTGCAAGGACAAACTAACTTGAGAATTTCTGGTATATAGTATTTATACTGTGTATCTATGGTATATATACTGTGTATCTATAGTATAAATACTGTATGTACTGTATCTCTGTAGTATACTTAGGTACTATTAGGTACTACTTTACCCAGAGTGCTGTTATACTCTGATCCTCTGTGTGTCATAGAGCCTTGAACCTGAGCCATGCTTCTCTATCTTGTGTGTGTGTGTGTGTGTGTCTGCAGGTCTGACCTGTCACCACAGCCGTCCGTTCACCATGGCCAGCTGTAGCAGAGACAGCACGGTGAGGCTGTGGTCTCTCACACCGCTCATCTCCCCCCTGCTGCTGAACATCCTCACCGAGCAGCCGTGGGAAAAGATCATAGGAAACACAGGTGAGAGCAGCTGTTGGCGTCTTCTGCTCTCTGTGGTTTGTACTTAGTGCTCATCCATCTGGTGGCTTTGTGTCTCTGCAGACACTGCTATGGTTCCTGGCTCTCCTCCACTGCTCTGTGGTAAAGTGTCTCGAGACATCAAACAGGAGCTGGACAAGCTGAGCACAGACATCAGGGCCAAGAAGCTGCGCTGGTTCTCTGAGTGCTTCTCGGTAACTACACTCTGAATGCTGATTGGTTGGTGGTGATGTTGTGTCATACCATGGCCCAACATGGTACCATCATATGCCTGGTCACAGCTGAGGACTGTGTTATTAGCAGTTTATCTAACATGCAGTGGTCCTCTGTCCACTGCAGGGACATTCAACATAGTCACTGCTCAGCTGATGTGTCCTATTCAGTGTCACATTATTCATGATTATAAATCTAGAAATAAGTTAGGGAAGTATAAAACTCAACTGTTTGTAAACGATTTGTTACGTTTCTGTGTTTTATTTATACTTAAAGTTAATTAAAGGGTCAGACGACTGAAGGAGCCTCATAGGTTTATTCTCTCTAACGTCCACAGCTCTCTGCTCCACACCTTCATTATGCGTACTTACAAACTGAAAATCAAACACAGATTAGAAAGAAAAGACCTAATTGCAGCTTCTCATGTGAACAGTGCTCCAGCTTTTATTTGTGTTGAGGTTAATGTCAGTGAGAAGAGAGCTCTCTGCTGTTTCACTGAAACACAAGCACATTTTAAAGGTCCATATAGTATAAAGGTAGATGTCCATGTGTTTTTTATTATATAGCAGGTCTAGGTTCTATATTAATACTGTGAAAGTATCAAAGTGCTCAGTCCACAGAGAAATGCATACAGCCTGTATTCAGAAACTGAGCCTTAAAACGAGCCGTCAGGACTTGTTTAACTTTGTGATGTCACAACAAAGCAGTCACCACTCTCAGCCATGCCCCAAGCCCCGCCCACCAGGACCCACCATCCAACCTTGCAGGATTTGATTTCACTGAGTGTTTAAATTAAATCTGCTATATTTTGTTGGATCACTCAGAAGAGAGGCTCTGAGCCTCTCTTCTGATTGGCTGACTCAGGTCAGTGATTGGCTGACTGACCTGTTGTTACTAGAGCTCCAGAGAGAAACCTAAGAGAGGAAATGTAAAACTACATTGAGATGGTTTTTGGTTCTTAAAACCACAAATATATATCTTATCAATATTAACACTTCAAATAAAACACTGTGCAAAATTTAGACCTTATATAATATTCAATTAAACTTCACCAATCACAGAAAGTGTTTCATTCCTCTCTGCATGTGGAGCAATGCCTCCACAACAGCACAGGAAAAAAATGCAAGTACACATTTGTAGTACTAATATATGTACATATCAGACGGATGAATGGCCTTTAACAAGCTGCAACACCTTTCAGAATCAGTCCAACCCCTTTACTCAGATTTTGCAGACACACATTTTTGTAGACTGATCCACACACAGGTGAGCATTGTTTTCCTTGTGTGTTTGTGTGCATGCTGCATGGGTGTTTACGAACACGGTTGTGTGTCCTCTGTCCTGTGCCAGCCTCCAGGAGGCAGCAGTAACCTGTGGGACCTGGTGTCAGTCATTAACGGCCAAGATGACTCACTGCTTCCAGCCAGCTACAGCAAAGGAGTGATGCACATGAAGCACCTGCTCAAGTTTAAGACAGTAAGTCGCTCTCGCTCCCTGAGTCACTGTTAGAAACAGAAAAGTCTTCAAGCTCTACCTCAGATGAGAACAGCCAATCAAATGACTGGATGCGGACTCAGAGGTATGTGCTTCATTCAAGGAGAAGTAAACACATACAGCAGTTTCTGTCCCTAAATCTCCATAGCTGACACCACCACAAATGATGTTAATGTTAATTCTGTTTCTCCCTACATGTAACAAAATATACTTATATATATTAAATCTTAGCAGCTATTTACTCACCAGTCTGGAATAAACATTGTGAGTTCAGCATCAAACTAAAACAAACATCCATTACTCACCAACAGCACTCTCCAGATTTGGAGACAAACAGCAATGTTAAAACTACCATCACCTCCATCACAACCATCACCATTACCGTCTCCATTACAATCATCATCACCACCATCAATATCACCACAACCATCACCACCACCGTCACCACGATCACATCACCATTGCATCACCACCATCACCACCAATACCATCACAAGCACCATCATCACCATCACTACCATCATCAGATGCTTACAGCACTGTACAGACAGCGTCAGCATTAATTCCCTTCTTAATATTTTAATCTGTTATGTTCCACTAATGTCCACCAGAAGAAAATATTTAAGTTTTTGAGGTGACTGAGCACCACATAGATCTTATCTTTTTTTCCAGTCTGAAGCCCAGGAGCTGACTATAGTCAAGATGTCTAAGTTTGGAGGAGGCATTGGAGCCCCGAGTAAGGAGGAGAGGCTGAGAGAGGCAGCAGACATCCATCTGAGACTGGGACAGATTCAACGATACTGTGAATTAATGGTGGAGCTCGGACAGGTATAGAGGAAAAAGCATATGACTCAGGCAGTAGTGAGACACTGTTAGTTGAGTTGGCACTGATCCTATGTATGACCTTGACCATTTTAATATTCTACACCATGTTCTTTAATCATTGGCTGACTCCACTGTAGTCCCTCTGTTATCTCTGTATATATTTAAAATGCAAATAAAAAAAGCTCTGAACCAAGCAAAGTTTTCCATCAGTTCTAAAAATGCCGATGTTATATCAGTATCCTCATTCTGGCTCTGCCATCATGGAGCCAGTGAAACCAGCATCATGCTTAGCTTAACATAGTGGAAACCTACCTGGAGGTCTTACAGGCCTTCTGACAGAGAGGAGAGCTACAGCAGGGGCAGGCAGGCAGGTGCATGAAACAGCACTGCACATCCAGAAACCAGATGTAGAAGAGTTATGGAGAGTAACATCTGGGCCTTATACAAACTTGTAAGCTCTTAGGTTAAAGTATATTTAGAGACAATCACAGTAAAGGTTCTGTTCATATTATCAGAAAAAGACAGAAATAAAGAGAACCTGATATTGATGATGTGACTCAAATGAATGGAGGAAGTGTTTCTTGTGTCTCTTTCAGTGGGAGAAAGCATTAGCTGTGGCTCCAGGAGTTTCCATGAAGTACTGGAAGAAACTGATGCAGAGGTAAAACCATGCTTCACTTTGACTAAAGTAAAACAGAAATACAACAAATACTTCATGTCAGTGTGTCTCTGGTGGTACAGTACAGTTAAAATCAGAGCAGTAATCCTGCATTAATTCTGCACCAATTTAAACTTGTCGTTTTGGGTTTTTACCAATTTTTCATCAAACGTCCTCAGATTTTGTAAGAAGGATATGTTTTTAGAGTCACATTTCATTTAAAGCTGTTGTCTGTTTGCATCAACATGTTGCTCTTGAACCCTGTTCATTGTGAAAATCATTTAAAATCATATTTGATAATTAATCAGCAGTGAGATATCAGCTTGAAGAGCTCTCTGTGTCATTACTGTTACATCCTAACAGTCTGATTTTAAATTGGGTTAGTCTTATTTTTTACACATTTTCAATGCTGATATATCAGAACATGCTCATGTTGCAGGAGAGCTGATCAGCTGATGGCTGAGGATAATGATGACGCTATCCCATACTGCATTGCCACAGGAGACATCAAAAAGCTTGTAACCTTCTTCACTGGCAGAGGACAGCTGCTGGAGGCTGTAATGATAGCACAGGTATACAGAGTGAGGGGCTGATGGAGCCAGGAGGTGATGGAGGAGTGGATGGTGGAGTATGAGGAGACAAAGACAGACCAGAAGTAATGACAATAATGATCATATGTCCCATTTTCAGGGAGCATGTGAAGGCAACATCCGTGCACCTAAAAGCTCCCCAGTCAACCACACAACTAATGATGTGGACAGCATACAACAGTACCAGAGGTGAAGACACACACACACACACACACACACACACACACACACACACACACAAATGTTTCCATCCTCTCTGTCTCCGTGTTTATATCTGTGTGATTACTGAGTGTTTCCTTATGTGTGATCTGAATGAATAGCAGTTTTATAAAAAGAGAGGGTTGGTTGGCCAGGCCTTCTCACTCCAGTAAAGGTCCAACAGAAAACAAGAGAAGCTCAGCATTGCAACTGACACATCTCAGACTTATCAACTCTGTAACACGGGGCCCAGGATATCTATTTACCTGCTGCTCTTCTGTCCAGTCTTCTCCACAAGGTGTGTGAGGAGCTCGCTGAGTGGTACTTCCAGGACGGATGCTCTGTCCTGGCAGCATGTTGTCACTTGGCTGTGGACAACATCCAGGTATACACCTCAGTCTGTGCACGGCACCTTATATACACTTTGCTGTGCACAAGAATTATTCTAACGTGGCTGAAATATGTGTGTGTGTGTTTGTGTTGTAGTTAGCCATGTCTAGTCTGATCCGAGGGAACGAACTGGAGCTGGCTGCATGTATGGGCATCGTCCTGGGAGAAGTAGCCAATCAGAGCACAGTGTACTGCCTTGAACTCTTGGCCAGGAAGTATATGACCACACCTACGTGGTGCGTCTCCATTCGTGTGTGTGCAGTCAGTGTGAACTCTACTATAAGTGATCCAGACTCACATAAGTCCAGTTCATTTTTCATTAAGCTCTGACCTTTGTTTTTTCCTGCTCATTAATAATTTGATTCTGATATTATAGACTATCATGTGAACATGCTCATATCCAGCTGACTGACTGTGACCAGCTTACTGTGACCATCTGACTGACTGTGATCAGATCAGCTGACTGGCTGTGACCAGCTTACTGTGACCATCTGACTGACTTTGATCAGCTGACTGATCAGCTGACTGTGACCAGCTGACTGTGACTAGCTGACTGACTGTGACCACCTGACTGACTGTGATCAGATCAGCTGACTGACTAGCTGACTGACTGTGACCACCTGACTGACTGTGATCAGCTTACTGTGACCAGCTGACTGACTGTGATCAGCTGACTTACTGATCAGCTGACTGCTTCTGATCAGCTCACTCACTCTGACCAGCTGACTCCGACCAGCTGACTGACTGTGACCAGCTGACTGATCAGCTGACTGTGACCAGCTGACTGACTGTGACCAGCTGATTGACTGTGATCATATCAGCTGACTGACTCTGACCAGCTGATTGACAGTGCTCAGCTGACTGATCAGCTGACTGTGACTAGCTGACTTACTGACCAGCTAAGTGACTCTGACCAGCTGACTGTAACCAGCTGACTGTGGCAACACTGGGTTTACAGTCTGTGTTTGGCTTCACATCATGAGATTTTTCAAGTATGAAAGCCCTTAGAGCCCTGAGAAGGCCACTCTATGCAGACCTCTGACCTCTGACCTCTGTGGAGCAGGGCTCTAACTTTGACATGCTTAGTCTTAGTCCTTAAAAGGTGCAGCTGTTCACAACCAGCATTTCTCACTCCTGTGTTTACATTCAGGGAGGTGTCAGCTGACCTGCTGCACATGATTCCAGACAACTCCATCTTATTGGCTAAGCTGTGTGCGTTTTACCCGGGAAGTGCTGCTGAAATCAACCAATTACATGAAAGGGTGAGTGGGCAGTCTCTGATTAACTGTAAGTGATATTGACTGTCAGTGATATTAGAGTGATCAAATGTGTTGTGTGTCTTCCAGTGTGGACTCCCCTCCTCAGAGGAGTGTGGGGCCTTGGCACAGGCAGCCATGTCTGAAGGAGACCTGTTCTCTGCAGTTAAACTCCACCTGCTGAGCTGTGAGCCTGAGGCTGCTCTGACCATCGGGATAGAGAAGGTCAAAGGTAGCTGTGTGTCTGTGTGTGTCTGCGTGTGTGTCAGTGTGTGTGTCTGTGTGTGTCAGTGTGTGTGTGTCTTCATTGTTTCACCCAGTATTGGTCACCCAGCATTGTGACTTCTGACGAGAATATAGAATCAGGGCTGTAGATTACAGAGGTCTCTGTACATCCTTTATTTTGACACTAATTAATCTTTAATGCTCCTCCTCCCCAGAACAGCTGACTGGATCTGATTGGACGGTAGACAGCGTTCAGCCAATCCTGGACCTGATGAGTTACATCAGGACTGACCGCCTCATCATGGCCAAAATGACTGAGTAACCATTTATTACTGTAGCACCTGTCAGCAGCCGTCTGTGATGTCATCAGTGACATCACAAATAGATAGATAGTTAATATTTGTTTTAATTAATTTCCAGAATGTTTTTACCTCCCATACATTGTCAGACTTGATAATCTCTCTGGGTGTGTGTGTGTGTATTTGTGTGTAGAGCTCGCAGTGAGCTGTTGATCCTGTGTGGTTATATTGGAGGTCTGTTGGCCATTAGAAGACAGTACTCCAGCATCATACCTGCACTCTACGAATACACCAGGTAACACACAACTGTGTGTGTGGATGTGTTAATAAAGAAAGAGGCCTGATCACTCAGAACCATGTGGTCCATCCAGGATCTGTGCTCATCTCTATTAAACTCTGCAGGAACCAGTTTTCACTCAGATGATGAGATAATCTGATTGAAGCTGGGTGACTGATGCCTCTGACTGACTATTTTGTGTCTGACAGTTGTGTGTCTGACTGTTGTGTGTCCATTCTCAGTCAGCTGCTGAAACGCAGGGAGGTGTGTGTTCCTCTGAAGATCGAGCAGCTGTCTGTGGAGCTGGATGCCTGGAGGGCCTGCACACAGAGCAACTGCAAGTGGGTCACACAAACACACAAACACAAAGATAATGTTACAAAGGAGATGCTGATTTCCACAGGAACCTGAAAATCACAGCACCATCTTTTATTAATGGTATAGCTGTAGAGACAGTGAGCCAATAAAAGTACCTGGGCACCATTCTGGATGATAAAATGACTTTTGAGGCCAACACTGACTTCATCTGCAAAAGGCCCAATCAGAGACTGTTCTTTTCTTCTTCTCTTCAGAAAGCTGAGGGGGTTTCATGTTGACAGATTGCTCTTAAGAATGTTTTACTCATCCTTTATCAAGTGAATTTGAACTTTTTGAATAGGCTGGGAAATATTGTTAAACTTTGCCAAAAGATCATTGGCACTAACTTGAATTAACTCTGCCATGTTTATCAAGTCAGAGCCACTTAGAGGGCAAACCCCCATCCAACCCCGGGCATGCAGAGTTTCGACTCCTGCCATCAGGAAGAAGGTATATTTTCCCATGGAGGGCCAAATCAAACAGATATTTGAGATAATTTGTCCAATCAGCTGTTGGGTTTTTAAACAGGCTGTTGGCCTAGTTGTCACTGCAAGTAACAAATATTAATGGACTCTTGGTGTTTCATATCTTACTGTAATTTATTATGATGAATCTACTGTATGTTAGATGCTTTTATGTTTCTATTTATTGTATGATTTTATTTACGATGTGTACTAGTTTTGTTCACTACTGCTGCAAACCAAATTGCCCCTTGGGGACAATAAAGACTTTCTAAGTTCTAAGTTCTAAGTTTCATCTCATTAAAAACACCATGGAGCACAATAATGTAAAAATCATCAGTGAACATCGGTGGTTCAGACTGTGATGAGGTTTAAAGAGGAAGATGGTGACATCACTCCTCCTTGTCATCTACTCAGTGGAAACACTGAGGAGGTCTTCACCCGTTCCTCTGTAATCAGGCCTAGTCTCAGTCAGTAGGGTGAGTTACCGTGGCAACAGAGGAGAGGAGACACACAGAGAGCAGCTTAACCACATCTGAGTGATGAAGAGGATGGAGCCTCATGTTGAGGCACCTTGGAGCAGCTTTGTTAGCATCAGTGGAGCTAGAGATGCTAAGCTACCCTCAGACTGCACTGTGTTTGACCATGTGTCTGTGTGTGTGTTTCAGCAGCCCTCCATCAGAGCGTCAGAGAGAAGAGTTCAGCCGCCTCCAGAGGAGGATCCAGCCCACAGACCTTGGTAAACACGTTTAACTCCAGGTTCCTCAGCACAGCTCAGTGTCATACCATCCCAAGCCCCCCCTGTAATTCAAACCCTGAGTAATAACATTTGAAGTGTAATCACAAGTAACAAGTAAAGTGTGTGTGTGCGTGTGTGTCCTCCCTCTCAGCTGCGTTGATCTTGTGTGGAGCTGATTATGTGACAGGCTCCAACCTGCCGAGCCACTCAGATGTTCAGCTGTCCTGCTTCACTGGACACAGGATACAGGTGTGTGTCTCTGTGTTGTGTATATGTGATGGTGTGTGTTGCCATCGTGAGATGCTCTCATGTTTCTTCCTGTTCATGTGCAGGGTCCAGTGTTTGTGTTGGAGGATGGTAAATCAGCAATCTCCCTCAACGACGCACTGATGTGGGCTAAGGTCAACCCCTTCTCCCCACTGGGAACTGGAGTCCGCATCAACCCATTCTAACACACACACACACACACACACACACACACACAAAAGCTTTGTGGCCTCTGTGTTTTATAGTTTACTGAGCCAACACACATGGTGACATGAACAGACATACAGACTGAGGATGATTCCGCTATGTGAAAACAACATCATCATGCTTCATTGGAGGAGGGGGGGCTCTTCATCTGAGGAGGGGGACTCAGGGTAGAAACCTGAGCTGAGACTTTCTTCTGTTGTAAAAACTGGAATAAAAATACTGCAGATTTAGAAAAGACTTGTTGGCTTGTGTCACACTCACACTGACAACACACAATGCAGGTGGTGAAAACAGTGAGAACTGTTACAGTAAACAGCAGATACACACATGAGGAGACGTGTGTGTTTCTGCCCGCAGCAGCTGACCACAGATACACAAAAGATGAACAGCATCAGTTGATGTGATGCAGAAGAATAAACACAGCTGGAGATGATGTGCGTCATCACACTGACAGTCAGGTGTGTTCATTACTACAGGAGTGGAAATTATGACCAAGACATACAGACACACACACACACACACACTGATAAATTGTATACTGTGGAGAGGTACAAGGACAGTTCAGGTGTGTTGGCTCTGCCTACATCTGCAGTTCCGTTCTTAGGCCCTACACCCTCTGTGTGGAGCCACAGTGTGGATGGTCTCTTCACTAAGGGGAAGGGAAGGAGCATAAGGCTGAATGACTGAGTTCAAATCCAGAAGTCAGTCTGAAGGCAGCGTTAGAGACTGAATCTGATTCAGGGGTCATGAGTAGTGGAGGTCAATGAGCAGTTGAGTGATGAAGACCAGACAGGCTGCTGCATTCTGGACCATCTGTAAGTTTCACTGTGAGTGAAGGGAGGTCTGTCAGAAGAGGTGAGAGATAACCAGGACCTGGAACAAGAGCTGGGTGGAGGACTGAGTCAGGTAAGACCTGATTTTACTGATGTAGTACAGAACAAAGAGTCAGGACCTGAGACAGATACAACATGGTCAGAGAAGGCTCGCCGGTCACCAAATGTGACACCAGGTTTCTCACAATCTTGGTTGGGGTCAGAAATGAAGAGAAGATTTTGCTGTTGATATCATGATGAAGAGACTGATGATGACTAAGAGTTCAGTCTTAGAGATCTTCAGTTGAAGGTGGCGTTCCTTCATCCATGCAAATATGTTAAAGAGACAGACTGAGGTCCACACAGAGACAGCCAGGTCATCTGGAAGGAACAAGTATAGTTGGGTGTCACCAGCGTAGCAGTAATGCAAGAAGCCATGTGAGTGGATAATTGGACCCAAGGAGGTGGTGTATATAGCAAAGAGGAGGAGTCCCAGTACTGATCCTTGGCGCACTCCAGTTGGGAGGGGATGGGCTGATGACGTTTGTCCTTGCCATGACACAGTGAAGGAGTGCCCAGAAAGATAGGATTCAAACTAAGAAAGAGTTTTGCCCAAGATTCCCATGTTAGAGAGTACACAGAGTGGTTCACTACATCAAAGGCTGCTGAAAGGTCCAGCAAGATCAGAAATGAGGACTGACCTGCAGCTCTAGCTGCCCTTAGGGCTTCTGTCACAGACAACAAGGCTGTTTCAGTGGAGTGGCCACTCTTAAAGCCTGACTAGTTTGGATTGAGGAGATTGTTCCATGATAGGTTTTCAGGGATGAGATCAGAATAGAGCAGACTGGTAGTAAGTAAGTAAAGTAGTAGTAGTAAAGTGGTAGTAGGCGGTAGAGCTAAAGTCAGCACAGCGGAAAAGTGGGTAAGAGACAAGTTGCACAGGTTGTGATGGAACCACTAAGACGTTCACCGGAGCAGTCACCATAACACCATGGTACTGTAGCAGGAGTGTTTGTTTAGAGTGAAAATTGTTAAAAATTTCAGAAAGAAAACTGTAATTAAATCATATTGATCTAAAAGATAATCTAATACACATCATTTAAGATGTAGGTTATTAGGCAGTGACATGGCTTCATTACACTGATGACATAGTGAGCTTGTGAAAGGAAAATTATTAACGGAATAATGAAAAGACTCACTCCCATGATTCTTTGGCCACATTTCTTCTTTCATTTTCCATCTTTATCTGATTATAATCTGATTACAACCACAACCACAACTCATGTAAAGCGTCTTTAAGTATCATGAAAAGTGTTCTATAAATAAACTGTATAATCATCATTATTTTATTGTTATAATCTGAATCCTAATCTGAGTAGATCTGTATTTTTTCCATAGTTTTTGAAATAAACAAATCAAATAAAAAAACATGTACAGAATTATCTGGTACAGAGTAACATGTTTGTTTCATCTGTGTAGAAAACAGTCAAATGTCTGTTTGAGGTCATTTACGACTTTGTAAATAAACACACAGAGCTCACATCTTTAATTTGTGGCATTTCATCCATCCTTGACTGAAAGTGATGTTGCACTTCTCTAGAGTATGGTTTGTGAGTCTGGCTCGATGTGGACTTGGTGTTGGAGACTTTATAACCCACTCCCATTGAAGGGTCATTAGTTTGGAATGACACTTAAAGTTATCATCTGTAACTTTTCACATTAACACTTCCCACAACAACTAGACCTATGGTCTATATGTTGTTGAGCTGTGTTCTTACATCATCACAAATGTTTCTATCAATTCTCAAATAGAGAAATTGATGATTTTAATTATAACACTCTGTTTCATTGGTCGCCTGTCAATGACGTCATATTGGTCACATGGTCATGTCAGACAAACACAACACTGACTGTTGTGTTTTTGTGGATTTTAGTCACTGGACAAAGTTATCAGAGAAACAAGGTGAGTAAATGTTAGACAGCTCAGCTCCCAGCTCTGCAAAGACATCCTATATCACTGAGGAGTGTTGCTGAATCACTGACTTTAAATGCAAAACTGTGTTATTCAGTGTTTTTACTGGTTATAATCAGCTGGTCTGTTTGTTGTGGAGAGGAGGAGACCTCTGTGGAGAATTGAGCTCCAGGTAAAAACCTCCTGAACCACTGACGCTGAAGGATCCAAACCAAGTGGAGACAACAACTCTCATGATCCCACGCTGCTTCATCATGTCACCCAATGCTGTCTGTTGTTAATGTGTTGACTGAGAGACAACTAGAGACAGAAGTTACAGACTGTGAATTTAATGTGGTGGAGCCTCCATGTGAATGCACAAACAAAGTGAGAGTGGGTACAGGGAGGCTGTAGGAGGCGCTGACTAGAACTGGGCCACAATATTCTATTCTGGACCTGATCCACTAGATATCTAATATCTAAATGTTGTCCAGCTGACGTCCTGAGTTTCTGTAGTAAACATGACTGTGATTCATCAGTGTGAGAGTCTCTGTTGATCTTCCAGCTTCATGTTTAACTGAGGAACTGAAGTTTTCAGGTACCACAGTGTGTGTGTGTGTGTGTGTGTGTGTGTGTGTGTGTGTGCGTGCACCATATTTGGAGGAGAAGGTGGAGCTGAGGAGGAGTGAGGGGTGGATCCTACCTGCTCTGTACTTTATCTTGATTGTCATGCAGGTTGCCATGTGTGGTAGAGTCTGTCAATCACACAGTAGCCCGTCCTAATGCATACCCTGCTTTATGGTCTATGCTTTTCAATCAGATCAAATATTAAGTTTTGTGAGGTCACAGTGACCTTTGACCTTCGACCACCAAAATCTAATCAATTCATCCTTGAGTAATAATGAATGTTTGTGTCACATCAGAAGAAGTTCCCTCAAGGTGTTACTGACATATCACGAGACCAAGACAGACGACCTGAGAACAGGATGTCTCTGGCGTGGAGGAATAAAAATCTTAACACTGATGTTGTAGAACAGCAAAATCATCAGTACATTGTTTTGTTGCTGCTGACAGAGGCTGAAAATCACGTCCACATTAACCTGGTTTAATTAGATTAAACAGCTTCAGTATTTCATACCAATACAGAGTGGAGCTCAATTGTGAATGTGGAGGACAGAGAACAGGCTGAAACAGCTGCCAACATCTGACCATGTTGATTTTCTTACTTAGCCTCAGTTTCATTGTAAAATACCAATGAATACAGTCCCATCTCAAACTACCCCACTGGATTTTTTAATTGTTAAATCTGCTTAGTTCGTAATAATATTAACAGTTACAGTTTTTAATATAACACTGTTTAATCAAAAAAGCTGCATTATCAGTCATGTCTGAGGCAGACGACAATGATTGTCACATATAGAAACATACAGATCTGTTTGGTTCACTGAGGATTCAGACTCGCTGCAGCCAAGACACTGTTTTTTTGTTGGGATTATTATGATTAACATGATTATTAAAAGACTGAATTCCAGCAGCATCCAGAGATTGTCCTGAACCAGTCTCTGGCGTCCTGCAGTCCGGCAGGTCAAAGCGTTGCATCCTCCTGCAGCAGCAGAGTCCAGGAGTCCAGTCTGTCAGAGCTCATGCAGACAAGGGCTCATAGGTATGGAAGTGGATTCCCTTAGAGCAGGTGATCTTCATCACAGCCCCGTTCAAACTGGTGTCCAGGATCAGCCTCATCATGCCCTCTGCTATCAGTGATGGTCTGCAGAGAAACAGAGAGGAAGAGAGGCATTAGACAACACACACACACACACACACACACACACACACACACACACACACACACACACACACACACACATTCTTATGTAAGGGCAGTACAACTGGGTTTTTGTTGTATTTTTAGAAGGATGGGAGTTTGCACAGGAAATAGACCAAGTTTACCAAGTCTACTAAGTTTGTGTGTGTGTGTGTGTGTGTGTCTCTGTGTGTGTGAGATCAGGAAGTCATCTGGCCTCAATTTCCTGTGACATTAAACTGGTTCGTGCTGTGAGTTTCAGTAAGCCCAGCCTGGTCACTGCAGTGTGAACAGCTGTGATGGAGGCTCAGTGAAGTGATTCAGGGCTTTTACTCAGAGCTGCTCCAAACAAAAACTCGTCCAATCTCCTCAAACATCAAGTAATGTTCCACAGCTGAGTCCACTGTAGCGCTTGTGTGCAACAAGAATGTAATCAGAAATGAAAGAAGCAGAGTGACTCTGAATGTTTTCAAGACCACAAAGTTTTAACTGCAGACACACAAACACACACACAAAATAACACAAGAAAAACCAAATCTGACAATAGTAAAAGCAGTTTGTTAGCACATTAGCAGACACAGCTCAACACTTTGTTGAACATCCGCTGGCTGACGCACATGAGGAGCTCAGGCTCTCTGACAGGTCTTCTGCCAAATCACTAAGTCTGTGTCAAGCATTCATCAAGCTAATCATAATACATGAGGACATTCATCATCCCAGACTGAGCTATCCCAACAGGACAGAAACCTGGTCCAGAAATCAGGTTCACCTCTGGATGAACTGGAACACACGAGCCCTTTCTACCTCTTTGGTTTATGACCAAAATCCTGCAAAACAAATTATGTTCCCATCAGAATCAGCTGGACTTATTATCAGCATTGTCACTGTAAGTGTGTTAGCGTTGTCACTGTGAGCATGTTAGCACTGTCACTGGGAGAATTTTAGTATTGTCTCTGTGGGCATATTAGCATTGTCACTGTGAGGGAGTTAGCATTGTCACTGTGAGATTGTTAGCATTGTCACTGTGATTATGTTAGCATTATCACTGTGGGCATGTTAGCATTGTCACTGTGAGAATTTTGTCATTGTTACTGTAAGTGTGTTAGCTTTGTCACTGTGACAATGTTAGCATTGTCACTGCGAGAATGTTAGGATTGTCACTGTTTGAAAGTTAGCATTGTTACTGCAAGAGTGTTAGCACTGACACTGTGAGAATGTTAGCGCATGTTAGCATTGCCACGATGAGCATTTTAGCATTGTCACTATGAGCATGTTAGCATTGTCACTGTGAGCATGTTAGTATGTTCACTGTGAGCGTGTTGGCATTGTCACTGTAAGTGTGTTAGCATTATCACTGCAAGAATGTTAGCATTGACGCTGTGAGAATGTTAGCATTACCACTGTGAGCATGTTAGCATTGTCACTGTGAGAATTTTATCATTGTCACTGTAAGTGTGTTAGCATTGTTACTGTTAGAAAGTTAGCATTATCACTGCAAGAATGTTAGCATTGACACTGAGAATGTTATCACATGTTAGCGTTATCAGAATCAGAATCAGAATCAGTTTTATTGCCAAGTATGTTTTCACATACAAGGAATTTTTTCTGGTGATTGTCACTGTGAGTGTGTTGGATTTGTCACTGTGAGCATGTTAGCATTGTCACTGTTAGTATCATTGTTAGCATTGTCACTTAGCATTGTTAGAGCATGTTAGCATTGCCACGATGAGCATTTTAGCACTGTCACTGTGAGCATGTTAACATTGTCACTGTAAACATGTTAGTATGTTCACTGTGAGAACTTTAGCGCATGTTAGCATTGCCACGATGAGCATTTTAGCATTATCACTGTGAGCATTAGAATTGTCACTGTGAGCATGTTAGCATTGTTATTGTGAGAATGTTAGCGCATGTTAGCATTGCCAAAAAAGTTAGCATTGTCACTGTGAGCATTAGAATTGTCACTGTGAGTGTTAGCATTGTCACTTTGAGAATGTTAGCATTATCACTGTGAGCATGTTAGCACATGTAAGCATTGCCACAATAAGCATGTCAGCATTGTCACTCTGAGTGCGTCTGTTTAGCTTCTTCTTGGTTTGTGTCATCCAGTGAATTGAGCTGAATTATTTTCACACCTTTTGTCCACGAGGGAACCACACACACTAATCAATATAAATCTTATGTTTTTCAACCAGCTGCTTCTGATGATTGTCTCATGCACCTCACCACTATCATCCCTGAAGCTTCACTTAGAAACCCAGTATAATCAAACAGATTTGTAAGAGTGTAAATTACTTAACATCCCACCTCTGTTGTTGCAATTAAAACATTCATTAGTTTGCATTAAAGCTAATTTCATAAACAAACTGACATTCGATCACAGTAAAAAATGATCTCATAGAAATAAACATGCATGTTAGTGCCAATGTGTATAAACTCACTGTAAAACTCCAAACTTGTTCATGCTGCGTTTGAAATCATCCTTGAACTTGACAAACTTGCCCATGTTGTCCTCGTGCTCCACTGAGTGCAGCAGAGGAGTGTCCACGAAGGCTGGACACAGGACGTTGATACGAACCCCGTAGTCTCCCTGAGAGGATGCGTCCTGCAGGAACATGTAGAGTGAGCTGCTGAAGGGCCTACCATAACTCTGTGTGTGTGTGTGTGTGTGTGTGTGTGTCTTACCGCCATGGCTCTAGTGAAACCAATGACTCCATGTTTAGTAGCAGTGTAGACAGGCTGATGAGGAGAGTGGAGGAAAGCTGAGGAGAGAGGACAGCAGACATGTTACATAAACAGTGTTTTTCATTACTGTGAATCGAAACATCCAGGCTATTGAAGCAGAGTAACATGATGTGTTTTTGTTCATGAAGCAGCCTCTGTTCATAAAACCACAGCTGCCTCTGAACAGCTGCTTCACACTGGAGGGTCACTGCATCCAAATTTAGGCTCAGCTGCGTCAGAACATCTCAGTCTACAGGTTTTACTTTCCCACGTCAAAGAAAAATACATCCTATAATAATATTTTAATTAGATTAATAAACAAAAATGATTTATCCCAAGGTGGTTTTTTTGTTTTATATATAGTTCTCTGCTTTGTCTCCCTTGTCGATTTAATACATTCATAACCTGTTACACTAATAGCACCAAGAAAAACCTAAACATTCAAACATATTCTGTTTCAATCACAGTCCAAGTGTTGACCTTGAATCCCTCAGCTGCTCATGTTGCTGTATAAGAGGCTCATCAGCTGCTCTGAATGTGCTGCAGGACCTTTAAGTGTCTGTTAGACGACAAGATGGCAGTTTTGTTCAGCCTCTCAGGTTAGTTTACAGGATTTTGGAAACTGTTGATGATGATACGTGAGAACCATCCAAAACAGTGGGTGTGTCGGGAACGGTGGAGAGAAATGAGAAAGTAAAGTTTGACTTCACTGCGTCACAGTGTTCACAGCTGAACAACAGGAAGAGATGTTTGCAACTATGACTGACAGAGGCACAGACTGAAACCACAACAGTTGTGGCATCTGAGAACACACACACACACACATAGACACATTCTTTCCCCCAAAACAATATGTAGTATGTTTGCCCATGTTTGGACAAGTCCATGTTTGTTATGGGAATGGCAAGTACATAAGCACACGCACACGCAAATACACACGCATATGCACACAAACACACACACAGATTGTATAGTGCGATAAGTGTAAAATGATTCCCATCTGCTGTCACCAGAGGCTCACTGTTCCACAGGACAGTGAACACAATCCTGTGGAGTCTCCTTCAACAACACACAGCTCTGAAACAAATGTAGTTTACAACTGAACACAAACAACACTGGTGTCTACTTCCTGCTGTTTGTAAGGACTGACTCAGTCTCACCATATTTCCATATTTATGTGTTCCATGTTTCATAGAGGAGAGATGTGAACTGCAGGTGACCCCAGACGTCTCTTATTGTGAAACACAATAAAGTTCTAAACCCATCATTTAAAGTGAAAGGGAAAAACTGTTGTGTGTCTAAGTTGTCATATTTACAACGTGTAGCAGTCATACAGCCAAAACCAGTGTGAGACTTATTGGGAGGAGCCTTAAGGTCATTTAGGAGGTTTCTTGATTTCAGTGGTATCTAATGAAAATAATATTACAGCAGCTGCAGAAACGATAGACGATAGACAGTTTTAGCTCTTTTAGCGTGACATGCAAGCCCCCCTCTCATCTACGAGCGGCAGCAGCAGCTGTTTGCTCTGAACAACACACTGTACACAAGCCACTCAGCACCAAATGACAGTCAGTTAGAGAGCAGCTGGTGAAGACATAGAAACATTTAGCAGCTAAACAGCTAGTTGTTTCCCCCAGCAGCTGGTGAAGACCAAACACAGAGGTAAAAGAGAGGGGACACTGGACTGTATTCAACACTGGACACAAACATCACTCCAAATAAATGTTTGATGTGATGTCTCCCTTTCTCTGTGCTGGACAGATAGACACACAGATACACAAAGCAGTGAGCAGTGTTTTTCATTGGTTGTTTGAATATTAATATAAACTAGAATTACTGCCTCCTTGAACCAGTCTTGTTGCAGTTTTTTAATGTCATCGTGACCCTTGAATGGATAAGGACTTAAGTATGCATGGATGGATGGACGGATGGATGAATGGATGGATGACTGAATGAATGGAAAGATGATGGATGAATGGACAGATGAACCAATTAAAGGATGAATGGATGGATGGGTGGATGGATGACTGAATAAATGGATGGACGTTGATGGATGGACAGACGGATGGATAACTGAATGAATGGATGGATATGGATGACTAAATGAATGGAAAGATGATGGATGAATGGACAGATGAACCGATTAAAGGATGAATGGATGGATGGATGGATGCATGGGTGGATGAATGGATGACTGAATAAATGGATGGATGTTGATGGATGGACAGATGGATGGATAACTGAACGAATGGATGGATGATGAATGGATGGAGAGATGGATGGATGGACAGATGAACGGATGGACAGATAGATGGATGGACAGATGAATGGATGGATGGATGGACAGATGACTGGATGGATGGATGGATGGATGGATGGATGACTGAAAACATAATGCCTCTGGCTACAGCTGTCAGTGCTGCAGAGGTACTACCCAGAACTTCAACTCATGTAACTCTGTTCTTCTGGATCTTTAAAATGTTCTTCACTGTGGAACATTTAGACTGTGGTAAATTCAAGTCACAGTGGTGTTCACTGAGGAGGAGGAAGATGTTCCTGAAGGCCACACAGCCGGCTGAAGACCACCTCTGTCTGTCTCTTGTATCAGAGTGTATTTGATCTCAATGTAACCCTCCAGGTTTCTGGTTGGGCACGTTTCAGGTCCAAAATTAAAGAGCAGCAGCCACAGACAGAAGTGAAAGTAAGTCTGGTTTAAGCAGAATTAGCTGAGTGCTTCAAAAACATAAACAGGTCTGTGTTCTTGTTCTCCTGAGCTGCATACAGGTCACGTTGTACACAGGAGGAACCTCCTCCACATAAACATGACAAAAACTACACTGAACCGACATCAGAGGAAAAGTCATTCCATGGGTTTTCCTAAACTGACAAATACACGCAATAGCAGCACCAGCAGGAAGTTTCTTGACCTCAAACCAACACCTGCTTGAACCCCTCAGTTCCAAATCAACCTCAGGGACTCAGGTCAGAGGAGCTAACTTTGAATCCTAATAAGTCCTGCAACCCAGTTCAATTCAATTTTATTTTATTTGTGTAGCACTAAATCATGATTATATATTATCTTAAGGCTCTTTACAGAGTCAGGTCAAGACCTCACAATATTATAAAGAGAAACCAACAGTTACACCATGAGCAGCACTGGGTGACAGGGGGGAGGAAAAACTCTCAGACTCTGGGTGGGGGAGTGGGGGGTCTGCCTCCACTGGTTACACAGGTCACAGCAGAATAATGAGGATTTGTGTATGTGCAGTTCAACCAAACAGGAACACACAGAAACACCTTGTTGATGAGAGAGGTCAGAGGAGAATGAACAGACTAGTTGAGGCTGACAGAAAGGCTATGGTCACTCAGGTAACCACTCTTCACACTGGACCTGGTCATATGGATCTGGATTTCTGCTTAGTCAACAGATGGTAGGGTCAGAGTCTGAATCCATGGACCTAACCTGCCTTGTGTCAACAGGCCAGGCTACTGGTGGTGGTGTGATGGTGTGGGGGATATTTCCTTGGCTCACTTTGGGCCTTAATATCAATTAGTCATGGTCTGAATGTCACACTCTGACTGAGTGTTGTTGCTGACCATGTTCATCTTTTTATGGCCACATCGTCTAATGGCTAATTCCTGCAAGATAATGCTCCATGTTACTTAACTTGTTTCATCAACATCACAGTGAGCTCAGTTTAATCTCCAGACCTGGATCCAGTAGAACCCCTTTGGGATGTGGTAGAATGGGAGATTGGCAGCCTGAATATGATGCAGTCATGTCAACATGGAGCAGAGTCTCAGAGGGAAAGTTATAACATCTGGCTCCATGACCTGAAGAACTGAGCTACACAGTGTTAGTGTGGTGTTACTAACAAAGTGATCACTGAGTGTACAATTTTTACAAAGTTAGAAAAACTGCTTTAAACTGCCTTTAAAAGTGTGTGTGTGTGTGTGTGTGTGTGTGTGTGTGTGTGTGTGTGTGTCTGTGAGTGAGGGAAAGAGAGTGTGGGCATGAACAAAAGATTTGGAGCAGTGTGAGCTTTTCCATGACGGTCATGGAGGTGAAGAATGATCCAGATTCAGTAGTTTCAGTTATAGTGGACCTCTGCCAACACATCATGGTTGCTTTTTGTCTCCTGTGTTTCCCACACAATACACAATCGAGGAAGAGGGGGACTGTTTTCATAAACTTGGCTTCCAGAGACTGAGAAATTCATCTTCCACGACATTTTGACATAAATAAATCCCTTTGTGTTTCTGTCTTTTTTAGAAAGGAGAAAGTTTAACACTTGTGCTTCCAGCTAGAACTGAAGTGTCAGGGTTATAGCAGAGTCTCTGTCAAACCCAACACTGTGATTTTAGTTCTGCAGATACAGATGATCTTCTTCATGAAGTATGACCAGAGATTAACAAAGATACATTTGCGCATGTTTGGGTTCAGCTACAGTTTGTGGAGATTTTCTTTATCAGCTAATGACACATTAGCTGATTCCTCTTAACAATATTCTAATTGTAACACAGTGCAGAAAGGTCCCAGATCCTGAATCAGTCAGTCCTCAGGGTCAGTCCTCAGGGTCAGACCTCAGGATCAGACTTCAGAGTCAGTCCTTAGAGTCAGTCTTCAGGATCAGTCCTCAAGGTCAGTCTTCAGGATCAGTCCTCAAGCTCAGTCTTCAGGATCACTCCTCAGGGTCAGTCCTCTGGGGCAGGCCTCAAGGTTAGTCTGCAGGGTCAGTCCTCAGGGTCAGTCCTCAAGGTCAGTCTTTAAGATCAGCCCTCAGGATTAGTCCTCAGGGTCATTCCTCAGGATTAGTTTTCAGGATCCCTCCTCAGGTCAATCCTCAGAATCAGTCCTCAGGGTCAGTCTTCAGGATCGGTCTATAGTCATGTTTTTCTTCAACAGTTTGTCTCTCCAGTTCTGCAGTATTAAATAATTCACATTGTGTTCACATTATTATGAATGTGTGTTAGTATGTGTGCATGTTACCTGCCATAGAGGACACATTGATAATGGTGCCTCCTTCCTTGCCGTACTCTTTACTCATGTGCTCCAGGGCCAAGTAGGTCCCCTTTATTACAGATGTCTGTGAAGATAAAGACACAACATAGTCACAGATGCAGGAACTGAAACTAAACACAGAGATGAGTGAACTGAACGATAAGGTATTTATAGTTGTGTTTTCACAAACAACATCTGCGGCTGACTGTGTTTCAGGGTAAAGTGCCTTGTCACAGTCATAAGCGGTGCTGGTTATGATAATTGATAATAAGATTTTGATATCTCTTGTGCGAAAGAAGAAATTCCATGGTGATGGTGGAGCTACAGTATAAGTTAACAGAGTCACAATAATAACTGTGAATCATCCTGTGAGGATCACAAGTTATCAACTACAGCTCCATGACAGTAACAACCTGACATCACCTGGTCACTGACAGTGACTGTTACTACACTGCAGTTACCAGTCACTACATTAGCCACATGGTGCCGTGAGGTCCAGGTCATAACATCCTCATCTGTAAACACCTCCAACTGAGAGAGGAGAGATTATAACAACACATCACGCAATGACGACTGACTCACTAACACAATGTTTTTTCATGTACATGGAAAACAGATGAAGACCAAGATATAGAGACCTGAGGGAAGAACAGCTGATAACATCGAGAGACGAGGAGGAATGTCCACACACACAGACACACACACACAACACACAAACACACACACACACATCTACACAAACACACACACACACAGACACAGTTAAGGTGATAACATTTAAATGATGTCTCCAGCAGCAGTTTGACATAAACATAACTTCAGTCTGAACTTGTAGCAGATAGTGAGTTAATTTATCCTCAACAACATTTAGTTACACATGGTTTAAAGTGATACAACTCGTTATTTATTCAACTAAGGAGAGTAATAGTCTATTGGAGACAGTTTTCAAACATCAGTACAGTCTATGGTCTTGCTGGCACTTACTGGTCCTGTGACGAAGGCACTGTCAGTCATGACAGCTAACTGTGCTGACTCTGTACAACTACAGTACAATATAGTTAACCTGTTCACCCAGTCATCAGCCCAGTGCCCTGATCCACAGGCTGACAGGCTCTTCAGTGATTCATCCGGTGAGGAAAAAGATTCAACAGACTTTTTCTTATCAAGGAAATGACACATTATACCCTTTTCAGCAGGTCTATCTGCAGCTGCAGACTTCCTAAAATACATGTTAAAATAACGCAGCTAAGTGGAAGAAGCTGGCATGAGAAACCTTCCTCCAGCCCTGAAGTCCTTGACCCCTCTGCTGAGAAAGGATCCTGTTAGCAGCTGACCACAGATGTACACACTTGTCATCAGTTGAGGAACTCTCTCACCTTCTAGTTACATTTAGATGTCCCCTAAACGCCTCACATGTAGACTATCAGCAGCTGCTACAATTTACAGAGGTCCCCTAAACGCCTCACATGTACATCATCAGGGGCACCAATGCTTAGTGTCTTCATAGGAGGTTTAAGGTATTTATAGTTGTCACTGCAAAATGTGCCAATATGGGGGGGCATCGGGAGCCCCTTTTCTCCTTGAGGGCCCCAAGCATTTGCCTGGTTTGGCTCTCCTGACTGTGCACAGACTCCTGGATCCACAGACTGCATGGGAGCAGCTGAAGGTCAGTGTCTGTGTTTTCCTGCCTTTGGAGTCATGGGGTTGTGAGTGTACACTGGACATGTTGACCCACTGCTGGAGACTGGACTTCCTGCTGGGACTCCACTTAGCAGGAGTGTGGTTGTAGGGCCTCGGGCTCGGTGTCATGAAAAGCATGTGAGGGTTGGGGGTTTGAGCCAGGGTCTTTCAGGGACAACGAGGCCTTCAGCATGACACATTATCAGCAGAACCAGTGGTTGTTGACCCAAAGTGGCAGCGCTGCTACAAACTGGTTGTAAAAGTCATTTCATTCTACCACTGAAACCCAGCAGCCTCCAGACAACACATCACATTAGTGTGAAAGCTCTTCTGCACATCAGTCAGAGGAAAAACACTTATGGTGTTTTGCTTTTTAAGTGGTGGAGTTAACTACTGCCATTTCTGCTTACATAAGAAATAATTATTCATAGTAGAAGTCATGATTTTGGTTTATTTAGTTGGTGTTTTATCATTGAGCAGGACTGCATTGAAAACTCATCCAGTGCCATTAGTAATAGGTGATGCTCTGTTATTTGAATCCTGCTATAGGCAAACTTGGTTAATATAAAATATGTGATATACTGTAACTCTTATATTTCATTATTATGTTTACATCATGTGACTTTCCTGCCTTCCTGTTAATCTAAAATACAACATAGACCATAGATCCTGGCGGCCACGTTTTTCTCCCATACGTTTTTTGATATGCTACTAGTCTTATATGCCAAGCTAAAAGTGAAGCAGGCTCAGGAGATAGCTGCTGTAACTTTTAGTGCTGATCTCTCTAACAGCTAATTTTATATGCATTTTTCATGATTTCTTTTTTTTTTTTTTTTTATGGTTTCCTATGGGCCAGCACTGTGGTGCACTGCCACCTCACAGTGGCACAAGAAGGTTGTGGGTTTGAACCTGAGGGCCAGTTGAGGCCTTTCTGTGGAGGGCCAGATACATTAGGTTACACCACCATGTGGTAAGAAATGAGCTAAGAAATACTGAAAAATGTTTTGGTTTAAATCTTTAAAGAAGAATAAATCTGATGTCTATGGATTCTGTGGATGACACTAAAGAGACTGATGTAGGCCACACCTGTGTCATTTAAATTTTCCTGCCATTCTGAATATTGCAAAACATTGACTCACGATCCTACAACCCCGTTTCCAAAAGAGTTGGGATGCTGTGTAAAATGTAAATAAAAACAGAATCTGATGGTTTGCAAATCATGTAAAACCATATTTAATTGAAAATAGAACAAAGACAACATGACAACTGAGAAATTTTATTGTTTTATGAAAAATATATGCTCAGTTTGAATTTGATGTCCAAACTCTTTTGGAAATGGGGTTGTACATCCTTGATCCAAGTTTCACCAAAATTGGTAAATATCATGTTTTGAGGGCCCTGAACACAGCGCATGTCTTAGATTTGAGGTATCATTAATCGTTTTTCCATGATTGGCTAACAAACTGTTGTGGGCGTGGTCAAATTCATTACATCTGTTATAACTCATGATAGTTTCATCCACCTCTAAACAAATTTGGTCTAGTTATATAGATTGACACCCTGAATAACAATACTGAGTTTCATGCAGTTTCAACGCCAGGGGGCGCTGTAACACTAAAACAATAATCACATAATAAAAATTACTACTACTCCCAGATGATGTCTAAAAACATGGTTCCACTTTTAAAGTCTCAAGCAGGACTAAACAATTATAGCTTGAAAACCGCTTGTTCATATCTGTTATAATTAACAAATTATTAATTTTCAATGAGGAGTTAGGTCCTCTGGCACAAGTCTGTTTATTGTTCTGAAGAGCAGGAGTAAAACCTTTGGTGAAGCAGCTTTAGTTTTGATGCTCCGAGCTCTGCTCCGAGCTGAGAGCAGCCTGAACTCAAAACATTCCTCTTATCCTGGCTTTTAATTAAATATGGTTTTTAGCCATTAGTCACTTTATCTATGGAGTGTATGTGGTAAATTGTATTTCTATATATTTTATCTGTCATTTTATTATTCATTGTCAACAACATTAAACAGACAACCAAAGCTTCATTCACTCTACTTCCTGTCTGAAGCCCCTTTTCCACTAGTCCAAAAACCAGCTATGATTTTATGACATCTGGCTTTTGTCAGGCAGTGATATAAACACAACACCTGGGTGAACACACTAATTCACTGTAAACACACCTGTCACCTGTCCAGCACGGTGCTGTGAAACCAGACACACTGCAGCTGCACTGCACTCAGGGATGACAGACTGAGCTGCAGCCCTGAAATAAGTTTTAAAAATACCCAATCACTGATCGAAACATCTCACACAGAGGTTCTGACAATGACAGGAGCAACAGTTTGCATGGTGGCTAGCAGCTCACTGTTTCTACCTGTGTGTGTGCACATGTTTGTGTGTGTGTGTGTGTGTGTGTGTGTGTTACTACAGGTAGTGAAATTGTGTGTGTGTGTGTCCTCTCCTGCAAACTCATCTGGCAATGTAAAATGACTCCGTCACCTTCCTCAGCAGGTTTACCTATGTTTAAAAAACCTGCTTATAGCTGGTAATTCTGGTGTGAAGAAGTCTCAGTCTGATCTCTCACAGATAAAAGAATGGGCAGATTCTGGATGTAGAGCATCGGGACTAACTTCCCTGAGGGGAAGTGGTCTTCAAGTCTGGTCACTGAGAACCTCAACTGTCCATTCTTACACACATGCAACACTTGGCACAGGTATAGAACGGTTGATCAAAGGGTGTTGTTCTGTCTGCCTAGTAAAAAACGACTGACCACAGCACATCTCTGCCCAGGGGCTTGTAGGGGCCACTGGCCTAGTGGGTCCTACATCTGCCTTGTCTGTGTGAACCACTGGTCATGGATCCACTCATCATCCTGTTTTTGTTAATGGTGTTGAACGAGGTTGACACAGCAGACACCAGTCCCCACAACCTCAACAAACCACTGTATAACAGGTTAGCACTACCTACCTACTACCGTTAGCACTACCTGTGCTGTCAGGTGACCTATGATCCAGACGGGGTCATAGGTCACAACACACATTTAACGTGTCCTGACTGCTTTGAATTGTCAATCATTCTTGGTATTCACTGTCACATGGACTCTGTCACACTGGTTTCAGAGATCCCAGTTACAGTGAGTTCATCTAAGTTCAGAGTGAATATTCACATCCCAGAGAGAAACTTGTCTGTGTGTTATCAGTCTGATCTCACTCTGCGTCACTCTGTAAAGAATCTCAGTAAAACTACATCTATCATTGAAACCAACAGCTGGGAGTCCACTACCTGAGGGTGACGCGGTCCCGAAGAACCTCAACAGTCCTGTTTTTACACCTGCTTTCGGGGTCATGGGATAGAGGTTGTCATATATTTGTGATTTAAGACCATACTAATAAAGTTGACATGATTGAACCCTTTTGTCTTACCAGGTTCACTTCTATGGTCTTCTCCCAGTTCTTTTCGTTGTTGATGCCAGCGTTGTTGATGACGATGTCTAGGCGACTGAACCGGTCAACGGTCCTCTGGAAGGCATCTAAGACATGGACACAGGATCTGATCAGAGCTGAACACCAAGACCTTCAGCCTCAACCCACCCCCACCTGAAAACTCCAGACCTGAACAGACCAGAATTTTTCCCCACTGTTGTTCAAGTAATTAATTTTAGATAGTACATTCAATGTGGAGAGTGGGCACCATCATGAACACACTGTGCCCACCTGTATAGGTGTCATCAGCTCAGTTATGGTGAACACTGAGGTGAGCTGCTGCTGCTGGGAATGAGATGACTGACAGGATCAGGATCAGACAGTAAACTTACAAACTCCTCTGTCATCAGTCAGTAACACCTGACATACATTTATGTTTCCTAATGAGCCAGTTCACCTTTTACATTAGAAAATACCACCTGAAACGCTTTATTAAAGAGTCTGCATGTTTGTCTGTCCTTCACTGCTCAGTTTAAACCATGAGACTAAACTCAGGCTCAGCTCAGAATACTTGCTGCTGCAGCTCTCTCACTCTCTCCCCACTGTGCTGCTGAGGTGGTGAAACCTGCCTGTGTAACCACCTGCTGCATTCCACACATGGACACCCGGCAATTAGAAACATACCTGCTCTTAACAGATTCATCTGCATGACGCACACACGCGCACACGCACACACACGCACACACACACACACACACACACACACACGAACACACACACACACACACACACAGACACACTGCTGTTTACTGGGTGTAGGCTCACGCTATGACCACATCAACAGCAGCACTATCACAGAGAGGAGCAACACTAAGCAGCATTCCTGAGCCATTAGCCTGCAGGGATTTACTTTTTCAATGTCAGACAATGAAACCTTGTTCCTCTCTCACTCACTCTGAGACTCACTCATTCACCTACATACACTCTTTAATTCTCTGCTTCCTCACATACACACACACGGTGGAACTGGCAGATGAGTAGAAGAGGAGGATAAGAGTGAGGAGCAGCAGTACAGATCTTCAACGCGTGGTGAGCAGGCGTTTAAACCATAAACTGACACAGGATGACAAACAACACTTGAAAACAAGATAAGACAAGCTGAGTTTGACTGGACCACTGACGTAACCTGTTCAACCTGCTGTGGTCACACATGTCGCTGAGGCTGCTGCAGCTACTGCACTGAGCACCGACACTAACTCTTTTGGCTTTGTGAAGCCACTTCCTCATTCATTCTGAGAAAGTTTAATATGAGTGTGCAGAGTTCAGCTGAGCTGTGCAGTCATCTCTACAGTTGTCATGCTGTGTCACTCAGGTGGAGACAGGTGATGTAGAAGTCAGTGTTACCTCTCAGTGCATCTCCGTTGGACACGTCACACTGGATGAAGGTGCAGTGGCCCTCTCCAAACTCAGCATCCAACTGGGTCTTACACTCCTCACCACAGGTCTTGTTCAGGTCGACCACGGACACCTGGAGGACAGAGGGAGGACTTTTAAATCGAATTCAGTGTGGATCTAGCTCTGCAGGACTACACTGCTCTCCTCTCCTCATGGTGCTGAGTTAGAGCTGTGGTTTTAACAGTATGGTTGTGAACAGCACAGTCAGCAGCAAACTGTTCTGACGAGGAACCAGAATACAAGCGTGATGACACTTTAATCTCAGGCCTGTGCCACATTTAGCCTCGTTCCTCACAGTCAAGTCTTTCTAATTTAAATTCAGTTTGAACATAACAACACTGGTCTCATTAAGAGGTTAAAACTCAGTGTCTTAAACTCTTCTTCTCATGTTATATGTGAGAAGTTCAACATTGATCTAAAAACCTTTAAAGGCAGGAAACAGCAGTGTTGTTAGAAAATGTGACAAAGACAAAAGGCTCATAAGAATCTGTTAAACAGGCTCATTACAGAAACTCCAGCTGCTGTAGAGTCAGTGCTCTCAGTTTGAATCAGTGAAGCTGCAGACTGTTCCAGTTCACTGAGAGGTATTCCAGTAAAGTGAAGCAGCAGAGCCGAGCTGTTAATGTGCAGCTGGATCAGACTCACACAGAGCAGCACTGACCTTGGCTGAGCTCTGCAGGAGTGACTGGACCACGGCTCTCCCGATGCCCTGAGCCCCCCCGGTCACCAGAGCCACCTTCCCCTTCAGAGACATGATCCCCCCACAGTTGGTCTTCCTCCTGCTCTCTCACTCTTCTTCTTGAGGTCACTGTGTGTTCATGCACCTCTCTGCTCCCTGTAACACAATCAGAGGCTTTCTCACCCTTCACTGTGTTTTCACTCTTTAAGCTGGGCTGTCTTCCCTCCTCCCTCCTCCCTCCTCCCTCCCTCTGACACACATGCAGTGTTTGTATAGACTGATAAGCTGAGAGAGAGAGAGAGAGAGAAAAAGAGAGAGGGGGGGGGGGGGGTAAACTCTGTAGGATAATAATTACATGTTTTACTCAGCTTGTTGTACCTGCCCCCGTCTATGCCTGCTACCTGACTCTGACTCCTCCCACTCCTGTGTCACACACACACCTGAGCTCCTCAAACAGGTCACCTGTTGTACTCACTAATGTGGAGAAGAAGCTGTCAGTCTCACATTCTTCTCTTCACCTTGTTCATTCTGTGGAACGCTGTTACTCAGCATGCAGTGCTGCTCAGAGTTGCATTACACTAGGGTTCAGGTCTCTGCATGTATATTTTCACACTGTGCTGAAGTGAATGGAAACCAATGGCTGCTACCTGCTAGGCTAACATGTACCAGACAGTGAAGTTCAATCAAACAAGGAATCAGATTTATTCCTCACACAAAATCATGTTAAGCTTCACAAACGTCTCTGCACCTCCCTCCTCCTCCTCCTTGTTTGCTCCTTCCCTCCTCCCTGTCTTACTTCCTTCCTACATCCTTGAACAGGAATCTGGTGATACTCACCCATAAGGTTTCTCAGATCTCCCAGAACAACAACCATCGATGAAGAGACCCAACAGAGGATGGACTTCCTGCTCCAGGTGAGGAGGTCCTACCTGCCCCACCAGCAGGTGATTGGTCATGTCCTGTATCACAGTCCTCGTCAGACTGTAGCCAACAGTAAGAGTTGCAGAAGAGATTACTGAATCCAACCTGTGCCCTTTCTTTGTGACTCAGGGAAGAGGTGGGAAAAGTCACATCAGAACCCTCACATCCTGGATGTCGAACGGTCCCTGTCCCAGAACACAGTACAAGTTGGTCATCTTCTCACCTCTTAGGTAACCATGCAGTCAGTGGGGAACCCCAAGGTCAAACATACCAGCATTTTAAATGTTATATACAATCTCCTTCATTTTCATTATTATTTCTCTTATAATTGTCTTCTAATAATTAATTTTTTAGGGGTCACTGTCCAATCTGAACTTTCTTTTTATATTGTCTCTAGGCAGAGTAAAGGTCAGAAGGCCTGACGCCCACACAGCTGTGTGTGTTTAAATTAACCAATCAGATTAGATTTATAGTGGGATGACCAGACATCACTCCTGTAGTCCCTCCTGAAGGCTCAAGGTCAGCACTCTCACAGATCACACTGGCGTTTCAAATTGGTGTGCTCGCTGTGTTCACTTGGACCTCCCGGGTGAAACATCAACACAACATTGTGGGGACACTTCCAGTTTGTGGGTGGTAAACCATCAAAAACAAGCATACAAAAATGTTCCAGCTGGAAGTTGAAGAAATTGTTTTCATGTTGAAAGACATGAATAAGAAGAAGACTGCAGTTGACTTCACATGACAATATTCACAACCTGGGATACTTTAGTGAACCCCTTTTAATGTGATGATCTGTGGACTAAAAGAAGACAAATAACTGAGGAACAGACTTCTGTTACCCAGCAAACAGTGCTACAAACCTCCAAACTGACTAATGTTGAAGCATCTTTTTGCATGTTGCTATGCTCCTTTGAATGAGCTTGAAACTACTCACAAGCGACCTGGTGAGTTTAAGAGGCTCTGCTGCCTAAGGTGTATTTTTTTTTTTTTTGTTCCCTCTGTTTGTACAGATACATGTGAGTGGTCACAGTTTTTCCACTAACCATGGAAAAGCTAGCTAATGCTAGCTAACTTCAGTTAGGTAACAGCTGTGTCCCAGTTCAGGTGCCACATCCTTCACAGGACATGGTCTACAAAAGTGTGGCCCTTTGTGGCCATCGTAGACCATGAAGGCTGAATTGAAATGAGATGATCTGGTCTATGGAGGATTTCCACTTTGCGTCACCAGCTGTCCCAGCCCTTACTGTTGTATCAACACGTAACAAAAAGTTACACAATACTTACATTTCACAATGTAATCCTCAGGCTCTCTGTCTGTGGTGTTTACTGGCATATTATATTTCATGACCAGTGCAATGAATCTTGGGATATGTTTGACCATGAAGGATTCACCTGTTGGAGCCAGGAGTCCAGGAAAATGATGCAGCCTTCGAATGTGGCCCCTGAGTATTGCTGAGGGTCTGTGTCTAACCTGTTAATAGATCCAGTCTGTGAATCGGTGACAGAGGAGCAGACTGAGCACAGAGTCTCTGTTCATGATCAATACCACTGATTATATCCTGTACTGTCAGTTTATCAGGATCATACTCATCAGGCTGTTTCCACTGCAAGTTCTAACATCTGCCTCATATCCAGTGTCTGGACAGGGTTTAATACGTCATGACTACAATAGCCAGCAACAGGGGGGTCAGAGGCAACAACTGCTCCTAGCATCGTTGGGAGATTCACCTTTCCAGTCTCATCTGGTCTTCCTTTGTTTCAGCATTCATGATTTCAATCAGTGTCGATACCACTGCTGATGCAATTACTAACACTAATAGAGTGCTTCAGGAATGAGACCCAAGGGTGGGAACACACTGATCGTGTGGCATTTGTGCCAGCACGTCTTTGTTTTCATTTCAACGCTCACGTTAGAGCGGACACACTGCCAGCACTAATGCCTCTTGGCTGCGCCACGTGGTCTAGAGATTAGGTATCTAATTTTTTGCGTGTGATATGCACGTCTCCCAGCAAAATGGACAAGGACCATGGTGACATCATACCAGCAACATCACATAAAACTGACACCTTGCACTATAGTTGAAATATCTAGGCTGAATATGACAACATAAATATATATATATATATTAATCATTTTGGCAGCTGCATGTGGAGAGAGTGGAGTTTTAGAGACATTTTCTGTCAGACATAAATCAGAAATTAATTAAAATGAAAAGAAATCCAACATTCAAGGAGCCTGCAAACTCTGTGTAGAGAGACAGAGCTGACAGAAGCAGACACACACACACGCAAAGCAGGCAGTGTGTCCCCAATATAAAACCTGGAAATAAGTTCCCTCGCACCAAAGTCTGAGTTTTTTTATGTAACCTATGATGCCTGGCTATGACTCAAAGCCTGACAGCTAACAGTTAGCATACTGTGTGTTCAACATGACAGATGTCAATGACTCACAGCCTAGCAATACACTTGACAACGACACATTGATTTATTGACACAAACACAGACCAATCAGTGTGGAACTCAGAAACATCTTATATTGTGATGATGGTTGGGACACAACATGCTAAATGTCTATGTAAGCAATGAAGTATAATATTATAATTATTCAAATTGTAGGGTGAACCAGGAAATTTTAGTGTTTCATATATATTTGTGAGGACTGAGGACACCCAGCTTTAAACCAGGACGTTTGGTCACTGTAGATTAATGTGCATTATTGTGTTTTGCCAGCCTCTGAAATGTTTCCTGTTATCATTCAGTTTTCACATTTACCTGTTTACACATTTATACAGGCAAACTCTGAACTGTGCAGCTGACAATTCAACTGGTGACTCACACATGGTGTCTTGGTCTGTACAGCTGCTCCCACACTTACAGGAGTCGAGATAAAAATAACAAGTAAACACGTTACAGGCCAGCAAAGTTGTTTAGCTGTGGCTCTACAAAAGCTGTTTGAACTTTCTGTAACGTAGGTAGCAGTGGGTGACATACATATTGTCTTTAATCTGCAGATGTTAGCTAGTTTAAAACAAAATCTCACTTTCCACAATATGTGACCTTTAATGTTTCCAGCTGCCTTGTCTTAAAGCAAGAAACCTGATGCTAACATCAGTCAGTCAGTCCCCACACCAGCTGATCCCCACACCAAGCAGAAGAGTGAATAAAGAAACAGCATTGTTCTTTACTGCAGTGTTGAGCTACAGTGCCAGTGTTATAAATAAAAAAAGAAGCCTGTATTTCTTTCATAATATTTAGCTGCTTAGCATGTTCATATTTTCAACACTATATTCAACTCATGATAGAAGTAGAAAATTGGTTGTGACCAAGCATCAACCTCTGGAGCTGAAACATGAAGCATCAAAAGTGAAGAGCTAGAACCTGCAGTTCCTCTGATGAACACTGGAGTCTGGCTCCAACAGTGAGTCAATACCCTGAGACTCCCATGTTAAAATGTTCAACTTTACAGCAGAAATAAACATGTTTACAGGCTGGTGCAAAAAAACAGTTTTTGTCTCTATAGCTAATTTCTCCTTCATGACAACTGTACAGGGGTGAAGTTTTATATAACTCACCAGTGTACAATTTATCAAAGGTTATGGAGAATCGAGGGCGTGGCCTCTCTGAGTGACTTGGGGTGTAGTCACAGTTAGCTAGCTGCTAGCTGTCTGCTCTGTGTCAGCTCAGCTGATTCAGTCAGTGAACGTGACCTGTGTGTTTGTGATGTTGGTTCTTCTGGTAATTTGGCTTGTTGTTAACTGACTAACAGAGAAGTCCGAGTTCCTCTTTTTAGAGGTGAGTCAACTTCTACTATTTTATTTATATGTTAGCACTAATTGGCAGGTATCTGTGTCTGAGCTCACCATGCTTAGCTTGTTAACCTGCTAATCACCCAGCAAATGAATTAGCCTTAGGTTGCCCTTTGAGTAAGACACTAAGCTGTGCTACTGAGGCTAACAGGAGCATATACTTTCCACAGTTATTAGACTGGTTCCACCCACGCCCCACCTCTTTGACCATCTTTAGGCTAGCCAGGAGTTAGGGGTGGAGTCAGGAACTGCCAAGATGGTGATAGCAGGGCAGCTTCTAAATGGCTCTTCAGAAACCTGTTGGTGATGTCACAGAAACTATGTCCATCTTTATTTACGGTCTGTGGTTGTGATTGACCGGTCCCTGGATGATGGGCACACAGAGGACCAGGATAAAAGCTGTATGGATTTTTGGACAGTCCACTGATCCACCAATGCGGCAGCCTGACGTGTTCCTGGTGTGCCCGGTCTGACTCAGATTAGCTGTTCACACCAGAAGCTGGTCAAAGTCATTGTTGTGACTGACATCCCCAGTGTACCACTATCCTGTGAAGCATGGCTGTGTTATGGAACTGATTCAGGCTGACACAAGAAAAGACAGGACAAGTTCACATTAAGAAGTGGCTACCAAATTTGTTTCAACCAACAGAATTTAATTAATTTATTACAAAGTAAAATATTCACATCTTTCTGATTTCACAAAAAATAGTGAGTGTGCTCTCAACAAACGTGTTAAAGCCAACAGTTGTGTTGTTAGAGATACTGGTGACACTTAACTGGGAAGGGAACTTAATACAAGGGAGTGAGTTATCATTAGAGACGTGTTTATCTCAGTTTACGATAAAACCTCCAACTGTGACACAACTGCAGCTTCATCCAGGTGCCCTGACACCGTCTGTTCACATGGTGAAGTGTGTCTGCAGTGTAGCACAAATCAACACGTTCTACTTACAATTTACTGACTGTCCTGTGGGGAACCTGCAGTGACGCGACCTCTCAGGTGTTAGTGACGAGCCAATCAGCGGAGGGAAGCAGTCATATAAAATTCTTTGATTGACAGGCTGCAGAGAAAACACTAAACTCAGGACCAGACTTACTGATATGCATCATTAATTAAAGAGTTTATTTTGTACAAAATGATTCGTCTCTGATCTACCATTACAGGTTGTGACTGACACTGACAGCCATAACACAGTCAGAAGGCAACACAAACACAACACAAGGCCTAGAGTAGAAAAATGAAACACACCCACACAGGTGTTCTCAGCTGCTCTGACTGATCACGTCTCATTACAGGTGAGCGAACAGCTGCACTAATGACCAGTCTTCTCCACACAGGTAACATCACCTGGAAACCTGCTTGAGATAGTTTGTGTTGTGTGGTAACAGAGTCCAGACTGTTCAAATTAAAATCAGGAAAAGATCAGATCACATGTTGTCTGTTCATAATGTGATGTCATCACAGAACAGTTTAACGTCTGCTGATCCACAGGTGTCGTCACAAATTCACTATCAACCACACTTTCTCAGCTCAAGTACTTCACTTAGTACACACATGTAGTACTCTGTGTACTCAGTACATTCTGCTTTAGTTTGTGACTGTCAACAGTTTAGTGTTGCCTCAAATCAAACTCTGCTGTTGTGACCTCACCAGAAATGACAACAGTAACGTGACCTTCGTGTCGCCTGCTTGTCGGCTGCTTTGCCGCTAACGTTTTACCTTCTGTGTCCCTCCTGTGTCATGTGACATGGAAATTAGACTGCCATCAGCGCCAGTGACCTGTCCTCCTTGACATCGCCAGTGACATCGGTGACTCCTCCCCTTCTGCTACGTAGCCAAGATGGCGACCGATGAGGTTGAGAAGTGTCCATCATTTCACCATCCAGGTTACCATACTTTTCAGTGTGAGACAGTCTGAGTGTGTGAAGCAGCTACAGTTAGTTGGTGAAGGCAGATCTGAAGTTTAACAGTTTGATTTTGTTGGCACGAGTTCATAGTAAGAAAGAAGCAGAATGATTCCTTCTTGTGGATGAGAAGCACTGTACACAGGACATATTCATACTATCAGTGTACAGAGGGGATGTGCACAGAGCAGTGTTGTTAGTACAGTCAGGAAATATTAAGTGAAGCCGACAGCAGCAGATGAAGCAGTGACAGCTGGGAGAAGGACGACAGGAAGCTGTTTCCAGTAGAACCATGTGAATATTTCTGAGGGGAAATGTGGAGTAAATAACCTGTAGAGCACTTCCAGCCCCAGACCTCAGACTTCACACAACAGAGCTCTGAACGATCTGAGGTGAAATCTTCAGGTCTGTAAACATGACTCTGGAATGTGATTTCCCTCCATTTTCCATGGAGTTATGTAAATCCACGTGTGGAGGCCTGAAACAGTGACCTTCATATCAGTGTGATCACTGTCTCAAACAGGTCTCTACAGGACATGCTGGACTGAAGCTGACTGGTTACACTATCAGCAGACAGGAATTCAGACTGGAGCCAAACTGTTTCCTAGATAACACATTGGACTTCCAGGGAAAGGAGGAACCAAAAACCAACAGTCATCTGTCCTGTACAACATGTTGGACTCACTAGATACGGTGTAGGGATGTGTTTATGCAGCAGGGCAGAGCACACACACAACCTGTGACTGACAGAATGAGTCGTCATAGCAGTGAAGACACCCAGTCTGCAGACTGACACAGACCAGAGGGGAATCAGAGGGGACCGTCAGACCTCATCATTAATGAAAGACTAATGATCTTGTGTGGAGACACTTGGTAGATTATAGAGGAATGATGAGATTAATGATTAGGTTTCCTGTGGACCTGACCTGTTGTTATACAGACCAGGTTTGGAGACTCCCGACCTTGGATTCTGGATTCTCACCAAAGGAGATGGTGAATCACTAGAGAGGAAGACACCTGTCCACCTGCATGTGGTGATACCAGGGAGGTAGGACTGTGTCACAATCAGACACATCCGGAGAAAGAGACTGAACCAGACTGACACTGAACAGACTGAAGACTGAGGACCAATGTCTCAGAAGAACCGGTCAGAGGTTGAACTGGTTGATGTGTGTTACTGGTTTTAATGGTAGATTTTTTTTCCTGAGGTTCTTTAAATTTTGATTTTCTGACCACAGGAACGTTTTGGTCTCATGTGACCGTGAACATCTGGCTTCAGCTGCTGGTCCATCAACGCAGGGTTACACTGTAGTGACACCATCTTTAATCATGGTGAAGATCGTCAGAGGTTATCAGGCAGGGTGGTCCAGTATCTGCCCTCTCTTATTGGCTAATATTATTGATAATGGCATTGATTATCAAATTATCAAATGATTATTAAAATATTAATAAACAGCCCTGAAGCAGTGTATTTTTCTTGTTTACACAAGTGATGATGAACAGGTGATCATACCTGCTGCAGTGATGAAGCATGTGTGTGATGATGAACAGATGATCTTACCTTCTACGGTGATGAAGAGGTGTGTGATGATGAACAGGTGATCATTCCTGCTGCAGTGACGAACAGGTGTGCGATGATGAACAGGTGATCTTACCTTCTACGGTGATGAAGAGGTGTGTGATGATGAACAGGTGATCATTCCTGCTGCAGTGACTATCAGTTACTGGTCTCACTTTGTTTTAGTGCTGTATCTGTTTATATGTATTTAAACTCAGACATTTTACTGGTTGTTGAGAGGAAAGTGAGGAAACATGTCTTTGTGTTTTATTCAGCTCATATTGTCTAACACTTAATCCTGAGAATTATCCTCCTGGTTGTCCAGGAAACTTCAACTACACCTGATTATGGCTGTGTCTCAGTTCAGGGTCTCATCCTTCAGACTGCGTTACAGCAGAGAGACTAGACTGTCTCATTTCAAAGCCTCTTTAAGATATGTCCTCCCTTTCCTGGACCACAAAAGCTCCAACAAGTGGATGACAGAGAGCCTGAGGATTACACTGTTAAATGTAAGTATTGTGTTTTAGCTAAGTTCCACAGCTAACGGTACAACTGTTAAAACCAAGGGCCTTAAAACCTCAAGTTACTGAGAAAAAACAGTAAAGCATGGCTGCAACAGGAGCTGCGCATTGTGATGCAACAGTAAAAGCAGGAACAGCTGGTGATGGAAAGTGAAAATCCTCCGTAGACCAGACCGTCTCATTTCAGTTTGACCTTCACGGTCTACGAGAGTGATGAATGGCCACACCTTTGTAGACTGGGCCCTCTGAAGGATGTGGGCCCTGAACTGGGACACAGCTTATATGTAGCTGCTCTGTGCACTACATTATCCATGCTGCTTTGGCACAAACGAAGCTGACTGAAATCCTCCACTTCCTCCAGGACAGAAGCACTTGAAGTGACACAACTCCACTTAGCTACTGTTATGGATCATGTATAAACCAAATCTTAACACCTGCTCTCTGCACCATCCTGTCACACACCTGTCTGTACCTCAGCTGACTGCTCATATTAAAAGAAATGCAATGTGGGACAGCTGAGATCTAATGGATGGATAATGGTCATCCTGAAAGGTTAGGGTTAAGGGACAGAAAAATGAAGGTAGTTGAAGTGTACTCATATGAGAGTGTGTCTATGTGTGTGTGTGTGTGTGTGTGTGTGTGTGCACAGACTATGTGTGATACTCTCTCTCTCTACTGCTTATGCACGTCTTCATGTCGCAGGATCTTATACAGGACCCAGTAAAAGATGTTGAAGAAGAGGAAGGCCAGAGGGAAGCCGGCCCTCGACACAGTGTCTATCTTTTTGGCTCTGTCGATGAATAACTTCCTCATCTCCTCAGTGCTTTTACCCCCACCACCTGCTGCTGCTGCAGGTGGACTCTGGGTAGTGTTTGCTGTGGCTCCTTGGGTGTTCAGAGCAGTCACAGTGTTGTTGGTGCTGGCCTTCGAGTCCTTGCTGTTGCTGGGAGTGGAGGTCACAGCCGCTGTGGAGGTCAGCCTGCTCTCATGTACTTCCCCTTCCTGTTGGAGAGAGAGAGAGAGAGGAGGAGGGGGTGGGGGGTGGGGGTGGGGGGGTCAGAGTTCACTTCAGAGAACTCATTCATTATTCTGTCCACTGGCTCCACATGCCACTGATGGGCCCTTGAGCCAGGCACAGAGGGAAGGTTAAACTGCTCTGTTCATAAATTATTTATGTTGGTCAGTATAGAAATTATTAATTTCACTCTAGTTGTGTTTAGGAATTTAATAACTGGTCATAACTGGTCATAACTTATCAAAACTGATCAGAACTGATCCCTTAGAGGTTTGTTTATGTACAGTGGCTTCAGGAAGTATTCAGACCCAGACATGACTCTTTATACTGTAGATGTAAATGTACATCAGTCTGCTCTCAATGATCCATGATGAGTTACATTTTTTTGTGAATTCATTAAAAATCAAAAACTGAAAAAACTGAAAACTCTCATTAACAAAACTCTTCAGACCCTGAATCAGGCTATATCAGACTGGACAGGAAGTCTCTGTGAACTTTCCTTGTCAGGTCTCTCTACGAATGATCTATGGGGTTTAGGTCTAGAGACTCAAGGACAGTCAGGTTCTCCATCTCTGCAGAGGACTTCTGAAACTGTGTTACAGTGACCATTGGGTTCTTGGTCTCCTCCCTGACCCAGGTCCTTCTTACCTGGTCCCTGCTCTAGAGGAGTCTTGGTTCCAGTTCTTGTTCTACTGTTCTTCTCAGAGCTTTTAGTCCTGATCTCTGTCTCCCCACAGTTTGTTTGTTTGTTCTCAGAGGTCTAAAGAGAGTCCACTGGACTTCATGGCCTCTGTCCTGGCCAGCGGATGAACTCTGGGACCTGATAAACAGGTGTGTGTCTTTATAAACTCTCAAATCAGCTCAGTTCACCACTCAGTGGTGAACTGAGTCAGTCCGAACTGAACTGGACTCAGTCAGGTTCTGGCCTCATCTCAGAGATAATAAAATTGGATGATGTCTCTTTGTGCTCTGTTGGTGCTTCTTGACTGTTTGATATTCACATTATTGTAGATGCATGAAGACGGCGGCTCGTTCACAGCACACTGCTCAGTTGTGCAGATATAAACTTCTAGTAGTAACGTTTACACTGCACCAGACAGGGAACACAAAATGTATTCATGCGCCAACAAACTTCTACTCTATTCTCTTTCCTCTACTCTACAAATGCACACAACTCTTTGCAGGAAGTACTTAAACTAATTAACAAATTAATAATAATAAAACTCAGACTAGGGGTGAGCTGATGATCTTATATCATGGAGAATTTGGCATACGATCTACTTTTTGAGATAAATCATACAGATCGCATCATTAAAATATATATTAATGATGATATGATATAATTAGATATTTAAAAGTTAAGTCTCTGTTAACCAGACCATGTTAACTCTTAAACAGCTAGCTACTAACTAGACGATGTTAACTGTTAAACAGTTAACATCGTCATCATTTAACACTCCACGTGAGCAGAACAAGAACCACTGTCACCAGCTGCAGTCCAGGACGGTGGAGTTCCAGTCTGTCTGCGGGACCAGAGACCTGCCAGCAGGCAGGGAGACAGGAGATAGGATGAGCTTGGGCAGAGACTAAACTTTCAAACAAAAATACTTACATATAGAACCTCATAAATAAATAACAGCGCTGTCTGAACAAATAGTCCATATGAACTGTGAACCATGGATCCATGGAAAGAACTAAGATACTTTTACAGTAAAACCGTCATGGATTGCAATTCTACCCAAAATGATTGTCATGATCTTTTGGCCAGATTACCCACCCCTTTCTCATACTACAACATAAACTGGTCCAAATCAACTATTCTTTTTATCTAAGTGAGCTCATGGGGTCATAATTCCTCCACCTTGACTAATCCCAGACAGCTGGGTGTTAAACTGTCAGAGTTTACTCAGATTCATTTCATCATGAGAAAAAAAAAATCAACAATGATCTAAAACTGTGGTCAAACCTCCTCCCTATCTCTAACTTCATGAATAGCAACTATCAAGTTTAAAATCCTACCTCAGGTCAACAACCTCTTCTCAACGATTCCTGTCAGATGGTTCCAGTCACTGACTTCGTTCATATCACAGTCTACTGGAAAAATAAAAAAACCAAAACCAACCTCTCCAGTGAGCACAGACGTAGCTAGATTTAATTATTAATCTCTGACAAACCGATAACAGCGTCTCGTTAAGTCTGACCAGTTTTTATTAACTGCAGTTGGATCAGTAAAGGTCCAGGAAGTGTTGAAGTTGACTAGTAAGTACTGGACTTGGTCTGACCAGCCACTGAGTCAAATGTACTGGTTTGTAGTCCTGAATGGTCTGAGCCCAGAAGGGGAAACCACCTGCTTCACTGTTTTAAGTTGTGGTGCTTTAATTTAAATGTCTGACAGTTTGGTAACATGTGAGATTTGAGTAAACAGAGAAGCAGAAAGCCTCAGTTCAGTTTCTGATGTTTGAAAAATGTCTTTGCCATTATGGATCACTGTGTGTAGACTGGAGGTCTGAACACTGAAGACACTGTGATGTGGTTTACACACTGCTTTTTGTTTTAGAGGCACTGTTCATTCTTTTAAAATGAATCAATAGGCTGATAACTGGCCACTATGGAACACTGAACAGTTTTCTTAGAGACAATGTGCAATTTTCATCAATATGACCTCTGACTGTGGCACCTGACCTGGGGGTCCGGATCCCCGAAGGTGGTCTAAGATAATTCTACAAGATAATTAGAAACAGGAAAAGTTCTTCAAATGAAACAGGTCTGAACCTGCTGTTAGCTGCTCAGTTGTGGTCCATTGACTCACCGTTCAAAAACCGAAATTATCCTAAAACCCGGACATTAGTCACATGGTGTCACTTCCTGTTCCCTGGTCCTGCAGTCTCTGGTTGTTTGAATGTGTTTTTTTATGACTGAAATAAGGTTTGTGTTTAACACCAGCTCAGGACATTTTCATGTTTTATTCTCTGATGTAAAATCCATCAGTAAATACCCGAGTCCTATCTTCTCAAAGCTCTTCCGTCTGTTAAAAACGACCTTACAAGTGTCTAAATGAGACTACAGAGGTTGTGGGGGATGTTAAATGTTGTCAGTCCGAACATGAAAACTGATCTACTCACAAGTCCACCTTTACAGCCTTGTTGAGTTTATACTTGCGCTCTAACAAACTGTTACTAACTTTGTAAGAGGAAAAGATTTTGTAGAAGAGGTCAGAGCTAAATGAAACTACAAGATGAAGTTTAGTGATGGTGACGTTGAAGTCATGTGACTGTGGTGTAGTCGGTTTATAGCCTTAGCTTTTTACTTCTGCTGATTGCATTTTGGCTTCAAACATCACAAAGTGGTGTTCATTAGTGAAGATTATCCTGCTGAACAAGACCTGTCAGGATCAGAAACTGTTTATTTTCTGTAATAATTCAAACACAATAGAGTTTGTGGAGGGAATCAAGGGGTGATAACATCCAAGTTGGCCGACAACTATATATTCCTGCAGCTCTGTATTAGGCCACTGTCCACCTACAGGACAATCTGCTCCACTCTTCTTATCTGACCAGTGATCAGGACCATGTGTGTACGAACCTCCGTATCTACATAAATATGTTGTGTTATATATAATGTTATGTTACATATAATACGGGATGTTGGTTCACTGTACAGTAGTTTCTCTCCTTATATAATGTTTTTTACTGACATAATAACTTCATGTTGTCCTTTCTAACTTTAGTTAGAAAAGTAAAATGGTTGTGACAGTCGTTGTCCCAATGCCCTACCACTGACTGTCGACCACCTGTTTGTTAGAGCAGCAGGAACTGAAGGACTCACAACTACTCACTAACATGCAAGTGACTCATGAAATAAACACATGCAAACATGCATGAACACACACACAAATACAGTGCATTACCCTGTGGTTGCTGGTGTAGATGTTGCTCATAGATCCGTACAGAGGCTCTGCTGGTTTGAGCCCGTTGTCAGTGTGAACACGGCGGAGGGAATCAGCAAGCTCCGCTGGATCAACTGCACCTCCACTGTTCTAGCGACCGGCAGCATGCACACCACACAGACCATAGGGAGAACAGACAGCATCCAGAACAGGGTTGGGACGCCCACTGATTCAGTCAACATGTGTGTCACAGGTCAGTTACAGTGGCTCAGGTCAACTCCCTTCACACAACAGCTGACTGATTAACTAATACAAGCTGAAAACAAACAGGTGAACATCAAACATTTTCCAGGTGAAGATAACAGACTTCCTGTCAGAGGTTTCCACACATCCCATCCTCTTTTCCATCAACAACATTTTCCTGTCTAACAAATCATCCTGTACTCATCTACACACTATACAATCAACTCCCCCAGTCTAATAAAACTACTGTCTTCTTTGGACAGTTTGCATCAGTATATAGAGGCATCAGCAGTTCTCTCTGCTGTCAGAAATATACCAGCACCTGAATCCTACAAACCTGGTTCCTAACCAGAGAGGAGGACTGTCACATGGGCTCAGGGTCTGTTTTCTGTCAGCTGTGTAGTGCAGCAGATAACTGCATGTTTCAGGGAAATCCTTCAAATGTGGACACAAATGGAGAAGAGAGGGATGGTGTAACAATTCTTTCTGTCTCTGCCAGTGTGTGTGATATAAAAACTTTATATTGAAAGATTTTTTGTCAAGGTGTGTGTGTGTGTGTGTGTGTGTTTGTGTGCCTATATGTGTCTATGTATGTGTATTGTTGTTACATCTAACCCAGACTCTTGTAGCCAAGCACTAGCTTACCTTACAGCTAACAGCAAAACATTAGCAGATGGATATCTACACAGACACACAATAAAGTTGATTTAAGTTTTAATTTTTAAGAATTTAACTACAAAAATAAATAAAGTTGAAATAAATTCTTTCTTACCTCAAAATAAGTTTTTTTCTTTTCTTTCTAAACTTGTCTGTGTCTGCCACAGGGCGCCACGTCCTCTTATTTGGAATAATGACTAAACTGAACATATGCAGAGTGACTCAGGTGATTCATAACTTGTTCCTGATTGGAGAAATTCTTAGTTTAAGTGTTACAACTGACCCGTGTTACAAGCAATCCCAGTCTCCTCTGCAAAACCTGGTAAAAATCATCTTGTGATTAAACACATTATAACCACTCAAAAATTCAAGATGGCCACTATTTCTGGCAAGAAAATGTCTTTTTTTGTTTACCCACCGTTTTCTCATATAAATGATGTAGGTGTCAAATAATATTTTTAACAGTATAGAAGGAGAAAATTAAACCTACTGATGAGTACATTTCAGCAAAAAGTTTTTTTTTAAATCTTTTTAAACCAAACATTTTTCCCTTCAAATATGAACAAGCGCACACTGAAGTAACTTTTCATGTTGAAGCTTTAAGGAAAAATGTTTTGATCATGTGCCTTTGAAATACCAAAGGGTGCAATTCAGTTGACAGGGTTTGTTTGCTAACTTGTAAACTAGCTAGCTAACTAGCCTGGCACGCTAATTAGCAAGCTAATTTTAACTACTAATGTTGACTGAGGGTTGATTAAAACAAGTAGACTTGATGTTTACATGACTTTTGGATCATCGATCATATGAATGTTATGTTTTTGACAGGTTAAAACATAGGATTAAATAGCAAAATCACTGATGCCAGGTCTTTTTTTATGTGGCTAGTCCATTGTACTTAGTGTGGGTGATTTTCAGACAAAAAGAAAACAAAAGGTAAAATGTTTTCACCTGTAGTTCAACAGGACAACATGTTGTGACAGTCTGACTACAAGCAAGCTGGTTAGCGTAGCTTATATCAGCTACATTTTCATGAAGTCCAAGCTTTAAGTGAAAGATGTGCTTTTTAAATGTCAAAGGGTGAAATGCAGTTGACAGGGTTTGTTTGCTAACTTGTGAACTAGCTCAGTAACTAGCCTGGCCTGCTAGCGATTTAGCGTAGCAAGCTAATGTTAGGTACCAATGCTGACTTAAGGGTTGAATAAAACAGGCAGACTGTTGATTTTTACATAACCTTTGGTTCATCACTCATAATAAATGGTTTAAAAATGTAAGAATTGTGAATTTGACATCCTTAGGGTTAAAAAACAGGATGACGCTGCATAATCATTGAAATCTGTCCTGTGTGTAAATGGCCATTTTGAAATGTCAAGTGGCTAATGGGATTTTTCAAATGAATGGCCCCAGAGGGACCAACATACACCTTTTGGTGCTTGTATCCACATTTAAAAGACTATTAAAGTTATCCCCTGCACTAGTGGGGGTTTCAAACTATTTTAATATTATTTCCACTTATGTTTGGACCAGTTTCCAGGTCTTACATCATGATCAAGCTTCCTCCAGCTGGAACAACTTGTAAATTCAATCAGTCAGGTATCTGCACATGTGGTATTTTATAATCACACTGTTAACTGACTTTCATTTTCAACTAGTTTACGTTTTTAATTTGCAGTAAATGCTGTTTGTGAATGTAAGTTGACTGAATGCCGAGTTCATCCTTTCCCTGTCCACAGAGATCTTCATCATGCACTGACAGCGGACTCATCCTCAGTGTGGATGGCCCTCTGTCAGAGGAATCATAGAGCCGCATAGCTGCAGTCATGCTTGGTCATGCACTGATACAGTGAGTGAGATGTGGTGTTTCAGAAGGCTCAAACATGCACAGTCAGGTGTTTCTCTCCTCAGGGCCTCCCTCCTTTGAGCTTCACATTGCAATAATAAAATGTCATCACAAGGTGGCAGCCTCAAACCAGTGATGACAGAAAACAAAATATTCCTCAGCAGACTGCATGAGCTTACCTGTATACATGTACATGTACAGGTGTAATTGTGTGGCTGATGTAGTGTTGATTGTCTTGTGTGTTGTAGGGTTTGTCTGTACCTTGCTCTTGCTCTTGTGATGCCGTCTAAACCGCAGCAGCTCTTTGTGTTGCCTCGACACAAAGTTGACGGCAGCATACTCCAGCAGTGCTGAGAAGACGAAGAGCAGACACACGGCCATCCAGATGTCTATGGCCTTAACATAGGAGACCTACACACACACACACACGCACACACAAACGATGGAAATAAGACAACAATTACAGGATGTGAGGAAAGTCTTGAAGATTGAGTGATAAAGATAAAACATTAAAATACTAAAAGAGTAGGTGAGTTGTTGAGTTGGAAGTGAGTGAAAGCAGAAATAAAAGTAGAAAAAAAAAAAAAAATCGAAAAAAAGTAAAACATTCCAGAACATAAACCTAGAATAAAAGGACACATCAGTAAAATGCCCAAATTATATAATAATAATAATAATAAGATAAATAAAATTCAGTTAAAAGCCAGAATAAAAAGGTTGGTCTTCAGTTTCCTGCCCTCAGGTCTCCAGGAAGGCTGTTCCACAGTAATAAAAAGATGCCTCTCTATGGTTTTTATTCTGACATTGGTTTAATTAAAACACCTTAAGCAGAAGAAACTATGATCAGTCAATAAATAAAATATTGTTTTAAAACATTTAAATATTAAATGTATATATAAATTGTCGGCCCAATTGCGACACCTTCATGGTCCACAGTTTTGGAATAACAGGTTGGTAACCACTGCCTTAGGACTTTGGTGAAACTGAGATGGCCTCTAGTGCTACCATGAGGCTGATATGATTTTGTTTTGTGTAAAATAAATCTGCATGTTCCAGAGAGACTAGGACAAAGTTTGGTGCAGCATCATGATCCCAGATTATCCTCATCACTCATCATGACTTTAAAGGCTGTTTCTTACTTTGCCTCTGAAGCTCTGTAGCAATCAGCCAGAGCAGGATCCAATAGTTCTATTTCAACTGGACTGAAAACTGTCCCCACTTTAATAGTAAGTCAATAATATCTTTACACAAAAACTTAATTTCACTACTGAACCATGTCTATTCTTCTTAAATGTACATTCAGAAAGCTACTACAGCCCCCCCCCCCCCCAGTGGCTGTGCCACTGAAGTGTGTGGCGTCAAAATGTGGTAACCTCATTCCTTTATGAAATAATGACTTATTCAGACATGTGTAACCTACTGGAGTGCAAAGCTCTGTTAAGCACTGGAAACATGAGAAACCTCCTAACCTCTAAACACACACACACACACACACACACACACACACAGAGCTCGGTCATGTTGTGGAGGTGTATGTATACAGTATGTGTGAGAGAGATGTGTGTGTTAATAAGGGTTATGTAACAAAGTGCTCCATGTCTGATCTTTCCTCATGCATACAAGATACCAGAGCAAGACTGAAGCCTTGTCCTCACACGCATGATGTGTACTCGCCATGCAAACATCCACACACACTCACACACGCACACTCTGACCCCTCTACCACTACTTAATAATATTAATGATAATAATGATAAATTTTATTTATGTGGCACTTTTGAAAACACAACTACAAAGTGCTTTACAATGAAACACAGAAGAAAACAACCGAGTAAAACAACAACAAAGTCATAAATAAGTCACAGATGAGAAGTTTGAAAAAATGTGTTTTTAAAAGATATTTAAAAGATGAGACCGTTTTCTCCTCGGGTAAGTGGCTCCAGAGTCTGGAGCTCTGATGGAGCAGCACCATCACCTTTGTGTTGGAGCACTTGTGTTGGAGTTGTGGGGGTGAGGGGGTTGCTGTGTTGAAATGATGGTTATCTGCTGTTTTTGGTCAAACCCCTCTTGTTCAGCAGACTGGATGCTGCTGCCCCCTGCTGTTAGAGTTGACCTCTGCATGTACACAATTGGACTCAGAACTTTTGCATACCTTAAGCGGCAAATTGTACCAGTGTACTTTAATGTCACAACACAAGTTAGCAGGTCTGCTTTACTTCAGATGAGGAGTAAGGAGGAGAGGGATTTTTGACTGAGCAGGGAATGACAGCAGTGTGGTCGACTGGTTATGACTGTGTGGGCAATAACATCCATATGTCTGACAGACAGAAAGGTTGAATCTTTGAGATGTAGAAAACAGGACTGAACCATTGATTTAACATGTTTATCTGCGGCTGCAGTTAAAAATGACACCAGGCACAACTTGGTCTGTGAGAACAAGAATGGACTGAGGGCCAGCAACGAACAGCTTTAAGTCATTAATGACCTTAAGAGGTTTGGTTTCTGTACTATGGTTTTACCATACCTATACTCTGTATGCATACATAAACTATGTCCTTCTAAATAGGGACATCATGAGAACCAATACTTCATAACTAAGTTGATGACAAAATGTGATGGTACATTTTTCTGAATAGGTACTGAAGGTACTGTAGATGTGATTCCTCCTGGACTGAGGAGAGCAGTATAATATCACTACAACTGTTGTATTCTGACATCAAACTGGGAGAGAAGAGGAAGAAGAAGAAAAAAAAAGAAGAAGACTGGCACAGTAAACAAAATGTGCAGCAACAGGTTGTAGATGAGCAGATGTAAGTATGTAAACGGAGCCACAGGAGGAGTTCAGGATGAATGAGTTTCAGTTGTTCACTTTATATTAACATGTCATCAACATGTCCATGTCCTCAAATGTTCCTGTTACTGTCAGTGAACTGTGACAGTTGACATCTGTTGTAGCAATGCTCCTCACACAACATTCACAGAGGCTAACATTAGCTTGTTTAGGCTAACATTAGTTTGTTTAAGCTAACGCCAGCGTGCCCAGGCAAGGATTAGTTTGTAGGCTAACGTCAGCTTGTTTAGGCTAACATTAGCTTCTTTAGGCTAAAGCTTGTTCAGGCTTGCGTGTGTATGTGTGTGGGCGAGCACAGTGTTAAGAATCGTGGAATTTCATTGGTGTTTGTACCAACTACCAGATTCGCAATGTCCTTGTTTACACTGTCTCATATTGTTACATTAGTAATACCAGGACACAGACACACACACACACACACACACACACACACAGCCTAAACAGAGCTACTTGCAGCTGATGATGTGTGACTGTAGATTCACCACAATACAAAAAACACTCGCCCACAGTGAGCTGACCCTATGGCAAAATTACACTTTCTGTTTACATCACCCAAAGCATGACGGGAAAATGATGAAAGAAACTCAAATAATATTTATCTTATAAATAAATATTTAAAAAAAATAATGGAAGCAACATAACACATCACCAATGAGCTGTTTGTTTTCGATGCTGTTTGTAAGGCTCAGACTGTTTGACCAATGTTCTTCTTCTATCCCTGAGACGACTTAATCTTCTATACCACTAATATACACATATTCTACGTGTTCAAAGACACATTAGATTGTCCCTTTAACATGTGTAGTACCATTCACATGTCAAATACAGCTGCCACCCTGTATAAAAGGCAGCTGATGTTCCAAAAAGCAGTTTGGCAGAAAAAAAGTGAGATTTATTAACAAAAACCACTGAGGCCATAACAACCACAAAAATGGACCAAAAAAAAAAAAAGGACCATACCACCTGCTTGGGTAAGTATGGGGGTGAGCTGAACAAATACAAGACTTCCTGAGCTACCGAACCACACACACCTGGTGAACACTGGGTTTTCTGTTTCTGCTGACAATGAGCACAAACAAATGATTTAGCATAGCACATGGTTCAGTCCACTGTCATCTACTACACAACAGAGCTGTCCTGTCCTCCCACACAGTACTTGCCCCTCCTCTCCCTGATTGAGCAGCTGATCGACACCACTAACCCAGACACTACACAGACTGAGCTGGTCTGTTACTCAGTGCATGATTGATGTTAGGAAATCAATCAATACACCTTATGTATTAATGTATAAAGCTGCAGATAACAATTTTTGATTGAGCTTCTCCTTCCTCCAGGTTATAAAGTCAAATGCTCCCTTCAGTGAAGATGGAGCAGGTTGAATTACTGTTTCTTTACGTTTTCCATTGCTCACTCTGCACTTTCATCTCGTTCACACCAAGAAGGAATATCTGGGTGGAAACCAACATGCACAACCCACAACCCACAACCCGCACGCACTCACGCACGCACGCACAGACCTTAGGCAGGGAAGTCCTGGAGCCGGAGCTCTGTGTTGTCATGGTGAGGACAGTGGTTATGCCCAGTGCCACTCTAGCTGGGGCAGCATCCATGTTGATCCAGAAGGAGACCCAGGACAGGATGACGATGAGCAGAGAGGGAATGTACATCTGGATCAGGTAGTACCCCATCTGACGCTCCAGGTGGAACCGCACCTCAATACAGGTGAATTTACCTGCAGCAGAGCAGAGACAGTCAAACAACAGTCAGTCAACAGAGAGAGATTCAGCACAGTGATGATGAGCTTATCAGTCATCAATTATTGATCTCCATATTGACCTGCGCTTCACCCGCTGCCTGAATTTGGATTTTCTATGAAACAGGATTCACTCCCTGCTATCCTTCGGAAACCTACTGGTGATGACACAGAAAGGGGTGTGTCTTATTCTCCCTCTTCAAGATGTTTTTTTTCCTCAACTTGTTCCCATAAGAAGAAAAAAATGACTGATGTAATGTGGCAACTGTTTCACCTTGTGTGTGTGTGTGTCTGTGTGTGTGTGTGTGTGTGTGTGTGTGTGTGTGTTTCACCTGTGTTGTAGTGCTTGGTGCAGTATCTGAGGTCTGACTCATCTTTGAGGATGAACTGTGGCAACGTGAGGCCCTCAGCCACTTGAACCGGTCCATTCTCCTGCCACTCAAAGATCAGGTCGTTCATGGTGTAACCGACTGAAAAGAGCACACGACAACTTATCAACACATCACAAAGCACAGTGCAGCACAAAGGTCATGGAGCAGAAATCACTGAAGGTATAGATATCATGAAAAAGAAGTAACATTGAGGTCTCTTCTTTCAGCCTGTGAATCACTGGTCCAGTCATGAGTTACAGTACATGGACATTATTAATTATAACTAATATTAACAATTAATTATACAATGAGTAAAGTACGGTGGCCCAGAGAGCTCAGTGCACTGTAACTTAAGAAAACACATGGAAACAGAAAACACAAACATTCAGAAACATCTTCAGTTTGACAACATGAGGTGCAAATACAACACAACAGAAGTGTGAATTAGGGTGACATGTTAGAAGCTTTGAACAAGTGCACATGAATGTATTATAATACATGTAGTAGTAGTAGTAATAATAATAATGATACATTTTATTCATAGGTGGTACTCAAAGAAAGAAACAAAGAAAACTATACATTGATTAACACACATTAATCAATAATCACACATTAAAAGCAGTTATTAAAATGGTGAGTTATGATGACATGTTATAATACATCCATACAACTGTGTCTCAGCCTGGTTCATCACTTTTTGGTGTCCCCTGGAAATACTTCTGTTGTGTTGTGAGTATTTGCAGCTCAAACTGAAGATGTTTCTGAATATGTTTTTGTTCTGTCAGTTTACAGGTGGTTTCTGAAGTTGCAGTGCTTTGAGCTCTCTGGGCCACCAAAGTAAAGTCTGCAGCATTGAAGGTCCCAATGAGCACAGTGGCCTCTATCATCCGTAAATGGAAGAAGTTTGGAACCACCAGGACTCTTCCTAGAGCTGGCTGCCTGGCCAAACTGAGCAATCGAGGTAGAAGGGCCTTAGTCAGGGAGGTGACCAAGAACCCGATGGTCACTCTGACAGTGCTCCAACGTTGCTCTGTGGAGAGAGGAGAGCCTTCTAGAAGGGCAACCATTTCTGCAGCACTCCACATATCAGGCCTGTATGGTAGAGTGGCCTGAGGGAAGCTACTCCTCAGTAAAAGGCATATGACAGCCTGCTTGGAGTTTGCCACCTGAAGGACTCTCAGACCATGAGAAACAAACTTCTCTGGTCTGATGAAACAAAGATTGAACTCTTTGGCCTGAATGCCAAGCATCATGCCTGGAGGAAACCAGGCACCGCTCATCACCTGGCCAATCCCATCCCTACAGTGAAACATGGTGGAGGCAGCATCATGCTGTGGGGATGTTTTTCGGCAGCAGGAACTGGGAGACTGGTCAGGGTCGAGGGAAAGATGAATGCAGCAATGTACAGAGACATCCTTGATGATAACCTGCTCCAGAGTGCTCTGGACCTTGGACTGGGGCAAAGGTTCATCTTCCAACTGGACAACAACCCTAAGCACGCAGCCAGAATAACAAAGGATTGGCTCTGGGACAACTCTGTGAATGTCCTTGAGTGGCCCAGCCAGAGCCCAGACATGAACCCAATTGAACATCTCTGGACAGATCTGAAAATGGCTGTGCACTGACGCTCCCCATCCAACCTGATGGAGCTTGAGAGGTTCTGCAAAGAAGAATGGGAGAAACTGCCCAAAAATAGGTGTGCCAAGCTTTTAGCATCATACTCAAAAAGACTTGAGGCTGTAAGTATTGAGCAAAGGCTGTGAATACTTATGTACATGTTATATTTTTGTTTTTTATTTTTAATACATTTGCAAACGTTTCAAGCAAACTGTTTTCCCTTTCTCATTATGGGGTATTGTGTGTAGAATTTTGAAATAAAAAATGAATTTAATCCATTTTGGAATAAGGCGGTAACATAACAAAATGTGGAAAAAGTGAAGCGCTGTGAATACTTTCCGGATGCACTGTAATTTGCATTTCATGTGTGTACAAGGAGAACAAATCAGGTGAAAGCACACAGCCTTGAGGTGCTCCTGTACTTAGAATAATCGTGTTAGAAGTAATACCACAGCACGCCACCCTCTGTGGTCGATCTGTGAGGAACTCTGTAATACACTGTACTGTAATTAACACTAACTGGCTGTTGGTGTTAATGTCACACAGCCTTCTAATCAGAGTCTCTTTCTGCATAAAATTAAAAGCTAAAAAACTTAAACTAAAATCAGTAAATAAAAGTCTGCCATAGGTTTTTGACTGCTGCAGATGTGTATTAACAGTGTTCATCAGTGTCAGTGTTGCATCTCGAGTACCTCGGCTCTTCTTATATGGAAACTGCAGTGGATCAAACCATTCACTGAGAGATAGTGCAACAATGCAACTGGTCTAAAATCATTTAGCTCTGTTGCTTGTTAGGAACAGGAATGATATTGGAGACTTTCCATATTTTGGGAACAGAATGCTCATTCAATGAAAGCTGAAATAGTTTTGTAAAAACTACTGTAAGCTGCAACCTACATGATTTAATCACCCTACCCTTTAATCCATCAGGTCTGGGTACTTTACCAGGTTTAATTCTAGTTAGGCTGGCTGCTACTTCAGCCTCTGTCAGCATAACTGAAGAGTGATCAGTAGTGTTGGTAAGTATATTAAAGTTATCAATAACATTAGACACTGAGAGAGGAGGTAAAAACTTTATGGATGTCCAATCCTACTGTGCTCTGGCCTCACCTCTTTCTTTGTAGATGAAAATGTAGTTTCTTCTTCAGTAGAGGAAATTCTGGAAGGTGACTTTCACCTGAACTCAGTGTACTGCTTTTATTTTGCACAAAACTGTGAAGGAAACCTACTGTGAAAATAAAAAGAATTCCATCAAGTTTTTAAAAACAATGTCCAGGGATGCTCCAGTAATATTCTTATTTACACATTACACACATGCACATGCACACACACTAAGCCTGCTCAAGGTTACTAATGCAGACAAACATAGAGCTGCACTCAGAGCTCTGCAGGGCTTTTTGGTGAAAGCAGAAACCAGCTGCTTCATCTGGTACACGCCTACAGACACACACAAAAGATGTCATTCCTCTTCAGGTTCAGCTGAACGTGTGTGAGAAGTGTGTGCATTTTGAAAAGTCAGAGAAACAAAGACAGACGAGAGGAGAGTGTGCCCCCAGCGTCAGAGTTTGACTCTGGATGTTTTTATGTCTGAGTAGCCTCTGGTGAGAACAACATCTCCCTGCACCACCTCACACACTCCTGTTCAGATTTCTACTTTGTCAGTCTGGAAACATGACTGAATCAGATGTGATCAGCTGATTTATTTTAAATCATCAAGGGTTGATGGAACATCAATTAACAAAGAAGAGCTGTCTCTATTGTATGAATTATCATCTCACACAACTGATAACTGTTGTATAGTCATTAAGTTACAGTGGAAAACCACCACAGAGCAATGGGAAAAGATATTACAGGGTTCAGATTACATATCCCACTGTGTGACATACAAAGTTATTATTATTTTTACTTTTTTTATTTACTACACAAAGGGCTACATACAGAATGAAAATAACAATACAAAAAAGATATCAAAAATGAGTAGAGAAAAGAAAAGACAAATAGATAAATAAATAAAAAGAAAAATAATTGATGCTTCAAATACACTTTGAAATACTCCATGTTTAATTGTTGTCTTTTTGTGGTTCTGAATATGTATGATTTCAACATCGTAATGATGTTCAGGGTTTCTCCCTCTACATCATCCCTGAAATCACCAATGATAAAAAAATTTGATTTAACAACAAAGTCACCCAGTTAAAAACTTGATTTCAATCATACTGAACTCCACACAGATTAAATAACCTGTGCTGCCATGGCTTTGGAGGGTCATTTGTGTTCCTGCCTAGCAGTAAAATGATTCTGGGTTGATGTCATAGAATTTTATTGCCCACCCACCATTCTCCATCCCCCATTTCTATCTAAAAAATAACAAAAATACTGTAATCAGCTCAGCAGATCTGCACATCATGAGACGCTGAAGAGACCCCCCCCCCACCCCCCCCCCGCTGTGTTCTCTTTCTCTGCTGCATCATATACACACGTATTGTATGTATTTGGACCCAGTCCCCCTGTTTGTATATAAGCAGATCTAGATCTATGTGTAGTGATGCCTCCGGGCTGGAGCCGAATAAAGCCACCAATGAAGACTGTCCAAGTGTCCTCTGGCCCCAGGGGGCCAGATCCCGCTCAGAGAATAGACTAATCATCAGAGCTCTATCAACATGATTAAACAGGACTGTGTTTCCTTAAAAAGAACCAAGAGGACGGAGGATGATACTGAACACGATGCATGGATGAATAAAAAATAAACAAGAATTATCTGTCCACACATCTGGACTCACAGTGTCTGACTTTACACAGCATCCTCATATCTTTATTAATTTGGTCTTTGCAGGATCCACTTCCTGTCTGCACAGGTGGCGCTACAAGTCGTGCTCCCTGTAGGACTCTCAGCAGCATGCTGCACAGGCAGTGGCGTGCGCATTTAAAGTCCCTGTGGGTTCAGAGCCTGAAGACTCATCACCGAGGTACGAACATACGGCACGAGCAGGAGAGGCAAATATGAATAATAAAGAGGAGCAGGAGGAGGCAGGCGAGGAGGAGCAGGAGGAGCACAGGCTCAGGAATGTTAACTTATTAATCGATGATGTGTGATTTACATTGCTGAGCTGTAGGACACTTTATTTCTGAAGCAGTCGTGAGTGTGTTCATCGGCAGAAGCTCCAGTGTGTTAACAGCTTCCATCAGCAATGTGATGAATAATAAACCAGAGGAGGAAGAGAAGGAGGAGAAGGAAGTCAAAGTCATAGAGGCCTGTCACTGAGTGTGATGTCAGGGTGAAACAGAGCTCTCTTAAAGAGCCTCTGACGAAGATCAAGTGTTTGACCTTGTTAACGTCCATATGATGTTTTATATAATACAAGACCTATAATGAATGAAATCATCAGTGAACACCATGACTGAGTATGTCTAATAAAAACAGATTCAGACATCCAGTGATTCATACGTCATATAAACGTATATGAACCAATCCTGTGGACTTGTATGGATGGGGGGTGGGGCTAAATACACCTGAAAATACCTGAAATACACCTATCAGTACAGAGAGCCAGAGTTAGCATTAGCACAACCACTAACACTGTGTCAGCCACTGCCAGTTACAAGCTAACAAACAACATGAACAAATAAAAGATGCTAACTACGCTAACTGTTCTGATACATCTGCTAATCTCCGATTCTGGTCTCAACAGACTCCTCATCTGAGTCTGAGTCCAATTAAGGCTCCAATATCTCTGATGTTTCCTCCTCTGACCATCTTGATACTCTTTGCTCTTTCACTAGGAGACCTGGAGCAAGCAGGTGGTGGGTGGGATACAAAGCCTGATCAAGGTTTCTCAATCAGGAAGACAGAGTAGATGAGCTTCAGGCCAGTTTTTATGTGAAAACATGTTAAACTAAATATGAATCATAGCAGATAATTTTTACAAAGTTTAAAACACATCTGGAGGACGTTTAATATCTTTAATAATCAGGTTTAGGTTCAGTTTAGGGTAAAGGTTGGAGTTTTTCGTTGTGAGGGTTAAGATTAGGGTGGCTGTGGCTTAGGATGTAGAGCGGGTTGTGGCTCAATCCCCAGATCCTTTAGTCAATGTGTCGAAGTGTCCTTGGGCAAGAATATAACTGCAGACCATTTACCATGGAGTCAACAAGGGTCCTCACAAGAATAGAAGTGTGTGTGTGTGTGTGTGTGTGTGGGTGGAAGCTGGACTTACAACTCTCCAGCTGCATGATGCAGGTCTGAACATCCATGGGGAAATTCTTCAGATCCATGGGACATGACAGAGTCAGAGTTAGTCTGAAAGAGATGAGAGTCAGAGACAGAGGCAGAGACAGAGTCAGAGACAGAGTCAAATACAGAGTCAGAGTCAGGGACAGAGACAAAGTCAGAGACAAAGACTAAAGGGTCTCAACTCAAGCAGGAAGTAGAACTTGATTAAATCCAGTAAATGAGCCCAATTCCTCAGTTTATTCTCATTCTAACATGAGTCTGGCGTTCTCATTTGTTCCTGTCCTGAACCTCCTCTGGACTGGGTCCTCTCTGAGTCAGAGAGATCCTTCAGCAGCTGATGAACACCAATCATACTCACCTGATGGAGTACAGAACGTTTCCATTCTTGAATATCCGCAGCAGTTTGTTGTCTGTCGTGACTTCGTGGAAGTGGGCTCCTTTCTCGTTGGCAAAGAACAGGTCTGGTTTCCATATGGAGTCTAACATAGAGGGGTCCAGGTCCAGAGAGTCATCTGGGTACTCAGCGTAGGCCAGTCTGGGATCGTTCCACTGCTGACGAAGGAAGATGTTCACACGGTAGTCCTGGGGACACACAACAACATGGACATGTCTATAAAATCAAATTAATTTTCTATGATGACCCACGTTTGGCTCAGTTCTGGATCCTACAGATTTTCTACAACTGTTAAACAGGGTTTCATTCAGGTCTAGCATGACAATTACATGCCTTATCTCAGTAAAAGTCATGTAATTGTTTTGGCAGTGAAACATCTTCATTGTGACCTTACTGTGTTAGATGATATGCTTTTAGTTTCTCTGCTCCTCAACTGTGGAACAAGCTTCCTGAATACTTGAGTGGCCCTGACCCAGACCAGGACACCAAACATCACTCTTCTCTGCAGCTCAACAATAAACCTTGTACTAACATCTCTTTAATGTTGTTGTCTTCATCACTGCATCTCCTCCTTTAAAAGGCTTACCTAAGGTTCTGACATGATTTTATTTATCGTGATGTGATTTATTTAAATATTTTTTATTTATTCTAATGTGTCCATGCCTGTATAAAGCACTCGTCTGAATGGTACCTTTCCTCAGAGCTGTTAAACAGTCCTGCAGCAGCTTTAATCTGTTCACAGTGGGAGGAGCTGAGCCTTAGAAGGCGGTGCTTATGTGGAGGAGGAAACTCTTTCATGTTGTTTTCTGTTTGTTGAATGATTTAAATGCTCTGTGATTGTAAAGCTGCAGAAACATGTGCAGGACTCAGTAGGTCTCAGACTGGTCTCTACACACTGATCAGAGTCCTGATACCAGGATCTCTCCACCACACTGCAAATTCAGCTCTCTAGAAAACTCCCAGAATGCACTATAAAAGGCAGAGAGTGGCTCTGCTCACTGACTGGAAGTGACATCACTATTCTTCCAGTTCACTGCACTTCAGAGGCAGCGTGATCGCACAGTGAAGCTAATGAAATTAAAGCAGGGTGCGTTTGATTTAGGTGGAACAGTAACTGTGACCCACATGAGTCTTTGTTAGATGAAGTGTGGAGGACAGGAAGTACAGTCCACTGTATAGTGACTCACTGCCTGCTGGGTCCTCCTGTGTGTCCACACCTACAGACGAGATCTCTGCTGGCAGATACAGGGGCCACAACAGTCCACTTATCACAGAGCAGCTAGTTCTGCTCTCAGGATCATCACAGTGTCCACAGTCCTCAGTCTTTTTGGTGGATGACTGAGGACTGTGGAGGACTGTGGGGGACAGTCAGGGACAGTGGAGGATGGAGGGGGACTGTGGGGGACTGTAGGATGGTGGAGGACTCCACTCAACTGTGATGCATCCACATTTGTAAAATGAGGAAACACCTAAGAGGGAGTACATATAAAGCAAAATCTGTCATCCAATCAAGAGGCTTCTGTCTACATGCTTCCACTCTGCCAAATCATACAACGCCACAATGTCTCTTTTGATTGGTCGACACACAGATAGACGCTCCTCTAAGACCTTGGACTGTCTCAACGACGTCAGCTGTTGAGGACACAAAACTCAACAACAGAACCAGAAAAATCCTGTTTGAAACCACATCAGTCCACTCAGAGTCCTGGTCCCTGGTCCAAGCATACAGTCCTTTAACAGAAACCTGGAAGTTCTACTTTATTCAAATCTATGTTCTGAAAACCACATCCTGCTTCTTCCAAACATGGACCATCTCCAAAACCAAACCCTGATCTGGAAAAACTCAAGATTCAAAATTCAAGGCCCGATCCTTTAAAGACCAGGTACTGTTGCTCCCTCCTCTTCCTCCCCTTCCTCCTCCCCCCGATCTCTCCCTCCTGTCTCTGCTCTTCCTCCTCTAACTGGTCCTATACTTACTTCTTACTGGTTTTAACAGATGACGTCATGTCATTTTGATCCTCACCCCCTTTCATTGGCTTCCTGTTGTTTTAGAATTGATGTAAAGATTTCACTGATCACTGTTAAAGCTACATCACAGAATAAGTGTTAACCCCATGAGAACCAGCTCACTGTGATTATCACTTTGTCCTGTCTCTGTTCTACTTCCTGTTGTTTGATGTTGTTGTCTTTGCTGTGCTGTCAAAGCTCTTTGTAAACTCTACATTTAAAGGTTCGATCAATAAAATTTATATTGTTATGACGTAATAATCACACATCACTGTGTAAACTGAGCATCATCAGCAGCTCTGATGTTTATCACCCACAGCTGTCATAAACCAGCTGATCTCACAGAAACCAGAGCAGCCAGACACACCTACTGTCTACCTGGAGAACACGGTTACAGGTGAGGCTGTCAGAGGAGACCAAGACAGAGCTGAAAAACCAAACACTGGATTTAGATTCATTATTTGCACTCACAAATGACTCCAAATGGAAGCTATTAATGCTGTGTAATCGGGAATCAAAGCAGCGACTCACTGCTCAGCCCTGACCACAGCTCACAGACAGGTTTACCCTAACAACTTAGTATGATGTCAGTAAATCTTGTTCTGCTGCCTCCGAGTGGACAACTAATGTACATTAATGAAGTGATTCATAAAAAAGCAGCAGGATAAGAAAACAGGGACACAGAAGAGAACAGGTTTTAACTGGAAGTGGTTTGTGTGAGGATGAACCCATTTCATTCGCATTCCTCCCTGTGCAGTCAGATCAACTCTACTCTGCTCACTCACACACACACACACACACACACACACACACACGCACACACACACACGGTGGATTAACAGGGATGGAGGGAACAAATGGAAAAAGAGTCTAACTCTAGTAAATCTGTTTAGCATAGATAGCGTGTACAGACCAGAGTGAACCAACCTGTCTCTAAGCCCTGTGTGTGTGTGTGTGTGTGTGTGTGTGTGTGTGGCACTGGGCATTCAAAAAATTAACACTGAATCCCTGCTCCTCCGTTTTTCCTCGTCTTTCAGTGATGTAACAGTAAAACCTTTATATTCAGTCTCTGGGTAAAATAAAGCAGGAGAACTGTGTCACGTCACAAACGATTTCATTACCATTAAAATGTTCCACCATTATTAAAGACACTCGTGTTTATGACCACTACACTGCAGGCTCCATAAGTCTAACCTCTGACAATGTACAGGTGGTTCAGCTGAGTCATAAAAATTGAAGTCAGTCTAAGTGATCTGTTTCTACGTCACAGGTGTTCAGAAGGGACACCTTTATAAGAGCTGGGTTCAGATGAACCTGTTGTGACACATGTAGTCATTAAAAGGCCCATATATTATAAAGGTAGATGTCCATGTCTTTTTTGATTGTAAAGCAGGTCCAGGTTCTATATTAATACTGTGAAAGTATCAGAGCGATGGGTTAGGAGCAGAGGCTCATGGTAAAGCTAGCTTGATCTCCAGAACTTACATACTGTAGCTTTAAGAGCAGACAGAGGATAGAAGAGGAACAATTATCATCCTCATCATCATCATCACCATCATCTCCATCACGATCATTGTCATCATTAATACTATCATCAACATCATCATCATCATCATCATCAGTAGTAGTGTCCATACTGACAGCAACAGTTCATCTTATCTATTTATAATGTGTCTGTTGTGTTGGCAATAAACCATATGTGACTGTGTTGTTATGTGTTGAGGTTGTGTGACAGGGCTGGGTTGTGTGTTGAGGATGTGTGACAGGGCTGTTGTGTGTTAGAAGTTGTGTGTTGGAGTGAGGAGGGTAGATGAGAAGCCAGATGGTGAGAAGAGAGAAAGGTTTTAATCCCACTGTGACATATGGCCTCTGTGTGTCTGCTTCTCTCTAAGTCTAAACTGATCCTCTGTCTTCACTGCTTAAAGCTTTCATCCTACTTCTCATGTCTCTGTCAGGACTTTAGGACCTACAGTGACCTATAGGACATATCTGACATGGTTGTGAGGTTTGATCCTGTTTTCTGGAGGAAAAACTGAGCAGCTTTAAATGTCAGCAACAGCCTGTCACAGTTGACCAGCACCATCAAAACTACATAGATATCAAGTCACAAAAAACCTACAGGTCATTGGTGGAAGAAGCTAATTACCCACAGTTATGTTATTCAGGACTAGAATTGAGGGCATGGCCTCTTTGTGACGTCACAGAGGCTACATCCATCTTTATTTACAGTCTGTGGTCACATCAGAGGGTAACGACAAACAGCACAAGTTGTTCAGGTTAGAACATGTTTACTTTGCGCCATGAAATAGAAACTGTTTTTATATAAACCAGTGAAAAGACTTTTAATGGTTTATGGCCGCTGTGAACTACAGATGTCCCCAGAAACTACAACCAGAAGCTGTAAAGGCAACTCGAAAGACACACACACACGCTTGAAAAATGCATGTGGGTCTGTAAATAATAAAAGTCAAATGAAAGCAATATTTTACATTCTGAAGTTTCTCATGACAGTTCTTGCTTAGCAGGCACACACACACATACAGAGACAGACACACACACACACACACACACACACACACACACAGCAGAAAGCACTTAGACCTTGTCACTTGATTCATCATCCATCTTTAGAGAAGCCTCACTGATCACAGCTCTGCTCATTATACAACACAGAGGTGGTGGTACTGTCTTTCTCACACACACACACACACACACACCCACGCACGCAGGCATACACACACACACACACACACACACACACACACACACACACACACACACACACACAAACAGCTCCATCTATCAGTCAGCCAATTGGTCAATCAGTTTAGGTTAAAGTGCTTAGTACTTCAATAACCAACACTTGTTACCAAAACAGGACTAACCCAATTGAGAGCAGCTGGAGGTTCCTGTGGAGAACTGAATGTTTAACCAGCTGCAGGATTCAGCACTGAGCTGTGGTATCATACCAGCTCTGACAGACCCACCTATATTATTTAATGACCTCTGCTGGCTGAGGAGTCACTCAATATACATACATACATACATACATACCACCACCAGTTCAGTTCATCCACCTGTATGAGTCACTGATACTTTTCATTCACCACATTATCTTAGGTACATCCCGTTTGTCCTGTTGTGGGCCCCAGGGCCAGGGGTCTGCTTACAGAGGTCAGACTGTGGCCGCTGTGGCCCCTGACTGTCACCGGTAAACAACAGTGATAACATGCTGATCAATGCCACTCTGACACTGTGGGACATTTTTAGTAATCGTGAAAACTTTTCAAACATCACTACAACATACCATGAAACTGTGTGTGTGTGTGTGTGTGTGTGTGTGTGTGTGTGTGTCTGTGTAGCCTGGACTGACTTCATGTCACTTTAAAGTATTTGCTGTCAGACTCACTAAATGTCTTCAGTGCACATCTGCTATTCCTGTCTGCCTGTCTGTCTCCTCTGATCTGCGTCTGCCTCCCTCTGTCACTGTCTCTGCTCGTCACTGTGACTTCCTGTCAGCTGACCACTTCAACTTCTTCTCCCTCCTGTAATCATTTGGCCTCCGTACGTGTTAACGACATTATCCTATAAAGAAACCTGCTCATTAATTAACTAATCATTCTGACACTAGCTCAATACTCAGCTGATATCAATATAAATGATACTACTAGTAAAATTACACTCACTGAGCACTTTATAAGGAACACCTATATAACTGTTTATTCATGCAGTTATCCAATCAGGCATTCGTGTGACAGCAGCAGGTGAGCAGCTTCAGTTAATGAGTTTGACTGTGACAAGTTTGTTGGTCTGAGTGTTTCTGAAGATGGTAAAATGTAAACCTCAAACAAAACACAGGACGTTCATTTTGTTTTTAATGTAGCCTGTTGCATGTACCATAAATCAGTTTCATGTAAAACTGCCTTTACACTAATTCACTGCAGAGTCTCATTTACTTACCATAGTGGTTTCTGCGATGGAGCCAAAGCTGTTGATGAAGATGTTACAGGAGACATTAACTGGAGGACCTGCAGAGGAGAGACACAATGATCAGGTGGGCTCACTATAAACACACAGTATAAGAAAAACTGAGACGCTCGAGTACATGAAGGCTTGACCCTGAAGTTGTGACCTTTGATTAGCACAACCTTGGGGGATAAACTGAACATTTCCAACATGAATCCAGTGTGTTCTTAAATCTGACATGACAACTTTAGAAAGGCATCCTGGGAAGAAACCTTTAATTCATTAATGAAGGCACCATCATTAAAGCAAGAGTACTTTCAGTGATAATCTACATTACAATAGTCTGTCTGATCAGTCCCTAAAACACCAGGGCCCACAGATAAACCTTGGACCAGTCTCCTGCTGATGCTCCTGCTCCCTCTCTATCAAGTTCCTTCATGTGGAGCCATATTGCATTAGACAAAACAAGACAGAAGTGAGGATTCCACAGGTTCTTCTAGAACTCAGAACCTGAGCTACAGTGAAGTTGACTATCGTCTGTCTAACCTGCTCACAACCGATTATACAACGCTGTTTCCAAAAAAAGTGCGATGATTTGCAAATCATGTAAACCTATATTTAATTAAAAACAGAACAAGACAACTTATCAAATGTTGAAATGCTGAAATTTTGTTGTGTAATGAAAAATATATGTTCAATTTGAATTTGATACCAGCAACACGTTTAAAAAAAAGTTGGGACAGGGCAAACAAGATTGGAAAAGTTGTGTGATGCTAAAAAAACACCTGGTTGAATTGGCAACAGGTCAGTAGATGATTGGGTATAAAAAGAGCCACCCAGAGAGGCAGAGTCTCTGTGCAGTGATGATGGGGAACTGTGAAAGACTGCATGGACAAATAGTGCAACAATTTAAGAATAATGTTCCTCAACATAAAATTGCAAAGAATTTGGGAATTTCAGCATCTATGGTTCATAACATCATTAAAAGATTCAGAGAATCCTGATAAATCTCTGTGTGTGAGGGACAAGGCGAAAACCAGTATTGGATGGCCGTGATCTTCAGGTCCTCAGGTGGCACTGCATTAAAAACAGGCTCAGGAACACTCCCAAAAACCATTGTCTGTGAACACAGTTCAACAGAAGAGTCCGGACACTAAACTGGTCTGCCTGCAGTTCAGACCTGTCACTCATTGAAAACACTGGCGCATAATGAAACGAAAAATATGACAAAGGAGACCCCGAACTGTTGAGCAGCTGAAATCATATATTAGGCAAGAATGGGACAACATTTCACTTTCAAAACTTCAGCAGCTGATGTCCTCAGTTCCCGAATGTTTCCAGAGCGTTGTTAAAAGTAGAGATGATGCAACACAGCGAACATGCAAGTGTCAAATACCTACACTTCAGTTTAAGGATAATACAGTTATTGTGAGGTGACACAGGTGTGAACTCAGGTCTGTTGTGTATCGTTGTGTTGTGGATGGTGGACACTAAAGATAACACTGCTGGGGTGGCAACACATCAGGGTCAGGGCTTCATGGGGGTCCAACACAGAAGCAGCTTGTTGTTGTTGACAACCAGTCCTCTGATCAGTCCTTCAACCAGTCCTCTAACCAGTGACCAGTCCTCCAACCAGTCCTCTGATCAGTCCTTCAACCAGGTTGGTTGTCAGGGTTACAATAATAAACACACAGACTGTACTGAGAGTGGCTTACCTACCTTCGTTGCCATGGTTACTATATCAACATTAGACATTCTTTGTTGTCATGGTTACAATAATAACAATGATATATATATCATGGATAATAGAAACAACATAAACTGCTACTTTCACATGGAACACCACTCTCCTGTGTCAAATTCCTGTGTTTTGTTGACCCATCCATCCACCACAACCTCCTCCTGGTGCGGACTTTTTTGCTCTATATACTACATCACCACACTTTTCCCTTTGCTGCTGTCATAATTACTACAGACACTAGATGTTGCCTAGCAACAAAACCTAACTATGGGTCATAATAACCTGCTGACAGAGGACCTATGGGCTCGTTGTCTTGAAACAGTCTCAGGTCTTTCACTGATCATCTTCTTGCTGAGTGAGTCAGCATTTAGGGAAATGCTAATAATGAGGCTTTTGGTTTAACTTCATGAGACAACGTAGAAAACCAGAGTCACCCTGCCCCCTCCCCTTCTGTCACATGACCTGAGCTTCTGTATGTATGCAGTTTTCATGTCTTGAACCTTCACTGTGTTCTGTGTCACACAGAGGTGACGCCTGTAGCTGCCTCTCAAATCAAACTAGAGCATCATGTCGGTGTTACACAACCATCCACTGCCTCACACGTCTGTTCCTGTGGAGAAAACACACACACAGCATGACACATACCTTTAAAGTTGGGCCGTATCCTGGCATCGTAGCCTGATGTCCTCCCCATCAGTTTGTCGAGAAAGTCAGAGGGAGACATCGGGGCCTGCCGTGCCCTCGCAGCACTGTCCACCTCCTTACACTGACCCACACTGTCACAGAGACACAACAGATAACATATGAGATCTGTGACATGCTCACAGTGGGGTGTGTGTACTGATGGGTTATAACAGCTCTGATGTTCAAACACCTGGGACCACGTGGACCACCATGATGAGGATCCACCTGCAGCTGACCCAAGCTCAGTCCATCAGTAGAATCACCTGTCATTTGTCTGTCCTAACAAAGGGGACCTACTGGACCATGTGACTCTGAATCTGGACTCAAACACGTCAAACAGCCAGAAACATCAACATGAAACATTCCTGTAATTCAAATAATATTCTGACTGTGTCACCGTAAAACTGACACAGGTGGAGATGCTATGTGCAGTATGCTTGATGAGATGTGTGTGTGTTAGCAGCTTACATAGTTTTAACACAGTTTTTTTTAGTTTTAGTTTGTTTCATAGGGACGATACAGTTCATGATGTTTGTAGCTGTTAAATTTTCAGCTCTTAGTTCTTCTACATGTGCTGTGTCATTGAAACAGTTTTCATTGTCATAAAACCACAACACACTACAAATATGACTGTAAACTAAAAGAACATACTGAAATACACTGATCATGACGTACAGTCTAAGAGGAGACAACAACAACAACACAAACAGACAAAGCAATTAACAGTATGATACAATCAGACAGAAATGAGTGCAGCTCTGTTTTGGTTTTAGCAGCACTTCATGTTTGTTGTGAAGAGTTTATATGAGGAGTTAATGTGATTTCAATTGTTCATGTGTTCCTCAGTTGACAGCTGATTGTCTCAACATAGATCTATACTGGGGTTTTTTAGGTTGTCTCTGAGAACATGTGGAGAGAGACTAAACTGCTGATACTTTTATAAACTCATCTTTGGAAGCAAAGATAAATGAAGCTCTCCAAACTAATTTTCCTTTTGTGACAGTGATGCTTTCTGTCCATCTCTGTCAGAGTCTGACTGTATTAGGATGTGAGGGGTCTGACTGTGGATGGAGATGCAAATTTGATTCAATGCAACTGTTTCCCAAAACCATTGTTTGAACCATTGTTGTAACTACATAATGAACATGCACAGTATGACAGCGACACAGGTGTTTCCTAAAACCATGGTTCCATTCAGGCTCACTTCCTGGTGATGATTATCGATGATGGAAGACAGTCCCAGTCTTTCCACTTGCACAGGACTGAAAAAAGGTGTTTTTCTCTGAAGGACTGCCCCTTTAATATTCTTTTTACCTGTGTAAACAACAGAAACCGTTGTACTTCAGGTGTTCATCAGTTTAACCATGTTGGTTTACTAACATATTGATTTCAAGATTCTCCTTCTCACTTCTAGGTCACTCCATATCTCTCTGATCTACTTCACACCTGCAAACCTGTCCGTCTTCTTCCATTAATTTCACTGATCTTCCTGTCTGAGCACCATGGGGTCCAGAGCCTTCAGCCATGATGCCCCTTAACTCTGACTCATTCATGTCAAAAGACATCCCCTCACATCCCACCTCATAACACACCTCTTCAATCTTGCCTTTTGTGTTTGACTCCAGCACTGCAGTGATTTACAATCAGATTTATTTTATGCAGTTATATTTATTCTGATTTGTTTTGTATTTTATGCCTTGTACTTGCTATTTTATCTTTTTCTGTGTGTTGTAAGGTGTCCTTGAGTTATTTGAGAGGCATCTACAAATAAAATTATTATTATTATTATTATTAAGGGCTATCAAAGGAAAATGTTTTTCTTAATCGCAATTAATTGCCGAATTTCAATAGTTAATCATGATTAATTACATATTTTATTACAAGATTAAAATTCTATTATTTTGCATTTCAGAACAGTTTTCTCTTGCTTGACAACACATAACCGTCAGACTGCCTGAACTATGAGCTAAAGTTAGCATGTCTGACATGTAATTATGACGATGTCTGATAATTATTTATCTGTAGATGAGCTCTGGGTAAAATTTTTATTTTCCAACTCATTTGATCTTCACCAACGATGATTCAGGCATTAGATTTAAACACTTTAGGTCTCCCGACATGCCCCTCTATGCAGGCTGCAATGTCCCCCTTTTTCTCCCATAGACATGACTTGCCATGAAGTATCCAAGATTTGCCATGTAAAATCTTTGTAGCAAGTGTCTGTGGCAGCTTGACAACAAGTTAGGGTGCGTAATCGGTAAAAATGATAGCAGCCACAGATTCTAGAACATAGCGCACTAGAATCTTTGGTAACAGCACCTGTGGTGGTATAAAATAAAGAATCTTTTGCGGCACACGATTAACACGATGAAAAAAAAACAAAAACAAAAAACGCGTTATGCTCAGTCCTAAGTCTCATCGTGATTAACACATTAACGCTGTCAGCCCTATTAATATTATTAGTGTAAGTGGCCGCTAGAGCAGTCATTATTTGTTCATTCATGTTATGGGGTCAAAGCTGTAGTTTTGTTATTCATGTTCTGGGGGGCGGTCATGTGTTACAGCGCCACAGAGCAGGAGACTATGAAAACATATGGCAGACACTGGGAAGTGCTCATGCTCAGCTTGTTTGTGCCTCTGTGGGAATTAGCATGCTCATGCGAGTGAGCGTTCCATGAAGCATTCTGATGCTAACAGTACACATGTTTGGCTAGCAGTCGGAGGAGTTTTGCATCCCTTGGTTAAACGCACGAGAAAGATTTGTACCGTGAAATAGTTGAATGTGATGTATGATGTTGTTCCATGAACTGCAGATGTTGAAGGTTTTAATTTGTACACTTAAATATTTGAGCTGTACATATTTTGAACAAATAAGTTGATAAATGGGTGAATTTGAACTTATGTGAATTAGAGAAAATATTACACTGCAATTTTATGCATTTCTTGGCATCTTTGGTTTGTGAGCAGTGAACAAATGGCATTTATGTTTATTTTCTATAGTTTTCACGGTGCTTGAAGAGATTCCAGAGAAATAAACATATGTGCACTGTCAGAGACTTTCCACTGTGGTTCTTCTTCATACCAAGGGCTGTTACAATTAGTGCTTACTTCTGTTGGTGTGGTAGAGGTTACAGAGTTAAGACATTTTGCCTGGTCCTCACAGCTTCATGTGGCCGTTTGTGGGTTCAGACCTGGTTTAATGGTTCAGGTTAGAATCAGGTTTAGTTCTGGGTTGGGGTTAGGTATTTAGTTGTGATGGTTGAGGTGAGGGTAAGGGCTGGGGTACACATTATGTCAACGTGTGTCCCCATAAAGCTAGAAGTACGAACTGTCTGTGTTTGTGTGTGTGTGTGTGTATATGTGTGTGTCTGCTGGGGTGAATGGACAGAAGCTTCTAAATGCCAAGGTAAAGCTTGATGATCCTGAAACTTCTCTGTGTTTGTGTGTGTTTGTCAGTTGGGACAAGAGGGAACATTTCCAAAAATAACCAACCAGCTCACAGCAAGGGTCATACTACTGAACACACAGGCACACACGGACGGACACACACACACACACACACACACACACACACACACACACACACATCTCCTATTAATCAACATCCAAGTGTATTTTCAGAATCATCAACCTTTAATCTGGCAGATGAAATTAGCCACATATAGCCCAATGGGGAGTAGCCTCATAAAATACTCAGAAATAGAGTCAGTGTGTTCATGAGTCTGATCAGTTAACCTCTTCACAACACACACTTACACTGGCAGTGACAGAGAGAGACAAAGAGACCAGCTATCATTCATTTCCAATGAGCTGTGGGAGAAGAGGACAGAGAGCAGTGAACCAGCGAAGCAGAGCGCCACACTGTGAGTGCAGCAACGTGAAATAACATGCAGAAACATGCAACAATGTGAGCGCAACACAACATTAGCACAAGAACAGCCAAACAACACACAACAGCATGCAACATGCCACAATAGGAAACGTGAGCACAACAACATGCAACAAGAGTGCAACAAAATACAACAATGTGAGCACAAAAACATGCAACAACATGAGCACAATATGCAACATGAGTGCAACAAAATCTAACAATATACAACAATGTGAGCGCAACAACATGAGGACAACACTGTGAGTGCAACAAAATGCAACAATATGCAACAATGTGAGTGCAACACCATCAATGCAATTAACTAACTTATTTAGACTTCATGTCCCAGGAGTCAGTCAGTTCAATCACATCAGAGAAAATGACTGAAGTCAATATTTCATATATGACCTCTGACCTTTGATCCTAGATTTAAGAAAGACACGTATTTCAGTCTCAGGGAGATGATATGTTTAGTATAAACGTGTTGTCTCTGTCACGTCTAACTGAAGTGCTGTGCTTTCTGGGACAATACAACCCCTCGTTCTGCCCTCAGTCTGAGTCTGCTGACGCAGAATCACACAACCGGGACCTGAGTGGACACACACTCTGTCTGCTAGCAGTCTGTGAGGAGTGTGTGAGTCATGCTCGACATGATGTGTGTGTGTGTGCGTGCGTGCGCCTGTCTGTTTATCTCTGTGACATAACAGTGTTTATACCTGGCGGTGGATTCAGGTGCGGCTGGAGCTTCTGCCTCAGCTCCTCTGCCAGTGTTAGCAGATTAAATGTTCATGCCAACATTAAATTATACATCACATTTATTAGAGTACCAGTCATTTTGGTGGTCCCTCCTGCTGTCTGTTCTGTCTGTCATTGGGACAGACTCAGGTTCACAGGTCAAAGGTGGAGTCTGACGCTCCTCTTCCTCCAAATATTCACAAGCATTAACAACACATCTGTGACTGTGATGAAGTTTATAACATCAGCAGCACATGAAAGTCAGTCAGCTCCACCTCTTCAGTCACTGCTGCTAATGTCTCATTAATGATCTGTGCATCCTCTCCTCCACCTGGATCAGCTACTGATGCTTCACTTAACAGTCACACTTCTGCAGAGTTGTCAGCTCAGAGCATCTTAAATCAGTTGCTAAGCTGCTTAGGCTGCTGCAATGCTAACTCCCCTCATCTCTTCTTCTGCTCTCCTGCAACCCCTCTGCCATCTCTTTCATCTATACTGTGCTCATTTAAAACATGGGAGAACAATAGGAGGCGATGTACAGAGACACAGTGTAACATCCACATCTTATCAATAATGGATAAGTGTTTAATCTGGCACTGCTGTCTCTGTCACACACAGGCCCTTTAAAGTGCAGAGGTGGATACATCTACTGTAGCTTTAATCTGCTGCCATTACTACAATGGTAACAGAACTGCTGCCTAAGAACAAATGAGCTGGTCTCTCAGACTAAGAGTCAAGTCAACAACATTTATCCATTAACAGAGTAAAAAACCACTGAGCTGTTAATCTGTGGATGAGTCTCATCTGTCAGCCCTGCTCCAACTGAACTGGTAAATGAGATTCAACCAGCTGGAACTTGTCTCCAGGGAACGTCTTCAAATTCAGCACAAACATTCATCTGGACGATGAAATGAGTACAATTTTGTGGTCACAGGTCAAAGGTCACTGTGACCTCACAAAACACGTGTTTGTCCATAACTCCTGAATTCATACATAATTATGACACAGATTAAGTAGTCAAGTAGTACACTGTGACTGGCTGTTTGGAGGAGGTGATTCTAGTTTAATCTATCTGTAATGGTCAACTGTAAAGATGTGCACCACACACACAAACACACACACACACAGCAGCTTTCAACTGATCCAGATGTGAGCCTCTGATATCCTCAGATACATGAACACAGAAATAATTAGTTCATCTGAAAGAGCTGAGAACTTTAACCTTATTCCTGTCATTCACACTGCAGTCACAGACACAGTAAACACACAGCGAAGCACGCATGATCCTACATAATCTGAGCCAGACTGACTGATGCAGGTCCTGCAGAGTACTGGTCTGCTAAGACTACAATCCTGTTTCCAAAAAGTTGGGACATTGTGTGAAATGTAAATAAAAACATAATGCAATGATTTGCATATCACATAAACCCATATTTAATTGAAATAGAACAAAGACAACATATCAGATGTTGAAATGCTGAAATTTAATTTTTTTATGAAAAATATATATATATATAAAAAAAACACCTAGTTGAATATCTCACAACTAATTAGGATAATTGGAAACAGGTAAGTAAGATGGTTGGTTATTAAAAAAAGCCTCCCAGAGAGGCAGACTTTCTGTGCAGTGAAGATGGGAAGAGGTTCACCACTTTTTTCACCACACAATTGAAGAATAATGTTCCTCAATGTAAAATTACAAAGAATTTGGGAATTTCAGCATCTACGGTTCATCATTAAAAGGTTCAGAGAATCCGGAGAAATCTCTTTAGGGAATCCCTTTGGGTCCTCAGGCAGCACTATAGTAGAAATAAATGCATGGGCTAGAGAACATTTCTGAAAACCATTGTCTATAAACACAGTTTGTTGTTTCATCCACAAATGCAGGTTGAAACTCTACCATGCAAAGAAGAAATCATATCTAAACATGACTTGTCTGGGCCCTAGCTCATTTAAGATGGTCTGAGGCAAAATGTAAAACTGTCCTTTGGTCTGATGAATCAAAATTTCAAATTATTTTTGGAAATCATGAATGCTGCGACCTCCAGGCTAAATAGAAGAGGGACCATACAGCTTATTATGAGAGCACAGTTCAAAAGCCACTATCCGTGATGATGTGGAGGTGCATTAGTGCCCATGGCTTGGGTAGCTTGCACTTCTGGGAAGGCACCATTAATGCCGAACAATATATACACGTTTTGGAGCAACATATGCTGCCATCCAGACAACGTCTTTTTCATAGAAGGCCTTGCATATTTCAGCAAGACAATGCCAAACCCCATTCTGCACGTTTTTCAACAGCATGGTTCCGTAGTAGAAAAGTCTGGATGCTAAACTGGCCTGCCTGCAGTCCAGACCTGTCACCCATTGATAACATTTGGTGCATCATTAAAACGAAAAATATGACAAAGGAGACCCTGAACTCCTATATCAGGTAAGAATGGGACAACATTTCACTTTCAAAACTACAGCTGACGTCCTCAGTTCCCAAACATTTACAGCATGTTGTTAAAAGAAGAGGTGATGCAACACAGCGGTAAACATGCCCCTGTCCCAACTTTTTTGAAACATGTTACTGGCATCAAATTCAAATTGAGCTTAAATTTTTCATAAAACAATAAAATTTCAGCATTTTGACATTTGATATGTCTTTGTTCTATTTTCAGTTAAATATTGGTTTATATGATTTGCACATCATTGGATTCTGTTTTTATTTACATTTTACACTGTGTTACATCTTTTTTGGAAATGGGGTTGTATTATGTTATACTATGTGAATGAGTCCAGTTGACTGGGCCTGAGTGTGGTCTGGTTTATATGTAAAGCTGAAACACAGGAGGATGAAGCTCCAGAATCCAGACACATTGACTGGTCTGGTCTGGTCTGTTCTAGTCTTCATGAATATTCGAGCATCACTGGATTCACAGTGATCTGTATCCACAAAGTGTCTTGTATCACGTTCCAATAATAAAATAATAGGAAATAAGATAAATAAATAAGTTAATAAATAAAACAAACAAACAAAAAACCTCACACCAATCAGAACCTGTCAAGTCTGTTCTTTGTGATTCAACATATCTTTTCCAAGGCAAAGTACAAGGTCATTCCCTGTAGAAAATAAGAAAGATCAATAAGCTCTTCCTAGAGCTGGCTGCCCCCGCCAATCTGAGTGATCGGGGCAGAAGGGCCTTAGTCAGGGTGGTGACCAAGAACCATATGGTCACTCTGACAGTGCTCCAGCGTTGCTCTGTGGAGAGAGGGGAACACACCTACAATACCATCCCTACAGTGAAGCATGGTGGTGGCAGCATCATGATGTGGGGATGTTTTTAGGCAGCAGGAACTGGGAGAATAGTCAGGGTCGAGGGAAAGATGAATGCAGCAATGTACAGAGACATCCTTGATGATAACCTGCTCCAGAGTGCTCTGGACCACGGACTGGGGCGAAGGTTCATCTTCCAACAGGACAACAACCCTAAGCACGCAGCCAAGATAACAAAGGAGTGGCTCTGGGACAACTCTGTGAATGTCCTTGAGTGGCCCATCCAACCTGATGGAGCTTGAGAGGTTCTGCAAAGAAGAATGGGAGAAACTGCCCAAAAATAGGTGTGCCAAGCTTGTAGCATCATACTCAAAAAGACTTGAGCGTGTAATTGCTGCCAAAGGTGCTTCAACAAAGTATTGAGCAAAGACTGTGAATACTTATGTACATGTTCTGTTTTTGTTTATTTTTAATACATTTGCAAAAATGTTTTAAGGAAACTTTTTTCCACTTTCTCATTATGGGGTATTGTGTGTAGAATTTTGAGGTAAAAAATGAATTTAATCCATTTTGGAATAAGGCTGTAACATAACAAAATGTGAAAGTGAAGCGCTGTGAATACTTTCTGGATGCACTGTAAGTCTTCTTCAATACACCATGATGTTCATTTTTTAAATTATGGTCCCATTTAGAGGAAAAAAGACCATAAGCAGGGTATGCATTAGGGTGGGGCTACTTTGTGATTGACAGCCCTGTACAGGATAGAGTACAGGGCAGGTCAGATCCATCCCTCATTCCTCCTCAGCTCCACCTTCTTCTCCAAATATGGTTTCTTCTGGTTTCAAAAAACCAAGATGGCAATGGACACATTAAAAACTGGAGGCTTCAAAATGGCAGCCCACAAACCAATGGGTGACGTCACAGTGGGTTGATACTTGTGTTAGAGCCCCGGCCTACAATTCATTGTCTCCAAACATAAGGGAACAAGTTTGTTTGATACAGACCCCAGCAAACATCACATCGTCATTATAATAGTTGCAATCACAACATCTGTCAAAATAATCACAGCAGGACTTTTTACATATTGTTGAGCTTCAATCAATCAACATTTATTTATATAGCCCTTTAAAACAACCAAAAGGTGACCAAAGTGCTTCACAGTAAAAATTGAGAGAACACAATATACAATAAAATCACGAAAAGCATAAATGTACATAAAAAGACAAAATAAAAATGTCACAGTGCTACTAGGTATTAAAAGCCATTCTAAATAAATAAGTTTTGAGTTTAGATTTAAAAAGTGCTGGGTCAGTAATTGTGTGTATGCCAGGGGGGTAACTTATTCCAAAGTTTAGGTGCAGCAACGCAAACGCATGGTCACCCCACAGCTTATATCTTGACCTTGGGACCTCAGGATGATGTTGACCAGATGGCTGCAATGCCCGACTGTGGTTACGGAAAGTTAAAATCTCAGATAAATAAGGTGGGGCAAGGCTATTAATGGCTTTAAACAAACATTAACATCTTAAAATCAATTCTAAAATTAATTGGAAGCCAATGAAGTGAATAGAGTATGGGGGTTATATGTTCACGTCGGGAAGTGTTTGTTAAAAGGTGAACAGCAGCATTTTGCACATGTTGGAGGCGGACAAGGGAAGACTGGTTAACACCAACATAAAATGCATTATAGTAATTTAGCCTTAAGCTAATAAAGGCATGAATGGCCTTCTCTAGGTCATTAAAGAAGGGTTTTACCTTTGCTAAAAGACGAAGCTGGAAAAAGCTAGTTTTGACAACAGAGTCTATTTGTCAAACCTTAAACCACTGTCAAATATAACCCCCAGATTATTTACAGCTGGTTTAAAATGAGCAGCCAGAGCACCAAAGTTTGAGGCTGCAACAGTCAGCATACTTGGGGTACCAAACAAAATAGGTTGAATTAAAGTCAAAACAAAGACACAAATACATGATGATCACATCTGAGCTGTCACACTTATTTAACATATATAAAAATCAGATTCTAGCCCATAAATAATGAAAGACACTGATGCTGTGGACGTTCAGGCTCTGTTGCTGCAGGTGTAAAAGTTATTTCTTCAAACACACAACAACAGACTCACAACTTCAGCATCAGCATTCATCTGGACACAGGAACAACATATCACCTGCTCTCTGCAGCTGAGACACTAAAAGGCCCAGCCCTGTCTGGGAGAGGTTTGAAGTGCTGACAGAATTATTTATAACTAGCTCTCTGATTATGCAACAAAACATCCCCATGAAGCCAACGCGAAGAGACACAGAGAAGAGGCCCTCTGCATCTGGCCATATCGAGTGTGCCTGGGAGACCTTGGTTTAACACTGCAATTACATAACACACTATCTCTATCAGCATGGCAACAAGCATGCAACATACACACAGCTGAGGTTGAACAGGAAAATGACCAAGGCTCCATTATTATGGAGTCAGATCTGTGTCTCAGTGAAATGCTTGGACTGATCTTTTGTCTGCATCTTTATCTTTCTGGCCAATAAACATTTTCATAATCTACATCAATCTACATTAACAGACTGCACCATGCTATGAAGTGGAAACTATTTCACTCATGAATCAGAACATGACACTGCAGACATCTGCTCCACCGTTCACCTGTTAGAGGTGGACTAATGTCCATAACTGATGCATTGATAACTGTAGAAGTGTTTATAATGAAGGTTGGTTTGCAGACGTTCTGGATTCAACAACATGTTAAGAATTTTCATCATCAGTCCGCTGATGCACACGTGCAGGTGAAAATATAGTTTTATTGACATGTTACAGTCGAGAGACTGCTGTCATCGAAAACAAGTCACCTGGATCATCTTTGATAAGCAATAAGCTGTAAAGACTCAACAGTCCAACACTATTTAAACGAGACTGGGTATAATCCTGGTACTGAGCTGCTCTGGTTTCCCAGCTGCTCAGGAACTGCAGAGAAGAGGAGGGATGCTTCAATACACTGAGCCTTGCCTCCATTACAGCAAATAAACATGTATCATTATTACTAAAGGAAGCAGAGGTATAACTAATCAAAACACACACCAAGAAGAGAGAGAGAGAGGGAAGGAAAGAGAGAAGTCATCGCTAACTGCTAAAGAAACTGGCAGATCTGAATAACATGTAAGCAACAGAAACACTTCTTGCAGCACAGCAATAAAAGTTTCTGTCCACTGAAACGGCAGAGGGATTTAAATTTGAAAAGATTACAGGAAGTGTTGAGTTTATATTAAAATGTAATGCAGTTACTTTAACACCAGCAGATCAAAACAAGGCTCCGTAGTAAAATACAGCTGTGACCAGTTCTACATGTCAAACAGAGGGAGTTAGACATAAAGAAGCTGTGCTGGTCTCTACATCTAATGTCAACACTGCACACTGTTAACACCCCCTCACAGAAACTGTGCCGTATAATTTTCAAAGAGCAACAATTAATGGGGAAACTCCAACTCAGTCACGTGGCATTCAATGACTAAAGGTGGAAATATGATCAGTCAGTGTTTAAGGGTTGACCTCAGTCCAACCAAAAGAGTCTGTTGGCATCAGATGAAGGATGTCTCCTCCTGCAGCTTCCACATGAACCAATAGGTGACTATTACGTTGGTGAACAACTACACCGACAGTTTTTGGTCCAGTTCTCAGATATGATGAATGAACTGAGTGAGTTTTTCACACAGTTACCACTTAGTCTCTGCCCTGTTTTATTATGATGGAAATCATACGTGCAAATACATCCCAACTCCAACTGCCTGTTCCTGTCAACACACACTGTGACCTGTGCTTTACAGGTTAATTATTTATTATGTTATTTATTATGTTATGTTGAATGTTTATTAAATTAGCAAAATAAAATTACAAAAAAACCCACTGCAAAAAAAACAACAGACAATGAACTCAGTCAGTCACCAATGTATTCAACCACCCCAACTGTACTACACATCTGCTGCATGTGTCAGCAGGAAAAGGGTCATTTAAGTAAGATGTTGTAGACAATGGCAGGTGAGAGGACAAGGTACAATTCCAGTGACTGTACCACTGAAACAGAAGAGATGTCAGAGCCAAAAAGAAGAGGAATCAGTGAGGTTGTGTAAGTTCTGAGCAGCACCAGCTTGAAGAAATAAAGAGAAAGGAGTCTGGTTTTAAAAAGGTGCATTAGGATTCAAAAACAGAGACACTGCTGGAGGAGGAGAGGGACCTTCTGTACTGGAGCCACCGGATCAGCATCTACTCTGCATGGATGATGTGTTTCCATAATTTAATCTGGGGCCAAAATGTTCAGCTTGAAATATGGATGCACTTTTGCGCTCTGCTTCAGCAGAACATAATTAATTATTTGCCAGAGGCTCGTTGTTTCAGCTCTTCTGACAATGCAGAGAGACAACAGTCATCAGCTGGTGCACTGACACAACCAAAACCACTGCTCTAGATGTAGAGGACGTGATCATTGGCTGCAGGGCGCTGTTACCTCAGGCACGAGCGGACTCACAAATCCATAATGTATCACGGCATAATACAGCACAGTGGTAGGAGTTTCCTCATGGGGCATTTCAAACATGCAAACAGGACGACTGGCCTGCACAAGAACAGCTGATCATGTCCTCATGGAGAACACACTCAGCAGATGTGTGTGGTTCTTTCTGCATGTCCCCTGGGAACCTCAGATCATGACATGATCCCACCCAGTCTTACAGAGGCTGGGGGTGGGGGGATGGGGAGAGGCTGCAGAGAGCTGCTTCAACATATAAAACACTCATCAAATTCAAGAGTCACCATGTGTGGATGGACTTTGTATGACCTCTGACCTCAGCATCACTCTCTTAAAGTCACATATTGATTTTCTGATGTGGATGTTTTAGTGTGGAGGGTGCAGACAATCCACCCCCCTAAGGGGTGAGAGCTGTGTTGGTGTGCAGTCTCTTCAGTCTATTTACAGCTCTAGTACTTGTTCGGACTAATTAGCTGCTGGATTAACACATACATCAGAAACACTACATTTCCCAGATACCCCTGGGGTATTTTTGGCATTACAGCCTAGGACAGCCCAGTGCTGTGACAGGGACAGGGACAGGGTCGACTACTGCCTTCAGCCAAATGTTCATTTAGTGTGGAGACCACCACCCCCCCCCCATCACAAACACAGCCAGGCAGAGCAGCACTTAACTGTGGTTTCAGCCTGTTTCCTTCAGCAGTAACAAGTGTGACACGCACTGTTACAACTGAGGCAGTGACACACACATACACACACTTTCTCTCTCTCGCTCTCCTATTCTGTTTTCTTATTTTTTGTAGAATTTATTGCTACAACAGCAGCAACAAGCTCTGATTCTCTGATTCACTAGTTCACTGATTTAGTGATTTACTGATTCTGTGATTATGGACTCACTGATTCAGGATTTGGTGATTCACCCATCTGATTTAGTGCTTCTCTGATTGACTGTTTCTCTAATTGGGTGACTCATTGATCCACTGGTTTACTAATTCTCTCTCACATAACATAGCAGCTGTCAGTTATTTCAATTTGTATTTATGTTTATGTTGTTCATTGAGTTTATATTCTCATATCTAAGGCTAGTCAACAAGGCTTCTTGTTCTATTATTTTATCAAAGAAATCATGCAGCTCTCCTTGAAAACCTGTGTTCCAACCATGGCAAAATTTTGCAGAGAACGATCTCCACAGATAATCTATTTAAACTGTAACATTAGTCTGATCTCAGTAATATGTCTTCTCACACAGGTACAGCTCTACATTCATCTCATCAACTAACTTTACATGAGTGATGTCATTCTAATGTTACTGCAGAGCTAGCTTCACATTAGCCTGTTGTATTTCTGGAGAAGCTGTCTGACACATACTGACATACTGGCTCCTGACTAAAACTGTATTTAAACATGTTTTCAGTGATAACTGTTGAAAAATGTCTAAATCATTGTGTCCTGTGTGTAGTGTGGGAATAGTTTGTTGGAGTTTGAAAGAAAAAGGTTTGATAAACACCAAAGAAGTTGTCTAATCAGCTGATCTGAATCAGTTATATATTGTGACAATTCCATGGATGACAAAAACATCAGCCTTAGGACCAAGTTCACTTGATGACACCTGCTATAAACCGTTGATTTAGAAAGAGCTAATGGGGAAACTCCATTGTGGTCATGTGACATTCAGTTGACCAGTGGTGGAACTATGATCACTAAGTCAGTCAGTCAGTCAGTCAGTCAGTCAATCAGTCAGTTGTGTTTATAAACCTGCTGCTTTGGTCGAGCAGGAAATACAAAACCTGGTAAACAAAGGATGTCACAAATACACACACACTCACACAACAAAGTGTCTCTGTCACAAAAAACTTCATTAAACAACAAACTTCTGTACCATCCACACAGATACACACAGTCAAACACAGTAACACACAATAACATAGTCACACACACAGTTGTTGGAGAACAGGATAATCTGATGCAGGTGGAGTCTCTCCTGCAGGTAGCTCTGCTCTGAAGGTAGTTTTCAGAATCATCTCCAGAACTTGCAGCTCAGCTGGTCTGGGTTAATGACTGTTTGATGCTGTAGCGGACCTGCAGCCATCATGTCTCATTCTTCATACACTGGACTGTAGAATCACTATGACCCAGCAGCAATGAAACATTAGATAAACACAAAAGCATGATCTGACAGAGTGGAGTGTACTGAGGCAGGCCACGGGCGCACATGTTCCTAGTGCTGTAGATTCCCCTACGCTATTGAATTTAATACAAGAGAACATGAATCTGTGTGGTTTTTTTTTTAGTGTGGACCATGTTTCCTGCTCTATGTGACATCCTCCTGAGGCTGAAATAAACTTTCATCACATATTACAGTGTACATACAGAGAGGGAGCCTTCATCAGGAAGGGTGTTTGAAGGAGAAGCATCACGTCAAAACAAATTGAAACCAGACCAGGTTTAAACCTTGTTCATGTCTGGACCACCTCTGGTCAAATCCTGATGTTATAACCACAGTGTCATCTCACAGAATCACCAAACACATCAGTAAAAGACAAAGACTGAGCTGTGATTTCAGCTGGTTTACTGTAAAATGATCAGGGAGAAAGTTAGAAGAGACATAATATCTTTATTATTGTGTCTCTCACACCGAGATCAGCCTCTGTCCGAATCCACAATAGTTTTGTCCTATTTACCTCAACTTTACATCCAACTCCCCCTGTTTGATATGTGGAAAACTGGTCACAGCTGGATTTAGGTAGGAAGCCTTGTTTTGATCTGCTCCTGTTAAAGTTACTGCATTTTGTGTTAAAACAAACCTTTTCAAATTTAAAGCCCGCTAGTGTTTCAGTGGAGAAACTTTTATTGCTGTGCTGCAAGAAGTGTATTGTCTCATTTCCTTTTGGTGGAAATATGGTCAGTCAGTCAGTCCAGATTACTGTCCTGGTCCCACTGTTGCAGTCCAGCCAATAAAGCTGTCATTGTAACATTGAAGACATTTCACTGGTTTATGAGGAAATAATCACCAAATTGAAAAGGCTAATGCTGAGGACTTCCTGTCTGACATCAGGGCAGAGGAAACACAGTCAAGATCACAGCAGCAAGGGACAGTTATGATTTTAATCCTTTTTGTCTGTCAACTTAAATAATAGTGTAAATTAGTCATGTGATCTGGTTTCTCTCCAGACAATAATCACATGTTTTTAAAGTTTGTCCAGATGTTGTTTTCGATAAATGCTTTCAGCAAACAACACTGAAAATTCACCATCACCATGATCTGACTGAAAAACATGAAACTGAGCCAGAGTTTAACACAGGCCTGAAGAGGAGACAGAGGCAAATCCCATCATGCGTCACAATATCATTTCCACGGTGCTACAAACATCACATGGGTAAATACAGCTTCATTAAAGGAGTGTAACCTCGTGGAGCCTGGAGGTGAGACACACACACACACACACACACACACACACACACACACACACACGGGGAAAACTAAAGTATTATGAAATCAGCTGTTACATAAACTTCTCTGTCTTCATTCAGTGCATAAAAACATACAGCTGCGGAATGCATATGTCTACTTAAACCAATACATTGATGCTGGGCCTCTGCTGTAGTCTGATATGAGCAGTGAGCGTGGATAATGTCCCTCTGCTCTGAGACAAAGAGAAAACACAGGAGATACAAAGACGTGCAGTGTTATGCAGGAGTGACGAGCTGGATGCAGATCTGGTCCTGCTCCTGGTGAATGACAGACTATAAGCCTGTTAAACTTTGTCTTTGAATCCATCCATGACCCTCTAAGAAGATTTACTGCAGCTTTGATCTTTTCAGCTGCTTTTTATGCTAAAGCTCGCTCCAACTTTCGGGAAACCAGCCTGAAATTAAAAACACTACAGCATGTAAAAGTGAAACACGGCGAACATGCATGAATGCCCATAAATAAAGGATGTGCAGCTGAGGGAGGAGAGGGTGAGCTCAGAGTAGATATGACAGAACAGGGAAATGGTGTCATATCAGCAGACACTGACCTGCCTGCTGGGACTCATGCTTCTTCAACAGATATTTATTCCCTCTGACTAAAATACAACCTTCAGCTGCTTTTTTCCACGATGACTAATGACGAGACGTGATCAGCAATCAGAGATCCACGATACGGCTGCTGATCCACTTCCTGTGTGCATCTTCAGCTAAGTGCCTGTGGTGTGAGGATCATAAACCTCAAGTGGCCTGGCCCACTGGTCGTCAGTTCAACCATCAGTAGACTGTTAGAGAGATGCCATAAATGAAACATCCACGTCAGACTCAAAGTGACATCACTAAATTCCACCAGAGGAGGAAACTACCTTTGGTTTGTGGTTGATGTTAGCAGATGGACAAGTGATGATGAGCAACAAAAAAGCATCATATGTCTGTGAGTTTGAAAGAGAAGAAGTGAAGGAGTCTGAAGACAGTGTTCAGTCTCTGAAGATCATGTACCTGCTGATCACACCTCTCTGTCCAGTTCCAGGTTCACGACTGTGTTAAAGTTTGGTTGTGAAGACACTGTGTAGAAGTCTTCTTCATAACACCCACACCCTCTTCACCCTCTTCTTCATCAGCATGAAGGCCTGCTCTGTCCTGGTCTGAAGCTCCTGTTCATTCTGGTGAAAGATGATGAAGGCTGTGCCCTGAATATTACAACTAATGAACTGATGACACAGTAACTGGAGGTTGATGTTGACACCCTGCTATTAAAACTCCACCATGTTATTAACACCGGTACTTTAAGAATAACAGAGGCCACAGTGGAAACACAGAGTGTTTATAAAACTGGACGTAGACTTCGGGTCTGAAAAGTGAAGCGATTGCTGAAGTGCCTTAAACCTGCATTCTATCTAATGGCCATCAGGGGGTGACCCTACTGGTTGTAAAAAGAAGTCTGGTTGTATTGAAGTCTAAGTGAAAAAGTCACTTTTCACTTGATTTATTACCTCAGTAAACATTTTCCTAATGAGTTTATGGTCTTAGTATCTAGTTTCAAGTCTTCTCCAATATAACATGATGTTAATTTTTTAAATTATGGTCCAATTTAGAGGAAAATAGACCAGCTGCTCTAATGTGTCTACATTTACATGGGTCTGCTGTGGTTAAGCTACGGTGCATTGCGTTAAATGTTGCAACAGCAAAGACTTGTGGGACGGCATTTTCTCCTTTCCTTTGGTAAAGGAAGGTCTCTTTGATGTTTCCTCCTCTAACCATCTTGATACCCTCTGCTTTTTCACCTGGAGACCTGGAGCAAGCAGGTGGTGGGCATGGTACAAGGCCTGATCCAGGTTTATCAGTCAGGACGAAAGAGTAGATGAGCTTCAAACCAGTTGTTATGTGAAAACATGCTAAACTAAATATGAATCATAGCAGAGGATTTTTAGAGTTCAAGAGCTCCATGTTCTGTCTTCTTTATTCCATCAACTCCTGATGTTTCTGCCGTGGTGTCGTTTCAGTATCACTCAGTTTGTTGTCGTGACGACACTAACAGATTGTAACACAAATGGAAACAGGCACACAGTGAGCTAGAGAGTGAGCTAATGGAGTAGTGTTGTGATCTTGTGTTATCTCCTTCATTTATACTGACTACTGTCCTTTAACTGCTCACATTTTACATCTTCTCTGCTGAAGGAGTTTGGATTCATCAGTTTCCAGCTTCTTTGAAAAGAGACCATGAAGAGTTTGAATTTCAGGTTTGTCTGTTGGAAGTTATCAGATGATCCCACCCACACACTTCTCATTGGAGTATCAAGAACTGTCTGCGTGTGTTGTTTCCTTTTTGGGTTGTCACCTGACTGGTGGTGTTACCACTGAGGGAGTTCAGTGTCATCACCTGTTTGTGGACGTGTCAGACCTGATTTCAGCTCCTGAATGTAACGGGGTCATCAGAACATCCACCTGTATCCGTGGTAACAGGGTCATCAGCATCCATGGACCAGTCTTTTTCTCTCCTTGGGTCAGGTTGCTGCTTTGGTGGTCTGGGTAGTTCCTCCTGCAGAGCACCACTCAGAGTACTGGTCTGTGGATTTGTTTTGGTCCCCCTCCCTGAACAGTGAGCAGGATTCTCCCTCTGAGTGACGGTGATAGAAATGTTCACTGTGGCTGTTCTGGTGAAGACAGTTCAGGACTGAGTCTCACCTCGGTGGTCTGAGACCTCCAAGCACCTCCACTCTCCTCCAGACATCAGAAGGAGTTTGTGCTATCCACGTGTGCATTTCATCAAGAGGCCATCCAGAATTGTGAACCCTTATCACTGTGGTGGGACTGGTCAGCTATGAACATGTCTGCATCCTGACGTGTCCAGTGTCGCACAAACTACCCACAGTCAGAGACAACAAGCCAATCACAGCACAGACGACTGACTTATGAGAAACGTCTTCAACCATTCATTCATTCATTCATTCATTCAACCAACCATTCATTCATTCAACTATTTATTCAGGGTCATGGGGGGGGTGGGAGCTGATCCCAGCTGATACTGAGTGACTTCTTCAACAGTGGACTTTCTTGAACTTTAAATACAATTCAATGGAAAAACAAATAATATATAATATCTAAATATATATGAATATAACACATCAACCCTGGCAACATGCTTATCGATTGTAAAGCTAATATCGAGCACTACCAAAGAAAAGGAAAAAATAAAATAAAAAAACATATCAGAAGAGAGAGTGTTTCTGTAGTTTTTCTGGTTAATCATTTTAACTCCATTTAATTGTTTTTATAATCACTTGAAGTCAAAATTATAACTGAAAATTAAAATAGTTTAATCACAAGCCGTAAGCCAAGAGGACACTCTCCACACAGAGGGGCCCCAGGGATCGACAGAATCTCTACAGTGAGGTGACAGTGCACCACCTGTTTTCAACTATAACACAACAATGTCTCTGTTTCTCATAAACTCAAATATGAATCTACAACAATAAGAAGAAACTGTTGTTTTGTTGTAATATTGTATGTCTGTGTGTTATGACACTTTCTTTGTCTTTAAAAACTATAACAAAAAATATTGAGCTTTAAAGTCGATTTGATTTCAGACAAAGTGTAATATGACAACATTACATAAAATACAAAGACAAACACATGAGTAATTTAAAAAAAAAATCATCATCATGAATGCAACTATCTATATCTATATGATTTAATTCTGTTTGCATATTCTCCATCATTTACTCCGATATAACAGATTCTATATGTTATATATAAATACATGACCCTCTCCAGTGTCTATGGCTGCTGACCCATGATGCACCTGGTCCAGGTGCTTCTGGACACACATGCAAACAACTCTTCTCACCTGTGCAGAGTGGAACAGGGCGACTGTAACTTTTGTGCTCCTACCTCACAGACAAGTAAACAGTCATGTGGGTTACCACTGAAGCAAGGTCTTACCTCAGTAACAGCACTAGTTTCCAGGCGAGTAAAAAGCCCGCCACGGAGAGCCTCTTCCTCCTCCTCGTCATCATCATCTCTCTCCACGGGCTCGGAAACCTCCGCGCTGCTCCTGATGCTCTCAGCCCCGCGAAACGGCGTCAGTGCTCCAGCTGTGGTCAGGCTGTCACAAACATACTGTAGCAACAGGGGGAGTCCACAAACTCAGGCTGCTCCGCTACCCTCAAAGACCAGGACCAGGACCCGCAGCGGGGGGGGTGGGGGGGGACATGTTCGATGAATCCGTGAAAAGAGCGCGGGAGAGCGGACTGAGGAGTCGACAGCTGTTCAGAATCTGCTCAAGGCTCGTTCTGCGCCCTCGTGAAGCACGGGGGCAGAGAGACCCGCCCCCACTCCGGATTGACACGACTGACAGCCGGCTTAGCCAATCAGCATCACTGTTGTTAATGTTTCCAGCTGAATCACATTTGAAATTGGAATAAGCAAGCTGGGTCAAACGTAGCATCCACCCATGCATTATTACCCACCCTCCCGTCCTCCATCTATATGTCCCTGTATAGCTCTCCATCCTCATCCTCCTCTCTTCCTCCATCTGTCTCGTGGTCTCTCTGTCATTCTGCTCTGTTAGGCAGGATCACACACAGTCTCATGTGGCTGTGCTTCCTGGCTGTAAAGTAGCTCATGTTGATGACAGTGTGCCATATGTGGCCAGAGTGGGCGTGGACAAGGAGGGATGTTGCACACTGAGGAGAGGATGGACACAGTCCACTGTGTCTCTGATCCAGCTCTGTGGTTCTAAAGGTCCCATATTTTACACTTCTCTGGTGTTTGATTTAAAGTGTTGATATCTACACATGAAGCATCAACATGGCTCTAATAGTGAGTCACTACCCAAAGACTCCCATGTTAAAATGTCCAACTTTAAAGCAGAAAAAAACAGTTTTAGTCTCTATAGCTAATTTCCTCCTTCATGACAACTGTATGGAGGTGAATTTTTATATAACTCACCTGTTTACATTTTATTAAGGACTAAATATGCTTGCCACAAACCAGCATGCACAGAAATCTATGCTCCAGTATCTGACTGCGGAGTCAGCTCACTCTGAGCTCCAGAAGCCTGAGGGTGACGTCACAGAGTCTACATCCATCTTTATTTACAGTCTGTGGTTGATATCCATGAGATATATTTGTGGTTTTAAGAACCAATAACCATCTCAGTGTAGTTTTACATCTCCTCTCTCAGGCTTCTCTCTGGGGCTCTAGTAACAACAGGTCAGTGAGCCCATCAGGCTCCCAGCCTCTTTTCTGAGTGGCTGACTGTTTTCTGAGTGATCCACTAAAAATGGCAGATTTCAGGTAAAACTCAAAGAAACCAAATCCTGCAAGGTTGGATGGTGGGTCCAAGTGGGCAGGGCTTGGGGTGTGGCCTAGGGCCGTGACTGCGTGACAGCTCGTTTTAAGGCTCAGTTTCTGAATACAGGCTGTGTGCATTTCTCTGTGGACTGAGCACTTTGATACGTTCACAGTATTAATATAGAACCTTGACCTGCTTTATAATCAAAAAACACATGGACATCTACCTTTAAGTGCAGCACTCCCTGACTATTGAATATTGCGATATTTCCCACCACATTTATTTTTCATGATATCAAATTATATTTTTTTTTTTGCAGTTTTGTAAAGTCTGCCTGATTCCAACCTTCATTTCACTCCTTTGCTGACTGTATGTTAGATATTTAGCTGAATACGTCGAAAAAGGGCTGAATTTTTTTATGCAGTTTACCAGATGTGGACATCCTCAAGTTGAAGCTCTTAGTCGTCGTCACATCTTAAATTCAGTTTCCTGCTGTATCTAACATCCTCACACTCAATACATTTTGGTACATCTGTTCATATTTGTTGTTGTCTGTCGTCCATTGTGTTCATCTTCATGGCAGTTATGATACTGGAAGGAAATAAATGACACCATTTGATCACACAATAATGACCTAAAATGATATAACTGATTTTTTATTCTTATAGTTCTGCCCTTTAAAGCAAATAGGAACAAAACAATACCCAAAAGTACGGTGGCTCTGAGAGCTCAAAGCATTTAAGAAAACACATACAAATAAAGAAATATACTGTGAGTAGCACAGGCATCCATTGTCATCTGTGTTACTTGCAGCACATTTCTGTATTTGAATGTGTTTTCTTATTTTGTACATTGCAGAGATGGTGTGTTAAAGTTGCAGTGTTTGTTGTGTCACAGCGTGAGGTCATCTCTAACATGTTGTACTGTGTGTTAGCAACACACACATCATACAGCTGTGCAGTGGCTTGACTGCGACTCCACTGGTTATTAAAAGAAGTCTGACTGTATTGAAGTCCATGTGAAAATGTCTCTACTTCTCACTTGATATATTACCTCAGTAAACATTTTCCTAATGAGTTTATGGTCTCAACCGCTGGTTTCAAGTCTTCTTCAATACAACATGATGTTCATTTTTTAAATTATGGTCCCATTAAGAGAAAAACAGACCATAAAGCAGGGTTTGTATTAGGATGGAGCTACTGTGTGATTGACAGACTGTACCACGCATGGCGACCTGCCTAACAATCAGGATAGAGTACAGAGCAGGTCAGATCCACCCCTCACTCCTCAGCTCCACCTTCTCCTTCAAATATGGTTTCTTCTGGTTTCAAAAAACCAAGATGGCGATGGTTCACAAACTAATGGGTGGGTTGATACTGGATATTTCCACGGCGCTGGATGAACCTCAGCTCTCAGTCAAGTCGTTCTTATGCAGAACACAGGGCTTCTACAGTGAACCCAGATAACTCAGATTCAATAATAAAACAGATTCAAGTGTGTAGCTGTTGACACAATCTACAAAATGTACAAACTGTTTCACATGTTGCTGCAACAACCCGGCCAGCTGATAACCTCTGTCCAGACAAGCTGATGAGCAAGCATTGGTGTTATCACATGCAGCAGGTGACTCTCCTCTGACAGGTAAAAAGCAGTTGAAGTGTAAGCGTAAGGACTCCTGCCTCTGTTGTCAGGTCAGTCTGAGGAGCAGTCTCTGTCTTTTGTACCTTCTCAGTGTTAGAATTATAATCTGTTCCTCATTAAAACAACCAGACCTGTGTTCTATATGTTGTTGAGTTGTGTTCTTACATCATCACAAATGTTTCCATCAATTCTCAAACAGAGAAATCTGTGATTTTAATCATGATAAGGCTCTGTTTCATTGGTTGCCTGTCAATGACGTCATACCCTCTATGCTCATGTGTCAAATTGACTTTTATCTAGTTTGAAGTCACATTTTTCAGATTCACTTTTGCCATCTTGGTGGTTTTCAGCTCTATATTTGAACCAGATGAAGGATTTTAGTCATCAGACGTCTGAATCTGAAGTTATCAGAGAAACAAGCTGAATAAATGTTAGACAGCTCAGCTCCCAGCCACTCAGAGACGTCCTGTTTCACTGAAGAGCATCAGTGAATCACTGACTTGAAATGTGAAACTGTTTTATTCAGTGCTTTTACTGGTTATAACCAGCTGGTCTGTTTGTTGTGGAGAGGAGGAGACCTCTGTGGAGAATTCAGCTCCAGGTAAAAACCTCCTGAACCAATTGCACTGAAGGATCCAAACCATGAGAAGACAACTCCCATGATCCCATAACTCTTTAGTCACTGTTTTGACTGACAGCCCCCCAGATGCAGAAATTAAAGACTGAGTTTAGTGGTGAAGCAGGAAACATGACAGTTGTTCATGCAGGTGGAGGTGAGAGAGGAGGAGTGTGACGAGCTTCCGTCCCTCCTCCTCCTCTCACTGATGTGTGACATATGAATTAGACATGAGGTTCAGCACGGTGAAGCTTTTCCTTTAATCAAACCATTATCACCTCCTGCTCTGTGCTCTCTCCATCCACCACACTGATGCTCCTGCTCTTTTAGCCTTTTATCAGGTTTTTCTCCTGCAGCTACTGTTTTGTTCTCACAGTTTTGAAAATGTACATTGTAGATTCTTCATGATACTTAATGTTTCTGTGTAAAATAAATCCTAAAATAAGTCCCATCCAGTCAGTAACTCATACTGAACAACCTTAATTTATTTAAATGACATGAGTCATAATAATCCATTCTAACCTGATGGCAGTTTTATATCTAATGGCTGTTTATGTAAAAGCCACAGTCACATTTCCCCTGTATGTCCAGTACTCGCACACACTCACGCACACACGCTCGCACGCACACACACACACACACACACACACACACACACACACACACACAGAGAGAACACAGGACACTGTATTTTGGGGCTGAGAGTTGATCCAGAACTAGTGAACAGTCTCATGATGACAACTCATTACATCACCTCAGTGAGTGTGGGCTGACGGTGCATGCTGGTTTGCCAACAGTCCAACAGTTCACCAGTAAACCCCCAGGAGCTGTCAGTGGGAAACATAAGGCCGGAGACACACTGGATGCGCCACATGGTTTTCATTTTGGTGCCCATGTTAATGGATCAGAGTGGACACACTGCCTATGTAAGATGTCTCTCGCATCACGTCAGCGTAGCAGGATCAAGAGATTCAACCTCTTGTCTGTTTTTCATGCATGAGGCATATCTTGCAGCAAAATGAGATCTGTTGATGTCTTATTGACATCATACCAACAATATTAGACAAAACTGATACATTCCACGACAGTCTCTATGTCTAGGCTGAATCTGAACATATCATGGTCATGAAAACATATTTCAGACATTTTCTGTCAAAGTAAATCAGAAATTAATTAAAAATGAAGAGAAATCCAACATTTCTGTATCCTTTAAACTCTATGTAAACAGATAGAGCTGCAGCAGCACACTGCACATTCACCCTCCATTACAGTTTCTATGATAGAGTGGTCCTGTCACCACCTAGGGCTGTAACATGTAAAGACAGTAGTGATTGTTAGTTTGTGGTTGGCCAACAAATAACTGAGCCTGTGTATGTTTTGCTTCACTCCTGCCTGTGTTCAGTCTGTAGTAAAATGTGTGTTGGTCTGCTTAGTGAGCGTCAGACAGGATGTTACAAACAGTGACGAGTATCTTCAAGAACACCACTGTGTGAAGAACCGGACACTGGTTGTATGCAGGCAAAACAAATGTTGTGCACAGTACTGACAACACATCCCACTGTTGAAACATCCAACAGTGATGTCACAAAGGACTGCAAACATCCAACAGTGATGTCACAAAGGAGTGCAAACATCCAATAGTGATGTCACAAGTACTCACCAAATCCTCCTTTGATGTCACAAAGGACTGACCACATCCAGTAGTGACAACACAAGGGACTGTAGACATCCAGTAGTGATGACACAGGGGACTGGACACATCCAGTATTGATGTCAAAAATGATTGAAAACATCCAAGTGTGAATTCACAATAGATTGACCACATCCAACTCTGATGACAAAAAGGAGTGCAAACATCAAACAGTGTTGTCACAAAGGACAGTTGAAATACACCTATGATGTTACAAAGGATTCAGCACATCCAAATATCATATCACAAAGGACTGCAAACATCCAACAGTGTTGACAAAAAGGAGTGCAAATATCCAACAGTGATGTCACAAAGGACTCACCAAATCCTCCTTTGATGTCAAAAAAGGATTGACCACATCCAGTAGTGACAACACAAGGGACTGTACATATCCAGTAGTGATGTCACAAAGGACTGAAATCATCCAGTAGTGATGTCAAAAAGGACTGAAAACATCCAAGTATGAATTCACAATAGATTGACCACATCCAACTGTGATGACAAAAAGGAGTGCAAACATCAAACAGTGTTGTCACAAAGGACAGTTGAAATCCACCTGTGATATAACAAAGTATTGAGCACATCCAAATGTCATATCACAAAGGACTGGAATGACTAAATCGTCCTGTGGGATTTAAAAGAGACACTGAGGTGCAGCAAACATGCTATCGTTGTGGAGGGAAGTAGCCAGCAGCAGACCACACCTACTGGCAGAAAGAGAAAAGTGACTTCAGGAACTCAGTATGTACAAACAAACAGAAACACATCCAGAGGAGATGATGACGGTGAGCTATTCAGAGTTTGACATCACTTGGATATTTACACTCCTGTGTGTCATCACAGATGGATGTGGTCAATGCTTTGTGGATTCACACTTGGATGTTTTCAGTCCTTTGTGACATCACTATTTGATGTTTACTCTCCTTTGTAACATAAATAATGGATGTTTGTTGTCCCTTGTGTCATCACAGGAGGATTTAGTCAATCCTTTATGACATCACATGTAGATTTGGCAAGTCCTTTTTGACCTCACTATTCGATATGGTAAATCGTTTGTGACATCACAGGTGAATTAGGCAAGTCCTTGGTGACATCACTAATGGATGTTTGCACTCCTTTGTGTCCAGTCCTTTGTGATATGACATTTGGATGTGCTCAATCCTTTGTTATATCAAAGGTGTATTTCGACCGTCATTTGTGACATCACTCTTGGATGTTTGTAATCCTTTGTGACATCACACTTGGACGTGTCCAGTCCTTTGTGATATGACATTTGGATGTGCTCAATCCTTTGTTATGTCACAGGTAGATTAGGTCAGTCCTTTGTGCCATCACTAATGGATGTTTGCACTCCTTTGTGTCATAATAGTCGTATGTGGTAAATCCTTTGTGAAATTCAAACTTGGATGTTTTCAGTCCTTTGGAACATCACTTTTGGATGTGGTCAGTCATTTGTGACATCACACGTGGATTTGGCTGGTATTTTGTGACATCACAAGTGGATGTGTCCAGTCCTTTGTGATATGACATTTGGATGTGCTCAATACTTTGTTATATCACAGGTGGATTTCAACTGTCCTTTGTGACATCACTGTTGGATGTTTGCACTCCTTTTTGTCAACACTGTTGGATGTTTGCAATCCTTTGTGGCATCAGAGTTGGATGTATCCAGTCCTTGGTGATATGATATTTGGATGTGCTCAATCCTTTTTAACATCATAGGTGTATTTCAACTGTCCTTTGTGACAACACTGTTTGATGTTTGCACTCCTTTTTGTCATCACAGTTGGATGTGGTCAATCTATTGTGAATTCACACTTGGATGTTTTCAATCCTTTTTGACATCACTACTGGATGTGTCCAGTCCCCTGTGTCATCACTGCTGGATGTCTACAGTCCCTTGTGTTGTCACTACTGGATGTGGTCAGTCCTTTGTGACATCAAAGGAGGATTTGGTGAGTACTTGTGACATCACTATTGGATATTTGCACTCCTTTGTATCATCACTACTGGATGTGTACAGTCCCTTGTGTTGTCACAACTTGATGTAGTCAATCCTTTGTGACATGATACGTCAATCTGGCTGGTCCTTTGTATCATGACATTTGGATGTGCTCAGTCCTTTGTGACATCACTATTGGATGTTTGCAGTCCTTTTAGACATCACAGGTGGATGTGTCCACTCCTTTGTGATATGATATTAGTGTGTGCTTAATTCATTGTGACATCAAACGCAGACTTGGCGAGTCCTTTGTGACATCATCATTAGATGTTGGCACTCTTTTAGATATCACAAGTGGATGTTTGCATCCCTTTGTGATGTGATATTTGGATGTGATTAATCCTTTGTGACTTCAGAGGCAGACTTGGTGAGTCCTTTGTGACAAGTCTGTTGGATGTTTGCACTCCTTTGTGTTATCACAGTTGGATGCATCCAGTCCTTTGTGATATGACATTTGGATGTGCTGAATCCTTTGTTATATCATAGGTGGATTTCAACTGTCCTTTGTGACATCACTGTTGGATGTTTCCACTCCTTTGTGATATGAAATCTGGATGTGCTAAATCCTTTGTGGCATAAGAGTTGGACGCATCCAGTCCTTGGTGATATGACATTTGGATGTGCTCAATCCTTTTTAACATCATAGGTGTATTTCAACTGTCCTTTGTGACAACACTGTTTGATGTTTGCACTCCTTTTTGTCATCAGAGTTGGATGTGGTCAATCTATTGTGAATTCACACTTGGATGTTTTCAATCCTTTTTGTCATCACAACTGGATGTGCTCGATCCTGTGTAATATCACGCATGGATTTGGCCAAAACCTTGTGATATCACTTTTGGATGTGGTTAATCCTTTCTGCCATCAGAATTGGATGTGTCCAGTCCTTTGTGACATCGCAGCATTAGGCCAGTCCCATTTGACATTACTAATGGATAATAGCAGTCCTTATTGTCATCACAGTTGAATGTGGTCAAACCGTTGTGAATCCCTTGTGTTGTCACTACTGGATGTGATCAGTCCTTTTTTGACATCAAAGGAGGATTTGGTGAGTCCTTTGTGACATCACTATTGGATGTTTGCACTCCTTTGTGACATCACTGTTGGATGTTTGCAGTCCTTTGTGATATGACATTTGGATGTGCTGAATCTTTTGTTTTTCACAGGTGGATTTCACCCGTCCATTGTGACATCACTGTTGGATGTTTGCACTCCATTTTGTCAACACAGTTGGACGCATCCAGTGCTTTGTGAAATGACATTTGGATGTGCTCAATCCTGTGTAACATCATAGGTGGATTTCAACTGTCCTTTGTGACAACACTGTTTGATGTTTGCACTCCTTTTTGTCATCACAGTTGGATGTGGTCAATCTATTGTGAATTCACACTTGGATGTTTTCAATCATTTTTCACCACTGGATGTGTCCAGTCCCCTGTGTCATCACTAATGGATGTCTACAGTCCCTTGTTTTGTCACTACTGGATGTGGTCAGTCCTTTGTGACATCAAAGGAGGATTTGGTGAGTACTTTGTGACATCACTATTGGATGTTTGCACTCCTTTGTGATATGAAATCTGGATGTGCTTAATCCTTTGTGACATCAAAAGCAGACTTGGGGAGTCCTTTGTGACAAGTCTGTTAGATGTTTGCACTCCTTTTTGTCATCACAGTTGGGTGTGGTCAGTCTATTGTGAATTCACACCTGGATGTTTTCAGTCCTTTGTGACATCAAAGGAAGATTTTGTGAGTCCTTTGTGACATCACTATTGGATGTTTGCACTCATTTTAGACATCACAGGTTGATTTGTCCACTTCTTTGTGATATGATATTGGTGTGTGCTTAATCCGTCGTGACATCAAAGGCAGACTTGGCAAGTCCTTTTTGACATCATTATTGGATGTTGGCACTCTTTTATACATCACAGGTGGATTTTTGCATCCTTTTGTGATGTGACATTTGGATGTGCTTAATCCTTTGTTATATCACAGGTGGATTTCACCCGTCCTTTGTGATGTCACTGTTGGATGTTTGCACTCCTTCTTGTCACCACAGTTGGATGTGGTCAATCTATTGTGAATTCACACTTGGATGTTTTCAATCCTTTTTGATATCACTACTGAATGGGTCCAGTCCCCTGTGTCATCACTACTGGATGTGCTCGATCCTTTGTAACATCACACGTGGATTTGGCCAAAACCTTGTGATATCACTTTTGGATGTGGTTAATCCTTTCTGCCATCAGAATTGGATGTGCCCAGTCCTTTGTGACATCACAGCATGAGGCCAGTCCCATTTGACATTACGAATGGATAATAGCAGTCCTTATTGTCATCACAGTTGAATGTGGTCAAACTGTTGTGAATTCACACTTGGATGACTTCAGTCCTTTGTGACATCACTGCTGGATGTCTACAGTCCCTTGTGTTGTCACGACTGGATGTGGTCAGTCCTTTTTTGACATCAAAGGAGGATTTGGTGAGTCCTTTGTGACATCACTGTTGGATGTTTGCAGTCTTTTGTGATATGACATTTGGATGTGCTGAATCCTTTGTTATATCACAGGTGGATTTCACCCGTCCTTTGTGACATCACTGTTGGATATTTGCACTCCTTTTTGTCAACACTGTTGGATGTTTGCAGTCCTTTGTGATATGACATTTGGATGTGCTGAATCCTTTGTTATATCACAGGTGGATTTCACCCGTCCTTTGTGACGTCACTGTTGGATGTTTGCACTCCTTTTTGTCAACACAGTTGGACGCATCCATTCCTTTGTGATATGATATTTGGATGTGCTGAATCCTTTGTAACATCATAGGTGGATTTCAACTGTCCTTTTTGACATCACTGTTGGATGTTTGCACTCCTTTTTGTCATCACAGTTGGATGTGGTCAATCTATTGTGAATTCACACTTGGATGTTTTCAATCCTTTTTGACATCACCACTGGATGTGTCCAGTCCCCTGTGTCATCACTAATGGATGTCTACAGTCTCTTGTTTTGTCACTACTGGATGTGGTCAGTCCTTTGTGACATCAAAGGAGGATTTGGTGAGTCCTTTGTGACATCACTGTTGGATGTTTCCACTCCTTTGTGATATGAAATCTGGATGTGCTTAATCCTTTGTGACATCAAAAGCAGACTTGGGGAGTCCTTTGTGACAGATGTTAGATGTTTGCACTCCTTTTTGTCATCACAGTTCGATGTGGTCAATCTATTGTGAATTCACACCTGGATGTTTTCAATCCTTTTTGACATCAAAGGAAGATTTTGTGAGTCCTTTGTGACATCACTATTGGATGTTAGCACTCATTTTAGACATCACAGGTTGATTTGTCCACTCCTTTGTGATATGATATTGGTGTGTGCTTAATCCGTCGTGACATCAAAGGCAGACTTGGCAAGTCCTTTTGACATCATTATTGGATGTTGGTGTAGCCGGAGGTTGTTTTCCTCCCGGCCACTACATGGCACTGTGCCAACTCTGATTACTGGGCGGCTCCTGACAGGATGCCCAATGCTGATGTTCTCCTTCGTGATCAATTTATTGAGCATGTTCTTGACAGTTCTCTCCGGCGGGAGCTCAAGCAATTTGTTCGCAGCAAGCCAGCTGCCACCTTGTTGGAGCTACGCAGTGAGGCTATTAGGTGGGAGAGGGAGGGTCTCCCAGGGGGCGCTAGGGGGCGTAGCTCCTCTCTGCCATCCGCTTATGGCCTTCTGTATGGAGTGCAGGGTCATATCCAGCCTGCATCTAACATCAGCTCACAGGGGCCAGGTTTCAGTGAGTTGATGGATCTCTTGAAGCGCCAACAGGAGCAGCTTAACCAGCTGACCCAGACTGTGGCTTCCCTGCAGGCCCCTCGCTCCCAAGGTTGGACTTCTCGCAATGGCCCTGCCATCTGCAGAAGATGCCAGCAGCCTGGCCATTTTGCTCGAGAGTGTGACGGTGAGCGGGCTCCCCCTTGACGCCGTGCTAATTCTGTTACTGGCTTGAACTCCAACACTGGTGGGCTTGCTCCTTCTTCCCAGCCGTCAGAAAACTGAAGCCCACTGAGCTGCCAAGCCACAACTCAGTTGGGGAGTCCATAGGCTCACAGGAAGGTGCAACAGCTGGATTAATTGCTCCTTGTCCAAACATTGATGTCTCGATTGGAGGAGTCACTGCGTCGTGCTTGGTGGACACTGGTTCCATGGTGTCCACAATTACTGAAAGCTTCTTTCTGGCACAGTTTACACCTTGGGGCTATGATCGCCTTCATTCTTGTCACTGGCTACAGCTGCGAGCAGCTAATGGCCTAGCAATTCCATATATCGGCTACTTGGAGCTCGACGTGGAACTGTGTGGCAAGGTGATGCCCCGCTGTGGGATCCTTGTTGTTAAAGACCCCCCTGGCATTGTGTCTTCTGTCCCTGGAATCCTAGCGATGAATGTGATTCGCCGATGCTATAGAGAACTCTTTGGTGCATTCGGCCCCTCTCTTTTTGACTCACCTTCCGTTTCACAGGCGCCCGGTCCAGTCATTGCAGCCCTACAGAGGTGCCACCAGTCTGCCACCCAAGTTCCAGGGACCCCCACTGGCATGGTGAGGGTCCGGGGCAAGCGAGTTGTGCGCATACCTGGTGGGGCGATGAAGCTGGTTGCTAGCACCTGCCCTGAACAGTTTTCTGGTCAAAGTGCACTGTTCGAGCCCCCCGAATCGGGTCTGCCAGCTAGGCTGCTAGCGTCTCCTTGCCTTGTACAGGTTGCACGGGGTACAGTGTATGTTCCTGTGGTTAATGTTGGGACGACTGAGGTTCTTCTTTACCCGCGGACTGGTCTTGGCATCTTGAGCACTGCCCAGGTCGTTAGCCTGCCTGCCGGTGTGACCGAGGTGAAGTCCACTTTGGCAACTGTTTCCTCCCAAACAGCTGCCCCCTCAGTTCCAGATAGGATAGAGTCACTTGATCTGTCTGCGTTGACTGAGCAGGAGCAGACTGGCGTAAAGTCTCTGTTGCACAAGTACCACTCTGTCTTCTCAGCCCATGATAGTGACTTGGGCTGCACCAACCTCATCGTTCATGACATACCTCTTCTTGATGATGTCCCAGTCAAGCAGAGGTATCGCCGCATCCCTCCCTCAGAGTACGAAGCGGTGAAGGCTCATATCAATCAGCAGTAGTCCCTACGCATCGCCCATCGTCTTGGTCCAGAAAAGGGATGGGAGTTTACGCTTGTGCGTGGACTACCGCCTCCTAAACAGTAAGACCAGGAAAGACGCCTTCCCCTTGCCTCGTATTGAGGAGAGCTTGGATGCACTTTCCGGGGCTCACTGGTTCTCTACACTCGATCTGGCCAGCAGTTACAACCAGGTTCCTGTGGCGGAGCAGGACCGGCACAAAACCGCCTTCTGTACACCGTTTGGACTTTTCGAGTTTAACCGCATGCCTTTTGGCTTGTGTAATGCCCCAAGCACCTTCCAGCGACTGATGCAGAGGATGTTCGGTGATCAGCAAGGGCAGTCCTTACTGCTCTATCTTGATGACATTGTCATCTACTCATCCTCTGTTGAACAACACCTCCAACGACTGGAAATGGTGCTTGGTCGGCTCCAAAAGGAGGGCCTAAAAGCAAAACTCGAAAAGTGCGCGTTCTTCCAACAAGAGGTCGGATACTTGGGGCATGTCATTTCGAGCCAGGGAGTCTCCACAGACTCCAAGAAAATTGAGGCTGTGGCTAACTGGCGGCGCCCAAGTCATGTTTCGGAGCTGCGTTCCTTTCTGGGCTTTGCAAGCTATTATCGGCGCTTTGTAGAGGGTTTTGCCAAGTTGGCAGGTCCTCTGCATCAGCTGGTGGCTGAGCTGGCAGGCACCAAGTCAAAGAAGGGGTCAGGTCAGGCCCTGGGAGCTGCATGGACATCTCAGTGTGAGGAGAGCTTTGGGGCCTTGAAGTCAAAGTTGGTCTCGGCCCCCGTGCTGACCTATGCTGACTTCTCGCGTCCTTTTATCCTGGAGATTGACGCCAGCTATAGTGGCCTTGGGGCTGTCCTCTCGCAGGAGACGGACAGTGGTGTGAGACCGGTGGCCTATGCTAGCAGAGGTCTAAGGCCCACTGAGCGCAACATGTCCAACTACAGCTCCATGAAGCTGGAATTCCTTGCGCTCAAGTGGGCCATGACGGAGAAGTTCCGGGAATATCTGTTGGGACATAGGTGCATTGTCTACACTGACAACAACCCATTGAGCTACCTCCAGTCCGCCAAACTGGGGGCCACTGAACACCGATGGGCTGCCCAACTTGCCGCCTTTGATTTTGACATCAAGTATCGCTCAGGCCGTAGCAACAGGAATGCTGATGCACTTTCACAACAGTATGTGCCTGGGTCCCATTTAGTTGGTGAGTTCTTGCCTGGCACCTCGGTCCCCAGTAACCTTCAGCAAGCCCCATGTCCAGACCCTGCGGCGTTGGCCACTCAGTCTGTGGTCTCAGTTCTTCCCTTCCACTCTGCTGCTGAGCTCCGTCTCTTGCAGGAGGCTGATTCCCTCCTGAAGGACGTGCTCATGTTTTGGCGACGGAAAGCCCCGCCTACCTCAGTTGAGAGGCGACAGCTTTCCCGGTCAGCCATAGCACTTCTGCGACAATGGGACCGCATAGTGGAGAAGGATGGGGTTCTTTTCCGCCAGGTTTTCCGTCCAGATGGGGGAGAAGAGTCTCTCCAGCTCATTTTGCCTGCGGCCCTCAAGCAGGAGACGTTAAACCAGCTTTACCAAGAACATGGCCACCAGGGCATTGAGAGGACCACTGAGTTGGTCCGGCAGCGCTGCTATTGGCCAGGAATGTTTTCAGACATAAAGCAGTGGGTCTTGGAGTGTGAGCGCTGCCAAGTCGCTAAGGACTCTGGACACGGGTCACATAGCTTCATGGGCCACTTGCTCGCCTCCCGACCCAATGAGATCTGGCCATAGATTTCACGCTGCTAGAACCTTCTCGGAATGGGTATGAGAATGTCCTGGTCATGACTGATGTGTTCAGTAAATTTACTGTGGCTGTCCCTACATGGGATCAACGGGCTTCCACTGTGGCCCAGGTCTTGGTCTCTGAGTGGTTTTACAAGTTTGGCATTCCAAGCCACCTTCACTCGGACCAAGGAAGGAGTTTTGAGAGCTCGCTGATTCACCAGCTCTGCCTTTTGTACGGAGTTGCGAAGTCCCGTACCACCCCATACCATCCTGCGGGTAATGGTCAATGCGACCGGTTTAACCGAACTCTGCACAACCTCCTTCGTACCCTTCCAGCATCCCGGAAACGGGACTGGGCTGCCTGTTTGCCCCAGGTGCTTTTCTGTTACAACACAACTCCTCATCAGGGCACAGGCGAATCCCCCTTTTTTCTTATGTTTGGACAGGAACCTCGGCTTCCTGTTGACTTTCTCCTGGGTCGAGTCCAGGATCCAGTGTCAGGTGGGGTACAGGACTGGGTGGTTGAACACCAAGCCAGACTCAGAGCTGCTTTTGAGGGTGCTCGTGAGCGGTTGTTAGCTGCCGCTGGCCGACGGAAAGAGCGGCATGATCAGCAGGTCCGGGATGCACCTCTTCCAGTGGGCCAGCTGGTGTACTTAAGGGACCGCAGTATTAGAGGGTGCCAGAAAATCCAAGATCTCTGGAGCTCGGTGGTCTATCAGGTTGTGAAGGCCCCTGTCCGTGAAGGAGTAGTTTACACTGTTGCCCCAGTGAACGATCTGCACAAGGTCCAGAATATACATCGGGACATGTTGAAAGCTGTAGTCCGGCCTGAAGCTGCCGCTCCCCCACCAAAGGTGCCCTCTCCACCTGCCCTGGCTGCACTGGATGGTGAGCACTCCAGTGACGGCGACCTGTGGTTCTTGGTCCCTGAAACGTCATCTCCACCGCCTGCAGCAGTTCCAGGTGCCTCGTGTCCTATAGGCTCTCCTGCCGTGATCCCGTCGCAGGCCAGGCTCGTCCCAACAACATCTCCAGTACAGGAGAGCTCCTTACCACCAGCTCCTTCGTTGTCCCCAACTGACCAGCCGAGCACCAGCCAGCAGGCATTGTGTAGGACAGTTCATTTTACAGCTGGCCACCATTCCAACGTCCATCATCTTCCTCGGCCTGCGAGCTATCAGGACAGCGCTGCTAGTAGAGTTTCAGACCCTGTGTCTAATGCCCAGTTTGCCATTTTTAGGCCTTGGTGTTAGTTCCAACTTTCTTGCTGTTCATCGTCGGGCCGACGATGCAAAAGTGGGGGGTAGATGTAGCCGGAGGTTGTTTTCCTCCCGGCCACTACATGGCACTGTGCCAACTCGCCGGGCACCCTGATTACTGGGCGGCGCCGTGCACACTGTTATATACAGGTGTGTGGGTATACCTGACTCTCTTTTCTGCTCCAACCTCCTGTGGTGGCTGTGGTCTGGCGTGGCAGAGCCCGTTTGTTTGGCGTGGCCGCCATCGAGGCGCACAATATCCTCTATACAGGTAATGCGCTCTGCTATTTCTCCTTTTTACATGTGTGCGTAACGGGCATATTGGTGATGCAATCTCCGCTCTTTGTAGCGTGTAGCACGGACGACTGCTGGGGCCGTGGGAGACGGATTGCTCCGCTGGAAGCCCTCTGGGTCCGGTAGCTCTTCCGTTTGGTAGGTCGATGTTGTCTGCCTGTCCATCGAGTCTGTCACTCAGTTCCCAGCTGATCATTGTTATGTGTACCTGTAGGCTGCCGTGTAATTGAGCCGCGGCCTGTTAGGCTCCCACTCTCCCCTGGGGCCTCATTGTTACATTGCATGGTGAGGTGGGGGTAATGGTGTGGCGACACCTGTTTTAAATGATTTTGTATACATTTTTCCTCATTGGTTGCCTTAATGTGTGCCAAGGGCAACATTTATTTAGGTTATATTTTGTTTGTTAGGAATTAATTTAGTTATTTGTATTTCTTTGGATTTGTTTTTTTTTTTTGTTTTGTTTTGTTATTTCATTTAAATATTTGTTTGTCCACACCAGTCTGTGTGGCACAAATGGCATGTTTTTATCAATGCTCCTCTTTGTTATTGGTCAGGTGCTGTGGGCCGAAGGCGGCAGTCCAATCCCTGGTGGCGGTGTTTTCTTCACGATTTCCTTTTGCTGTGTGAGAGTGTGCAGTGTCACGGGTGGTTTGTTTCAGGACCCCGTCCCCCTTTTTGGTTTTTTTTTTGTGGATAAATGCAGTCCTTTGTGACATCACTACTTGATTTGTACAGTCCCTTGTGTCATCACTACCGGCTGTGGCCAGTCCTTTGTAACATGACACATGGATCTGGCCGGTCCTTTATATCAAGAAATTTGGATGTGCTCAGTTCTTTGTGACATCAAAGGAGGAATTGGCGAGTCCTTTCTGACATCACTATTGGATGTTTCCTTATAGACATCACAGGTAGATGTTGTTATTCTGTAAAACTATAGGTAATAGCTGATATATAAGATAGCAAATATTATACTTATATTAACTTGTGCTGCATTGTAGTTACGTTTTATGGGTAACATTAGGTAGCTGCTTTACAAGCTAAGACAATAGTAATGGAAGTAATGGCAAGAGTTCAGTGTGGTAGTGAGATAACATTTGCTGCAAAGATATTTTTTCCCGGCTGCAGAATCAGAGTGCCAGTAGCGTTACCAGCATGGAGGCTAGAGGGCAAGGGAGAGGGAGAGGGAAGAGAGGCAGAGGTGCCGGAGCAGCTAGGGCAAGGTGAGGGAGAGGAGCCAAGGGAGGTACCAGTGCAGTAGCTTCACTGGATGACGAAGAGGAGAGAGTGGAAGCCCTCCAAAGTAACTGGAGAGAGGAAACAGAGTTTTGTATTTATAAAAGTATTTTGTTATACTCCTGATGTGAATGATACTTATTCCACACGCTTATCCAGCACTGTGCTCTAGAAATTGCAAAGTTACTATAGTCTGTAGTTTTTATAACCTTAGTGTAAGGTGAGTCACCATTACCTGTGAAACGCCAGAGACGCTACTTAATGATTGTATAAAAACTATATACAGGGGCGTAGTCGGGGGTAAACTGTAAAGTAAACTCAAAATATCAACCACTTTGAAACAAGGCTGAGTTTACTAACCTATTTTCAAAACTGTATCAATCAATGAGGGGACACAAGGTGGGTAAAATACACTTTACCCGCAGTTTACCCACCTATACCACTGCACCCCAAGGAACAGTATCATGCAATATATGCACAACATGTTGTTTTAGACATCTTTAGCCTACAAACCATAATCTGCAGTGGTATTGTCATATTGCCATTACCCAGCCTTACCTGTACTTTTCTTGTTTGTAATTTCTTTAGAAGCTTCTTTAAGAGATGAGATGAGCACAGGGAGCTCACCTTCCAACTCCTGGAGAGGCAGCCGCGGCTACTTTTTGATGACTTGATGATGCACCGGCGCAGGCAAGGTGCCCCACCTTCTGCTGCCAGTGGTACCATGGTGTACTTGTGGTAACTGTAGGGACATGCCTATGGATCAGAAGAGGAGATGCTGTAGCCAGGAACCAGCATACTGTATAAGCTGACTACCTCACTCCTCCCACTACTGCCTTAAGGAGGTTTTTTTGTCTTCACAGGCAGTACTGGAAAGATGTGACAGTACTAGGCCAAGTTAGGGAGCCTGGGGATGACAATCAGGAGTATGTAGTATGCAGCTTATAGGCCCTATAATTTTTGGCAGCATGGTGTTTTGGGATAGGGAAACCGACTTGTCCCATAAGGGACAAGGTCCCTGCTCCCCAAGCACATTACACAGGTTTCATACCTGGCATCTGAGCTTCCTTCCTGGCCATCTGGAATGTAAATACATTACCACAAATACTCACAAACCTGCACATGTATCATCAGGGCATCAAACCAACCAGTCCCAGCCTGGTCAGGTGCAAGAAAGAACTGATGAAGCCTCTTGGATGAGAGGTGAAATGTCTTCCTAGACAAATAACCAAGTCCAGTTGCTTTCGATTTAAAACTCCTTTGAGATACTATGACCTGGACAAATGAGAATATTCACAGGCTTATGGCATCAAATCAAGTTTTACTTGTTTTATTTTTATTGTTAATTTATTGTTGTTCTTCAAACTATGTTCTATATTTTCATGTGTTTTTATTTTCTATGTGTTTTACAATTGCTTCATTTTATATTTATATATTTATATTCAGTATTACTTCCATTTTTCATTGAAGATTGAAGTCTTACAAATAATTACTTACAAGAAATGCCTCGATTGTGTCAACTATCTTATAGTGCCACCAAAAATGGTTTATGATGTTTTTCAGCTAGTTGAGGAGAATAGTCTGTCCTTTTATCTTTGCTGCCTTGAGGAAATAAACAAAGCATACATAGTACATGGGTATTCAACCCCCACCACAGCATGTTCTACACATCACACATTGAGATACAACAGTAAACATATACTTTGAGGGAAAAACCTATTAATCAGCAGTTTTTTGTTTGTAATATAATATGTCAGGATAGCACAATTATTGATATGCAATGACTTCCCTGTCCGTCCCACTAGAAGCACCAATGGTAGACAATGCTGGTTGTGGCATGAAAGGGTTTTCCCTTCATGGGAGTTGATGTTGCAGGACCACTCTTATACTTGGAAAAACAACAGCAACAGCAAGAAAATAAGCATTACATCACACAGTCATGTACAACTGTAATACATTCTGTAACATTCTAAGGTTTTGGGAGGGTTGGTTCTCGTGGACATAAATAACTAAATTAAATCAAGAGTAGCTCAACAACTATCACATCTACTACAAGCACATGAGCTCTACACTTTCATTGGCAATGATTTTAAGCAGCTATGGGCCAATCTCTGAAAGTTCACGGGGTATTTTGGATATATTTCACTTTTGCTACATAAATGTAAAATCATAAATATCATGTTAGTTATATATTCAGTATAAAAATGGGGAGATGGACATCTGTAGTAACTGTAACAGTGACTTAGTAACCAGCATCATGCCCACGACCATGTCAAGTTAGCTAAAGCTATCAAACAACAAATTAGATTTGTAGGCTAAATTACTTGTCCAACAGAAAGCAGGTGACTTCGGGTATCAGTCTGAAAACATTTGTTTGTCATCAGAGATTTCCACCTGGGTCACACCAGTGTTGACCCTTGTTTTCTGCCGTCGCCTGTCGCACTTTTGTTTGGCTTCTTCGGGAAGTCAACTTCGGGCTTTCCATGTTATTAGATCAGTTCAGTATAATTCAACCCAATTCAGAAAAGCAACAATTTCTCAACAGGTTTCCCCAGCCTCCATAAACAAAACCCAAAGTTCATTCAGGTGATGCATAGATCAACAAACCCCTCTCCACAGTCCCAGTCAAAGTAAGGAAAACAATGAACATCTCGGCTTCCACCAACTCACAGTAACTGCAGTCACAAAGCGTTTCCGGTGTTTGATCTCCAACGGTGTCTGTTTGATTGTCAGCTCCCAACAGCCTCCAGGGAAGGAGAAGAAAGGAGTGAGATTTCTTCTCTACCTTCCAGGTATCTGGCACGCGAACTTAGATTAGCAAGAATTTCTCAGTATGCGCCATGAGCATACTGGACATACTCAAGTGCCTGGTGATGCAGTGTAGCTGCAGCACGATGGCGGGCAAAGAGGCAGAGGCTCCTGGCAGACAGTATAGGAGACAGTATATGCTCAATGAGTATGTAGTAGGCATTATGTTAGTAGGTGGTTCCAAACACACCCTGTGAGGCTGTGATCACCTCATTGTTCTTCTGATCATGTGATCATATGGTTTATTAGATCAGTAAGTCAAAGATACAGTGAAGTGAAAATAAAGAGGAGACAGAATTTAGCATCAAACTAAACAGACAACTTCACAGAGCTTCATTCATTATTATCATTGTAAGATAAACAGCAATAATTGTGTTTGTGCTCATTGTTTAATATTATATCCTCAATGTGAGTCATTGTGTGAATTATTTCCAGACTGGTTGAATATTTATAATCTCAGTCTGAGCCTGTCTAGAGCCTGATGAAGACTCTGGTCTGCTAAAACAACAACGCATACCTGTTTATTTGCACATGAAGCAGGGAAGTGAGATCCGATCACAAGTGGTCACTCGAGACCACTCATGATGGATGGTAATACCAGGTCTGAGCAGGGCCATTGTTTCTGTCTGCAGTCTGATGGATGAAGGGAATGTCTTCATCCATTTATGGATAATTGTCAGACTGGAAATGAGTCTCGTGCACCTGAGCCCAATTTCTCAGTGAGTGAGATTAATAAAACAGAATCATGTGAACATGGCATGACTTTATAATTCTTACGAGAAGAATGAGTCTGAATGTTTCTGGTTTTGTGTGTACATGTGTTTTCAATCTTGAGTCTACACTGAGGGCTATGGATCTGGTCAGGATGTCTCAGGAGCATTACACTCACCAGGCTCAATTGGTAATAAAATCACATTAGCGTGCAGCTAACATTAGCAGCTAGCCTGTTAGCAAGAGGACTTCTTCCGCAGGATTTCCACAAGAGAAGCTGCAACGCATGAAGGTCTAGTTTAATCTATGTAATGCACGTTGCGTCGTCTTTGCAGTGCACTATACGGTATACTACCACAATGACTTGTACAGTGTATGCTCCAGTCAGGGCCTTAGACTGGACTAGTCGCTGATAGCTGCTTAGCATGTTGTTGATCATTTTCCATCACTGTTTTAAACTAAAATACATTGTATCTTCAACCACGTGTGTATTATTGTAACCATGATGATGAAGGTCCTCTAATCTTGTTTTAAATGAAACCACAATCTTTTCCTAAACCTACCCAAACCATCAACTTCCCACAGTGTTAACCGTGTGTTTATTATTGTCGCCATGACAATGAAAGAGGGTGGGGACAAACGAACCGTAAGGTCATTTATCAGCTCACTGGTTACAAACAGATGTTTCACAGATGTGCTTCCTCTAGTGTGTGTGTGTGTTTTAGTGTGAGACATGTTATAAACAGATCACTAAGAGGTAACGAAGGATGGACCCAATCATCCAGAAGGTAATCATCGCATATGTTAAGAAGAAGTACATCTGGCAGCGAGAACATGATTCTCCACTAATGAGAAACTGTCTGTGTCACACACCACATGAAGCAGAGTTGAGGCCTCTGGCTCAACTTCACCTACTGCCAAGGTGCACTGAGAAAGAACAAAGTCTGAAGAGGTCAAAACAAGTCATTTATTTAACCAGTCATAGACCCAGCCTTTTTAACCAGCTGGTCCAGACACTTGACCAGCTCCTGCCCCAGCAGACCACAGCATAGAAGAGGACACTCTCCACCACGGACTGATAAAACATGTGCAGCATTTCACTGCAGACATCAAAGGACCTGAGCTTCCTGTGTGAGGTTTCTTTTTCATCTGGACCCACATAGCAGACAGCAGAGGGAGGGTAGTAAAGAGTTAAACAATTATGTTTTATTTGAAACAGCAGATTAATTGGTATTCTGGGGGGAATTCTGGCAAAATGGCAGAGGGGGGAAAACCAGCATCCATGCAGGGCAGCAGGAAATAAGGCGCAGGGCTGCAGCAGCAGCAGGAACAGGAGCAGGCTTGGGCTGAACTGGAGCAGGGCAAACTCCAGCATCTCTGTGAGAGAGTGAGGGTTCAGGTTGATCTGAGGTGCAAACAAAGAACAAAGCTGAACGTAGTGGACAACAGGAGGACTGGAGACTGGATCTGTGGGAAAAAGAAGAGTTCAGGTTACAAAGAGTCAAAATCTCAAAATGTCAATCAGGCAAACGGTTGGCCAGAGTGAAAAACAACATGGTAAGATGGAACAATCTGGTGATAAGTGGAAAGCTGAGCCGGTCTTAAATAGTATGGCAGGTGGGGGAGTTGATGAGCTGATTCACGACAGGTGTGGTGTAGGGAACAGCAGCAACCCGTAAGTGCACACACACACACACACACACTAACATACACAAAGTCCTTCCCTCTTATGTCGACTGGTGTTGGAGGTGTTCAGAAGGAGGCAATTCTTTTCGCTCCATTCACATGAAAGCCTTCCTGACCATTCCTGATACATGCCAAAACAGCTGTGTCATCCTTTGTCTGTATTTCTGTCTGTATTAGCTGTGTCACTATTTCTGGATGTAGAAAGACTCAGAGTTGTATTTAAAGTCTGCTGTATACAGGGTGAACAGGAACAGAGCCAGAACAGTCTTCTGTGGAGCCCCAGTGCTGCTCACCATCGTCCCTAAGACACAGTTACCCAGCCTGATGTACTGTGGTCATCTTGTCAGGTAATCCACAATCCAGGGTCTTCATGATGTGTGAATTGAGGGCCACTGGTCAATAGTCATTTATCTCAGCTGGGGGCCCAACTTTAGGTTCCAGAACATGACATAATGTTTTCCACAGGGCCGGGACCCTCCCTGTAAGTTGAAGAAGCTGATGTCAAGAATCTTGGTAATGAGTTCATGTCACCTTTGTTGGCTAAAATGTCTAAAAACAACTAGACCCCTGTTCTATGTGGTGTTGAATTGTGTTCATACATCATCACAAATGTTTCCATTAATTCTCAAACCAGAGGAATCTGTGATTTTAATCATAGTAATGCACTGTTTCATTGGTCACCTGTTGATGACATCAAATCCTCTATGCTCATGTGTCAATGTTGTGTTTGTTGGGCAATAAAATTGACTTTTATCTAGTTTGAAGTCACATTTTTCAGATTCACTTTTTACACCTTGGTGGTTTTCAACTCTATATTTGAACCAGATGAAGGATTTTTGTCACTGGACGTCCAAATTAGAGAAACAAGCTGAGTAAATGTTAGACAGCTCAGCTCCCAGCTGATCAGACACGTCCCATGTCACTGAAGAGTGTCTGGCTCAGGTCTGGCTCAGGGCAACGAGAGACCACACACACACACACACATACTACACACTACATACTCTGTCCTTTATTAACCTGACAGAAAGAAAGCCTGTCCCTTTCCTGTCTGAAGTAATAATTTTAATAATTGTCAATAGAATTTTTCATCAATCATATAGGTGGCTTCACTCTTCTTCACTGACACTAACATTGTTCCATAGTTGTTTAATTTACAACACACTCCACTATAACATATCGTCTCATGAGATGATCTGCTTCAGCTTGGTTCCTGTATTCAAGCATGGAGCTGTCAGGTTTCTCACATAGAGGTTTCTCACAGGGCCTGACTGTCAGTCACTGGCATTGAGTAACTGACCTATAAGGTATCATCTACATTCAAACAGTACTGGATGAGCTGAGAAGAGTCTGTGAGTCCCGAAACTACAAACAAAATTCCAGCTCTTCATCACAACAACGATTCGCAAAACAACGTTTTATTGTAAACAAAACAAAGGAAGCAGGAAATGGCTGCTGGTAGTGAGACAGCTGATACTGGTGCCGGAGATCAGGGGTATGATGGAGGAAGGAGTTCCCAGGTTACCTGCAAAACACAGCTCACTCTGGACATAGCACAGTTCATCTTCTAGTCATACCTTCCAATAGGTGTAAATTCAGGTCTGTGTAGGTCGGTCAAGTTGCTCTTAACTCCAGTTCCCCTCAGCTTCACTGTTTTAGTGTCTTTCAGCTGTTTCTTGTCACAATTTGACCAGCATGTCGCTAAAAGGAGAATGAGTTAGATTGACATCGGTCAGTTGACCAGAAACATGACTCCTTGTGAACGCTAATGATGCTAACATGTTCCCCAAAACTACTTTATAAAGGTGATCATATGTAGATGTGCTGGTGCCTAAATAAATAAATTAATCAATAAATCTTTTTTTTTTCACAATTCTCACCTTTCTGAGAAAAATTATGAAATAAAATGATTTGCTGATGGAATGTCCGATTATCATTAATGTCAGCAGAACAGCAGTTCATTTTCATAAAATCATTTTGTAAAAGTGTGTAACTTCATATGAAGGGGCTGATCTTAAAATATTCTCCTGTCACATCTGTGTGTTTATGACACTGATCTGTGAAAACCAGAATAATTTCATCCATCAGTGACAAACCAGGAGCATCTGTCACAGCAGCAGAGCAGAGCGGCTCAGGTTCTCGTCAGTCTGTATGTTAGGATGAGGGTCTGTTCACACCAAGGGTGAACATGAGACAAGCTGTCAAACCATCAGGACGCTGAAGCTGACCTGAAGCCTTTGTGCAATTCAGTCCGTTCTGATGGTCAGTCAGGACCACAGGCCACAGCCCCTCATCTCAAAGCTCCGACTCCAGACAGACAGCCACCTCCCCAGACAGACACATGGTTGGTCTGCGTTGTGCCCTGCATCTGCTCCTTGAGCCCGGGGCCCTCTGCTGGGCTGTGGAGGTATTGCAATTGGGCCAACAAATCATTTGCAAAACAGTTTTGGTGAAAAGATGGATTTATAAAAGATAAATAAAACAATATATAAATAATGTTTTTATATGTTTTAAAACACAATGATCTTTAAAAAAAGATTTAAAATGTTAAAAAACACTGCTCATTGTTTCTTATCACTATGAGAAGTTAATGATTTACGTTGTCACTGGACCACATCACGTACTTCATATCTCAGTGCAATTGAGCTCTAAAAGATCACATGACACAAACCGGAGGATCAAATAGATATGTGGGTAACAACAGTAGAGTTAAAGGAGAGATTTTCAGTCTGAAAAGGTTTGGAGCTGCTTTCTTGTGATGTGGTGATGTTTGTCTGTGGTGATGTTTGTGTTAGACTACAGGCTTGTTGTAGTGGATTTGAGCACAGTGTGTTTCTGTCTCATAGAAGAGAAGCGTCCAGATGTGGCAGCAGATGTTGTCACTGAGTGTAAACTGGGATCCTCATTATGTACAGCAGTGACCTTTCCTCCAGACAGTTCATTGGTCTGATTAAAAGTGAAGAAGAACAACTGATTGATGCGAAGAAACAAAACAGCAGGAGCAGCTTCATCCATCATTAAAGGTGTTACTGTGACTGTGATGTTCTACACCTTCTTCTACTGATACACTGTTTATTTCTGTGTTTAAATATGAAAGTGTAGATATATTATTATGAACACTCAAACACTGAGTTAGTCTTGAACTCTGCCCCTCCTGCCACACCTCAGGTAAGGATCATATTTCAGGAGCGTCTCACTGTGGGCATGTCTTAACCTAGCAGAGGAAGAAAAGAAAGAAAATCTCACAGTTCTGCCAGAAACCAGCACTTAAGTGGATTTTCTGTCAGAGACCAGCACTCAGGTGGATCTTCTTCCCATATGGACCCTTTCACCAAAACAGGGGAGGTTTACCTCCAACCACACAAACCTGGCAAAGTGAGTACGGAGCTGTGAACATCTGTCCAGCTGTTGTTTCAGTGTTTTAGAGTCAGAGTTTGACCTTAGGTTGATTAGCAGCTGTGTTTTCTGGGTAGTAATTATTGGGTAGTAATTATTATTCCATAAACATCCTCATAGGAAGCCACAGAGACGTGATTCATTGTAACACTGCATGACTTTATCTGTCGTTTCATTCCAGTTTCACTGAGTGACTGAGACCTGAGCTTTCAGTAGAGGAGTTATCAGCCTCTCTGTTGCTGCAGACCAAGAATCCAACATGTTGAAACACAACAGTTTCCCCAACACACATTCCTGTGCATACTGACACACTGCACACAACACTGCTGTGTGGTTTAACCCTAACAGCAGCTCTGAGCTTTAATCAGTATGAACCATCACCAGCAGGGATTGACACACAAGTAACAGGTACTCAAGTAAACACACAGGTCCTCGCACAAGAAGCAGGATTAAGACAAACTCAGGTGTTTACAAAAAACAAACAGGTGAGCAAGAGGAGCAGGGAAAATGTTGTAAAGTTTTGACCTGACTGTGAAGAAGTCTGGAGATAATGTTGTGATTTGGTAACACAGAAATAAAACTGAACTGAACCAAACTGGACCTAAGGGAGGAACATTATCATCCTTATTAAACAGCTCTGTAAAATGTTTCCTCTTTTTATTTTGAAAGGACTGGCTTACAGGTGTGTCGGGGATGACTAATGTTTACCTCTGTGTCACACTGAAACTAAGCGTCATGAAGAAGAGTGTGTAGGTGTGTGTGCACAGATGAGTGTGTGACTGTATGCAGGTGTGTGTATGTGTGTAAACAAGTGTGTGACTGTGTATAGGTGTGTGTGCGTCTGTCGCTGACACACATGCCCTGAGCTACTGTACTGAGTCTCTGTCTGTCTCTCCTCAGAAATGGAAACCTGTGTGGTTGTCTCTGTTTCCTCCCAGCAGCAGGGCAGTGGGTCGACTGGAGATCCAGGATGTGGGAGGTAACTATCAGCTCTTTCACTCTTTTTCCTGCTTATGGCTCTTATTTTGAAGGTTTTGACCAGATGAGACACGTGACATTAGGTGGATCAGAGTGTTTTAAAGGAGCAGTCCGCTGCTTTTACACTGTTGTACCATATCTGAAGTCACTGTGATGTTGTCAGGGTTACTTCAGGTCAGGCCTGAGACCAGGAGGTGTGGAGGTCTAATGAAAGTTGTGTTATGGGAAATGTTAGATGGAGGGTTTTGAAGCTCAACCTCTGACTAAAATTCTTCTTCATGTGTCTTTTTTGTCTGAGTCGCCGGACTTCATGGAGATGCAGTACTAATATCTGAAATAGCCCTTTAAAGAAATCAACAGTGGAGTTTGTTTTCCTGTGTAGATGCACATTCATGATGAGGCTGGTAGAGTTGATCTACAGTTAGTCTGAAGTGTGAGGCCACAGACTGTTCACAGAATAAAGACATCAGACAGACCTCATCCCCAGGATAACTCAGGCCCAAGACCAGTGTAACCATTGGTAACAATCAATGATGCCCGCTCTGAGCTGTATGGATCATAATATATTTTTTGCTGACATTGATGTGAAGAGAGAGTTTGTATTGTTTCACTCTACTCAAATGAAACGTTCTTGTGACTGTTGAATTCTTCCAGGGTAAACAGAGCTGAACGGCTGTATGTGGTTCCTCGCATGACCATTTTTCATATAGAAAAAAGTCTCAAATTACTTAGAACTCATTGTACTACAGTCTGACAGTGGAGAACTAACCTGCTTTGATGAATGTAGTTTGTTTTGTCTGAGCCACAGTCACAGAGTGTATTAAACCAGATCCTGGGCTCTGTGATGTTCTCAGTTCCTTTGAGAGATGTTGAAATTAACTTAAATTAACAATTGTTTTTACTGATGCAATTACCAAAACTACACAGTTGTAAAAACACTGAATTGTCCTTTAATGAAGTGGTTCAACCTGTGAAGATAGGTTTACACACACAATGATGGTGTGTAAAGTTACTTTGTTTTCTTGTGAATGACTTGATAATTTTACCTTTGAGAAAACACCTGATAGAGCAGCAGTTTGGCTTAAGGCTGTTTTCTCATTGAATGTGTACATGTCCTGCTGAAGTGACTCCCAGAACATCCAGATCTTTCAGTGTCAGACTGAAGGTCCTAATGCTCCTCATGAGCCCAGAGATGTGATTATCAGAGGTTTACTGGAGGCTGTTTCACTTGAAGAGAGAAGCTACGCTGCCTTACGTCCAACAAACTCAGTGAGAGCCTACAGGCCTCAGAGAGACACACAAACCTGAGGTGATAACAAGTTTTTAGTTTTTTTTAACAAATGAGTCACAGTCACAAAAAAATCCCTTATGAAAGAAAACATTTTTTGTGAATGTCACTTGCCTCTAGGGGTTTGCTTATGCAAGTGGGAGGAAAAAAAACTTCAGCAACAATAAATGAATGAAAATTAATCAAATAATAATAATATATATTTTGTCAGAATTTTCTCACTCATCCACTGTGACCTGATCATCACCTGGCCTTTGTACCTCTTCATACTGTCTCACCTTAGCTTTAAGAAAGACACAATAGTGTTGTTACATAACACACTTTATATTTACCTTCTGTTTAAAGTAGAAGGAGAAATTAAAAGTCACCCGAAAACCATTCAGTCCTGTTTTGACTGGGACAGTTTCACTGGCCTCTCAGAGCTTCTTTATTAACCTGTCTGAATCACCAAAGACAATGATGGTGATTCACTGAGTCCACCACTGAGTCTGTCACTGAATCCACCACTGAGTCCATCACTGCCTGGTACCCTGTTGCCACTGACAAGGACCAGAGCAGACTGCAGTGTATCATCTGCCATCCCTCCAAGACCTTTTCACCTCCAGGAACTGTTCACCTTCAGGACCCTGAGGCGAGCAGTAAAGACTGTGGCTGACCCCGCCCACCCCGGACACAAACTCTTTGAGTCCCTAACCTCTGGAAGGAGGTTGCAATCCACCAGGACCATAACCTCTCACCATAAAAACTGCTTCTTCATTCTGCAACTGTTGCACACTGTACATATGTACATTGTATTATTGTATTACATTCATATTTTTATTATATTATTTGTACATTTTTATTTAAAATATTTTATTGTCTTATACTTGTTTTGCTTCATCTTCCTTTATATTATTTCTTCATCCTTTTTATTGTTATGAATCAAACACCAAATTGTTGACTGACTATTGAGCAGGAAACATGATAAAACAGACTTGACATCTGACCTCTGACCGTAACCAACAAGATGAACTCTGCATTATTATAAACTGGTGTAACATGCTGTGAAGTGGTGTCTGTACAGGTCAGGCTGAATGTCATTATTTTAGAGCGGGGCCTCCACCCACATTACACCTGTGTTCCTCGTAAGGCTTCTCGCTCCATTTCTCATTAGATACTCCTCCTCACACCTCCTGCTCTGCAGCTGATCCACTTTGAGGGAAGCATGTTGCCTCCTGCAGCTCCTCCTCCCTCACAGGAGAACATGTGGGCTAACTCTCTACTGACAGGCCTGTCTCTGTCTGTCTATCATGTGTCCTCTAGGAGGGGGGGCAGGAGGTGATCATGGCTCTGGGATCAGGAGACACCACCAGCCTCTGGGGGACAGGAAGCTGAAGGTGGTCCGACTGTCGGAGCTGATTAGCGTCCTCAGACTCCCTCCCAATGCTGAGGCCTGTCCCATGGTGAGCTTGTCTGACTTGTGATGTTTACATGTGTGAGGATGAATGAATGCTACAGCTGTGTGCTGTTTGCAGGACAACATGTCTGCCTTCTGTGTGGAGACTCAGGACAGGACCATGGTGTTCGCTGCACTCAAAGACGACTGCACGGACTGGGTGGAAAAACTGTGTCACAGCACGTTTCAGGTGAGAGGAAGCAGGAAGTGACCATCTCATCTGTGAGTGAGCTTGTACCCAGTGTCTGGTGTGGAGGGAATAACTCCAGCTGTGCTCTCCTCTTCCTCCTCTTCCACCTCGGTCTCTGTCTCAGAGAGGAGGTGGCTCAGGCCCCAGTCACCTCCAGATGGAGGAGAACCAGATCTACGCCTCAGCAGACCAAGGTAGACCTCTGTCTCAGCTCGCCTCCTGTTCTGTCCTTTGGTTCAAAGGTTACTGTTGGAGTGTGTGAGAGAAGAAGAAGATAATGAAGCCTGAAGGTCTTCGAGACAAACTGAGTCTGTGATGGACCACAGGAACGTAGATCATGATGCAGGAGGGATTTAAAACCAGAGGTGGACAAAGTCCACAGGTCCAGTACCTGAGCCACAGTCCAGTTCCTCCTGGTCAAATATTACTGCAATACAAGTGATAGTTGTTCAGTCAAAGTATTACAGGAGTTAAAGTACTGCAATACTTGATTTTACAAATACTTCAGAATTCAAAAGTACATTTGTACACATTGTTGTGTTGTTTCACATTTACAGAACCTGATGAAACAACCTACTGACTGACTGTACAATCTGTAGACTAAAAAGCTTGTCCAGGTGGGCAGGACAGAAGTCCAGATGGCTCGTTTTAAGGCTCAGTTTCTGAATACAGGCTGTGTGCAATTCTCTGTGGACTGAGCGCTTTGACACATTCACAGTATTAATATACAACCTAGACCTGCTCTATAATCAAAAAATACATGGACAGCTACCTTTATACTATATGGACTTTAAATGCTTACTGATGCTTACAGTCACAGTCCTACACCTACAGCTGATATCAACAGGATCAAACTGAGTCAGAATATTTTCCTCCCTGTGCTCAGCCTCAGAGTTCTGGGTGGTGGTTCAGAGGACAGATGCAGCGACACGTTGTGGCCTGCAGGGGTCGTACTGGCTGCAGGTGGGACAAGAGGCACTACAGCTGAGAGAGACCCAGAATAAGAGTGCTGTGAGGGAGTGGCCATATGAACTGCTGAGACGATACGGAAAAGATAATGTAAGTTTTTCTTAGCTCCTCCATCAAGTGCTTGTCCACTGGGCAGAAGAGCTGCTCTGAGCTGGTCACATGATCCCCCTGCATGTTTGTGTTTGTGTTTCCCACCAGCTGACTTTAACCATCGAGGCAGGCAGACGCTGTGACTCTGGTCCTGGAAAATTCACCTTTGAGACTCAGCAGGCTGAGAAAATCTTCTCCCTGATTCAGAGTACCATCAAACAGAAGACGTCACCTGTTGCTGCAGGTAACCAGAAGCTTGCGGAAGAGAAAGTTCAGGTAGCCAGCAGACGCTCTCGTTCATCCCTCCCCAAAGTGCCTCACTTGACCAGTGTAGCTGCCCTCCTGGAGAGCAGCCTGAGGGCAGATGACAAGAAATGTCCCACACCAGAGGAAGAGCTGTGTGTTCAGTCACAGCCAGCTCCCATCACCCTCATGCCCCTCCCACTAGTCCCTGCACATGACTCCCTCCCCAGAGGTCATCACAGCCTCCAATCAGACATTGTGTATGCTGTCCCAGCTGACTGCATCCAGTCTTCCCCAAAACTCCAGACGTCCACAGCTCAGTATATAGACCCTGCAAGTGTCCTTCCACTTAAACCCCCCTCCTCGAGAGAACCTGTCTCCCCTCTTCCTCCCTCCTCTGCCCCTCACCCCAGCTTCACATCCAATCACCCAGAGTCAGTCTACTCAGAGGTGTACGACAGGCTCAGTCCAGTCCAGGGTAAACCAGCTCAGAGCAAACACGATGAGCCCATTTACACTGAGCCCATGAATCAGAGGGAGGGGGTGACTCAGGAAAGTGACAGCAAACCCGACCCCTTTGCCCACCTGTATGCTCAAGTCTGCAAACCAGCTCCATCAGCTGGTCCCTCCACGTCTTCCAACACCACATCACCCGGCTCCACCCACTCTCTGTCTGACCCAGACCAATGCCTTGATGATGTCATCTATGAAAACCTGGGCATCATTTAGTGACCTCATATCAGAACAGGTGACGTGTGACGATGGTTCAGCTTCGTCACACGTGACGCTTTCTGCTCATAAGTTGCATATTGATGAAACTACCACACAGACCTCTGGGGCCCAGCAGCTGAGGGCCCCTGTCAGGTTCATCTGACTGTGTATCCAGGATGGGTTGAGGTTTGGTAGTTAGGGTCAGATCAAATGGTACGGTGACATCACAGACCTGCTGTAACTCTCTGCTGCAACTGCTGTGTGTGTGTGTGTGTGTGTGTGTGTGCGTGCATGTGTGTGTGCGTAGAAAACATATTCTATTTTTTATTTCAACTCATCAAACATTAGGATAAAAAGTTTTAGTTTTGTTCATTATATTTTCATTTTACCCGTTATCACCTGTTGATCAGAATCATTTCAGGAACCAAGTTTTTCACTAAGACAAAAAGTTTAGTTTTGTTTAGCTCTCAGTCCTGTGAATGTTTCAGGTGTCAGCAGAAGAACTCACCTGGACCAGTGTTTCACCTGACACAGATATTTTGCTTTTGTTTCAGTTTATACATTCACATATGTTAAACAGGTGTTGTCATCATTAGTGTGTATGTTGGTGTGTGTCAGTCCTGCCTGTTATCAGCATTTCAAACATAGACTGAACACTGACACAACAAACATCTGATGTAAAGATTCTCTCAGAGAACTGGGACCAGTTTGTTTACTAGTTATTTTTTTTCGTGAATGCATGAATCGAGAGGCTTCAGTGTATTATGAGCTCACCTGTAAATGAGAGGCTTTCAGTGTATTATGAGCTCACCTGTAAATGAGAGGCTTAAGTGTCAAATTGAAGTTATAATATGGTCACACTGATTTACTCAATTTACTGAGTGGTTTTGTCAGGACAGGTCAGGACACCACATTAAAGTGTACATGAAGAGCAGGCTGTACCAGAATCAAGCTGTACGTTGGCACCTGTTGCAGCACTTCAGTTATTATTATAGCATGTATTTTTAACCCTTGAGCATCCCTTTAAAAAACTTATACTGAGGGCCTTAGAGGACAGAAATGTCTGCGGCAACTACCAAATATTCAATCATTTACAGGATTTTAACCCTTTAAATCCCAGTTTGTGTACATAATACCAGTTGTTTTTCAAGAATAATTTTCCTTACAGTAAATACTAAGGGAGATTTTTTAGTTGGATTATCACAAAAAAATATGACATGAAAACAACTTGCTCTCAGCTCATATGGACATACAATCATATGTATGTAAACACACATTTGTTTGCATACGCACACACACACACACACACACACACACACACAAACACACACATGCACACACCAACACTAATTTCTCCATATACATATTGACACCATACTCTGACATCCATACCAACAAACACACTATTTTAGTTGCATACATATATGTTAATGGCCCACAGTGACCCTAGTAAAAACCAGGAAAGTAGTAAAAACTGTAGAACTAAAACCTAATAAAATGATCTGTGTGATTTTATGTTGTAATAGCTGAGGGATCAAAAATTGCAGTTTTAATGGGTTTCAGTGGGGACATTTTTGTCTGTAAGGTCCTGAGTGTAACTATTTTGTGTACACAGTGTATCATAATTGAAATTCCAAAATTCTCCTGAAAATACACACCCTTGCAAAACCTACGCAGTTTGCATTATCACAGTCAAAATGACACAAAAGGGTTTAAACCATGCAGCCTCTGTGGATCATCAAGCTGAGTCTTTGTGAACCTGTTGATCTGTGACTCTCAGCTTCAGTCTCCAGAGATTTTACTCAGAAAGGAGCCGGACGTTTTTCACTGCAGCAGATTCACATACATGTGTATCCCTTCCACTACATATAATGTGTTGTCTTTGCTGTTTCTTTGACTTGTTTTTTTTTCAAATTCTTATTTTTTTTTTTAATATTATTATTTTTTCATTCTGACTAATTTAAATTTTTATATCCACTTCATAAAAAACTATATACCAATATATATCCAGCAATCATGTGACCCACTGAGTATGTGTCAGATGATCTGAATCTGTGTGTACGACAGTTTGATCCACTTCATGTCAACATCCAGCAGTATTACACAGAAGAGGAGCGGACCAACATGCAACAACTTGATCAGCTCTGTGTTGCATTGCAGGAGGTGGACACACCAGATATTGACTCGTTCTCTGATGCATGCTGTGTAATCACATATGTGATATGATGTCACACCTGTCAGGTGGATAAGGATCTTAACTAACAGATTAAACACATTTGTTTGAAGTTTTGATAGAAAGTTGTCTTTAACTTATAAAAACTCATAAAAACAAAAGTGTTGTGAGTCTGTTTTTGTTCAGTGTGTACTTGGCTGCAGCTGTTGACTGTGTTGGTCCTGATTTTCCAGAGGCTTCTTCTCCTCTCATGCTGGTCTTCTGAGATTTCAGACAGACACATTTTGAATGTGGTTAAAACCCTGTCCTGACAGTGATGGCACCTGATTGATTTTTTGTCATAATAACATGAATGAAGACAAGCAGGAAATGACGACACAAACTCAAAGTATTCCCTTATTAACAAGTACACAAGTGTATTATTTTGTTTTATTTATATATGCAAGCAAGTTCATGTCTTTACAAATAAAAAAGCCACTGTCTGCCCAAGCTGTTGGCACAGATATGTACAAAAATGGAAAAGTGAATCTGATAGAGCCTGTTACTAAGCAACCAGAGCCAAGTACAAAAAGTCCAGACTGTGATGGAGGAACAGAAGAAGCTGCTCCCCATGTCCCACATGCCCAAGCTGACGAGGGATCTGAGAGCAGGTCGTTCAGTCCTGATGTACCAGAGATAGAACCTGGTTCCTCCTGTGTCTCAGAAACCAGGTCTGAGTCACAGAGTCTCAGAGATCAGGTCTGCGTCTAAGAATCTAAGAGTCTCAGAGACCAGGTCTGTGTAACAGAGGCTCAGAGACCAGGTCTGCTTCACAGAGTCCCAGAAACCAGGTCTGCATCACAGAGGCTTAGAGTCTGAGACTCCTAGAATCTCAGACTCCAGATTTAATATTCCCCCCTCTCAGGCCTGTCACACGAGAGTGTTCAACTGTGGTCAGTGGGAAGACAAGAAGGATGCAGGATGTTAGCAACATGATCATCTCTACAATGACATAAAGAGGAGGCACATGGGGGCGGGGGGGGGGTTAGTCCTCCTTCTGCCTCAGTCCACCACCTGATACAGATCTTTGTGGGTGGTGGTGGTCACACTCTCTTCTCTGAATTTGCTCTGGAAGCAGCTTGAATGATTTCTTTGCCAAGTTGGCGTCACACGTTGTTCTGGCTGCTTGTTGCTAGGTGACATGGAGCCTTACTTAAGCACCAGTGACCGTGTGTACACGTGTCACAGGAAGTCACTTTTAAATCCAGATGTGATCAGACAGATGAGGTGGAGGGTGTGAGCAGAGGTGGGGATGGGGGGGTAGATGGCGGCCAGAGCAATACATTACACCACATGTGCAGATCAAACACTAACGAACACCACTGAAGACTCATCATGGACTCATGCACCAGCAGTTCACAGGAATGATTTCATGTTTACATCTCAACTTGGTCAAACTGCTACAACATATTGCTCTGGTGGTAAATGACTGAGCACACAAGCTAGTTTAGCAATACCATTAGCAAGAGGAGCAGCAACACTGCACACTGAAGAGTGGCAAAGAAAAGAGAAGGAGCAGAACAGTGCCAGTGGAAAGATGATTTTTTTTCTTCTGTTTTAATCATTAAAATTATGACCATTGAATGCATAACCATGCCACAAACAACAACAAGAGTCACTGTCTTTTTTGTTTTTTTTTTTACCTAGTATAAGATTATCTTCATTATTATGAATTCATTCATTTTCATCTTTGATATTTCTTCAGGTTATAACCAATGCTGCAAGACTATACACAGGTCCCACGAAGGGGATCTCAATGTACTTACACACCAAGAATAATAGAGAGAGAGAGAGGGAGAGAGAGAGAGAGAGAGAGAGAGAGAGAGAGAGAGAGCGAGAGAGAGCAAGAGAGAGAGAGAGAGAGAGAGCTCACAATGGTCAATAAGTGCACAAAAACTATTTTTTTCTTTTATCTGAGGTTAAAAACACTGACAAGACATTTATTGTCAGGCAATGAAATGACGGAATACTGTTACTGTAAAACTAGACCCCTTAAAAATACTGACTGTTAACAGCTGAGGCCCCTGACCAGGACACAGGTTTGGAGGAGCCCCCCCCCCATCCACACTGATGGTGTCAAATTCAGCTGAATTTACACAACACAGAGGGGCAGATTTAAACTTCTGTGTGTGTTAACATGACCCAAAGTTAGGTTTTGTTGAGAGGCGATCCCCATGTGAAAGTAGCAGTTTATGTTCTTTCTATTATCCATGACAGTTTGTTGTTATTATTGTAACCATGACAACAAAGATCGTCTAATGTCGAGGAAGTACTTGTTTTAACTCTAATCACCATCTTTTCCTAAACCTAACCAAGCCATGAGTGTTATCATGGTAACCTTGGCAACCAAGGTCTGGTATGCCTGCCATCATAGGGCTGCTATTTCAGGAGACACTGCTATGGGTCGTATCAGAGGTTGTTGCTCTCAGGTGACCTCAGCCAATAGAATAATCTAACGCTCATCTTCACAGACACCTGATGCTCTGACATCATCATGTGTGTGTAAATGTAGAGGCTCCGGCCTCCTCCAGACTCAGTGACCAGTAGGAAAGCATGCCCCAGCTGCTCACCTCAACGATTTCACATATATGTATATCTTTATACAGAGCTGATATGGTTCAGTGTGTCACACTGAACCATAATAGAAGAGAAGAAAACACATCTGTTTTTTTGTAATTCAATGATTCACATTAAAAAGTTTCATAAAACAGTGAAATGACAACGTGAAAGTAAAAGAGCAAAGAAGTATGGCTCAGAGTGATGGTGGTGGTGGAGTGTGTGTGTGTGTGTGTGTGTGTGTGTGTGTGTATGTGTGTGTGTGTGACTGTGTGTGCTGGTAGTTTCATGAACCACTATCAAACCACTATCATCATCATCTCCTTCATCATCATTACAGTATAACCCTCTCTGTCGTCTCTACTGGCAGGTAGAGAATCTTCCTCACACACACTCACCTTCCTCTGACACCTCAACACAACCAACAACACAAACACAACATCCCTGATGCTGGTGACAGACCCGGTTTGATTAAACCAGTGGAATCAACATCATCCTGGTTTAAATAAAGTTTAGAGAAATATCTATGATCCAGTCTGAGCAGATTTGAGATTCTGTAAAGTTGCATCCAAGTAAAACAAAGTGAAAGCACCTAAAGATCTGGACTGGAAACCACACCCTGACCCAGTAAAGAAAATCATGAGCTTATTGGCTGGAACATCATCATTCATCCTGCACATCATCAGGAACGGGAGCTGCTTCCTTCAGCACCTTTTAAAGTAATCCTATTATCCCACCTCTTCACCTCAGACCCAAAGATCCCAGTAACAAAACCCAGAGTTCCCAGTAACACCAGTGACCAGTTGAGTGTCGGTGGTTTGGTAACATCAGGACAGAAAGAAAAGAGAAGGACAACACAACTCAACCCGATGACTGTTGTATGTGTGTGTGTGTGTGTGTGTGTGTGTGTGTGCGTGCGCGTATGCGTGTAGAATCACTGATATACAGAATCATTACATGAAATTTGCAAAAGTGATTTAACCCCCACCCCAACCCCCCCTTTAAATACCCCCAACACATCAACAAATGACGCATAAAAAATACTGATAAAAATGTGTGAGAAACAAAATAATTATTCAACAGGAGACATGTTAAAAAGACTTTGTGCTGTTAAGATGTGCTGTGTCTGAAGACAATCACAAGTTTATACAAACGGGGTGGGGGTGGGGGGCAGGAGCCCTGTTTCAGTGGTTGCTGTTAACTGAAACAAACACCTGATGTGAAACAGAGCATAATATATAGCACTTTATCAATCAATCAATATAGGGCCTAATTATCATTATTACAATTAACTATTGAACCTGATTCACAATCAAACTCCCACCCAACAACTGAAACTGGGCTGTAGATGAAGAGGTCACAGAGGGGCGAGAGAGGAGGGAGGGGTGGAGGGGGGAAAATAGGAGGGAAAGGTTGGAGGGGGGGGGCAAAGCTACCCATCTGTACCTGGCAGGTACATGTTTCCTCTGGGACCATTTTTCTCTGTAACACCATCATCAGAAAATGGTGAAACGACACGACACAGTATGACACCACCATATAACACCAACCAATCAGCCATATCTAGTGTGTGTATGTGTGTGTGTGCGTGTGTGTGTGTTTGTGAGTGTGTGAGTGTGTGTGTGTGTGTGTGTGATGAGCTCATAGACACCAAACACATCCCTGTGTCTGCTGCAGACTGTTGGCTCCAGTGTGTCATTTAGGGCTGGGTACCGAACTTCGGTTCTTTTAAGGCACCGACCGAAATGCTTCGGTAGTACCGAGTATCAAAACATGCCTCGTCTTTCGGTGCCAAGTTTCGGTACCCAGAGGTTAATCACATGATCAAGAACTGATCATGCTACGATTAGCTGTATTAACGTTACACTTTGCGGCATGCAGGAAAATGTGGTTACGCCCACAGACGGGGTTCACGTGTATCTGCGTTGGGAACTGTAGTTGCGTGTGTGTGTCGTTGAACCGGTTAAACAATGCCACCGAGATCAAAAGCGTGGCTCCATTTCACCAAGATTGATGCCAATAGTGCGCGATGCAACATATGCCAAAAAGTCATTGCTCCGTGTTTGACTGCAAACACGGAGCAACTGCTGGAGACACCATCAGCCAGGAGCGGGCTTGTCTGTGTCCTGAGAAAGCAGACATGTTGATTTTTCTAAAGAAAAACTGCTAAGTGAAAAGTATCCTCAGTATGTAGGATAGTATTAGACACCAACCTGTCACTTGTTTGCAACTGTTTGGCACTGGAAATTATTTGTTGTTAATTTTTTCTGTAAGAAAACTGCCTGGATTGGAAAAATATTGAGCTGAAAAATAAAACTGAAGATTTGTACTGTTATGTGTAATGTAATTTCCTTTTTGTTAGAATTGATTATTATAAAATTGGTATCGAAAAAAGTATCGCTCAGGAACCGGTATTGAAGTGAAGGTATCGGTATTGGTACCGGTATCGAAAAATTTTGATTGATACCCAGCCCTAGTGTCATGTGACTGACCATGACACAGAAACATTTTATCAGATTAAAAACAAAACTTTTCTTTGGGTTCTTCTCCTCCATCATCACTTATTTTGGTTTTAAATGTAGACTCATATAATTTGACTGCTAGTTTTATCTAGTTAGCTTGTTGTAACACAGCTAGCCAGTTACACTTCATGTTGGATAAAGAGGGTTTGGGGAGGGGGGAGGTCATGGGTTCAGCTTTCCATGTGCGGGAGTCTCTGCTTGTTCACTTTAAGGTGAAGCTGAATGTGTCTTGTCTCTTTAAGGCAGAAGTCATGGTTCAAATACACAGGATGCTAAAGTGTTAGCAAAGACCGTCGGAGCCAACGATCTACTGCTGACACAAGGATCATGATGGTGGTTGGGTATTCCTCATTTTGTGTTATCAACTCATTTCTGATGCTTGTGTCTTCGTTTGTGTGTTTGTGTTGTTTTTTCACAGGGTGTGTGTGTGTGTGTGTGTGTGTGTCTGACAGGTATGTGTGCGTGCCGTTTTTTGTGGCTGTGTGTTTATGTGTATGCGTTGAGGCGTTCTTTGGAGCGTGTGGAGTGGATGTCATGCAGCTCCTGCTCCTCCTTCGACTTTATGTCCTCGTACTTCTGCATCCGGCTGGCGTCTTTCAGGTAGCCCCAGTTAGCAGCCAGAGCCATCAGGAAGTGGACCTGAGGGGGAAGGGGTGGGGGGGAGTCAGGATGCACATAAGAAAATGCACAAACTAGACTGCAAACCACTGGATTTCAGTATAATGGCACTTTTAGTCCACCTGAGTTAGACAGGTAGAGCTGGATGAGGTGAATGGTCAGTGGCTGTGGATGTTCTTTATGTTAATGCTCAATGTTCACTTTGTAAACAACAAACAGAAAACAATCAGCTTTACTGTTTTGTACAAACAGGAAATGATGCAACACAAACCAGCTGCTGCCAATCAACGGGAGACTAAAAGAAAGTGCTCTGTTTTTCTAGATCAGTGGTTCTCAACCTTTTCCTCTTGACCTACTTTAACAAAAATGTTGGTGACCCACATCCGACCCTGTAACAGTACGGAGGCCAGAAAATGTCTTCTTTTAATATGATGATTCAGAACTGAATTGAAAGGAGGTGAAAAAAAATGTTGAGGCAGTTTGGTTTTCATTTTAAACCAAAAACATAAAAACAGTAAAAACATAAAAACAGTAAAAACTGTAAAAACATAAACACTTAAACACATAAACACATAAAAGCAGTAAAAACATAAAAACTGTTAAAACAGTAAACACATAAAAACAGTTAAAACATAAAAATATTAAACACATTTTTTTTTCAGTTTTTATTGTCAGAATTAAAAAATGAATAACTGCTTTTTGTAAATCCTTTTATAATTTTTCCTTGTTGAACTGAAGATGGAGAAATGTAGTCAGGTGACGGAGGGAAGTAAAGCTAAATATTTCAAAATAAAAGCCAGAGGATAGAATGGTCATTCTATAAAGTGTAACATTATAAAGTGCAGACAGACAGTTTCTTTATTATCTGTTCATTTCTCTGACTTGGTTCAGATCTGGATCATCTCTGAATGTGAGTTTGAAACTCTGTCTGTAGACCCTCAGGGGAGACTGATGAGTAAACAGCTGCATTATGTAGTATGTAGTTCTGGGTATTTAGCTCTGAATGTTGAAATAAACAGCCTGACGGCTGCCTGCTGCAGATATGATGATGATCAATACCTTTGGCAGATTGATTAGTTCACTATGTGATGTCTGAGGACTGATGGATTTCAGAATAAAGGGTGTAGTGACGGCTATAAACAGTAAACATTAGCTCAACCATATAGAGGAATATGAAATGATGACGGGTGAACGACCATGTGGTAACAATGGAGACCTGGTCACTGTAGACAACACTATCTAGGAAGGACCACACAGTGTATTTACACATAATAATTAATCAGGTTATTAATTCAGGCTACGCAGGTAAATAATACATCACACACTGTTGATCAAATATGTTTCCTCTTAATGCAAAGAAACAAAGATCTTTACCTGTCTGTGTTTTATAATGTTATAGAAGGAACAGTCTATCCTCTATCCTAATTTATAAACACCAGAATTGAACGCTTTGTTATGTTTTACATGTTTGTTGTTGTTTGTTGTTGTTGTTTTAACTCTGACAATAAAAACAGAAAAACATCTGTAATTTGATGTTTTGATGTTTATATGTTTTGTGTTTTATGATTCATGTTTTTATGTTTTTGTTTTAAAATTAAAAAACGAACTGCCCGAATGTACAAGAAACTCAATTTTTCTGTCTGTTTGATGGTGAGCGAGTGTACGATGTGGTCTAGTGCGGACAACATAAAAGTTCCTGTATCACTATATACCACTGACCAGGTTGGGAAGCACTGGTAATGGACCATCAATTTGCTGTCTCACCACCACCCACAGTAAGTTTCTGGAGTGCATTGCACTGTGGGACAATACACTATGCAGCACACTCAACAATCAGCTGCTGTATGGAACACAGCTGTAATCAGCACAGCTGTTTTCATATTACGATGGATCCAATACCGACGTAAAAATTAATGTATTTCAGCTGATCTGGTCTGACTCACACAGTACAGGATATTAGTTAGCAGCTTAATAACAGTTAGCTGCTGAGAACTTGAAGGTCCAGCTATGTCCCTCATCCTGGAGACTAGAACAGAGCTGACAGTGAATACTGGACAGACCAGGTGGACGCACACACCTCTCAGCGAATACTGATGTTGCTCTGTGTCTGCAGCTTGTTTCTGCTGCCCCCAGGTGACCACAGATCTGCTGTTGCAGGTTAAAACATGAATTAAAACATATATGAACCACTTTCTCAAAGCCAGACACTGGCTGAGCTCTGGTGCCCCCTAGTGACCAAATACAGGACACTTACTTTTATTTTTCCCTTCAGTTGTTTGTATTATGTCACATTCCTGCTGAATAAGCCTGTAGTCTTCTGAAACCTGACCTTCTCTTTGACAAACACATCATGAAGACATCCTCTTAGTGCTCACCATACACTGATTCACCTGCCGCAGCTCATTCACCTGTACTGTGTAAAGCTTATGTATCCATGGTTCTTTGTTGGTCTGAGGTTCTTTCATTTTTAAAGTAGGGCTGTCAAACGATTAATTTTTTCATAATTGCAATTAATCGCTGAATTTCAATTAATTGCGATTAATAGCATGTTTTATCACACGATTAAAATACAATTATTTTGCATTTCGGAACTGTTTTCTCTTGCCTGACAACACATAACCGTCAGTCTGTCTGAGCTAGGAGCTTACGTTAGCATGTTTGACGTATAATTATGAAGATGTCTGATAATTTATTTATCTGAAGATGAGCTTTGGATAAGTTATATTTTTATTTTCCAACTCATTTGATCTTCATCAATGACGATTCAGGCATTGGATTTAAACTCTTTAGGTCTCCCGACACACCCCTTTATGCAGAGTGGAACTGTTCCCCTTTTGCTCCCACAGACATGACTTGCCATGAAGAATCTTGCTCTGCCATGTAAAATCTTTGTAGGAAGTGTCTGAGGTAGTAAGGTTGCATAAAATAGTAGCAGCCAGAGATTCTAGAACGTAGCGCTCTATAATCTTTGGTAACAGCACCAGTGACGGTGTAAAATGAAGAATCTTTGGCGGCATGTGATTAACACTAAAAAAGAAATGCACTATGTTCGGTCCTTAATCCCCTCACGATTAACGTGTTAATGCTAACAGCCCTAGTTTAAAGGCTTCAGATTTTTTGTTTACCTCTTTAATAAAGATGTGGGGGAGATGAAGAGTGTTTTTGGGAGAAACCCCACCCCCCAGTGACTGAGCAGGGACCAGCATGTACAGAAAACAGATGGATCGATGTTAATGTCCTTATCTGGAGAGAAATAACCTGACAGCAGTGATCCTTTCCACATGTCAGAGATGTGACTGGTGATTCATCGTCTGTGTTTCTACAGACTCTCTCTCTCTCTTTCTGTTTCTATTATCTGCTCATCTAATGAGAAGTGAAAAAACCCTGAGGACAGAAAATGTAGATGAAAACAGTAAAATACTAGAGAGCAGAAGAACACTGGTGAAATGTCCTGACTCCAGTCCCATAGCCAATCAGATGTCAGAAATAATGGCTCTCACCATGGCGATGACAGCAGCTCCTGCTCCTGCCAGTGCGCACACAAACAGATGGAAGGTCAAGTCCAGCTGCAACACACACACAACACACAAATATGTCATTTTAGTGGAAGAGGCTTTCCTGTTGCTGCAGGTCACAGATCATTATGTCTGCATCATGGTCCTCCCTCCCTCCTTCTCACCTCATTGGATTCACACATCTTGAAGAACTTCTCAGATCCTGTACACACCTTCCTCTCCTCAGAGATGGTCACCGCTCCTTATTAAAAAAAAAAAAAGAAAAAAGAAAAAAACATAATCAGCTACACATCCATCTGTGATGCCCATCAACTGCCCTCAACTGCCCCTCAGACAATTTTCATCTGATTAAAGGTTTTAGTGGGAGCTGCCCAGTTTGACCACAGGGTGCTGCTGGTGGGAGTGTTCAGTCCAAGCCTTTATGAAGCAGGTGCTTTAACAAAAATATTCTTATTAATTATTCAGCCTGTGCAGTGTCTGGGTTTGGACAGAAGATGGCAGCACCGCAGGAGTCTGCCTCCTCCAGTGTCTATAGATTGAATGTGGAGAACAACATGGTGGACAGTGCTGCGACTGCATCAGGTAAACTAACATATGCAATGCATAACACATATGACAACACATAACACATGCATTGATATGCACTAATACTAATATACTTATAGTCCAATTAAATCTAGATGTCAGTCTATTAAGACTGACATCTTAATAGACTTCCTCAATAAGGTCTCTTATCGACGGTGGCCCAGAAAACTCAATGCACTTTGACTTAAGGACACACAAAAACAGACAAATGTGACAACACTCACAACACAACCAAATACACAAATGTGCTGCCAAGGTTAGCCCAGACAACAACAGAAGTGTTTCCAGGGGATACTAAAAAGTGATGCACCAGGCTGAGACACACTTACATTGATATAATATAACACATGTATTATAACACTTCCATATGCTTTTGTGGTTAAAAGATTTTTTCTTAAAAGTCACAAATTATTGAGCAACAAGCGTGTTTCAGCTTGGTTCATCACTTTTTAGTGTCCCCTGGAAATACTTCTGTTGTGTTGTGAGTATTTGAGGCTCATGTGTATGTCACATTGATGAAGATGTTTTCTGAATGTTTGTGTTTTGTCTTTTTGCATGTTTTCTTAAGCTGCATATGTTGAAATGTATCCATTGTGAGAATCAACCTCTACATCCTACACTCAAGGTTTATTGTAGGTTTATGGTGGTATGCTTATTTCTTTGAAGATGTTGTTTGTCCAGATATCCATGAGTCCACTGTTGTGCTGTCCAGATATCCATGAGTCCACATTGAGCTCTCTGGGCCACCATACTTATGTTGAAATGCATCCGTTGTGAGAATCAACCTCTACATCCTACACTCAAGGTTTATTGTAGGTTCTACAGCATGGTTATTTTTTAAGTATTTTCTGGTCTTCATGGACTCAGTTATTTAAAAATCACTGGCTCATTTTTTTTATGGTTCAGATGTTTTTATCTTGTGCACTACCTGTATTTTCAGTACATCCTGTGTTGAAAAGTAAAAATAATTATTGTCCTAAAACACGCACACACGTAAAAGGACACATCCTTCCTCAAGGCATCGGGGACCTGGATAGTAACTCAAACCGTTGTTTAATCATCTAACCTTTAGGTCAGAGGCCCACCTGTCTCAACCCTGGGATGCCTCAGACAAACACATTTTCAGAAGAGCCTGATTGGCTGACAATTTTGTGAGTGATCCAGTAAAAATATAGCAGATTTCAGGTAAACACTCAGAGAAACCAAATCCTGCAAGGTTGGATGGTGGGTCAAGGCGAGCGGGGCTTGGGCAGGACTGAGGGCAGTGACTGCTTTGTTGTGACATCACTAAGTTACAGAAGTCCTGATGGCTCAGTTTAAGGCTTCAGTTTCTGAATACAGGCTGTGTACATCTATCTGTGGACTGAGCCTTTGATACTTTCACGGTGTTAAAATAGAACTTAGATCTGCTTAATAATCAAAAAACACGTGGACATCTACCTTTAGAATGTACGGACCTTTAACCACATGGTTAAGCCACTGCTTAAGTCCCAGGCATTTCAGATCAGTTGGCCCTCCTGAGTACCTGATCTAGGCTCTTCATATTTCCCTCACAGCACATGACTCACTCTGGGCTTCTTCTGGCTCTTTGGCAGTTTTGCTGAGCACACACAGGTTTTTCCATCGTGTGTGCCAGTGTGGTATTATGGTGAATCTCCTGCACTAAGTGGGTGGATGCACACAGTTTTCTGTCAGTAATCAAGCAAGGCAGAGAAAACTGGGTATCCAGGATTATGAGGACCTGTATTCCTCTTCACTGGCCCACTGACACTATTTCAAAAGCAGAGGAGTAGGAGAGACTGAGGATGATTGAGTTTCATCACCCTAGCATGTTTCTGATTGGAGAAATACGATTTGTTGCAACCGTCTCCTGTTGCAACCGTCCCCAGTCTCCCCTACTGCAGCAGATCAGCAGTTTCTCTAATAACAAAGAGAGGAAGATGAGGTGTGTACTACTGTGGTCTGTATGACATCATCAGGCCACAGCAGCATGGAGGGAAAATAACTGTCAAAAAGCAGGTCAAGGTTCACAAAACCTAACTCAGAGAGTCTCTCTTATAATAAGTGTCTGATTAAGGAAATTCACTTTCACAACATTTGACTACACACAGAAGAGACTCTGTGATAACTAATGTTAGCACGTACCAAACTGACGCAGGTCTAGGCACAGGTTGGCCCCCTCCACCAGGCTGGTGTTCTGACACATGGACCAGACATTGAAGTACATGAAGACGGGCAGGCTGGTGAAGGCGGTCACTCCGAGCCACACCAGGAAGAACAGGTAGGCCATGAACATCAGCTGTAGACACAGGCACACCGGTCACATGATGAGTCACATGATGGGTCGCTCATGTGATCAGCAGGTCATTTCATAATCATTTACACAAAATTTACATTTACACAAAAGGTACAACGTTTTTTATTGCTCTACAATAACATATCAGAGAGATCAAACCAGGACTTCTACTTTAGTACTTTAGATTTCGCTGATGAAACTTGTACTGTAGTAGGAATTTTCATACAGGACTTTTACTTGTAATGAAGTATTTTTTCTTTGATGTGTTGGTACTTGAAATTATATATTGTATATATATATATATATATACATATATACATATAATTCCTTATTGAGAAAATGAGAGCCCAGTCAACTTCACTAAAACAAGACTGGCTTTATTTATAAATAAGAAAGACAATATTCTTACATTATTATGACATGTTTTTGAGCAGCCAAATGACAAAAGAAAAAAAAAATTATGACATGTTTTCATCATATACAGATTTCAGGTAAACACCAGCACCAGAAACCAAATCCTCCAAGGTTGCATGGTGGGTCCAGGTGGGCTGGGCTGGGGGCACGGCTGAGGGCACTGACTGTTTTGTTGTGACATCACAAAGTTACAGAAGTCCTGACAGCCTGTTTTGAGGCTCAGTGTCTGAATAAAGGTGTTGTGCATTTCTCTGTGGACTGAGCACTTGACACTTTCACAGTATTAATATAGAATCTAGATCTGCTTTATAATCAAAAAAACACATGGACCTGTTTAGACTATATGGACCTTTAAGCTGCCCTGACTGATCAGGGTTGGTCAGATAATTAGTTCCCACTGAAAATGATGCACAAATATATTGTTGTAGTTTCAGTAAACTATTTAAAAACTGTGGTTTTGAGTAACAGAGCTGTAAATATCAATGCATCACATGAAATTTGTTAGTTGAAAAATGTGCTTACAAACGCAGTCAGGCAGCGTCCGCAGGCGGTGATCTTGAACTCTCCATACAGATCCCTGATGGCTCCGGTGGTGAAGAAGCCCTCGACCAGCAGCAGGACACCAAACACAAAGAATCCAGCAGCAAGGCCGTAGATGATGTACTTCAGGATGTCGATACTGTGGAAGGAACACATGCACACACATTTTATTTATATTTATTATATATAGATATTATATTATATTTATATTTTTATCACCAAACAGGTTAGAGATCATTTGTGAGGCTGGAGGGTGAGGATCTGGTTCTGGGGTGGGGTGGGTTGAAGCTACCAGAATTCTATAGTTTATGATTAAGTAGGAAACCTGTAGAATCAGATAACTCTCATCAACAGTCAGATTTACTTCCTCATAACTCAAAACAGATAGGTCAGAGTCTTTGTCCCTGTGGTAACTCATGTTCCAGTGTTACTGTACATTCAAACAGGCTGACACATTACAACAACACCCCAACTGAGTCTGTCCGGTCATAATATAATAATATATAAATATTAATTTAATGTTTCTGCTGACTATATGACACATATGTAGCCTCCATTTCCTCCAGTAATAACATGCAGTTGCACAAATGGTAAAATAAATAAATAAATATTATTATTATCATGTCTGAGCATTTTTTTTCAGATTTGTTGGTCAGTCACAAATGTCTGTATTTTGTAATCTGGATAACTGTCCTCCAAGATGAACAAATGGCCAAAATTATTACTTTGAAACCTGTTACATCACTAACAAGGTTTAGCCAACAGAGTTAGTGGTCTGATGGTTTGTGAGGTGCATGATCTGGATGGAGTTAAGTTCCCAGCCTGAATGATTGTTTCAGTCTGTCCCTGCTGCTGCCCCTGGACCCAGACATGGATCACAGTAGAACAGTAAATTGATCCATCTTATGATGTTTGGTGTGGAGTAGTGTCAGTTCGTCATCTCGTTTTGACGTCTCGTGTGGTTCTCACTGTGGCTCACTGTTACTCTGATGATCACACTCATCCCTCAGCAGACCTGACGGCATCCGTGCGTCTTGTTAAGGTGGAAATGATGATGGTGACCTGCGTGTCCTCTGCTCTGCTCAGTCACTAACTGTCAATCAAAAGTCAAGTCATCTTTAAACTGCTAAAGTGAATTGTGTGCTCCAGTATTTCATTTGGGTTCAGTTGATGGGAAGTAGCTTCAATTAATGATGCAACAAAATCATTTTTCTGACTGAATTAACATTAATTAGATGTGTAACTATGACTTCATCACATTTCATGAGATTCTGCAGCAGTGGACTGCAAAATACAATGGAAACAGTGCTCCCATTTTCTTTTTAGTGTTTGTTCTTAAGTTGTGTTACTTTGTTTCAAGTGCAATGTGCATAGAAATAATTTGTAATTCATATGTTTGGATTAAAAAAAAAAAGATAATTTGTTACAGTGAAAAATGTAACAAGATAAGCTAAATGTGGCTTCTTGTTATAGGACGAAGGCTATTTGTGAGCAATAAAAGAACTCAGTAAAACACCTTAATGTCGACTTTCTCTGAATCTGAATCTCTGAATTTGTTTGTTATCTGGCAGTTTGTGTGTAGATGGAACATGTTTGAGGAACAGAACAGTGCTGCAAGCTCTCCAGAGAAACTGCACCATGTTGTCACTTCACAGAGGGTTTGAGGGTAATGCTAGTGGGTTTAACCCTGTGATCTGGAGCATAAATTACACTGAGACCAGACAATCAACATCAGAAACAGCTTTGTCTTTAGCCATTTAAGGAGCCAGTGAAGCCCAGAGCTCAGAATCTGGAGTTATAATTCACAACTAACATTATATTTCAGATAGGCTTCACCCTTTAAGGCTTTCACTATTGGGTTCAACTGACTCCGTCCAGTACCATGAGGACCTACACCTACTGAGCACCTACTGTAATAAACAGATCAATAATCACTTCATGCCCAGCCATCATGTGTAATAGTGGACCACACATATGAGCCTCGATGGTCTTTCTGATGAAGCCTCCTGGTGCTGGAAGGGGAGATGAAGATTACTTTTCGTGAGGAGCAGAGTGGGTAGATGAGTGGCTCTCCATACACCGACAGGCAGGAGGGAGAGGGTGCATCAAGAAAATCCAATATTGATCCTGCTGACAAAACCTTCAGTACAGAATGAGTCACAGAGAAACAGGAGACATCCTACAGATAGAAAAAGATGAAAGACCAAGAAATGTCTTCCACTGCCACTCTTCTGTGCAAAGCCTGGGAGGATGAAATTCCCCTGGTGGAGCGCAGCCTAATACTCTCCGGGGATCTCAGCCAGAACGGTGATATGTCTGTGAAACAGCTTCCCACAGCTGATGTGACAGGCACCGTGCAGACTGTAGAGCGCAAACCGACGCTGGGAACCGTGAAATGCAGCCTCTCTAATCGTTCCTGTTCAGCACTGTTTGCGCCTCCTGCCTGGGAAAGAGCAATCTTGTGCCACCAAAGTTCCCATGGATGGCCTGATAACAGCTGGTGCAGGAACAGAAACCATGACACACCTGTGAGCTACCTATCAAAGTCCTCGATAGCCATTTTTTCTGCACTCAGACCAGGAACCAGTGGATCAGCAGAAGCATTGATGAGCACCTTGGGCTTTGGCCGGTACGTACACTCACCACTCACGGACAAAGACAACTAGATAGCACACTGCATGTGTGGCAAACAAATATACCTCTGCTCTGTTGATCCTGCTCCAGATCTGGAGGACCAAATTGAAGCTCAAGTTCCTCTGTCCTGGGTCTTGACCAGGAAATAATGGGAGTAAGGTCCCTGATTTCCCTCTCCCTGGAGAACCATGGATATTTTTTATCATCAGGACTTCCTGCAGCTCTGATTTAAGAGGGACTGTTCCTGGGATGATGGGTCTGTTTCCAGAATTCTTCTGAATCATAAGGGAGTTGTGGTGAACTGTGGTGTGTAACCCTGATCAGCCTGTCCATCCAGCTGTCCATTAAGGACATACACCAAATATGCTCTGAAAGCAGGTGTGCATTTACTTGATGCCTGCAGCTGTAATGGACACAAGCCAAGCCAAAGACCCTGCCACTGTGATCCGTGTTGGTAGAGCAGTGATTGGAGGAGTGCTGTGGGAGCACCTCAGGCTGAGAACAGGCCATTTAAGAGAGACACAGGCAGACATTCCTGTAAATCAGCTGCTGCCATGATGCCATGCAGGTGGTGGAGGCAGTGACTGCTTCAGTCACAGTTTGAGGATGGCACTGGCGGTTTACTGAGCTCATCCACCTGTTCGGGAGGAAGGAGCTCAGGTTCGGCGTACGCCAGCAACAAGACATTGCTTGCTGCTACTGAAGTCTGGAAGGCACACAGGTGGGATCTGTTGGTGAGTCTCGTTGTCAGCTTGTCCTTGCTAATGGGTGGGGTTGGAGCTGTCTCCCAACACGGTAGATGCTGATAGGCCTGGAAAGGGAGGGAACCCATATTTTGTTTGGAGAGTAGGTGGAGACTAGGACTTTCAGCTTCCCAGGTTCAGCTGCTCTACCTGACTGGTAAGGAATGAAAGCTGAGTCCCAATATGTAACCTGGGCTGAGGCTAAACTGCCGGTCATGATATCCAGGGGAGGTGTAGCTGCTTGCTACTGTCCTGATGATCTCAGGGAGCTCATGGACAAGAGCACCTATGTCTGACAGCAATGTCGATCCAGGGACTAACGTGTTTTCAAATGTAAATATTGTGCTAAAATAAGAAATCCCAAAAGGTAAGGTCTGTTAATCTGTGTGAGAAACAAAAGTAAAAAATGTCATCCACATGAGTTTATGAGCCGCAGATCTACACCAAGCTCCAGACCCTCTGATTGGATGGGGGTAGCTGTCAGGGACCAGGGACACATTCTTGGCATTTGCCCTAAGCTTCTTGGCTGATGATAGATGAAGCTCATGAGTTAGCTCATCTGAGAGGCTGGACTCAAGAGTATCAACTGAAGACTGGGAGCTGATTGTCTGGTCTCAGTCTAATTTATATCTGAGATGAGACTGAGGTCCTTTAATCTGGAAAAATAAAAGTAAGAAGGTAAAGTCACTTACATGGTGAACACGTTCAGCATTTCCCCCGGAGCTCTGATGACTTCAAAGTAGTTCTGGAGGATGGTGACGGTGCCGCTCAAAGCCTCGTGGCCACACCCACAGAACAAAGCCACGCCCATGTAGAGGAGGATCGTAGCTATGAGAGAGGCCCAGGGCAGACTACCCACACATCGCTCACAGCACTCCTTACAGCCTAAACACACACAAACAGACACAGGTGTCATGTTGACAGCGTCTTTAACATATTCGCCGTGACTGTTCAATTCAGATGATTCAAATCACCAAACCAGGGCCAACCACGGCTGTTGCTACCCAAACCATCAGTGACAGATGAAGATGTCTCTTCTTCTGAGCATTTCACTACTGCATCCTGGAATCTGCTCAATTATTGTGATTTTTTTATAGATCAGTTTATATGTCTTGTTCATTCTTTTTAAAAACTGAAGGTCCTTAAAGGACAAAAATGTCCACATTAAAAAAAATTGCAATAACAATATTATATATTAATATTATTTAGAGTTAGATATTAGTTAGATATTTTTATTCAAGATCAGTCCATATCATAAGGATTTCAACCCTTTAAATCCCAGTTTGTTTACCACAGTTGTTTTTTTATCAATCATTTCCGATATACTAAATGCTAAGGGGAGATGATAATTACAAATGATGCCATGGAAACCATTTGCTCTCAGTTCTTATGGACATGCAATCACATACAACTTCAAAGCTCAATAGCCTACTGTAACTCATATACAGCAAAGTACTGTACCTGTAAGCTTTAATATTTTATATTCTATTTAGTTTGAAGGCATGCACATGCATGCATATGTGTGTGAGTGAGTGTGTGGGTGAAAGTGTGTGTATGTATGTCCTTAAGGTCCTGATTGTTACTACTTTGTGTACACAGTGTATTATAGACATATCATATGAAAAATACAAAAATGTCCCTAGGGACAGACAAGGGTTAAATCCTTTGGTTTTAGTTTGACCTTTGTCCCAGGGACATTAACACACAGTTTGAATAGATCACAGACACACACCAGTCTGTTTGAACTGGTGGTGAAGCTACGCAGTAGTAACAATGTTCTCACTTACAGTCATTTATGAGAGGATCTGCTCTGACAGTGTGCAGGTACAGATGAAACAGGATAACTTAGACAATCAGTACAGGTGTCATCTCTGGGTCCACACAGACATGTATCCAGAATATATGCAGCTTATCTTAAAGGACTCGTGGGAAACTGCTGGTCTAGTTGCTACAGCTCTGAGCTGTTTAAACCTGCACTGGTCTGGCCCCTAAAGTACAGATGAGGCTAAAACTCTACTGCCACTGATTCATGGATAAAAAGCATGTTGTGTGGATTCATCCATGGATCAGAGAACCGATAACATAGTGAGTGACTCTCAGTCAGAAGTGATGAAGATTTACTGGTTAAGTACATACTGACATGAATAATTAGCTCTCCACGTGTCACATGATATAAGTTTGCAGTGGCTTCGATGCTCCAGTCTTTCAGGTTGTGTGGCTGCAATGACAACACTGCAGAGATGGAGGATGAAACAGGATGAAATGAATTACCTCTGACACAGTTTAACATGAACACCTGAACAGGTGTGAGTTCACTGTGTAACTGACTTATCTTGCATATGCAGGAGAGATTTGGAGGACATGGAAAGGGCAGGGTTATGGTCACTGTGTGTGACCCAGTGGTGACCACTGGTCTAACTGGTAGAGGTGGGCGGATTGATACTACAGAGACTACATCTTGTTTTTGAAGATCGATACTAGCGTCAACAGGATTCAGGCAAGGTTTAGTTCCTCTGTTCTTTCACATCCTTCAGATGTGTCCTTCTTTTCCTGGACCATGAAGAATCCACCTGTTGGAGCCCAACCTATCCCAAGATGCATTGCATGCCAGTAAGCCTAATGAAAATTATATAACAACAAACATCACAGGCAGAGAGCCTGCGGATTAAACTGTTAAATGTAAGTATTGTGTTTCAGCTCAGTTCAACAGCTAACAGTGCAACTGTTAAAACCAAGGGCCTTAAAACCATAAGTTACTGTGAAAAAAAGTTATGTGTTGTTAAGGTTGCTCAGCAACAGGAGCCGTGCTTTGTGATGCAATAGTAAGGGTGGGAACAGCTGGTGATGCAAAGCGAAAATCCTCCATTGCCCAGACTGCCTGATTTCAGTTCAACCTTCATGGTCAAAGACGACTATGAAGGACCACACCTTCATTGACCAGGTCCTCTGAAGGATGTGGCCCCTGAACTGGGAGTGCTGCTGGTTCATCACATCTTATCTCCACCCAGCTACTGGCTGGGTCTATATCCACTAATAATAATAATAATAATAATAATAATAATGCAGGTTTTGATTACAAAGTCTCCATTTTGGACTCCAGCCTTAACACAGACACACAAAAATGTGCACACACACACACGCATACACACACACACACACACACACACACACACACACACACACACACACAGACAAAGATAAAAGATAAAGAGAATCTCCTCCCTCCTTCACCTCTCTGTTGCACAGAGAGGGGTTTGTTTGTCTTTGTGTGTGTGTGTCTATGTGTGTGTGTGTGTGTGTGTGTGTGTGTGTGTGTGTGCGTGCATATGTGCGTGTGTGTGTGCATGTGCATGTATGTGAGTCATCGCGCTACTGAGGTTTAATTGACCAGCCTTGTTGCCATGCCAACAGGGGTGTGGCAGGAGGCTGCTGACCCACTTTGCCTGTAGTGTTGTCATGGCAACAGCACGGCTCTGCGAGTGTTACAGTCACACTGATGCACATTTTCACACACACAAAAAGACTCAGGCAGTGTCTGTGTGCATGGTGTGTTCTGGTTTCAGTTCCAGTTTACACAGACTCCACCTCAATCTACACACACACACACACACAGACTGAGTGTGAGACTGTGATGTAAATGTGTTATTAATATGTGTGAGGGGGTTGTGTTGTTGTCTTGCATATAAATATTTTCATACATCTGCATGTGTATGAGAGTGTGTATGTGCATGCATGAGTGTATGTGTGTGTGTGTGTATTTGTGTGTGAATGTGTGTGTCCTGAATGTCAGCCATGTTATAATCCTCGTTATATTTCCATATTTGGGCTTTAAATGCAGGAAAGACCCAGTGACCTGGTAAAAACTAGGACAGGCTGAACACAAAGATTGTGCGTCTATATGTGTGTGTCTGTGTGTGTGTGTGTGTGTGTGTGTGTGTGTGTGTGTGTGTGTGTGTGTGTGTGTGTGCATGTAGAAAGGTGAGTATATGTGTATACAGTCACCCAACTGTCTCATCATATCAAACAGCTGGAACATCTGCATGACATATCATCACCACTCTGACTCTTATTAACAGATTTACTCCGTTTACTGTTTATATGTCTAATAAGTGACTTTTATAAATATTTATGTTTTTCTGTGTTTTTGTCAATGAAAACACCTCTGGTGCTTTCAGGTGACAGTTGGCTTCATGCAACCTGGATTTTCCTGCTTAATCAATTTCTTAGTGACATTTACATGACCAATGTCTAACACATCATCAGTCAGTGCATCAGTCAATCAATCAGTCCATCAATCAAATCTACTCTCTGCTGACAGTGATAAATCAGCTCATTGAGATAAGACAGGGCAGAAGCCCCAGTTGTTTGGGATCATTGTATGTGTTCACTGTTCAGACACAAAACTCACAAAAGACACACATTCACTGGTCCACACAGGGCCTCACTGCTCATTAGGCAGCAATTTGGACAGTGATGTCTATGTGTGTGTGTGTGTGTGTGTGCGTGCGTGTGTGTGTGTGTGTGCACACGCGCGTGTGTGTCTTAGCTCTGAGAGAAGATTACTGAGGTCTTTCACACAGACACACACACAGGGAAGCGAGAGAACACACACCCACACACACACACACACACACACACACACACACACACACCGGCCTGAACTCCAGAGTCAAAGGCCTGTTCTAATGGAAGATGACAAGTTCACTGCCCATTTAGACCAACATACACTTCACTATATACATATATATGTGTGTGATATGTGTGTGTGTGTGTTTGTGTTGTTTTTTGTGAGGAGTTGTCACTGCACATCAACATCCACACAGTTGCTTTGACACCAGATGTTCTTCAGAGGAGCTGGGAGTGGCAACCAGGAAACAGTGGCAAACCTGTGTGTGTGTGTGTTTCCATGTGTGTGTGTGTGTTTGTCTGTGTCTTTGGGTGCTATTCTCTTAGCTGCCATTCAAGTCTCTCCCCGCCTCTCCATCCCTGTGTGGACTGTAGGAGTGTGTGTCTGTGTGTTAGTGTGTGAGGCAGACAGTTACTGTATTTAACTTTATCATCTCTATTAAGTGATCAGCTGTAGGAGACATCACAGCCACAGAGGACCCAGTCTATGGTCTGAGGAGACTTACATTTGGCAGTCTCAGGTCTCCCTGTGTACACCTACAGCAGCAGGAGATCAGTACAGATGTGCAGACAGATGCTGCTCACTCTGTATTGATACCTATGAAGATGTATTGATTATTGTCATCAATGTTGTTAAAGGTCCATATTTTAACTTCTCCATTGTTTTATTTGAAGTGTTAATATCCATAAGAAGATATATTTATGGTTTTAAGAACCAAAAACCATCTCAGTGTAGTTTTACATCTCCTCTCTCAGACTTCTCTTTGGAGCTCTAGTGACAACAGGTCAGTGAGCCCCTCTTCTGATTAGTTGTCTATTTTCTGTGTGATGCAATGGAAATGTAGCAGATTTCAGGTAAACACTCAGAGAAAGCAAATCCTGCAAGGTTTGATGGTGGGTCCAGGTGGGCAGGGCTTGGGGCATGGCTAAGGGCAGTGACTGCTTTGTTCATGCTTTGCATCACAAAGTTACAGAAGTCCTGACTGTTCATTTTAGGGCTCAGTGGCTGAATACAGTCTGTGTGCATTTCTCTGTGGACTGAGCGCTTTGACACTTTCATGGTATTAACATAGAACACGGACCTGCTTTATAATCAAAAAACACATGGACATCTACCTTTATACAATATGGACCTGTAACCACTGAGTCCTTCAGCAGACTGAGAACCTGTCACCTGATAAATACAAACTCAGCTGGACCAGAACAAACTGTGGTTTTCTAGTTTTAAAGCTTCTACTGAGTGTTAGAATAGCAGTCCCACAGGGCACTGAAACATACTAAACTAAACTAACTAACTAACTAAAGCTGTGTCTGTATTATCTCTTCCATCCATCCAGTTCAACATTAGGCTGTTGAATAACTACTGATTTATAAGATATTCTAATTATGAAAAGAGGAACCTCCTGTCATTTCTCCTCATTGTGGATGTGTGAGGCATCAGAGCAGCAACAGAGACACAGACTGTCAGAATGAAGTCATCCACACTAACAATTGGAGTGGCTCCATGAAATGATGAAACGTGGAAACGCTGCCAGGACTCAGTGACAGCAGGCTCAGGAAGAGTCTTCTGATTCACAGGTGGGAACCACACATCTGATTGTCTACAACACCCGGGGGGGGGGGGGGCAGGAACATTTATAAGGGGGGGTTCCTTGAAGATCTGCCCTAGGAACAAGATTCAAGGGGATCAGTCATCCCCTCATTAGAGTCAGAGGTATCTCAGGTAAAAAGGTACCATGATGGTGGCACCAGAGGAGAGCTAATGAAACACCCAGTATGAGGGGTTCATCTGCTGGGCACCATGAGTATGCTCAGTAAATCTTATAGTTTTGTATTTTCTCAACCACTCCTTCAACCAGTCCTCTAACCAGTCCTCCACCCAGTCCCCCAACTGGTCCCCCAAACAGCCCTCTGGCCAGTCATCCAACCTGAACAACCATCAACCCTCTGATATGACCCACAGCAGTCTATCCTGAAACAGCACCCCTGTGGTGGCAGGTGCACCGGACCTTGCTTGTCACAGTTACAATAACAAATGCACGGACTGTACCAGGAGTGGCATACCCACCTTTGTCACCATGGTTACTATAATAATGGTCATGGTTTGTTTAGGTTTATGAAAAGATCATGATTTGGGTTAAAATAAGCACTTCCTCAACATTACACAATCTTTTTTGTCATGGTTACAACAACAACAACAACAACCTAACTATGAGTCGTAATAACCTGCTGACAGATGACCTATGGGCTCATTTTTTAGCAGGAGGACAGTTTTGTATTTTCATATTTCTCTTGTCTCAGAATCTGTTGACATCAGGACCACAGACCTGATCCAGCAGAGGACCAGTCAGGGTTCAGGGTCAGAATCCAGCTCAGACTCTCAGCTGCGCTCAGTAGAGCTTGTTTTCATTTCTTGTGTCAGTGGGCAGTAATGAAATTACCTGACTCCCTCCTCTGCCTCTCTCACCCCCTGTGGGATTGCTAAGTCCATTTGTATTGACTTGTCCTCTCTCCATCAAGAGGCTTTCTATTAGCGGTGATGATGATGAAATGGATGTGAGGCAGATGGTCTCTCTCTGCTGCTGCCAGCTCTGACCTCTACACTACAGCAGAAACCACCAGAGCTGAGAACATGTTCCATCCTGGACCATAAACCTCCTCTCACTGCTCCTCCTGCTGACCTGGGTAATGTTATTGATGGGGAGTCAGTCTCTCTTGTTCTCATGGCTCCTGTATAACAGTCATTGAACAACAAGTTGTGATGTGGATGTCATCTGAACTGAAATACAGAGCAGCTTTTCTGCTGCTTGTTCTGTGTTTTTGTCATGTGACCTGATGACCTCATGACCTGGTGACCTTGTGACCTGGACCTCCTGCTCCTCCTCCTGTCCCAGCCCGATCTCCTACAAATGTTCTTTTTATTTCCTATTTTATTTTGTAGGGATCATTTTCAGAGGAAATATAATTAGACCAGGTTCACATCGAAGACCAGGTTCACATCCAGAGACCAGGTTCACATCAGAGACCAGGTTCACATCTGTGGTCTATAGTTTGTATGTGATGACATGTTCCTCTCTGTACCAGCTGAGGGCCAGAGTCTCGTGTAATATGGTCCTGATCTATGTCAGCTGTCAGGTGAGAGAGATGGCACTATCACCATCATGTGTTAGTTAATGACTATGATACACAAAAATATTTGTCCAGTACAGCACTACATTAGATGAGTACAGAGCAGTCATGTAAAACAATAAGGACTGAATGCAGGTTAATATGTATATAACATATATATTTATTTTTTAATAACTTGCAGGAGAAAAACTAAAACATATATAAAAAATCACACTTTTTCAGAACAAAACTTTTTTATATGTTGCTGTATTTTAATTCTACTGCATGTTTGTATAATTATTTGCTTTTTGCTGCTTTTTTAGGGCAGCATCAAGTTCCTGAACTGCCCCTCACTCAATTATCTCAGTTTTAAGAATTAAAGGACAACAGCTGTGATAACGCAAATTTTATACCTTTAAGTTTGAATCTCAAATATGTTCTCAACCTTTTCCAGCTCAAGTCCCACTTTAAAATCTCAAAAATGTTGGTGGCACTCATCCAATCCTGTAACAATACAGAAGCTGAATGATGCCTTCACTTGTTATTTTAATGATGAGCATGAGCAGTCAATGAGCATTCAGGACTGAATTGAAACAGAGGAGAATCAGTTTTCCTTTCTGTTTGACAGGGTCACTTGTTGATTCATTATCTGTCTCTGACTCTTTCCTTTAACTCGTCCTGTTGTTCACCAGCTGTCTGTTTAGATCCTCCAATCTCAGCTGTGGAAGTGATCCTTTAGAGCTCAGTAAGGCTGAGACAGAAAATAAGTATGTAATAAGGTATGGTCCAACGACAACATTAAAGTCCAGTCATTGACTTATCACAGTGAAGATCATTTTCATTTTAAACATTTAAAATATTATCTACTCACATCTTTTTACCAAAATTGTACTGTTTTAAAAATGATTTGTCGGCCCACTTGCAAGACTTTCACTGACCACCAGGTTTGAAACCATTGCCTTTATGTCCAAGTGTCAACCCACTGTGGCGTCACCCATTGGTTTGTGAATTGTCGTTTTGAAGGTGGAGCTGAGGAGGAGTGAGGGGTGGATCTCTACTCTATCCTGATTGTCAGGCAGGTTGCCAGGTGTGGTACAGTCTGTCAGTCACATGGTAGCCCCACCCTAATGCATACCCTACTTTATGGTCTATTTTCCTCTAAATGTGACCATAATTAAAAAAAATGAACTCATATTATATTGAAGAAGGCTTCAAAGTAGAGATTGAGACCATAAACTAATTAGGTAAACGTTAACTGAGGTAATAAATCAAGTGAGAAGTAGACATTTTCACATAGACTTCAATACAATCAGGCTTCTTTTTGCAACCAGTGGAGTTGCCCCCTGATGGTCATTAGATAGAATGCAGGTTTAAGGCATATATTCAGTCTATGGTTACAATGTTAACCATGTTGCAAACTGTTTTAAATGGCACCTTTGGCCTCTACTAATGTCTGTACTGTATGAACATCAATTAGCAGACTGAACTTGTGTCAACCATCAGAGTGAATATCAAGTTATTTAGAAGTTATTATAAAGAAAAGATATCTGTATAGTAGGTAGTGGAAGTGATTCATATGTTGATCAGTAGTTTGGCTGCTGAGAAGATACTTAAACATGAAATTACACAATCATACAATAATAATAATAACGCCCATATTGACAACTATGATCAAACTAATAAACCTTTTCTGAAGCTTAACTACAGATTAGCGCGTATTGATTAATGGCATATTAACTACTAGTTCCTTTCCAGTCAACCCACAGTTACACAGACTAAACAAGAGATTCAAGCAAAGTCAAATCTCAAATCTCAGAAATCAAAGGTACAGGAAGATCAGACTTCCTCTTTTAACATCTGTCAGATCAGACAACATGAAACTTCAATGATGAATTTGTTTGGTTTTTAGGTTCAGAATCTTCTCAGACCCCATGAGTCTGCTCTCAATGATCCATGATCACAGACTGAAATCTGTGCTAAAAATTTAAAACTTAAATTTCTCATTAACAAAACTCTTCAGACCTTAGTCCGGGTCTTTGTAGGGCTTCCTTCAGAAAGCAGTTCCAGCTACAGTCTTCTTGGGTTTCTGAGACTCTGAACCTGGATCTGGTCAGTGTATCTCAGTCCTCCTGTCAGATCCTCTGCAAAGTCTCTGTGAACTGTCCACTTCAGGTCTCTGTGCAGATGGTCTGTGGGGTTTCAGCCTGGACTTGTCTGATCCCCTCAGGGACAGTCAGAGACTGGTCCTGAAGACTCTCTAGTTCTGTCTTGTCTGTTTGCTTCAGGTCACTATGGAGCTGAAAAGTGAACTGAGTCTCAGGTCTGTGGACTCTGGATCAGGTTTTCCTCAGGACCTCTCTGTATTTGGCTTCATTCATCCTTCATCAGTTCTGACCTGTCCCCCTGTAATTGCTGCTGAGGAGCCCTCCCACATGATGCTGCCCTCTCATGCTTCACTCTAGGGATGCATGTCACTCTGGTGTCTGGAGGTCCAGACTGGACCATGGTTGCCATGGTTACAATAATAAACATGCGGTCTGTATGGAGAGTGGTGTACCTACCCTCATCGCCATGGTTACCATAATAACGGTCATAGCTTTGTTGGGTTTATGAAAAGATGGTGATTTGGGTTAAAATAGGTACTCCCTCAATATTAGACGATCTTTGTTGTCATGGTTACAACAATATCAACAAACGCTTATGGATAATAGAAACAACAGAAAGTGCTACTTTCACATGGGGATCGAACACCACTCTCCTGTGATATATTCCTTTGTTTTGTTGATCCATCCATCATCCCCTAACCTCCTCCTGATATGGACTTTGTCGTTCTACATACTACATCAACGCACTTTTCCGTTTGCTCCTCTCATCATTACTACAGCCACTAGATGTCACCTGGCAACAAAATCTAAATAAGTGTCATAATAGCCTGCTGACTGACGACCTATGGACTTGTTTGTTACAGTCTAGAAAAATAGCATCAAAGCTCTTATTATAACAATGTAATGTCTTTAACAGCCATCCTGCATTTTTCTTCATCTTTCCCTGTCACCTGTGCTGCCACATCATCACACACACCTGTACCCCATCTGCTGTTTGCGTCCTGTTTATTAAATGAAGATGGACAGAGGGACAAGGAGGTGTGAATAGATGAATAGAGGGAGAGGGGCTGAGAGCCTTTCTGATTGGCTAAAACAGGTTCCTTCCAGAAAAAAAACACATGAATCTGCCTATCACGCTACAGGAGACAGTTCCACGACAGTGTCACCATAGAGACAACGTTAATAAATGTTCACACAGCGATTAATGCAAATAATTGTTTATTTTTCATCATGGTGTGTTTGTGAGTCTGTGTGAGCAGTGCTGCTCATGTCTGATTCAGACTGAAGGTGCCATGAAGAAAATGGACACGCCCATTTTCACTGCTGACAACAACAACAAAAATATGGAGGGATGTGATGAAAAACATGAAGATGAAATCTGCTAAAAATACAAAAACACAGAGGACGGTGGTTTAAAATGGGCTGGGTATGATCTGAAATGGACGGAAGTGAAAAGGAGAAAAAAAAGGCTGGGAATGAGGGAGGGAGAGAGGGTGTCAGAGTGAGATTGAGGTAAGTGAGAGATGAGTCAAAATAGATGGAAGAGACAGAGAGAGAGCGAGAGAGAGAAAATCAAGTCTGAAATAGACTGAGTCAGAAAGGCTGAAGAAAACTACAGAAAGGGAGAGGGCCAGTAAGAGGGAGGGAAGAGGAAAATGGAGGGAAAGGGTAGAGAGCAATACAGACACTAGAAAAAAAAAGGGTGAGAGTGAGGGAGTGAGGGAGCGGGGAGAGGAGAAGAGGTTCAGACAAGCGTGAAGCATCAACAATGGAGCCGAACAAAGAAAACCCCAATGGAGGCATCAATCACTGCTCCACTTATCTCCGTCCTCCTCAGTCTCACTCTTTATTCTAAGGTTTTGCCCCACACTCCCTCCTCCTATCTGCCCCCACCCTCCCACCCACCCACCCCCCCTCCCCGCCACTCCCACCTCCTCCATCCATCCATCCATCTGTCCTTCCATCTGTCCATCCAGTCTCCAAAACAACAGCAACCCTCCAGTGTCTGCTAGCTCCTCTCATCCTCACCCCAAACAATCTGCTTTGTCCCACGTCCACTCATCCAACACACAGAACTGAATGGGCCAGTCTAATTCCTGGTCTTATCATAAGCGCACACATAGCTGGCACCTAAAATTCCCAGCCTGTTTTTCCATTTCTGCTCAACAGAGTGACGAGAAAAAAAAAGTGTATGTGAAAATTAAAATGTACAAACTGAGAGGTGATGCTGTTGTTACTGCAGGACGTGGACGTTATCTCCATCTCTGCCCACAACACACACACACAAAGGAATCCCATGATACCAGGAGAGATGGATGAACAGAACAATGGCAGAACGGTTCATCTGATGAAATATAAAAGAGAATACACTGTTCCTTATCCTACCTTTCTGGCTTTGCGATTCATCCATGTTTTCCTCCATTGTGGCAGGTTACAGTCCTTTTGTCTCTGTTTCGTGTGAAGCTGTTTAAAGCCCCTTGCTAGCTCTCAGCACACTGTGTGTGTGTGTATGTGGGAGGCTGTGTATGTGTGTGAGTGTTTTTTTTCCCTCCCTGCAGATGATGGAGGCACAGGGAAGTCCCTGTTTCAACGCTCTGCTCTCTCTCCTCTCTCCTCCAGCATCACTTCATCTGTTCACAGCTTCAGTTCATTCTGTTAATTTTTATTTTCATCATGTCTGCATCAAATAAAGAAAAAACATGAGTGGAATCAACAAAATTCAATATTTCTTTCATTTAAAACTATGAGTCAACAGTGAGAATCAGAAACAAGGCAAACAAAAGCATTCACAGTAAACAGTAGATTTTAATTTTATTTCACAGTTTAATGTGATCGAACCGTAAAAATCACTCAAGGAAACAAAGAATCAACCTCTGGAGCTGAAACATGAAGCCAACACTTAAGTAACAAAACCTGCAGTTCTACTAATGACCACTAGAACCTGGCTCCAACAGTAAGTTAAGAGACTGTATATAAAACTGGATGTGGACCCTGGGTCTGAAAAGAGAAGCCAATGCTGAAGTCCTTTAAACCTGCATTCTATCTAATGACTAGTGGAGGGTGACTCCACTGGTTGTAAAAAGAAGTCTGACTGTATTGAAGTCTTTGTGAAAATGGCCCAAATTCTCACTTGATTTACTACCTAAACTTTTCCTAATGAAATTGTGGTCTTAATCTCTAGTTTCAAGTCTTCTTCAATACAACATTATGTTCATTTTTAAAATTATGGTCCCATTTTGAGGAAAACAGATCATAAAGTAGGTTATGCATTAGGGTGGGGCTACCATGTAATTGACAGACTGTGCCACACATGGCGACCTGCCTGACAATCAGGATACAGTACAGAGCAGGTCAGATCCACCCCTCACTCCTCCTCAGCTCCACCTTCTCCTCCAAATAAAATTTCTTCTGGTTTTAAAAAAACAAGATGATGACAGACAAATTACAAACTGGAGGCTTCGAAACAGCAGTTCACAAACCAGTGAGTGATGTCACAGTGGGTTGACACTGGTTCAATCCCCATAGAATCCCTTGTTAAAATGTTCAACTTTACAGCAGGAATATGCTTACAGCCTGGTGCAAACAGTTTTGGTGCTGTGAAACTGATAATCTGAAAATAATGTAATAATAAATGAAAAGAACCGCTCCCTCTCTTCATTAACTCTCTAGCTTGCTTGACCACTGCTGCACACGCTCTCTCCCTCTCCCTTGTGCTTGTCGAGCTGATGTGGATTGGCCAATGTTGAATGCTCTGTTCTCAAACTGCAGCCAACAAATCCTGCATATTATGCTTTTAATGACTGACACATTGGCTATTGGGTTTGATTCTGTGTTAGCTTTTTGACTTAAACTATTTAATTACGCTTGAAGCAGTGGTGGGAGATCCAGTTCTGTAGCAAGGCGATTGTAATGGCAAATACTGATGACGATAATGTTATAATGCATGTCTTATTGTATTGTGTATGTTTTGTTTCATGTTTTTTTTTAACCCTCCCTCTATTGCTCTCCTTGTACTGTGGCTAACAGCATTATTGAATAAAATAAATGCTTTCTCATCGTTATACACTACAGGTGTCTGTCTTTGCACCCTGGAGAGAGCATCCTTGCCACAAGGTGCTGCTGTGGCCTTTGGGTTTTCTGCAAGTATTACAGCGTTTATAAATTTGAATTTCTTTGTGTTTTAATAGGTAACAATTTTTATCCCACTTGTCTTGGTGTGTTTTTGTCTATTACAGTGCGTGACTGGAGTTTCACCATCAGTGCAATCTTTATCGGGTTCCCATGCAGGCATCTCAGTCTCACTTAAATGTTGATGAAAATATTATTGATTAATTTATATACCTGAATAAAACATTTTTTTTTAATTATTAGGATCAGTGATAATAACAGTAATAATTATTATTAGTACTAAATTTTATGGTTAATAATAATGAGCAGTAATATATCAATATTAACTGGATATATTAGAGTAAATTATGGTGTAATAAAATACAGTAGAAAAAGACCAAATTACAAAATAGACTAAAAATGCAGTAAAATACTGTTTTGAAAATACAATACTGTTCTAGATATATTGTAAATGGCACTACAGTGGTTTATTGTAAATCAAAATACAGTAACTTGCTGGCAAACACGCTGCCAGTAACTTCCTGCAAATATACAAGGAAAATGTCCACAGTGTATAGCTAATTTCCTTACTCATGACAACTGTATGGGGGCTGAATTTTTATACAACTCACCTGTTTACATTTTATTAAGGACTAAAGTTATGTAGAATTGAGGGGAAGGGTAAGAATTTCTCGGCGGCCATGGCAGCCATGGCAGTCATTGCCCCTCCCTCTGGCTGTGATGCCCCGAAAAAATCATATGCCTCAAAAAATCTCAAGGTTGCTGTAAAATTGTCACTGCAGCATTTCTTGCAGCTTGGACTGGTTGTGCACATACAATCCTTCTAACTTCTAACTAGTTAACTCTCTGCTCCAGTTGCCAGCATCACCTCTCTCTCTCTGTCTCTGTCTCTATCTCTCTTGGTCACTCTCTTTCCCACTCCGCACACAACCTACGCACTGATCTATTCCCGAAGGAGCTGCTCTACTCCTCTAACAATATTCTGTCACAAAGTTCTGCAGATCTCACACAGAGATGATAAAATCAGTGTAATTAGGTCGTTTAGTTTCCACACATATCTGCACATTTGTGCAATATCATAAATTATCCAAGTTCCAACCTTTATCAACTGGACAGGGTCATACCCACAAAAATGACTTAAGGCTGAAGACACACTGGATGCATTGTGAGTGCATTAGCGATGTGCGATACCACTGATTTCCTTCCTGATACCAAATAATACCCAGGCTGGTATCGCCGACATCAATACGATACCGATACGTTGTACAAAAGCTGAATATGTTCAGAGAAGGCAAATAATAAGTAGACTATAACCATTTCAAATAAGACATCAGACTATTCTATCTTATTCTTATTAAAAAAACACATTCAGTGCACCATTTAGTACCTTCAAAAAGATCAAAAGAAAAAAACTTCAAAGTTTCACATTAGTTCAGCATCTGGATTGGGCTCCCTTGATAACACTTGCCTCAACCTTTTTGCAAAACATTCCAGAATCACATTTTTGTTTAGAAACATGTAAATCATGCTACCCTGAAAATGTTTGACTCTTGTTTTTTGTTTGTTCACTTTTTTACAAATATTCCTTCACTCATAGGTTTTTGTTTAGGAGCAACAGCATGTTCACAGTTTTAAGCATGCTACGTTTTTATGCTCACAACCTCCTCTGCCTTTGAAAAAATTCTCTATGCAGGTACAGAAGAAGCAACAATTCCCACGTATTTCACAGCAAGTCTGCTTAGGGTTGGGAATGTTTGTTCATGCTCTTGCCACCAAACTAGTGGATCCTTATCTTGGGGAATCAGTTTTTCCTCTGAGTAACAGTGCATTTCAATGAGTACATCAGTAGCAGCTCACCAGCGGTGTTGGGCTGACAAAACATGCATGTCAAAATCTGTCCATATCCCTCCTTTTGTTGCAGCTGAACCTGAGGAAAGTGCGGGACACTGAGAGCTAGCCACTGATGTTGAAGGCAGATAGAGCTAGCAGGAGTTGCCAGTGTAGAGCGTGGAGTTAGAGTTGGAGCTGACTCTACTGTTTGAAAGACTTTCTGCAGCTCAGCGAGGAATTGTGTTTTCATTTCCTCAACATTGTCTTTGTCTTGAAAATCCAAGTTGTACTGGCAGCTAGACAGTGAATGCCCTTAATAGCCCTGAATCTGCACTGGCATTACTTTTTCAGCTGTGTGGCCAGTGAGCTGCGTTGTTCACGTTCACAGGCTGCACTTTAGAGAGTGAGATGTTTTTCAGATGAAACTTCCCGTGTTACTTATCAAACAGCGCATCAACAGTTTGATTGATCAGGGATAACTCTTAAACACATTTCACTCTTGTTGAAACACATCACTCTTCCCCGGGAGGCAGAGGGCTGTGGCAACAGTTTCATTTTGCTCATAGAGCCTCTCCAGCATGTAAAAGACAGATTTCCAGTGGGTATCTACTGACAGAATCAGCTTGTGTTCTGCCATCTTCAACTGCTGTTGAAAAGCCCCGAGCTCCTCTGTGGTTGTAGTGGTGTGGATCACACTGCATTTTCCCAGGACTTGCCCACTCTGGGACAGCTTTTAGACTGTCCATTTACCACTAAATTGAGTGTGTGGGCAAAACAAGGATAATGCCTCAGCCCACCCTTGTTCACTGCAACAACCATACTTGCACCATTATCTGTCACAACTGCCAACACCTTCTCAGTTATGCCCCATTCATCAGTCATTTAAGCTCTAGTAAGTCTAAGTCAGTCTTTTGCTTCTTGGGAGTTTATATTTTGGGTCAAGGGCTCTCACAAACCCCTGGAAACCCTCATCTACCGCTATGGACAGAGGCTGGAGGTCCCTCACAATAATCTCTCTGAGGCATCTGGTGTGTGTTGCTGCTCTTGTAGAATCATCTACAAATAATACAAATACACACAAACTGATTGATCAAGCTACACTGCACTGTATGTTAATTCTTGTCTAGCTTTAGCTATGTATGCAGCCTGTCATGATACACAAGAGGAAAGGAGTCCATCAGTTACATACTGCAGGGTTGCTATTTTAAATAGAATGCCATGTTATTCAAATTGCTCATAGTCCTACATTTAGTAAGGTGTGGCTTATGGATACATACAATAGGTCCAGCATAAATATACAGTAATGGCAATAAAACAGCCATTTCAGCTTTGAAAATAATAATACAACTGAGGAATATTTTATTGAATTGATGTGAAGTGATCCCAGGGACAATTTCACTCCAAGTTGAGTTTGAAAATTGCAGCCTTGATCTTTCCATAGCTATTTTTAGCATCTATTTATTTCATTAGTTACTTAACAACCATATTTATTTATATAGCTGCCATATTTATTTATATCAATTTAAATCAAAGAGCATTCTTTGGTTTTAAGAACGAGGGGAACTCCTGTTGTTTGAACATCAATACACAAACTGAAGCCTAGACAGACATGAATCATTTCCCCACAGGCGGAGGGAGAAGTAGTTCCTCTCAACCAGGTATTATTTAGACTTGATCCTGGTGATAGTGTTGTTCCTTTCTACTGTGTCCCTGTTGATTATAAAAGACACATTAACCCCAAATGACTGAGCTAAGGTAACGATCTTTTTCATGTGAGAATCGATCCTAGAACAGAAACATTTGTAATCGGAAGTATAACTATTTCAGTATCAATCTGCACACCACTTGTGTGCATGGTGGCTGCGGAACGTCTTGGTTTTCACTTCTCTGCCCACATTAATGTATCAGAGCGGACACACTGCCTTCAATATTTTTCACACGAGATGTGTGTGTCTTGCAGCAAAAACAGACAGAGAAAAGACCTGTTGACAGTCATTTTGACATCATACTAGCAATATGACACAAAACTCATACCTTCCACTACAGTCTCTATGTTAATCTGAACATGTCACAGACATCAAAAATATAAAAATTTTTAAAAACAATTTAGGAGCTGCATGTGGAGACAGTGGCATTTTAGAGGCATTTTCTCTCTGGCGAAAGTACACCTGGAAGTCAAACTAATTACCAGAAGATACCCTGCTGCAACCACAAGAGGGGAGTAAATTATGTGATGAATGCAAACAGGTATCAGGTCCTTTATGGGACAGAAAGCTGTTCTGAGATCAGCTGTAAGGAAGGATATCACTTCCTCATCAGTATTTTTCTAATTGATTTCTATTTTTAGCTTTAACTGCTTGCCTTGCTTGTCATGATGCCACTGAGTAGAATATTTAAACTTTATTGTGCAAAATGATTTATGTGAGTTTGAAAGTAAACTTTAAGACTGTTCTTACATTCATCTGCTGAAAGTGACAAGTTTTTCTGGAATGAAATATACAATATATATAATAAACAGGAGGCATCTTAAAACATCATTTTTTTTCTTCATATAAAAATGTGAATAGTCTATGATTTTCACGTCATTTGTATTATTTCGTTTTTTTTTTCTTATTGAGAAATCTAGTTATGTGTTTGTTGGCATCAAATAACTAAATGGCCTTTGTGCCCTGGCATGTGGCCTTCGTGCCCTAAAAAGTTTTGTGACACCAAAGGCCAAATGACCTTGCCCCTAAAATGATGAATTCCTGGCCTGATTGAGGGCGTGGCCTCTTTGAACGACAGGTGGCTGAGTGAATGGTTGCCACAAACCATCATGCACTGCTGCCTCAGATCCACACACGCGTGCTAATGTGGATTAGCTGGGAGTTAGGTGCAGAGTTGGGCACTGCCAAGATGGCGACAGTGGAGCAGCTCACTCTTAGCTTCAGAAACCTGTGGATGACATCACAGCTATCCATATGCAAATGTGATATATATACATATATAGAATTTTCATCTATAAATATATGTACACATAAAATAAACACACACACATATATATATACACATACATACATACATACATACATATATATATATATATACATAGTTATGTCTGAGAAGTCTGAGAAACTTTACCAGAGAAGATACATGTTTAGAATTAATTTAAAAAATTAATAAACAGACAAAATAAAACAGATATAAATATAGAATCTTCATATGTATATTGTTTTAATAAACTTAAATATATAAATTAAATATATATTCTTTACACACATGGTTGCAACATGTTAAACCATATAAAAAAATAAGATAAATAAGATATTTTCAATATATGTACATATACAAATTTACTATGAGTATTTCATATATGTTATGAACTTATGTCTTCATATATCCAGAGGATGTGTGTATGTGATACTAATACATCACCTTGTAGATGACATACAGGTCATATATTACATCTTTATTTACAGTATGAAGGAAACACACTGATTTTAATTTTCTGCCTCTAGGGGTCTCTCAAGCTTTATACTGAGTATTTAGCCTCTCCAAAATGATTAAAGGTGAATATATTGCATTATATTTCAAACACGGCGTTATTTCAAACACCAGCCAAATCAAAGTAAAACCCAATCAGCCTGAGTTCTTTTCACCTGGTGCCAGGTTAGTGTCAAGAGCACAAGTTTGCACATTGATGGTAGGGACATGATTTTGTTAGGGACAAAAATATTATGTTTGGAGTGAAGATATAATAGGTCATTCCAATGAGGCTTTGGCGCATGATGCTTTGTGGCAAGCATAGGCCCGTCCACTTGTCACTCAACGAGTTGGAAGTGCAGTATAATGACAATTAACCTAATTAAGTGCTAGGACTGACACCTGGATTAGTCAGTCCTCAATCAGGAGTAGGAGACTGAGGGGTCAATCAGCAACCAGGAAGTGGAGCTCTAGGTCAAAAACGGTGAGGATGACAGTTTGAGAGAGAAGCCAGGCTGAGTGAGATACGACTGCTGCTAGACTGCTGATGGTAAACTGCTGCTGACAGAACCCACTGGACACCAGCCTGTAAATTTTTATTTCTCTGCATCATTGGATCTCACATGAACAACTGACAGAGGTTAAAGGTGAGCTGAGGTGGAGAAGAGTCAATGATGAGCAGATGAACACGAAACTGTTCCTACAAAGCTCTTGACCAAGGTGAAGTGTGTGTATGTTTATAAGTTTATCTTCTGCAGCTTCTTCAAATGAGCTCATGTATCTTTTTGGGTGTTAGTTGGTTTCTCCTCTGGTAATTGTGTTGTATGTACATCACAGTAAATGTGAATCTCAGTCCACAGAGCTGACCATGCAGAAATTGTGTGACCATAAAGTGCCCTCTAGCTGACATGAGTGTAAGCTGCACCAACCCGGATAGAGAACGGGTACAGAGAATGGATGGATGGATGGAAGTTTTTGTTAATATCAAGATTTAAAAACATTTCTGTTAACAGGCTATTACATTAAAATTAAAAATTTTAATTAAAATGACTGATGACAAAGAAGAAAAGTCAGTAAAATAAATTCTCCATGGTTCATTATCTGAATCCCTGTCCTCTTTAATGTCTCTTTGACTGTTGTTTTTGTGAATGAAGGTTTCTTATATCCAGACACTTTAACTAATAATTATAATAATAATAATAGTCATAATAATAGGAGGAGGAGGTGGGGGAGGAGCGGTAATAATAATCCCTACAAAACCAAGAGGTTTAATTAGCCCCCCTCTTAGACAGACAGTAGTTATAACTCATACGGCCACTAGGGGTTTCTTTTTGAACAATTGCAAAAAAAAATTTTTTCCTTTGAGGAAAGTCAATGTTAGAGTGCTGGTTTAAGTTTTTTAAGATGTTTCATTTATCCTGACTCTCACCAGGAGAAACTATCAGTATAAATCAGTATAGCACTCCTTATTTTAATCCAAAACACTGTCTTTTCCTAAACCTAACAAAGCCATGACTGTTATTATAGTAACCATGGTGACGAAGGTAGGTACACTGCCCTGGTACAGTCTTCATGTTTATTATAGTAACCATTACAACCAAGGTCTGGTACGCCTGCCACTGTAGAGGCACTATTTCAAGAGACACTGCTATGGGACGTATCAGAGATTGTTGTTGTTCAGGTTGGAGGACTGGTTGAAATTTTTACTGTTTTCCTGTTTATTTTTGCTTATACCGACACTTCAGTTTAAAGATAACACAGTTGTTGTAGATGATACAGCTCTGAATCATTTAACATTTCAGTGACGCTGCACAAACACCATGAAAACAGTTGATGTGTATATCAACAGGCCGACGTCACTGTGGACAGGGTAAAAAAAAAAGGATAAACACTGTCTAGCAGGGGCTTCAGTGGTAGATTTTCAGGGTGTCCATTTAAAGACTCACACGATTTCAGTCAAAATTGATGAATTTAATAGAAAATGAAGTTGTTCCAGAGGCAAAGTGAAGAGTGATCATTTTCACATTTCTCTCAGTGGGTGAAATGTCTGGGAGCTGCTCTGTGGTAAATAATTTCCACTTGATTATAACACCATGAACATCTGATGACAGTTACCACATGTGGGCATTGCAAAAATGATATGAATCCATGAGGACATGGAAGCAGATACCTTGACGTTTTCAGCTTCTTTTTACCTGGCGTTTGTCACGTCTTGGGCATTTATCATGTGGTAGGGAAGCCTCTCAGCTAACCAGCCAGCTTCTAACTAGCAGCACAAATAACAGCTTCCTGGTGAAAGAAAATAGCAGACTTGATTCTTAAAAGCATACACTATACATAACAAGAACCACATTAATACTGCAATTAATATTGTTAATATTCTTATTATTACTATCATTATTAAACACTAAAACGCAGCCAGGCACAAAGCTTCAGGCTGACAAGTTCATCTGAAAGAAAAAACTCAAAGTGACATGCAAATGTTCTCTTCATCCTCCTCGTCTTCATCATCATCATCAGTGCAGTATTTTTATTAAAACAAAGGTTTTTGTTCACAGGTTCTTCTCCACCTCACAGCAGTGAGAGCTCCCTATTGGCTCAGGTTTCAGTATCAGCAGCTGCCATTGGCTGAGCATGGAGAGCTCTGATTGGTTCTCAGTCTGTTTGGCACATCTTCCGGTTGGCTTTCCGAACTCGTATGACAACACTGTGCATGTGTGCGTACAAAGAAGTGTGTATCAGATATAATGTGTGTCAGCATGTACTGTAAATGATAAGGTGTGTGTGTGTCTGTGTTGTTGTGTTAGTGTGTTGACCTGTAGACAGGGATGGGCAGTATATTTATATAAACCTGTATTTAAAGGGGCAGTCCATCGAGCAGGTGTAATGTGGCTCTGGAGGAGGGCGGTCAAGTTAGACAAAATAACCCTGGTGATGTCATAGTGATGTCACATTGTCTCCTCTTTTGGTTTAAGAAATATGTTCATCCGATCATGAAATTTGTCGAGAGCTGTCACCTAGTAACCTTGACAACACATAACTTTCTTCACAAAAAGTTGGCCCTTGGTTTTCATAGTTGTTGTATATGTCTGAACAGCTACGTCTTCAGGGCAGACTGGATGCTACAGTGACTCATTATTGGAAAAGCTAGTTTGTTAGCATGCTAACTGCAGTAGAAGAAAAGATGTGATGGAGACAGGAGTCAACATTTGTGTTGGTTTCCACCTCTGGAGACAGCTGTTGGTGAGTGACGGAATTAAGTTTTAAGCTGAACTCCTCTAGACTGGTAAGTAATGTCGCTATGTAGCAATAGCAGAACTTACATATAGCCTCTTTAAAAGTGTTTCAGAGACAGCAGGGATGAACTGTAACAGTGGTATTGGTTTTATATGAAGTAATTTCTAATGTGATAGTTGAAATTTTCATTGTGAAAAGGAGAAAAATTGAAACGCCTGCTGTTTTTAGTTTTTCCAAGATCGTAAAGTTGTAATCAAAATAAGCCAGAGCCTGAACATCTGGTGATCGAATAAAACTGCGAAGGCCTTGTAAAACAGAGATGAAAGCCTCCGATGAAATATAGGATCGGGTATTGGTAAGTATGTAAACCCACGCACCAATCCAATACCATGTAATTTGCAATTGCTGACATTTTGCTAACGGCTAACGTTAAACTATTTAGTGGAAATCCGGGACACCGACAACTAATGTTTTAGAGCAGCAAAGAATTCTGATTTCTGGTAAACAGTGCAATGAAAGCTGTTAGCAAAATGTCACCAATTTGGCAACACTTTACCCTGGAAAGTACCACTAGCAAAAAGCAACTAGCAACCCATGTAGGCTACAGTAAACAGGGCTGTAATTTCGAGGGAAGGCACTGGCATCGCCAATTTTCAGCACCAGCAGTCTTATAACGCATCTGAAAACACATCACACAAATGAGCATGATGGGTTTATGGGAGTTATTTATTCCTAGATTTATTAAGATTTTAAGCTGCACCACTGTTTTATATTGTTACTGTTTATTTAGAAATGTAAATGTCTTATTTTACTTAATTGTGGCTGCAGCTATAGTTTTTTTAAAGAAAAGTTTAGGTATCGGACTCAGCATCAAGACATCTCTACTCTATCTGAGTAAAGAGTACAGTCAAGTGAGTCTGGCTCCTTTGAAATGCAGACATCAAACACTCCACAGGTCTCAGAACAAACTGAGGTGGTAGATGATGAGACTACACATTTATACGTACAGGTTAAGGCTGTGCTGTTTGACGGTCCGAGAGGGTCACATGGAATAACACTGTTGTATTAGGGAACTGCAAGACTGTGTTTTTGCTGACATTAGGTGCTACAAGTGAGGACACACAGGTTCACTGACTTCACTGATGTGCAGCACTTAATAGCTGGAGTATCCCTTTAATGACTGGATCATTTTGATCATGAGCTCTCTCTTTTCTTTATCCCGTCTGCTGCATTTAGTGTTACAGAGTTTATCTGTGTCGTCCCTGTTCGCTAAATGAATGAGCAGTGAATTTATTCAATATCACTGTGTTAAGATGGAGCAGTGCAGCAACATCCAGTGTGGAAGCAAACTGCTGCTGTGAATCCAACATATCATTAATGTACATAAAAAATAAGTGAGGAGCATATTTAACACACATCATCAGTGGGACACAATGTAACAACTGCTCATATTGTTTCGGCAAATCATGCAGATTCATGGTCTGAACCTCCTGACAGCAGCCTTGTGTGTGTGGGTGTGTGTGCGGACCCCCATCTGCACACTGTGGCATGTTTTTATATACAGTCTGTGGGCATGTCCCAGTCGTTGGCCTCATGCTCGTCTGATGTAACATACTCTACTTTCATCAGTGCAGCTGTCTTACACTTTCCTTTGACGCATACACATAACTACAGGTGAGTGTGCGCCTGGCTGATGCAGTTCACTCACCTGGCTGTCTCTTCACCTGTTCCCACAAGGGAACAGATGACTTGCATAATCATCACAGTTAATCACATTTGAAAATAACTGAATCCTCACCTGTAAAAGGGTCTAAAACTGACATGAGACCAGATCCACCTGTGGAACCTGTTGCCAGGTTAGCTGTAACCTGACAATGTCACCACGGTTACAACCTGCAGGTGTTATGAGTGTATTTCTCTCATATCACATCACCACGTCCCTGTCGACCTTCACCTTAACCTAGATGACTCTTACTTCTACATGCTGCGTTTAGCTCCTCCTGACAACCACCTGACACTGCTCTTATCAACCACAAGGGGTCACCTGTGTGGTCACCAGGATTGAGTCCCCAGCTGGTTTCATTGATGGGGACTAAATCCAGGTCCACCCAAGTGAAAACTGTTCAGTCTGTGATGTTTCAACCCAGTGATTCTCAGTGTTTGTCTGGTGGTTTTCAATGTGACCACTCAGAGATGTTCATTGTTTTCTATTAACGTATATGTCTTGTTTTCTGCCCATCCCTGTGTAGTGTAGTTAGTGTGTGTGTGTGTGTGTGTGTGTGTGTGTGTGCCAGTCCATGCATGTCTTGGGTCTGGTAAAAGTCTCTACTAATTAGGGATTTTCAGGCAGAAAAAAGGAAAACAATCAGGAATAATAACATCATTATCATTATCTGCTAATCACAATAACTATTATTTCATGGATATGATTTTTCAGGACGTCATAGCTCTCACTTAAACCCAGACTCTGCTGTGATACCCATGATTCCTGATCACGTCCCAGGTGAATGCTTTTTTGCATTACCATCAGCATCACTGTTAATTTTCTATACAAGATGAGCCTCCATTGGCAAAAAATCTACTAAACATTGATGCATGTGTTTAGAAAACTGTCCCCTGTGCTTGTTTTTCATGAATTTGTAAATGAGCAGCCATCACTCGCTGATGGTTTAGAGATTCACTCCATAGGTGGGCAGGTCTTTGCTGACGCCTGACAGCCAAGTGGTGGGTGGACAACATCTGTCCAGTCTTTCTAGGCTAGATGGTGGAGAGCGAGATCAGGAGTCCTCAGAGAGATGTGATTGGCTAAACTCCAGATTGAAAATCGGGGTTCATCAGCTTCGGTGAGAGGTGATTTGTCACCGAAAGAGATGACGAGCGTTTACTTTCAGAGGGGAAGGAACTATGTGTCTTGACTGGCTGTAAGGCACTGACTCAGGTGTGGTCAGGAGAGATCAGTCATGCTGAGGCTCATGGGTAATCCTGGACGGAGGTAAGCCACTGGGACACGGCCGTTCTCACTGGTCGATCCTGTGATGGATAGACGAGCTTTGGAGCGCATCGCATCTGTGAACTTCATCTGTACAAGGAAGACATATGTTAAACTCATTTTACTCATCACAGCTGGTACAACTGAAAACTGAGCGTCCTCTCTGAGAGATGTGAGGAGATGGATATGAATCTCATGTGGCGCAGAAAGGTAAAAACCTGGATACAGTTTGTGCACACAGGACACACCTGCTAGAAACAACCAGAGGCTAGATTAAATATGACAAATAATATGACAAATGGCAGTAATAATAATAATAATAATAATAAATGATGCTGTTTTCACAATAGGTGCTATAAAAACTGGGATAGTGAGCTTTTTGTACTGTTTCATATATTTTCATATATGTAACCATGTATTTATGTCTGCTCTGAGAACTTTCAATCAGGTGAAAACAAACTGGTCAAAGATTTGGCTGTGTAGGGAAAATGTTAATGCAGCTGTTAAAAATACTTTGGGACATGAAATTCTAGATACTGATGTATCTTAAAGGTATTGTGATGAGAGGGGATCTCTACCTGACGCAGCAGAGGAAACGCTGTCATGAGAAACTGGTTTAATGTAAATGCTCCAGATCAGAACAGTGGCTGGAAAGTTTTTTTTTTTAAATTTTTTTAATAAAAAATTAAAAGTGAGAAGAAAGAAGAGAATCTGTCTGTGTGCACGGTCACTGTGGCCGCTGTGGTTTTTAGGTGTGTAGGTTAAACTCATTAATGATGTGTTAATTAACTAGCTTCACCGGTGTTGGTAGGTGCATTAGTGTAACTACCACATCCTGACTCCGGCTCTCTACAAACACACACATGAGATTTGTATACATCTGATCATCTCAGTCTCAGAGAAAGAACAGCTGATACTTTCCTCAAATGTTGAACTCTTCCTTTAACACTGTTGTCTCCATGTGATGAGACATAAGTCGAAGTAAGAAAATGACTGCTTCACACCTTGCATTTAAAGTGTTCATTATTTATTTCTGAATCGTAGCCACAATTTCTAATTGAGTGTTGCTATGACCTGTATGGTTCAGACTCACGACACATGTCTGTCACACAGTGTGATGTCATGAGGTTTGATCCTGTCCTCATGTTTCATTGTTCTCATTGTGTAAAGACTGAAAACCCTCATTAAATAAACCTTTACAACAAGACCTTAGCTGTAACACTTATACCCCATTCAGACCGGCACTGTGACACAGGTCAAACCTGCATTCAGGGTGTATCTGAATGAATGGTGAAGTGTTGCTGCTACTGAGACCCAGAAATAATTCAGTGACATGGATGTTTGAACGTCATTTAACCAACAAGGAGAGACAGAGGCAGAGTTGTCTGCTGTCTGAAAGGGGTATTAGTCATAGATCAAAGGTCAAAGGTTGTGGGGAATGCTTCCTGTCAATGAACGGAACTGCTTAAAATGATAGTTGTGTTTATCTGATGTGGAGTTGTGTGAGGTATTGATTTACAGTCAGTGTTTTACCTGCAGTAGTGTCAGTTTAGAGAAGCAGCAGGAGCTGAGTGATGAGCTACTGTGGACAAGGTCAGCAGGAAAAACTTAAAAAAAAAAAAACTTTAAATAATGTCCACAGAAAAAGTTAACATAAGTTGTTAGTTAAGAAGTGTTTGAATATTTTCACCACTTTAACTACCGTCAAACAGACCTTTGCTTTGGAACTATACTTTCTCAACTATTGAACTACCATATTCCTACGCTTGGTTTCTTTGGACTCAAACCACAGACTGTCTACAAAAATGGACATAGACTCTGGGTCTGAAAAGTGAAGCTGATGCTGAAGTGCTTTAAACCTGTGTTCTATCTAATGACCATCAGGGGGCAACTCCACTGGTTGTAAAAAGAAGTCTGATTGTATTGAAGTCTATGTGAAAATGTCTCTACTTCTCACTTGATTTATTATTTCAGTAAACCTTTTCCGAATGAGTTTATGGTCTCAATCTCTAGTTCCAAGTCTTCTCAAAACAACATTATGTTTATTTTTTAAATGTATGGTCCCATTTAGAGGAAAATAGACCATAATCAAAATAGAGTACAGAGCAGGTCAGAGCCACCCCTCACTCTTCCTCAGCTCCACCTTCTCCTCCAAATATGGTTTCTTCTGGTTTTCAAAAACCAAGATGGCGACAGACAAATGATATACTGGAGGCTTCACAACAGCAGGGAGCAACTGTTGTAGCTGCACTTGTGCGTAGGTATACGGTAGTTCAACGCTTGAGAAAGTGTAGCTCCAAAGTAAAGGGCTGTTTGATGGCAGATAAAGTTGAAAATATTCAAATTGAAGTGTTTCTGCTTGTGGACATTTTTTAAAGTGGCTAAAACATATTTTTACTGCTCACCCCGTCCACAGCAGCTCATCACTCAGCTTCTGCTGCTTCTCAAAACTGAATCTACTGAAAGTAACACACTGACTATAGATCAGTACCTCACACCACAACTATCAGTTTAATACTGTATCAGTGTACTAAGGTACCCGCAACAGAGGTACTGAACAGTACTAAAGTACCTTTTTGAGTATTTAATTTATATCATAAATATCCCTGTCTGGTTATTTTATACATTAACATTCAAAAGTTTCTACATTGATTTCACTGAAAATTTACACTAGTTCAATAAATATAGTTTTTACTATATAAAGTTAAACATATATGAATATAAATATATGTACAGAGATGGAGAGAGGGAGGAAGTGAGAGAGAGAAAGAGAGACAGACAAAATGTAAACTGTTTCTTAAAAATCCACAACAACATTTTCTGGAGCTAAGTACAGCTACAGCACAACACATTGTAGCGTTATGTAATGAATGAATGGAGAAAGTGTGTAAAAGCATCGTACTGGGTTGTGTTTGTATGTTGCAGTATGGCTAAAAGTTGGGAGAGACATTCGAGTTATGGAGTATGAATTCTGGCTTGGAGGCAGGAAATGGTTTCTTAACAAGGATTATCTCCTTGTTAAGAAACCGTTTCTATGGAGACGGATGCTGCTACAGTAGAACTGTAGTTGAGCTCCTGTTTCACTGAATTAATTTTATTTAGATACAAAATGTGATGATGATAACTTTTGTTTACTGAAGAAGAGAAGGTACAATACACACATTATGGGATCTCTGTGTGGCCTAACTGAAGACCTGTGGTGACAGACAGTCACTGAGCACTTTATAAGGAACACCTGCACACCTGTTTATTCATGTAATTATCCAATCAGCCAATCATGTGGCAGCAGCACAACCCGGTGAGGCCCTTCAGTTAATGAGGAAAAATGTGACTCAGTGAGTTTGACTGTGACCTGATTGTTGCTGGTCTGAATGTTTCAGAGGCAGCTTATCTCCTGGATTTTCATTCACAACAGTCTCTAGAGTTTTTACTCAGAATGAAGCCACAACAAAACCATCAGTGAGCAGCAGCTCTGTGTTGATGAGAGAGGTCAGAGGAGAGTTCAGTTCAATTTCCAGACCTGAATCCAGTAGAACCTCTTTGGGATGTGGTAGAACAGGAGACTGGCATCATGAATGTGATGCAGTGATGTCAACATGGAGCAGAGTCTCAGGAAAGTTTCAAAATCAGTGGATCCATGACATGAAGAACTCAGGCTGTTTGAGAGCAAAAGGAGGAACTCCCCAGTGTTAGTGTAGTGTTCCTAGTAAAGTGCTCAGTGAGTGTATGCCAAGGAAGGTTTATTAGCCCTCCACCTGCAAATTTAATTTCTCAGTTTGATATCCACTCTTCACCAAGCCTAGCTGTGACCAGAGGAAGTATGGTGGTGTACCTCACTCATCTCCTTCAGGAAATAGATGCAGTCACTACCTTATTCCGTTTAGTTGATTCACTCGGTACACTCACCACCAATCTGGAGGCAAATCTCCCACAGGGGTGCATTATAGACCAAGAGGCAAAGCAGAACCAACCCCATTGAGAACAACACTCATATACCTTTCATATACCTGCCTTTGGTTGGGTGTGCCGTCACACTGTGAGGCAATGGTAAACCTCTGTCATTACAAACCATGGAAAGACACAGATTTGACAGGGCTTTGCCCCTCACTGCACTGGCAGCACAGACAAATATGTGGTGGCATGAGTGAAGACTTTGAGAGTGGTCTATGTAGGTGAGTAACACTCTCTCAGCACACAAGGTATGCACACAAGGTACGCAACCTTCCCTGCTCCTCAGATACAAAAGCTTAGGAGATCAAAAGCCACACTACAGATTCAGAACCTTGGGCTCTTAAAGTACATTGGGACGTAATGCAACTTTGAAATAATCTAAAGCTAACTGGGTGCAAGAGGGATACACAGGCAAAACACAGAGATCACACACTGCCTCTAGCACTAACATCAAGTCCCATGAAGGATGTGTTATGTGTTCTATGGAATAGAACAGGGGTTCGTGGGAAATCTCCCTGGGGGTAAACAGATCAGCTAATGCCCTGCCAAAATGATCCCACATCTGAGCTACCACCAACAGCTATTACCTGTTCTATCCAAGGATCAAAACTTACAGGTGCATAATGGGCAAAAATGTAATTCAATTCTGAGGGGAGAACCACAATTACTGCTCTTTTGCTCAGCCTTGTCTTCAACCACAGAGTTGCTGACACAAATGCGGTTGGCATAATCGATAGCCCATTGCAACTGTTCTCTCTACACATGTTGGTGCATGTCCTGCAGCGCCTTATGGAGGAAGTCTGCTTACTTCTGGTGAGCAAGTGGAGAATGGCACTACTTTTTATTACTTATGATGTATTTGGTGTACTTGACCTGCTGTGTTCTGAGCACTGGGAATCTGACAAGCATTTTAAACACTGTGTATGGTTACTTAAGAAACTTTTAACACATTCAAACAATATACATTGATGTGCAGAAAGAGGAAATTATGATTGGGGGACTGTGTTAGTCCATGGTGATCCTGATCACCGCCACTTCACCAGACACACTGCCTATTATGTTTGTAGCATAGGGACAGAGCAATGGGCCTGAACAGAGCCTTTCTGCTCTTGTAAATATTCTCCTGCAGCATTGTCAAAGAAACCCAAAGTAGCTCCAGCCGATCGACCAAACCCACTCTTCCAGCTCCATCTAAATGGAAATACTGACCATAACTAGGCCCCCCAACACAGGTCAGTGCTTTTTGGGGTCTGCCCCAATACTGGTTCCTCAGCTAACCCATAGTACAGGGAGAAATAGGATGTGTTATCTCTAAATGTAGAGGAAATACCTCTTGTTTACCCTGCAACAGAAAACACACATGTCAGACGAGACAAAGACACCATGCACAACTCTGGCTCAGCCATTGCTCTCCTTATTGAGATAAGCAGAACAGGCTTTGTGAAGGTTCTGCATGTGCAACGAAAAACCACACCCTGGGCAGATGGGAAATGTTAACTGTGCCTCTTTAGCTTTAGCACTTCTTCAGGGAGGCCAGTGTTGCTACTGCAAAACTGGAACATTTCAATTGATTTTAAGGGTGCATCCACACAACTAAGTTTTAGTTGAAAACCTAATCTCTTCTAAGTTTACTCCTCCCTACTCCAGAGTTTTCAAGCACCAAAAACAGAGACATTCAGAAGCACTGCTGACCCGTTTTAGTTTGAAAACAGAAACAGTGACCTTTGGAAACGATGACATCGACACCCACAGTTGCTCCCTGATTGGGTCTTATCAGCCTCGACTACCAGTGGTAAAAGCAACACGGATAATGATAAACAAGTGTTTCTGACCTGGTTGTCTTTGCTAGCAGCTGTTGTTAGTTAAATTCTGTATTTTAACTACAACTGTTCCTCCTGTTCCTCATCGTAGTATTTTGTACAACTAATCAACTGAGGAGTAGACAATAAATAAAATGTTCCAGTTTACACCAGCTCGCACATGCCAACTGTAGATAAAAAGTCATTTATGTATGTGTTTTCAGGTTTGTTTGTATGGACAGATCGTTTCTGATATGGAGCTAAAATGTTCGTCTGAAAGGAGATAATTTTCATTTTAAAATGAAAACAGTAGAGTGGATGTTACCTGAGCCAGGTCCACTCTTAGCTAATCAAACACTGACCTAACTAGCTGTGGCTTGTCAAATCTGTCAGGTCAGGTGTTTTTAGCAAGCAGAACAACATAAGAACTGAGTAATGACTATGGTGCCTGAAATATAAATGCTCAAATTGGGCCTCACATGCACTATGTCACCACAGATCATCTGCCTTACAGGTGTTATTTAAGATGTCTTCACTCAGGCCATACAAGGTTGTGATATCCCATACTGTATGTGTTGTACCGAGTAAGTCAACTGAAAGACAGCAGTGATATTCACCACTGTCATGCAGTGGTGTTGCACTTACACTGGTTCCTACGAGATGTCCAGTGTTTGATGACGCTACCAGTCCAAACCATTCCATCTTTTAAATGAAATTATGGGGCTGCCTAAAGAAAAGCTGGCATTAAGACAGATGGCAGTGATTGGCCAATGAGTCGGTCCATCAAAGAGGATGATTGGCTATAAAGTAAGAAAGGAACAGGAGAAACAGGGAGCACATTGAGGACCAGGGGTGGGAAAAAGTAAAAGGAGAGAAGTGGAAGTGGAGGGTGAGAAGACGAGGAGAGGGGAGGAGATAAGGGGAACAAAGGAAGGAAAGGAGGACAAAAGAGTGCCGAGATGGTAGGAGGAGTGGTAAGGAGGAGAGGTCAGGAGAGGGATAGAGGAGGTGAGCAAGCTGTTGGGTATTGAGTGAACAGAGGAGAGGAGTATCACAGCCATATACAGTTTTGACCAGAGATTCAGTGTTAATCTAGACTCTGTTGTGATTATTTAGGTCTCCATGGTATCATTGTTTATCAAGGACAATTTCTGCATTCACAGCATGCTGCAAGCTGACCTCAGTGGCAACGTTTGTCTCATTGTTGTGATGGCAATTAGCAAAGAGACTCAATGTAGAGGGATATTAATGAAATCAGACTGATCAAAATCCTGGCGTGACATGTTCATTTGTGGGTTTCATTTCAGAACAGTTTTCATCATTGAATAGTATTGCATGTATCAATTTGTTGTGAATGTTCCATAAAACATCTACCCAATAGAGTGCTGCAGGAACGATGTATTTTTGTAGACCAATCCTGATGTCAGTGTCACCCTGGCTCCCTAAAACAAAAAGCCAATGGGTTTTTCTAATGTTAGGCTATAAACCCACGGTCACATGACTTCAACGGTCACATGACATCACTAAACTTTAACTTGAAATTTGATTTAGCTCTGACCTCTTCTACCAAAGCTTTTCCTCTTACAGAGATAGTAACAGTTTGTAAAGGCATGAGTCTGTAGTCTCATCTAGACATTTGTTAGCAACAGGCCTTTTTTAACAGGTGGAAAAGCTTCAAGAAATCAGGACTGGGGTATTTACTGACAGATTTTAAGTTGTAGAATAAAACGTGAAAATGTCTTGAGCTTGTGTTAAATACAGACCTTATTTCATCCATCTAACCAAAAACCCAGAGACTTCAGGACGAAGGAACCAGAGGTGAAAAAATGCAACTAAATGTCAGGTTTTAGGACTCATTCCTTTAGAACTGAGTAGCAATTGCAGTGGTAGACATACTTGTTACTGTTTTAAATGATTGTTTTAATTTAATTAATTTTAACCATTATTTTCATTATCTCACATGAAAGCAGGTATTTCAACTCATGGAGAAGCCTAAAAAAATTGCCAACTGGTGACCAGCTGGCTCAGCTGGTAGTGTACTGTAAGGGTTAACATGGTAAATTCAGCAACTTTCAATGCAGGGGCCGCATCCTTCAGAGACTGCATTTGAAGGCCGATTGCATCACAGCACCGTGACTATGCTGTCCGATTACAAAGACTCCTTCAAATGCGGCCAAGTTATGTGTCTTCCTTTTCCTGGGCCAAAAATCTTCTGTAGACCACACTGTCTTATTTCAGTTTGGTCTACGATGGCTACAGAGGGCCACACCTTCATAGACCGCTTCCTCCAAAGGATGACGCCTCTGAACTGGGAGACAGCTTATGTATTGAAACTAAATACTTCCTTGACATGTTTCACATTAATATCCTTACAGTAAAAAGAAGCGTTTGAGCCACTGTAGGACACTGGGACTTAGGAGATGGTGATAGTTGTTTGACTGTAGCTTAAAGGGAGTGAAAAAAGTCCACAGGAAAAGTTTTAAAGGGGAAGCAGGAGACAATGAAGGCAGTGAATGTTTTGATCAGTGAAAATTCAGTTTGCCACTGAAGCTGCTGTGTACCACCATATTGTGAATGCAGTTACTGTTTGATGGTATGAATTAATACCAATTAAAAGTGAACTGTCTCAACATTATTTATGACTGTGAGGTTAGGGAAGTCGTAGCCATCAATCATCACTCTCCTACCCGTGTTAGATCTTGACGCTCTCAATGCCGTAAACGTTGTAGCCCTCTTTATAGGTGGCGTAGTTTGGCTGGTGGCTGGGGGACAGCAGGTTGAAGTTGGGGGCATGTTGAGGAGAAGGAAGAGTGTGTGTGTAGTTCCCTGTGTGCTGGGGGGACGACAAGGTGTTGGCTGCCACCTTTATAACAAAAATAAAGTCATTGTTACCACTATACTGCTTATGTAACAACGATGAACTCTTTAGCTGTGTGACTGTTACTGATTCAAGTGACAACAACAGTGTGAGATAACCTCAACAGCGTGAGGTAGCCCAGACAGTAGACAGAAAGAGAGAGAGAGAGAGAGAGAGAGAGAGAGAGAGAGAGAGAGAGAGAGAATAAAAAATGACAGTTACACACTAACAGGGAGGCTATACAAGCTAAGCCAAGAGGAAATGTTACTAAAAAGTTAAATTCTTGCTTCCTAGATTCCACATCCAAGGAGACAGCTGTTCAGCACCTTTACCTGCCAGCCCATTGGCAGCACACCAGACCCCTGTGTTTGGCTTCGCAGGTGGCTGAGTTGAGCCTGATTGGACTGACCTGACCACTGACAGACCTGGCTTCACTAGTGAGCTCTCCACCCAGGCATGGCTCAGGAGGATTTCTCAGTCCACATATTCTGGTTTCAGTTGATGCATTTCAAAGATGCCTGTCCCTTCAACAGTTGATTTTAGTCTGAACCAATTTGTCATGGGGGACCCTACTAGTGGTTATTGCCCCCAACAGCACAGCTCCCAGCATCACTGGAATACAAAATATCCTCAACCACAAACCACAATGTGATTCCAGGGCTGTTTATTCAATCAGTTCAGTTTGAGGTATCCAGCACCACAAAGACACAAGGACACAAAGCCAGCAGGTGGGTCATGGCACTTAGTACAGTATATGTGTGGTTAGTAGACTTGAAGAAAAGGTTTTATGACTAATATCAGTTGAGCAAAATGCATTTCTTTTGTCAGTTTTTCATTAAAGGATCTGTAATTATATCTCTACAGATTGAGTATATGGTCTTTGTGGCACCCCCAGACCTGCAGTTCACACAGTTTCACCATGAGAACCAACTGGAGGATCCTTGCCCTCGTACTTTATATGGATGAACTTGTCACCATGCAGCCGTAGAGCTAGGAGTATGTTGGTGCATGATATGATCCGTGGGAGACAACAAAACAGTGAATATCATCACCTCAGCCAAGAGCTACTGTTAGATGGAGTCCAGTCCAGGCCTATTATAGGCTAATGGACAATTTGGACTACTCCTCCATTCAGTGTCCACTAAATCTGCTCCCACAAAAGGGCTTTCCTGTCTTTGTTGTGATTAGACCATTCCATTTTTTCCATTTTATTCCGCTTATCTGGGGCCAGGTCACCATGGCAACTCAGAAGCTAAGCAAGGTATTCCAGATGTCCCTCTCTCCAACAATGCTTTCCAGCCCCCCCCCCTCCAGGTAGCCTGAGGTATTTCCCAGCCAGATGGGATATGTAAGCAGTTGGATGTGCCCAGAGAACCTGAAAAGGAAGGTGCCCAGGATGCATCCTAATCAGATGCCCAAAATGTTACCAAGGTGAGTGTCACAGTCACAATCATCAGCCCATTGGAGCTGAGCTCAACATCCTTCATATCATGTCATCATATTAAACTTGTATTTTTTCTCCCCATAAACGTATTAGCATATGGGTGTTAATGAGTAATTCTATAGACTGCAAAGAGAGAGATTTGAGGTGATTCTACACCAAACCAATGTTAACAACGAACTTTATACTGTAGGTTACTGGTATCAATTATCAGATGTCATCAGATGCATTAAGTGCATTCAGTCTCCAATGGCGTTAATATCACCATCTGACATTCAGTCAGATCGTTTTGCTTTGTGGTAAGTTTCCAACAGTTCAAAAGAGTTAGCTAACATCAGTATTCACTGAGCTGTGTTTCCTTGGTAAATCAGTCATGTCCTTGCCCCTCCCTTGTGGTATCTGATGGTTTAAATTAGAGATACCAAAATACAGGCCCACCACATGATCAGATATTCTGCCACCTAGGAGAACCACATCTGTCTTGAGGAATATATATCATCAGTAACATCATACATCAGCAAATGTGTTGATGGTATGGAAATTAAGAAGTAGATAAAATCACTCCCCAGACAGAAAGCCTGGGTGAAAGGAGAGGTGGGGGCTCTATCTGGAGCCAAGAAGCTGATGAAGGTGACAGGGACACATACACCACTGGCACCAAGGAGGCACAGCAGAGACATCAGCAGACACTGGAGAGGGATCTCAACACCAACGGCACCAAGGACATGTGGCAGGAGATTCAGAACATCATGTGTGAGAGTGAAGATGAGTCAAGCTGCTGATAAAATCCCTGACCCACGTACTAACATGTCATCAGTTGTCTGATGTTATTATATTTAATACACCACTGACACAGAGGAGCGTTCCCATCTGCTTCAACACAATCACCAATGTCCCTGCCCCTAAAGGGTCTGCAGTGTGTAACTGATGCCCGCCATGTGGCCCCATTCTGATGAAGTGTCGGTTCTGCAGTACATCACAGACATGACAGAACCAACAGATCCACAGAGGATGCCATCTCCACTGCTCTCCAGTCAGTCTTCAGGTTGACATGGGTATGTTTTTCTGGGTAATATTAACATGCTTTACTTCCTTTTCTCAAAATTCAAAACTCAAAACTGTTGATAGTTTAGTTGACATAACCAGTTTGACATATGGAAGCAGAATAATAAAAACAATAAGGTTCTAACACTGTTAGTGCTTGGACCTGTAACAGTCAAGAGCATCACTAAATAACAGGAAAAAAACAAGCAAAAAAACCCTTGCACCATTGGCTGGAACAGAAAACCTTCAGTACCTGATCCAGCCATGGCCCATGAAGGACCAGTACAATCAATTTGCAGCTGGGACGGCAGTGTTCCTCCTGACACCACCAGCTCAGTTCAGCCTGGCTCATCACAGCTGTAACTTTTTGTCCTGTACAAAAGAATCTCAACTACAAAGTCGACCAACTACAGAAGCCCTGAGGGGCGAGAACTTAGAAAAATATTTTTTAATTTGCCTCTCAGGGGTTGTTTCGCTACTGAAAGAAAATGTTGTTTTGTGTTTGCTTTTGTAATATTGATATTGGCCACAGTCTAAATTGGACTAAAAGCATTCCAGGTTTCCTTCTTGATAAAAGGGAACAGAGAAGAAGACTCTGTCTCTTCAGGTCATGTCTCCAGTCAGCTGATTTGAATTTCACATATATGGAAATACTACAACACACATCACTTTAACCAATCACGTTTTTTCTTTTCTGGTCTTATGACTCATCACTCAAATTCAGATTAGTGAGACTCCTGCACGTGGAAGGTTTCATATCAATAATATTATGATGCTCTATTATATTCCATTTAAAATAGAAAGTGAAGTGAAACTAAAGGTGGTACCTTCATTTTTTTGGCCTCAGCACGACTCTTGTAGCAGAACTCCACCAGCGCCACCATCATGGCCAGACCCAGACCTCCAACCAGGATGTAGAAGACCCCTGCTACATTACTAAGAGACAGAGCGCTGGTCTTCTCCTAGTACACACATACACACACACATATGCACACGCACACACACACACAAGGCAAGAGAGAGAGTAGCCACCCAGAAAGAAGTGGGGTTAGTGGGATGTTTCTATGTGAACAGCTCATTTTAAGTACACACAAACAGTGAATCATTTAATTTTCTCCACAAACTGAACTAACCTGTCACCTGCTCACAGTTTCCTCATCATAACTACAAGACAACTTCAGATTACAACAACAAAGTTATACACAACTACACTAAACCTGACCTGCACACATTTAAACACATTTTGTGTGTACCTTTTTGTGTACTATACATGTTTGATATGTTGTTTGAGGACCGTGATCATGTGATTCATAATAGATAATGTACATACTATATCTATCACATAAATAGACACATATAAATACACATAAATATGTAAATATATACACACAACACCAGTTAAAAGTTTTAGAACTCCTCCATTTTTCCGGCTGTTATTTTAAGTTACATCATTCAATATCTCAGTGTTTGTTTTTTAAGTTATTTTTTGAGCAGTTTTTAATTCCAACCAGCTCTCCAACCTGAACCAGTCCTCCAACCAGTCCCCCAACCTTAACCAGTCTCCCAACCTGAACAACCGTCAACCCTCTGATACGACCCATAGGAGTGTCCATACCTGCCTCACTGATGTTAACATGGCTTTTAGCTTTTAGCTTCTTTTTCAGTTTTATTCTTCTCACGCCATCTCTCCTTCTTCACAATTGTGGAGTATGTTCTGCTGTCACGCCGTCACTGCTAGAAATTTCTTCCATGAACTCACCTTCACCTTCAGTCTGTCGTCTGCAGTCCTGATCAATCCCTCAGTGACAGGAGGGTGGACTGCCTGGTCATCCTTACATTGGTAATATCTGTCAGCATGAACCAGATTTACTCTCTCTCTCTGCCCCACTGCACCCTTTCCCCCATCTCCCCTCTTCTTCGTCTTCCTCTTTGCCTTGTTCTGTGCACAAATACCAACTGCTGCTGATTGGCTGGAGTACAGTTGAGTGTTTCAGTCTGAGCCACTTTGTTTATTTCACATTTACAGTGTCAGGGCTGTGGAGGAACACCGGCACAGACAGAGTGGACAGCTAATGCTCCCTGAGGAGACGTAAACTGAATCTGATACAATGTGTATTGGATTGGAATCACTTACTCTAGCTTTAACCAACTACTTCATCACTGACAAATCACATTTACAGGATTTTTCTGCTTTGGTGACCAAATCTCTTTTTCATATATATATTTTATATTCAGTTTATCACTTTCTTTATTTTACATTCAGTGTATCACTTATTTCATATTTAGTTTATAACTTATTTCACTTTACATTTAGTTTATCACTTGCTGCATTTCCATTAACCTGCAATTGGGCACTAAAACATTTGTCATGGGAATGTGAATTTTAAAAAAAACTCTCTTTTTCAGACTACTCGACAAAACAATATTTCACTAAAGGTTAATGGAATTACTTTTTCCGAATTTAAGTCACATGACATGACTTGAGTAGTCACATGACACCCAAAAACAATGCCAAGTATTGCCTCTCAAAAATCTGTGATAAAGGGTTCTGTCATCACCTGCACCAAACACCTTCGGCGCCTTCAAATAAATACTACTACAACTACTGCTGTGGATGCAATCATCACAACAGTTGGCAGATGCTGAAAATCTGTTGCCATGTTTAATTGGAACGATATTGCAGGAGGAGAAAACCCAGCTTTATTCTCTCAATGGAAACACAGACCATTCGCAGATGTGCATGTCGAAAAAAAAAACCAAAAAAAAACCAAAAAAAAAAAAACCATTTAAGGTTCTCCACTGGACTTGAGCTGCTGACACTTGTAAAAACAGGAGAAATGGAGGTGTTCTAAATCTTCGACCAGTAGGGTACACATACACATCTGTATATGTATGTACAGTACTTGGTACTATATATATAAACACACACACATCGGTATATGTATAGTGGATATGGTCAGATAATATATGGTATGACATAATTCCTTTGATGCATACTGAGGTCTTGTTCTGTTTTCACAGTTTTTTCTGTTGTGTTTCTCAACAGAACAGTGGGTCAGGGATAAACATGTTGGACCTCATGTATGAACATTTCTTCTTCTTGTCTTTCTTCTTGATGAAGGTATTTGCACATCTAAATGTTTTAGGGTCAGGTGCGTTGGAAAGTGCACAGCACACTGCTCTTTCTCAGCACCTAAATGTTTTGGTCTCTCTAACACTTTGTCAGGAGTATTTCTGACAAATACTACCGAAGGTATAGAAAGACAGACACATCAGGATGATCAATAAATTGTGATGCTGAGTAAGAGCAGTGTGTAGGATACACTTCTTCTCGTCCTAAAATTCCCTGACTTTTTCCTCTGAGGTTTGTTTGTATGAGTTCCAGGTCAGATTCCCTAAACTGTCTTAACAGGACAAGCTTGTTGTAATTGACTTGTTTCAGTGAGGAGGTGCCTGTGCCCCTTCATTTGTGAGAAAGTCTCATTCACAAAAATGTTACAAAAGAGTAAAAAGAAGAATTTCAGCTTCAAGTCCTGTTGTCAAAAACCCTTCAGCAGAGTCTGTTCAATTGGGCTATTGTTGTTTTGCCTGATGTCACAAGCCACTGTCAGAAGTTGTGGTAATGTTGTGTAATGTAGCAGTTATTCCACCAAGATTTCACCAAGCGCATCCTGGTCTATCATTCTGTTTACGTTAGCTGGAGGTACATGGAGGACGGCGGTGTCAGATTGCTGTTTAAGGCAGCAGGTAAATATGCACATAACTTGTTGTGAATGCTTTTTAGAAAAAGTTCCTGCCAAAATTTAAACAAGTTGATGTATTTTTGAAGCTGCTGTCCTGTAATTGTGCTCCTGTCATAATTACTATGGCCACTAGATGTCGCCTTGCAACAAAACCTAACTCTGGGTCGGAAGGCCTATGGGCTTGTTGTTTACAGGACTGTCTCGTCTGTTCCGGTCTGGACTGCTCACCAACTTTGCTCCGAATATAAGGAAACTGGAGAACACGAGCAGTTCTGTCAGGTCTCTGGAATGTACTTCAGAACTGATATGTTCCTACAACCTGCTCATACATGAGGCCCAATGTCCTTTGTTCGTAATGAAGCATCTGCAAAGTTGATTCTAAACCACAGTCTGTACATATTTTCTACATTGTAGAACAAGACTGAAGACATCAGAACTAAGAAATAACACATATTAAGTAGTAAACAAACACAAAATATGTTTAATATTTCAAATTCTTCAGTAGCCACCATTTACCTTCATGACAGCTTTGCACAATATTGGTATTATCTTAACCAGCTTCATGAGGTCATCATCTGGAACAGTTCTGCCTTGTCAAGAGTTAATTTGTGAGTTTGATGCCTTCTTAATGTCTCTGAGACATCAGTTGTGTTCTGTCGTGTTAGTGTTGGTGTGCAGTAAAGAGTCCTATTGGACAATTGTACTAATCCATATTATGTCAAGAAATGCTCAGCTAAGTAAAGAGAAACGACATCCATCTTTACTTGAAGACATGAACCTCAGTCAATCAAGAAAAATGCAACAACTTTGAATGTATATTCAAGTGCAGTTAGAAAACCATCAAACGCTCTGTTGAATCTGGCTTTCATGAAGACGATCCCAGGACAGGAAGACCAGGACTGACCTCTGCTGCACAGGATAAGTTAATTAGAGTTAGCAGCCAGTTAACAGCACCTCAGATTTGAGCCTACATTAAGTAGCAGACACATCTCGAATCAGGACTTCAAGGTCAAACTGCTGCAGAGAAACCACTACCGAGGTAGGCCAAGAAGAAGAAACACAGGGACTGGACATAAGACCAGTGGAAATCAGGACTTTGGACTGATGAGTCCAGATTAGAGGTTTTTGGTTCCATCCGATTATCTATACAATTTATCCGGGTCACCGAGGGGCTGAAGCCAATCCTGTCTGACATTGGGTGAGGGCAGGGTACACCCTGGACAAGACATCACAGCCATTCACGCTCACATACACACCTATGGGCAATTTAGAGTCTCCAATTAACCTAATGTGCATGTCTTTGGACTGTGACCTTAACCCAACTAAGATGGTCTGGGATGTGTAGATACACTGTATACAAAACTGGATGTAGACACCTGGTCTGAAAAGTGAAGTCAATGCTTAAGTGCTTTAAACCTGCATTCTATCTAATGACCATCAGCAACTCCACTGGTTACACAAAGAAGTCTGATTGTATTGAAGTCTATGTGAAAATAGCCCTACTTCTCACTTGATTTATTACCTCAGTAAACATTTTCCTAATAAGTTTATGGTCTTGATGGTCTTGATTATGGTCTAGTTTCAAGTCTTCTTCAATACAACATGATGTTCATTTTTTAAATTATGGTCCCATTTAGAGGAAAATTGTTCATAAAGCAGGGTATGCATTAGGGTGGGGCTACCGTGTGATTGACAGACTGTACCACACACGGTGACTTGCCTGACAATCAGGATAGAGTAAGCAGGTCAGATCCACCCCTCACTCATCCTCAGCTCCATGTTCTCCTCCAAATAAGGGGTCTTCTAGTTTAAAAAAACCAAGATGGTGATGGAGCCTGGAGGCTTCAAACCAGCAGTTCACAAATCAATGGGTGAAGTCGACACTTGGCCGGCAGGAAAGCAGCCAACAAGTGCTCAACGTAAATGAAAACTCCTTCAAGACTGTAGGAAACCATTCAGGTGATGACCTCATGAAGCTGGTGGAGAGACTGAAGAGTGAGCAAAGCTGTCGTCAAATCAAAAGGTGACACCTCAGAAGAATATAAAATCTAAAACATTTCACTTTTTTGTTTAGTACATAATTCCATATGTGTTTTTTAAATGGTTTGATGCCTTTGGTGTCGTTCTACAATGCAGACATTAAATTAGATGGTGTGTCCAAACGTTTGACTGGTACTGTATATAGTGTGTAAGTAATGTAAATATAGTTACATCTCCATGTCTTACTTTACAGACATTACCTTGAAGACAGGGTTTCAGACAGACAGACAGATGGACGGACAGACAGCCTTTAACTTGTGATAAAACAGACAATAAAAAATAAAACCCTAACAGCTGATACACAGTGGATTCAGTGGGTCTGAGTTCATCTTAACAGGTTCTGCTTTCAGAACACCATCTGTTTGTCTTATTATACTTACAGTGTGATAGTGGACCTCCATTCCTTAACCTGGGGGTGTCACTGACATTACTGTAACTAACCTCTGCTTACCAGACTGTGTGTTGTTTTTACACATACACACATACACTGTACTATTGTAATGTGAAAGTGCAGTTTCTCTTCCTGACACATACAGAACCAACTGTGCATATTAATATGAGAACAGACAATGTGTTTGATCGATCCACAGACATGTACAACTAACCTTATTGGTGGAGTCCTTGAAGCCACACTCTCCTTTATCGTACCACCACTTGTTTTTCATCTTGTCTAGGGTCCCTTGCTCATTCAGTTTCAATACGGCAAGGTTTACTGGCACTCTTCAATGGGAATAACATAAATAACATCATTATCAATGTTATGTTATGTTATTAGTGGGGCAGCGGTTCTCACGCTCTGGTCTAGCAACCAAAAGAGGGCCCATCATCATGTGTCATTACAGCTCTGTTCATTTAAAACCACGCTGAGATGAGTGATCATTTTGGAGGAGGAAGAGTTTTAGAGCAAACACTCTCCATCTACTGTCCAATGCTAAATGGTAATATATTTTAGTCTCTTGTTGTCAGGGCCCCTCTGTTTGGCCCCTGAGACAGAGGATGAGAGGTGCTGCATTGAATAGCCCTTCTGCTCCTGCAGCAGCAACAGCAGTATTCCTCTGGGCAGAGTTTGGCCTGGTTGCACACACTCTTTATCAACTGTTGCTACCATCTGGTGTGAGGTCACCTGACCCTGGACTCACCCCTGAAGCCTACCCTGACCCTGACCTCAACCAAACAGGGTGCAACACATCAGCGAAAGAAGCAGCATAGACCACAATGCCACCTGCTGGTGGTGCAGATCAGTGACTGCACATCTGATTTCTATCTATAAGCATTCATTTGTTCTTATGTTTATGTGAAGGCTTAAGCTTGACATTGCTAAAGTCGCTGTGGCGTTGTTACTGTGCTGCTTCTTTACATTGTTTTCACACATGATAACCCAATGTTACCTTTCATGTGTGTGTGTGTTTTGGTATATATATATGTGTGTGTGTGTGTGTGTGTGTGTGTGTGTGTGTGTGTGTGTGTGTGTGTATTAACCTTGCTCTCCCCTCCTCCGCTGCCGCATTCTCCCTTGTCATACCACCACTTGTTTTTCAGTTTGTCCAGCAGCCCCTGCTCGTTCAACTTTAACACCGCCAGGTTCACCGCATTTCTACATGAACACAGTGGCTGTTAGCAGTTCAGGTGTCATGTCAGTCTTCCTGCTGGTATCATGTTAGTAGCATCAACTCTGATTCCTGAGCATTAACACAATACACACAGCTGCAGAGCTCCCTTTTCTTAGCAGCAAATGCATCACTATGAGATTAGCTAGATAAGGCTTGGCATTGGCATGTCTCAGGAGCTAGCTGAGTGATATAAGTAAGTCAGAATCACTTCACATGTCTTACAGATATGGTTGGGTTCTGAGAGCTAGCTCTCAGTAAATCAGTTACAAATCGTTTCTTATTTCTAAGCAAAGATCATTTAACAAATACCCACATATCAATTTCTCCGTGTTCGCTAGCACTGACGATTGATGTTGCTACTTGAAATTATATCTTATAATGTAATTGTCCCACGTTACAAAAGGCCAAAGGAAAACCTTGCTGTTGTCCGGCCGGTCTGCTCTCTGCGAGGCATTTTAGTGTTTCTGTAGCTCTGGCCATCAGCTCTACTGGTGATGGAGACACACCAACGTAACTAATCTGATCACATATAACAAACAGAGTCAACAAGAACAAGCTGTCAGGTTATCAGACTGAAAGGAAACACCTGAACAGAGATTAAACAGTTTCCGGTTTCATGCTAAATCACAGTCAAAATGCCACACAGTTAGTATTACTGTTGTGATCATTTTAATTATCACAATGACCGTGGTTTATTACTGTAGTTGACTGAACTCATGTTAGGTTCTGTACGGCATCAACCAGCAACAGTCTCCCAGACACATGTGTGGCAAACAACATGGGTTTCTCATGTGTCAGTTAAACATGAAGGGAGACAGTGACAGAGCCGCTCTGGAGATTTTTCAGCCTCTAATACCTTTTTACACCAAAATCTGTAGTCCGACTTGGACATTATCATCACCTTGGTTCACTCCACAAACAGCCAATAGGATTTCTCCACTGCCTTTGGATTATTAAAGAAAATACAGTTTCTGATCCTGATCCGGTTTTGTTCAGTAGGATAATCTTCACTAATGAACACCACTTTAGGATGTTTGAAGCCTAAATGCAATCAGCAGAAGTAAAAAGCTAATGTTGGGCTACAAACCAACTACACCACGGTCACATGACTTCAACGTCACCACCACTAAACTCCAACTTGTAGTTTAATTTAGCTCTGACCTCTTCTAAAAAAGTCTATCATCTTTCATCAGTTTGTAAGAGTGCAAGTATGAAACACGTCAAGGCTGTAAAGGTTGGCCTGGTGAGTAGATTGGTTTTCATGTTTGGACTGAGCAACCGGCCTTTTTTAACAAACGGAAAAGCTTCAAGAAATCAGGAATGGGGTATTTACTGACAGATCTTATGTCAGAGAATAAAACATGAAAATATCTTCAGCTTGTGTTAACACAGACCTTACTTACTTAACCAACCAAAAAAGACTTCAGGACCAGGGAACAGAAAGTGATGACATATGACTACTTTCTGGGTTTTAGGACTCATTCCTGCAGCACTACATGAGTGAATTTTTAAAGGCATGTAAACCCACAAAAAAGGGGTTTGACTCCTTTGTACAGTGCCAGACAATTTGCCCTGCTGTTCAGAGAGGACACACATATCTGCAGGGAGCAATGTCATCACATGCACACACACAGGGGAGAAAGAGTGAGCTGCTAGCCAATATGCAGACTGGATAAAACGGATCCTGTCAGTGTCACAGGCTAAGTTTGAGATGCTTCGATCAGTGACTGTGTGTTTTTGAAACTTATTTCAGGGCTGCCACTCATTCATACCGAGCGCAGAATAGCTGCAGTTTTTTACTTTCACAGCAACGTGACAGGCGACAGGTGTGTTTACAGTGTCTGTGCTCTGAAAGACATTACAGCAGGAAAATAAAAATATTCCCTTGGTCAGAGAGTGGCCATGCTGTAGACAAACAGAGTACTGCTACTGATCTTTGGTCCTCATCTGTGACACGGATGTGTTAACAGTGTTATTATTTTAATGTTTAAACCAAACATTCACAAATGATCATTTTGGTCACTATAATAATGAATTTTTGTACCGTTTCATCTCTTCACCTGAATAAGGTGAATCAGGCCCTGAACTCAGATATCACCATGTTCCAGTGTGACTGTAACTGATAGAGCTGATGGCCAAAAAACAAAAACAATTGTGAGTAACAGTAGTAAACTGAAGTTGCTGCGCAGAAATAAGGTTAAGGTTCAGGTTAACACTGAGTTAAGCTAGGGGAAATTGTTGTTGGGGAAAAGGTCACTTGTGAGGTCACATCACCGAACAGATGGGCCTATTTCAGGAGAAAGGATCTGGCTCAGTTACATCACTTTCAGTTGTCAGACTTTCAGCAACAACTTCATGACTTACAGCTGTTGGTGGGTCATCCTACAACTACATTTGGTTTGTTTACCTTAGATTAAATGAGTACCTACTCTAGTTTGTTCCACATAACTAGACCAGGGGCTGGTTGCACAAAGGTATTTATACAAGTATAAATGCACTGTATGTAGCTAAGCTAATGGAAGAGAACTCTTGCCTTATGCATAAAGATGAGGCAAATCCTTTATTTTAAGTGTCCCTTATGTTCCTGCTAATTTCTTTAACATTATCTAAGGAACGTCTCATATTAACTGTTGTTTGTTCTGTAATTTAATCCTAATTTGAAGGGGAATGATTTCCTTGGACCAGTCTAAGATTCAGCCTGGTCTTATATCGATTGTCCTTTCCTGTCACTTTTATATTTGTGTATGAATTCATTCCTTTAAATGTTTGCTTTCAGTGACTCTTTGTAATTATTTGTCATTTTTGTTCAATATCTATGTACACTTTTCATACTAAACAGAGTCTGATGCGAAGATTGATCTTGTGACCTGAGACAGTTTGCTAGTTCATTATATCTTAGTTTTCAAATAGTCTTGAGATGTTGTAATAGTGAGACTGAGTGTAGGTTGGTGTATGTTAATAAGCAACTGTTAATATATAATCGTTGTCATAGTTCTTACCTGTAGTTAACAATGATACTAAAAACCTTTTTGTTTTGGTATTTTCTGTACAACTTTAGCACTTTCTCTTCAATGAGCAAGTGCTAACTACAAGGAGAGCATTTTTCTTTCCTTTAAATTATACTGTAAAATAACATAACAGATTTTAGAGGTTAAATACCTGAGGGAAAGTAGGACAGTAACAGCCCTGTGAAATGAAGTCTTCTTTTTCTAACCTCATTTTCTGTTTTCCCTCTACATTGTCTCAAAGCCCCCATGACACCAGTCATCAACATGCAACCAAATGACCCCTCAGTTTGTCCAGCTGATCTTGGATATCAGTTTATGGGACGACCTGTCCAGGAATATGTGTTTGAATGCAGTTTCCAGATTGTGCTGAGTAACGGGCTGTCTTGATAGAGAACCATAACTATAACAATAACTAAAAACATATAATTTTAAATATTGTCCACACCACAATTTTAACGACAGTGGTGAACGACATCGATGGGATCACACTGATGAACGATAGAAACACTGACAGCCAATCAAAATACATCTGAATTTATAAGATGTCACTTATAAAATAATAAGCTAAATTATGAACCTTAGTAGAGGTGAGTGATCTGATGATCTTTTATTGTGGAGGATGTTACTTTGGCATTTGATCTACTATTCAGATGAATCATTCAGATTGTGTCATTAAAAGTTTCTATATTTAGATATTGAATTTAAAAGTTCAATCGCTGCTAACCAGACCATGTTAATTGTTTAACAGCTAGATGCTAACTGCAGCTGGAGACTCAAGTCCTCGTTCTGCTGCAGTTGTTTAGCTGTCAGGCCCCTCCTCCTAACTGTAGCCACCAATCACATAGCGCCCTCCTTACTACACTCCCCCTGACCCATCACAGGGTGGTAGTGCACAGCATAGCATTATTCTTGCGTTTCACATTGTGTATTGTTAGTTTAATCTTCAATACCTCTGTGTATGTGTGTCAGTCGTCACTATTCATTTCCTACGGTTCTGGAAGTTCACCACCTTTTCCAAATCCATACAGCTACAGGTCATGTAGGCTGTGGTTTGTGCAGGTTTATCTTGGGCGTGGGGGTGGGACATTTAACTTTTTAGCACGCCCATTGGCAGACACACACAGCAAATTGATACCTATGCCTGTATGCAGAGCAGACCTTCCACCATCATGTGGACCTAATCTGGCAAAAATAAGAGGCAGCCATAGATCTCTTTGCCTTACAGGAAAACACCCAGTGTCCACTGTTTTTCTTAATGTCAGCCAAGAATGCACGTCTGAGCATGGATGCTCTAGCCCAACCCATGGCTAACTCTGCAGCTCTACATCTTACCCCCTCTCAGTCAGACTGTGAGAAGGGGAGGGGCCAAGGGTTTGCCTTTGCTGGCCACTCAAGCATTGGGTAGCAACTTCAGCCCTCCTCCCAAATTTTGTCTTCAGTAAGACTGCACTGCTTAACTTGAACCACAGCTAATCTTATCACCCACCCCCTCTCTCCTCAGTAAAGGTACAAAGGCTGAACACATGCCTTGTGTGGGCTCTGCATGTGCATGTGAGAATCACAGCAGGATTCAAGAAGGCTGATCATCTCCCTACATGCTGGGGCACTGCCACAGAGGCAAGCCAAAGGCCATCCCACTGGATCACGCAAGTCATATCTCTGGTGTAAGTGTGTAAAGCCTCATAGCCTGTTCCACCAGAAGCATGTGCCATGTGAATATTTGTGATTTATGGACAATGCACATTTGACAGACATCTCAGATGTCTTGGGACCATCCTTGGCACAGGCAGTGCCTATGCACACATGATTTATGGCTTTGAGAATTTATGCAGTCCAGGAGATATCTGTATCTCCCAAAGTGAGGTTAGAAAAACAGCTTTGGGTTACTAATGTTATCATTCCACATTAACCTGAACACAGCATCATTTCTGAGAATACTTGAATTATCCTAGACTAGAACACTAGACATTTGTTGAAACTGTCTCAGGGACTTGCACTGGAGCAGAGTCAAGTCTAAATCTGTAGACTAGTCTAATATATCTTTGTGCAACCGGCCCGGTGGTTTATTTAATTGGGCCTTTTTTCATCATGTCATTGATTTATTGTGGTTTTTAAAGAGCCCTCAATCCAGCAGGAAGAGCTTTCTACATAATGGTAATGAAGTAATTGCAGGTGAAGTAGTTGCTAATGGTGTGTGGTATCTCATGCATCAATCAAGTAAACTTGTCAACTTGTGTATCATGTTGTGATTAATGAAGGCTAATGTTTCTAAGACTCTATATAATACTCTATAATATGATGTGGTGTAAAATTATTACTAATAACCAGGTCTGGGCTCAGTTCACCACGGATCTGATTGGTTTCAAATACAGAATAGTATCAGTAATCGTTGCTATATTTCTATCCATCCATTAGCTATGTCACTTATCCTTTGAGGGTCGCAGGGGGGGTGGGGGGGCTGGAGCCAATCCCAGCTGACATTAGGTGAGAGTACACCTGGAGAGGTGGCCAATCAATCACATGGCTCATTGTTACATATTTGTGTTGTAATTTGAATATGCAACAAATTTTGTGTTTTTTCTGAACTGAACCCAACATTTACATTATAACATGAATTATCCACTTTGACTGCAGCTGTGGCAAGATGGGAAAAAAACATAATTAAAACAGTAAGATCATGCTAGGAGCAGAGACATGGGAAAGGTGTAGGATCATGTTTGCAGGTATTCAGTAAATAATTCAACAGGATTTATTAATATTCATTAATTTTCCTGAGTGAAAGTTGTAGAAATTGAACAACATGTCTCTGGTTCTACCATGGTGTCGTACCACAACAGCAGTCATACAGTCCTAAGGGTCAGACTTAAAGCTACATTAAGCGATATTTTTGGTACTAAAACAACATTAACAGGGTTGAAAGTGATGCCGGGAGTCAACACCCAGCTCTGTAACTTCTCTGAACTCATTGCTTGCCCACTGCTGAGGGCGGTGACTTTTTGTGACTTCACAAAGTTACAGAAGTCACATTACCTTTAAGAAGACCCCTCATTATGCCGCCTTGGCTTGTTTATACTGAACCTAACAAATCCAACATAATACGACTCATTCAGCGCTTAATGCAGCTTTAACTAGAAATTTGACAACTGCAGGTAACAGCAATCATCATTAAAAACATTCTGCAGGAGAAATATAATAGACTGGGCAGGTGGAACCACACAGAACCATACAGAACCACAGAGAAACATACAGAAACATACAGCAACAGAACCATACAGCCATGTGCAGTGCTCTGAAAAGACATGAGACTGAAAACAGTGACATGCATGCTGCAACACAAACAAAGGACAAACGTCTCAGACATGAACAATGAAACAAAGAAGGAGGGGCCTCTTCTCTCTGACTGTCCTGGCTTCAGTCAAGGGCCTCATAGACACCACCAGGGAGGTTATGATCATGGATTTCAGGCTGCTATTGACTGCATGCAAATTAAAGCTCAACATTAAATATGATGAATTTACTTTAACCTATTTTTTATCTGTTTAATTTGGACCCTACAATTAGATGGCCACCACTGAGACCTCAAGGCCAGGGGGCGTGCCCAGTGTTGTACCTGGCTGCACCTGGCTGCGCCTGTCTGTACCTGGCTGCACCTGTCTGTACTTGTCTGCACCTGGCTACACCTGGCTGCGCCTGTCTGTACCTGGCTGCACCTGTCTGTACCTGGCTATGGGGAATGGCAGAGCTTTCATGTATTAGTTACATCGACAGTGATGTGGTCATACAGACTTTTATCACAGTAATGTTTTAATTGAAGGTGTGGTCCAGGTGTTATAGGTGCACTGTGGAGCTTTGCCCTGTTAATATTTAGTGTTTCTCATTTCAACACATTTGGCCTCGTGCAGGAACAGTTTAATATTCCTCCTCTCACCCTGAGTCTCTCTGTGTGTGAGGCTCAGACTAACTCAGCAACTCTCCTCACTAATGAAGTTTCCCTTAACTGAAAATGAACATCATCATCATTCAAAAAACCTAGACTGAAGTTGATCGCAGATACAACACGACAGCAGACCAACAATCTATGTGCTCATTGTGAACACTGTTCATGTGTTCATCTGTTTTACATGTCACTCGTACCAAAGACAAAATTATGAGCACAAGGAAGCTGGAGAATATGACTGACTCTCTCAGATCTCAGGAGTGAACTGCAGACCTGATCTGCTCCCACAACCTGCTCTGACATGAGACCCGATGTCCTTCTTTCCTGTAGTGTTTATATCAGGGTTGTTACCTGCCAGTCTCTGTAGGAGTCCCATGGTCGGCATCATGTGCATGTTAAAGCACAGTCAAAAGGAGGTATATCAGCACTCTGAAGGGGGTGGGGCCAACATTTATCTGCCTGCGTCTTTCTGGAGGATGATTTTAATTTCTGGTCTTTTCATTTCATTCTGGTGACAGTGAACTCTCAGAAGTCTGAAGTTAGACTGGGCAGGGTGAGAGTATGTGGGTTCCTCTTAGTCAGGTGCACAAAACACCTTAAGCTTTCTACTTAACTACTACTTAAGTGGTAATTTCTTCTTAGCTGAGGGAGTGACTTAAGGGTGTTGCACAGAATCTCTTAAAAAGTTTCCTTAGTTCAGGAAAAACGTTAAGTAATTTAGAGCAGTGAAATAGATTGTACAGGTAAAATTCTACTGTTTCCATGGAGACCATTAATTTGCTGTCATTAGCACTTATGATACCTGTTATCAGCTGTTGAAACCAGTAACATTAAAGGAGTCACTGCTGTCTCATCTAACGGGTCAGAGTGATCGAGCTCCCAGCTAACTATGTGACCCAGCACACCTCTGATCAGGTGAAACCTACAATCCGCCTAACTGGCTGGTGACATGAAACCAACTATAGATGGTCGGACACATCATGAACTGACTACTGGTCACATCTGTGATGTAGAACCAGTTCCTCAACATAAGGTCCTCTGGGTTCTCCCACTCTTCTTAGGATGAGTTCATGTTCTTTATTTATCTATATACACTTGGTTGTGACAGTTAAGAGCATAACTCACAAATTCATAGACTATTCATGACCTCCAGGATAAAATGAGGAGATTACATTTTATATCAAAAGATCAAAGGTCAACTTCACTGTGACATCATAATGTTCTGCAAAAACACCTCTGGTCATTATTATATAACACTGTGACTAAGGAAGTAGACTGTGACCATGTTTCCTCACACTGGGAGGAGGAAAAATGGGAGGTGATTCTAGTTTTCCTTAGTTTAGTTACTGAGGTCTTTTGAGCAACAGTTTAAGTAATTCCTTAAGTATAAGACCAAGATAAGAAGAACATTTTAAGGGAACATTAGCTCAGACTTTAAGGAAAATCTTAACTTAAGGTGTTTTATGCCACCGGCCCCAGGTCTCTACCTGGCACAGCAGCAAGCTGTTCCTGAACAAGGCTTGTTCTCCTTCGTCCAGTCATTTTAAACCTTGTGTTGTTCACGTCCAGTGATTTAAGGACCTGATGATGACATACAATAAAAATGATAAGTATATTATATGAAACTTTCTCAATTTTCCTTTCCAGGAACCTTCCTGACAAACTGAATTCCTTTTTTAAAATCTAGAAAACTACGGGATTGTAAAGTAAAATGTTTTTCATGAAGTCAGCTCTTCTCCTACTCCCACCCCTCTGACAGGCAGCAGACATTTTATTTATTCCACTCAGACGGAAGCAAAACGGTAAGATTAGTGGATTTGGACTAAAATCTTTTCTGTACCTGTGATATAAAGTTTTTTTGGGAAGGAGACAATCGTGCATTTGTAATGGAAAACAAATGTAGACATAGACACACACACACACACACACACACACACACACACAAATTCCCTTGATCCAGGTGCTGAAGAGCCAGCTCATCATGAACCTGCAACCAGATTCTCCTGAGGTCAGTTTGAATGGACATGGATCAAGCAGAGGATGGCTGACAATAAGACCTGACATCTTAACTCAAACAGCCCTCCCCCAGTTGTCACGGCAACCACCACTAGCCAACGGTCAGAGGTGGTAGCCATGGTAAGAATACAAACCACTGCGATGACATCATCAGGGTAGGTGGATTATTATAACAACGAGTAAGCCGCCATGCTCCATTCATCACACTCGCATACTGCGACGCCCAGTGGGCATGAAGGCTTGGGACCAGACTACGTCGCTCCCCATGTTGGGACACTTTCCTGAGCAGGGCACAGCCACAGCTCACACACTGGCTGATAACCACCTAACTGCTGGAGCAGGCGCTCAGCCAGTGTTTTTACTGATTGGGACCTCAGGGACCTGAGGGGGGGTGTAGGTGGGGGTTTCTGGATCCACAGAGCACAAGGCAGCTTCTGAGTGGAGAGGTGAGCCATGTGGATGGGGAGCGGGACAGTATGCTAGGCAGCAGGTTAGTAGTGTGAATGGTACATGGCAGTGCAGGTTGGCTAGCATTGTTATACTGATCCACCCACCTTAATGGGGATCCTTTGGGTGTGGCGATGCCGTAGCCCTTGGAGTCCAGGTTTCCGCCCACTTTCATGGTGTCACAGGGTTTCCTCTGCTCGATGTACTCGTTCATGGTGGACTCTAGCAGGTAGGCGTACTTCCCTTTGGACTTCCTGACGCGCAGGACGCCCTCCGACGTCTTCTTGACAAAGACAGAGGGCTCTGCCGACTTCATGTACTGCCACATCTTGTCAAACAGGGCGATTTTAGAGCGCTAAAAACAGAGACAGGCCGAGGTAAGACACTATGACCTAGTGTGTACAGCTGAGGGTCCTGTCAACCCTGAAGCACAGGGGTGCGTTAGCAACCATGGTGAATGCAGCTTTTAACATATTTTAATTTCTCTTATTCTGATCCCGTCTCCTTCAGTACTACAGGAGCATGTACAGCAGTGTGGTGGATTCAGGGGATCTGCTTGGAGACCAGAGGTGGAGGGTGACACACTGAGCTGGTTGAGTTTGAAGTAAGTAAGAGTTTCAACCTGCATTTGTTTATGAAGCAACAAACTGTGTTCACACACAATGGTTTTCAGAAGTGTTCTCAAGCCCATGCAGTGATTTCCACTATAGAATCATGTCTGTCTCTAATGCAGTGCCACCTGAGGACATGAAGATCATGGTCATGCTATATTGGTTTTCAGCCTTGTCCCTTTCAATCAGATATTTCACCGGATTGTCTAAATCTTTTAATGATACTATGTACTGTAGATGCTGAAATTCCCAAATTCTTTGCAATTTTATGTTGAGGAACATTATTCTTCCATTGCTGCACTATTTGTCCACGCAGTCTTTCACAGAGTGGTGAACCTCTCCCCATCTTCACTGCACAGAGACTCTGCCTCTCTGAGAGACTCTTTTTATAACCAATCATCTACTGACCTGTCGCCAATTACCCTAATTAGTTGTGAGATAAGGTAGGTAGTTTTTATTTCATGTCTCAATCTGCTGCAGAAGCTGAGTAATGATGGTCTTACAGAAAGCCCTCAGGTTTCAGGAGGTTGTTTTAGGTCTTTTGTGTTAATGTGTGATTGGTCCTCAACAAGGTGCTGCCCACCCTGCTCCCCAGGTAAACTGGCACCCTGAGGATCCAGATTAGTGGGGCACCCATTTCAGCTCTCCAGTCCAGGTATGTTTGATTCAGCAACCCCTTTGTCTGTTAGTGTCATTGCAGACTCTGAACGCTCCCTGATTGTTGCTTTACCTGATCCATCTGGTTCTGCTTCCTGGGTTGTAACAGTTTGTCAGCTCAGTGTTTGTGCGACCTCTTAACTCTGCTGGGTGAACTCTGATCTCTGACCTCTGGGAGACTGTGGAGTTGACAGCCCTCCAGCACTGTCATCCAAACACCACACGAGAGAATATCTCCCACTCTGAGCCCTGCATCACCTAACTACCACACCTGGTGACCTGCCAACATTTCTTTGTCTGTGACTCTGAAGACGTCCTTACCCTGAAGAACTCCTTGGTGGATCCGGAGTCCAGGGTGCCGTATGCAATCTCTGTCTGTTTGGCCAGGTCTTCCGCACTCTCGATGGGAGAGACCATCCTCTCCACTGTCAGGAAGGCAGCCAGGTTGGCCGTGTATGATGAGATGATGATCAGAGTGAAGAACCACCACACACCCCCTACAATACGACCTGACAGAGACCTGCACATGTGCGCGCGCGCACACACACACACACACACACACACACACACACACACACACACACACACAGGTCAGAGTTTGCTGTTATTGACATATCTCACTTCCTAGAAGACACCATTGAGTACGGGAAAGTGGTAACATCTGATGTAACAGTAACACAAACAGTATTTTGCCCAGTGGTCGGTCTCCTGGTCTGACTCTTCCTTTAACTGTTGGGAACATTTTTGTTAGAGGCAGAACCACATGAAGCAGCTGCTCCTGAGTCTGTCACCGAGCGGCTAGACTTTTGCACCAGGAACACACTGCCTGTCTATGTGTGTGTGTGTGTGTGAGTGTGTGTGTGTATGTGTGTGTGTGTGTGTGTGTGTGTCTGCTGTGTCGCTGTCTCTGTCTCTACCTAGAGTTTGCAGGATAATATTGAATTTCTCTTTGTCATAAATTAATTTTTGATTTATTTCTGTCTCTAAAACTCCACTGTCTCTGCATGCAGCTGCTGAAATAGTTAAAAACTGACACAGTCATGTGACACAGCTGTGAGACCAGTGTGTCCGCTCTGACCCGTTAACATGGCGCCGAAATGAACACCAAGATGTTCTGTGTCCGTCACACATCCAGTGTATTCCTGTCCTTACAGACTGAAGCTAAACTGTGTGAAGAACATGCAGCTCTATGTGGCGGTCCGGAGCAGATGGAAGAGCATCAGGATTTGGACCTGTACAGCTCCACATCGTGGTTTATCATGGTCTCTTCAGGATGATGTCAGTGTGTCTATCCACCTGCTGAAGCTCAGGAGAAGCTGCTGAGGACCCTGAACACCAGAGTAAATCCACTCTCTGGAGTGGTCCAGTCAGAGCCCAGGCCACGGATTACAACTGTGGGTAGAATCATCTGAGACTGAAGATTAGATCAGATTAATGACCAGTTAAAGCAGAAACCTGCTCATTCAGAGGTTCACAGATGTTTTTCTTGCCTCTGTGTTTTACATTTACCTGCATTCAACATAACAATGTAATATTTATAGTGACTGTGTATTCATTCAGAAACCTCCCGGGGCAGTCCAGCACACCTGTGATACTTACAGCCTCACATGTGAGAAAAAGTCAGGATTAACACAAGAGATCAGGCTGCAGGATCGTGTCGTACCAACCTTGGTGAGATGTCACAACCTTGCCGCATGAAAGCGCCCAAAGAGAACCAGAGGGAGTTAAAGATCCCAAACTCATTGGTGGACTCAGTTGTTAAGGGCAGCGCTCCGTCCTCTGGCTCCTCTAAAGTCCACTCATAGGGGCTGAATCTGGACACCTACAGGACGACATCAGCGTTTAGTGATTTGATTATTCCCGTTGCACTGCACTGAGATGATCTTACTTTGGCAGAGAGGTGCTGACTGTCACACAGATGACACACACAAGAAGGATTTTGTATTGACAACAGCTAAAGTGAACTAAATCTGCAGGCATCATGAACAGTTGTCGTGACTCTGCAGGTTTAGGGTCACAGTGTGACACCTGGGCAAGGTGTGTGAGACTGTTCCAGCCTCTGGCTCAAGCCTCACAGCTCACTGCTCTGACGGAGGACCTGGGTGTTCTGATGTGGGTGTGGGTCGGTGGGAGTGGGGGTGGGGGGTGGGGGGGGGGGACTGTTGCTGCAGTTTTACTTTTAAACTGCAGCAACAGCCTCAAAACTGCAACTGTGAAACCTGCACACTTTAGTCAGTTGCATGCAGATTGTACGGTATGTTGCAATAATTCACATACAACAACTGTACAATTATCTTTTATTTTGTACTATATTTAAATATCTAAAAGGCAAGTTAATTTTCTTCTTCATTCTTTCTTCAGTCGTTTTCATCTTCACCTGTAGTCAATTTGTAGACAAGTCTTTTTTTTTCTGGGAAGAAAGAAGGAAAAAGCTAGAATTACCTCCTTGTGGTTGTATCCCTCCTCCACTCATCAATCTTTTTTTTTGGTTTGTTTGTTTATTTCTTCCCAGACAAAAAAACCCTGTCTTTCATGGCTTCTGTCATTCATTGTCTATTATTATCTTTTTGAAGTACTTGACATTGACATTTGCAGTTTATTTTTGTGCAGTCTACTGCACTGTGGGGCTAATGCAGGACCATCTCATCTTATCATGTAAAACTCTATGACACAAAATCTGTTGATAATTGTAAGTTGAGAGTTAAAATTCAGTCCCGACCTTGTTTTTGTTAAACAGCATTTTAAACAAAATAAAAAAGATCTTAACTCAAGGCCCACTTTATAGCTTTTTCCAGAACTTTCAACTGCATCTTACCGTCTTCATCAGCAGGTGGAGTTTGTTTAGTATAACTCTGTTGTTAAACCAAAAGATGTCACCATGGATAAAATGTTAACAGTTGCTGAGCTGTGGACTGAAGGCTTGTCTACACACTCACATCTGTTTCTACTTTAATCTATAGAACTGTCTATAGAGGCTGGGTAACATTTAGGAAGCTATTTGTAAGTTATTGTTGTTTGTTATTGCTATGTAGCTAACATTAGCATTGCAGCTGTTTACTGACCAGTCTCACCAAGAGCTTCAATCATCACTGTGTTTACTGTACAAGAGGTTATAACACATCCTCTGAGCAGACCCGTCTTCAGACTGGAGGCTACAGTGAGTCAGTATCAGAAAGTGCTGAGATGGTCAGACTGGAGCTAGCTGGTTAGCAGAAATAGAAGCAAAACAAGAGTTAACATTGGTGTTTGTTTTCACCTCTGGAGACAGATGTTGGTGAGTAAAGGAATGAAGTTTGATGTGAACTCACAACGTTTCCTCTGGAAAGTAAACTGCTTTATGCTTTTAATGCTAACGTTAGCTATGTAGCAACAGCAAAACTTACAAATAGCTCCTTTAAAACTGTGCTATACAAATGTTATGAACATAACCTCAACCTGAGCCATGCTTTCACTCTTTTTTGGGTCTACTTGCTTTCGTTTTACACAATTAAATGCAGTGACAGTGTGATGCCAACACTGCCAACACAGTGTGTGGAGAGCCACTCACACACACCAGGCTCTCCCACAGACTCCACCCACCACCTACATTATCACTGATGTGTGGTGAGCCACCTCCACAAAGTACAAAACCTCATCAGTGAGCAGAAGCATAGAGAAAGGTTCAGCTGGGCTCAGGGCCACTCAGGGAGAATCCTCATCTAGCCAGAGTCTTCAAGGTACAACGAGTCAGTGCTGACCACAAGCTACGAACACCTGAAGACCCCTGCAGGTACAACATGAGGCTGGTCTTCATTTGAAGACTGTGGCACAACTAACAGGCAACACTCCCATTTGTACTCTGTCAGTGCAGACTATGGAAGGTAGTTAGGACAGAGGGTCTCCCATGTCAACATGCAGACTGTCTGTGGGTCCAGCCACCATCTTGCTTTCTCTATTTATCAGCCAAATTAAAAGCCTCACTACATGTATAGTTATAATATTTATAATTATAATAAATAATGAAATATCATTATCCACAGTGGCAGGACGTGTAACCACACGAGGGACACTCAAACCAGCAGGGAGGGAAAAAGACAAGGTTAGCTGTTAGCTGACCAAACTCCTCAGAACGGGTCAAAGGTCATCAAGAAGAGGACTAGAGAACAATCATGGAGGTCATTCACAGCTGACACAAGAGATTATAATATAACAAATAATATATAAATGCAGTTCGAACTGATTTCTGAGACTGAAAGCAGCAAGAGTGAAAAAATTAGCTTTGATTGACGTAACTGCAGCGAGCAAGGGCCTGCTAAGCCTGTTACCATGCTGGTCCTTCCTATTTTCACAAAATATATTATAGGTTACACTTTACTGTCTCACCTGGAACAATTGCAGTGTCAGACATACAGAAAGTGAGAAAGGCCATACTTGCAAGTATTTTTTTAATCTCATTATCTCGAGATAACAAGATATTATCAGCTTTGTTATCCTGATATAACAGGTGAAAATTATTTTTTGTTTTCTTAAGATATTATCCAGTTATATCAAGATAACAGATAGAGATAGAGTTTTGTTATGTTGAGGTAACGGCATAATAATTAACGATCATTTTCTCCTGATAATATGATGTTATCTCCAGAAATTGGGATAAAACATATTTGTGAGTATGGCCTTTCTCAGTTTCCATTCAGACACCTTTGTTCATGCATATTTTTTTTTCATTGTTTGTGAGCAAACAGGGACACATTGTACAGGAGGATCACGTTTCTCCTCTGTTGTGCTTGGGAACAAAAGTTTGATGGGAACAAATGTTTACAGGTTGTGTTCTCTAGTGTTCTCCAGAGCCGATCACTACTTAATTCTGATTGGTTGCCACCAAACTATAAAGTTGCCTGCTCTGATGCCCACACCACCCAAGACATGCCACCAATGGACATGCCGCTATTCGCCGCCAAGAGACGCTGGCTCACATAGAAAGTGAATGACTTCCTGTCACTTTGACGTTCTTTATTAGATGGCCATGAACTCCTTGGAGCCCTGTGTACAAGTCTACATTAAAATGTGTTCTCGGGTTGTTGGATGTAATGCAGGTCTAGTCACCTACAGGCTGTCTAGACAGTCCAGCAACATGTCCACGTGATGTCATCAACTTCACATGTGATGGAACAGATGAGCTTCAGTTGTGACCAATAAACCTGCCTCAACACACACGGGTGACGGGAGCCATGCTGACAGTTCACTAACAGAGACAAAAAAAAACATCTACACAAATGAGCAAACTCACTTACCAGAAAGAGCACAACACTAACTCCGATATAGGCAAAGACAATGCACATCCAGATTTCATAGGCCAGTGGGTCCAGAAAGGAGAAGACTCCAGGTTTGGATTTCTGTGGCTTTTTGATCATGATGGAGATTCCCAGAGACATGAAGGGTTTGGAGAAATCAATCACCTCTTCACGGACAAGAGTGATGGTCAGGGGAGCGACTGCTATGTCTGCTTTCTGTTGGACAGACAGAGACAGACGAAGAGTGTCGGACAGTGGAGTCCTTATGGGCTTCGGTCAACAACAAAAAAAAATCTGATGATCATGTTTTTTAAATCAGTATCAGGCTCAGCTGGTGACCAGCAACTGGTCCATGGTCTCACTCTCCTTCTTTCATTCAACACCTGATCCATGCTCTCCTCTCATTGCTGAGTATCAAGTAAATGTTGTGTGGACCCCCTCCTTGTCTGATTTCTTAAAAACATATAGTATTACAGTCAGGGCTGATGATACGACTTTAAATCAATCATCACCATTATTTCAAACATTTACCTCAATTAATGATCAGTCACTCTGACTCTCATCGTTTGTCTCTTTGCGATTGTGTCCAGGTGATCAACCTAATTGGTGCTGTTACCTTTGGTCTGTATCCATGTTACATTCACCACTGTCTGGTAGTTGTGACTAATAAGACCCAATCAGGAGGTAAGGCAGGTGTCTGTGTTATCGTCCAGACTACAACACAACCTCAGAGTTAACTGGTCCAGTTTCTGAAAGTCTCTGTTGTAGAGACTTTGAAACATGTTGTCCATATCACCAGCTACACTTTGACTGAATGTGGACCAACATTAGCTGGACAGGGTGAAGCCATGTGACTGAACATTAGGTAGTATTTGTTTAAGGGGCAGTTCTTGAATGTAGCACTGGAGAAAGGATTAACTGAATTAACCAGCATAAAGGTGAAGTCAGTGAGAGGTTCTAAGGTTTACTTCAGTTAATTACCATAATTACAGTGATATTTAACTGTTTAAGTTGTGATACCAATATAAAATCGTGAAAGCAATGTCAGCTGGAGCCAATCCCAGCTGACAGGGTGCACCCAAGACATGTCCATCAGTCTATCGCAGGGCTGACACATACAGGCAATTTAGAGTCACCAATCAACCTAACATGCATGTCTTTGGACTGTGGGAGGAAGTTGGAGCACCCGGAGGGAATCCACACAGACACAGGGAGAACATGTAAACTCCACATAGAAAGGCCCCAGGCCCAGGGTTCAAGCCCAGAACCTTCTTTCTGTGAGGCAACAGCGCTAACCACTGCACCACCGGTCCGCCCACACCTGTCTCACCCAAACATCTACATACTCTACACATTACCCACTGATCTTATCCATCTAACCAGCTTCCTATTACACTTTTCACTGCTTTTTTCATGCCACTTAGTTTCAGACTGATGAGAGCAGTCTAAAGGAGGATGGTAAAGCTCCAAATCCAGTCATTTCACGAATGTGAGGTGCAGCTTAATTGGATTCAGCCACATTAGTGTGTGTGCATGTTTAAAATCTTACCCCGTACACCAGCTCTCCAACCATACCATTCCAGATCTTCGTCTCTGCATCTCTTGCTCCATATTTGCCATCTCCCACAATCCTTAGCTGGTAGCGTATACCACAGTGCTTTGCAATCTCCGCAGCCAGGTCAACGCAATAACCTAGGGTCAGTCCAAAAATGACAAACACACACACACAAAGAAACACATCAACAGCATTAGACAGACTATAGTATAGGACACTTGAAATAGTACACATAAAAATAAGACAGATGTTCTAATCCCACTTTTCCTTACTGATACAGAGGACTGATCTAATATCATTGCAGTAACCTACTGACCCTGTGTGGATGTGATATGATTATTGTTGTATGACTCAGTTTGAACAAATACATGAATGACATGGAATCTTTTTTCTTTTCTTTTTTTTTTCTACACATATGGATCAAACAGCTTGAGACAGAATCATCATCAGTTGACAGAGTTAATTGTGGGTTTTTTCATATTCCACAACATCTGGAAGAAGAATTTAAAACTGTTATAGCCTCCTACTGTAGCTGTCACACGCTGAGGCATCTCATTGTGTATATCTGGCTCACTGACTTGAGTCACAGTGATTGGCTGAGCACTGTCATGTGACCAGTGTCATAAAGGCTAATTTTCAATAATTTATAGGTTATAGGTTCGGGGCTGGATAGGAGAGCATCTGGATCTGGACCTGGACCGTGTTCCGCCTGTAAGTGAACTCAGACGACAGTGAATGCTACACTAGTAACCAGAAATGAACTCTTCTTCTCTGCTCTGGAGTAGTAGCTGCAAAGTGCAACTTCCTGTGTAGGGTACTTTTAGAGCAGAGAAGAAGAGTTGATTTCTGGGAAAACAGTTGGTTTATGTGGGTGTAAAATTCACATAACTGTCAATACTGAGCCAGTATTTCAGAAGTCTTTCTGATTCTAGTATAAGAGTTAGAGCAACACTGAAAAATAATCAGAAGGTTCCCTTCAAGAATTCCTGAGCATGATTATTTTTATCAAAAGTATAAAAGCAAATGAAATTTTAAAATATATACTGAGCATCATGAAGACACACACACACACACACACACACACACACACAGTACAGTAGACATACCCTCATAGCGGTCATTGTCTTGAAATAGCTCGGCATTTTTCTTCAGCATCACATAGGGAGCTTCCTAGACACACATACATACACACAGTTCTGTCATTTTAAAGATGCAGAAAACCAAGCATCAACTTCCAGGTCTGAAGCATGAAACATCAAAAGTGAAGAGCTAAAACCTGCAGTTCCTCTAATGACCACTAGAGTCTGGCACCAACAGTGAGTTAATCCCCACTGACTCCCATGTTCAAATGTCCAACTTTACAGCGGAAATAAACATTACACATTAAACATTTACAACTTGGTGCAAAAAACAGTTCTGGTCTCTATAGCTAATTTCTCCTTCATCACAACTGGATGTGGGTGAATTTTTTAATAACTCACCTGTTTACATTTTATTAAACTTACGGAGAATTGAGGGCGTGGCCTCTTTGGGTGACAGGTGGGTGCTGTCACAGTCAGCTAACTACTAGCTGTCTGCTCTGTGTCAGCTCAGCTGATTCAGTCAGTGAACGTAACCTCTGTGTGTTTGTAGTCTTGTTGTTAACTGACTTATAGAACATGAGGAAGTGAGCTCCTGTTTTTACAGGTGAGTCAACTTCTACTATTTTATTAAGATGTTAGCTCTAATTAGCAGGTACAGTATCAGTGTCTGAGGTCACCATACAGCAGGGCCCTCAGCTGATGACGCTAATGCTAAGGAGCATATGTTTGCTGCAGTTAAGACACTCCACACATGCCCCATCTCTTTGACCATTTTTGGATCAGCTGGGAGTTAGGGGAGGGTTAGGGTTTAGGGATCTGTCTTTATTTAGAGTCTGTGCAGAAAATGTAGCCTTTGCATTAATGACTCCTGTTCCTCTGTCTGCTTCTGTTCCTGAATTTCATTTTCAATTATTCAACACAACTTTGTTTTCCACCATAGTAGAAATCTCCACCTGATACTCGAGAGATAATTCAATGAAACAAATAGTAGGTGCCCCTGTCTGAGCTCTGTGCCTCTGCTGATTCCCACTGCCACTGTTAAATTTATTAAATTTCTCACACCAGTTGTCATGGAGACATAGTCAGTTGTTCATGTGTTTCTCACCAGTATAGTTGTAACGATGACCGTCTTGTTTTCCATTCCCATGGTGTCGTTAGGGTACAGGTCTGACTTTGTCACTACCATCTTATCCACCTCATTCCAGTAGCCGATCTATGGAGGAATACAAACAACACACAACACACACACGTTATATACGTACACACAGCTACACACAGTCATAGTGCTGATGATGACAAACTGGTTGTTACCTTCACTGGTCCATTGTTCTTCAGTTCCATGACGGTCACCGAGTAGTTGACTCTCTTCCCATACTGGTCAAACTGAATGTTCCCAGTTAAACCATCAACACGCACCTTCACACACACACACACACACACACACACACACACACACACACACACACACACACACACACACACACACTTGTTTTAACTTGAAATGTGTGGTGAATACCAGTACACCAGCAGTTACAGAACTGGGACAGTCTATCTCCTGAGTGAGGGGGGGTCTAATCTGTGATTACCTGCTTGAGGGCACGTTCAATCTCAACCCCCTGCGCCCACGGCACCGCTGGATTGGCCAGACAGTCCCCATTGTTGCCACGACGACTCATGTCTATCCTCTGCTTGTGAAGGAAGCGGAAGGCCTCAGTCATCACGTGGACGGCGTCATAGGTGAGGGCTGAGGTATACTGAGACAGAGACACACCATCAGTCACTCATGCTGGACCCACTGTGTAGTCCAGGATCTGGTTCAGGTCTCAGGTGAACTGTTAAAGTGCATCTGGCAGCATGTCAAACAGCCAACCAGACCCACAAACATTAGAGTATTAAGATCAGTGTTAGTGTGACTATGCTACGTTGGTCTTTGGACCAGCTTCAGGTGCTCTGGCTCTTAAACTCATGAGAAGGATGAGCTAATTATGAATGATCCAGGTCTTACTCTGATCCGTGTGTCAGCTCCAGGGTACTCTTTCTCCTCCAGGGCCTCCCACCGCTGGTCAAACTTCGCCACCACAGGATCGTCAAAGTCTACGATCTGAAACCCAGATACGTTGGCTCCTCCGTACTGGATCTTAGAGAGGTCGCCATCTACGAAACCCTGCAACAACAACAACATTTCAGTGGATGACCTTTGACCTGTTCTCTCAAACTATATTCTGACCAGGAGGAGCCTTGGACTGACCTCACATCCTGTTTTAGCACAGGCCTCTGATTGCATCGTCATTTATAAGCCACAGATACAAAGCATTGGGAAGGTGGAGCTAGAGAGAGCATGACTCACCAGGTTGGCGATGATGTAGTGATATCCCTTCACATGTCTGCCTATAGTGATGACCTGGAGGGACAGAGGACGAGGTGTCAGTAACACAGACTGACAACAACAACAACAACAATAAACACTTTTCAATTTTCTCAGTTTGTTGTGAAAACCAAGAATAATGAGCCTGACGTTCATTAGCACCAATCACTAAAGTCAAAGCGACGATCATGAAGACTTACAGCCCAGAACATTTTGAAGCTCACGCTCAGGCTGCGTCCACATAACCACGTTTGCATTTTTAAACTGAGACCATCTCCATCCACATTATTACACCTGATAACATGTCACATGATCATTCAGGTACACGTAGCATGTGCGAGCTGTTGTAAACAGGAAGCAGATTGTCTCCTCTGCAGTTGATTAGTTACAGTAAATCCTCTGAAGGAGGAACAGCAAAGACAGCTGTAGAGTTAAAATACAGAATTTAACTGAACAGCTTCTAGCAAAGACAACAAGGTCAGTAACACTTGTAATTCATTATCCATGTTGCTTTAACCACTGGTAGTCAAGGCTTATAAGATCCAATCAGGAGCGACCATGGGTGTCTTCGTGTCATCGTTTACAAAGGTCTCTTATTCTGTCCGTCCGCAGCATTTCTGAAAGTCTCTGTTTTAGGGGCTGAAGACTCTGGAGTAGAGTGGACGGAGGAGGAAACGCAGGAAGACTGAGATGACTTAAAAACTAAAACGCAGAAGATGAGATGACTTTAAAAACTAAAACATGTCAGAGAGGGCAGAGTTTTCACCCCTACACCATGGGGTAGGGGTGTAGGGGTGTATTATGAACATACTTTAATACCTACGATTAACCTTTGACTCTTGAACGAGGCCGAGGGTCTGAGGATTTGTCTTCATGTCTTCAACACGTCTCCACCCACTGATTTCTACCTCACACATTTAATCAAATCTGAACCTGTACCTAATCCAGAATCCTAATCCAGGTCTTTTGAGCCTCATTTTGCTGAGATTCTTTTGCAACCTTTAACTGGTTTAAGTTATAGTTCAGGACCCATATTCACAAAGCATGTTCAGGCTAAAAGTTTCTCCTAACTGTCTGATTTATAGGAGAAACTCCTATAAATAACGGGTGTGTCAGTCCTAACTTTAGGACTCCTCATGTTTTTGAGAAGGGTGATTCAAAAAACACTAAGCACTAAAAGTAGCATCTAAGTCTGGGAGCTCACTAAGACCAGATCACAGGGAATCATAAAGGGCTACATCATAAAGTCACCTCACAAGACTGTGCTGCTTGGAGACAGGGAAAATCTCCAGCGTCTGTAAGACAATCTATTCACCCATATGTTTCCCATTAGATGTTCACCAACTACAGAGAAATAAAGCAGCTTCATCAGGTCTTCCCCGGTGTGATGGTGCTATATATGGAACCATATAAAATTTATTGAACCATCGCAAGAAGAGGACGTTTCTGTAAACAGGAAAAAAAATCACACCATCAACAAACAGGTTGTGTTGATGCTGCTACAATTCTAGATATTGTTGTAAAGTGGATCTATACACAATTTATGATCTTAATGGAGCGTGGCCTGTGGCAGCTGTTTGAAAGGATCATATTCATCAAAGAAGGTAGTGAGTCAGAGGAGGCTAGCTCCATGGTACAACTCAGAAACATGAGCTTTAAAGCAAAGTTCAAGAAAGCTAGAAAGGAAGTGGCATTCTAATAACCTGGAAGAATATCTAAAGACTTGGAAAGACAGCCTATCGGCATATAAAAAAAGTCTCCATAAAGCCAGAACCTCCCATTATTCATCATTAATAGAAGAAAACAAGAATAATCCCAGGTTTCTGTTCAGTACCTTAACCAGGCTGACAGACAGCCATAGCTCTGTTGAACCATCTTCCTTTAGCCCTCAGTTGTAATGACTTTATGAGCTTCAAATAAAATTGTCATCTCTGTTAGAGAAAAAAATCACCATCTCCTCCCCACAGCTGACTCTGATGTACTGTCCAGTTCAGCAGCCTCAGAGTCTATTGTAATTGGTTTATATTTTGACTGCTTCTCTCCTGTAGATCTCTCTGAGCTCGCTTCAACAGTTTCTTCATCTAAACCATCAACTTGTCTTCTAGACCCTGTTCCAACAGGGCTGTACAAAGATGTTTTTTCCTTTAATCAACACATCTTTACTAAGTCTTATTTGTAAGTCGTTGCAAACCAGTTATGTGATTATTTGCACAGAAATGGTTTGTTTGAAGATTTTCAGTCAGGTTTTAGAGTCCATTATAGCACAGAAACAGTTAAGGTTACCTCTGTACTTGTCCTACTAGATCTTAGTGCCGCATTTGACACCATCGATCTTAAGATTTTATTACGGAGACTAGAGCATATGGAAAGGAATCGCACTAAGCTGGTTTAAGTCATATTTGTCAGATAGATTCCAGTTTGTTCATGTTAATAATGACTGTTCTATGCACAACAAAGTCAGTCATGGAGTTCCACAAGGTTCTGTGCTAGGACCAATACTTTTCACACTTTATATGCTTTAGGAAATATTATTAGGAAACACCAGATAAATTTCCATTGTTATGCAGATGACACCCAGCTGTACTTATCCATGAAGCCATGGTGAGACTAACCAGGTAGCCAAGCTTCAGGTGTGTCTTAAGGACATGAAAACCTTTTTTACTCTCAAATTCAGACAAAACTGAAGTTATTGTACTTGGCCCCAAACACCTCAGAGATACAATATGTGATAATATATGGACACTGGATGACATCACCTTGGCCTCCAGTGTTACAGTCAGAAACATCAGTGTCATTTTTGACCAGGAATTGTCTTTTAATTCACATATAAAGCAAGTCTCCAGGACAGCATTCTTCCACCTGTGCAAAATTGCAAAAAATCAGACCCATCCTGTGTCTAAAGGATGCCGAAAAGCAAGTTCATGCATTTGTTACTGGACAACTGTAATTCTTTACTGGCAGGATGTCCCAAAAATTCAGTGAAAAGCCTCCAATTGATCCAAAATGCTGCAGCACGATTACTGACAGGAAATAGGAAACAAGATCACATCTCTCCTGTGTTAGTGTCTCTGCATTGGTTCCCTGTAAAATCCAGGACAGAATTTAAAATTCTCCTCCTCACCTACAAAGCCATTCATGGTCAGGCACCATCGTACCTTGAAGAGCTCATAGCTCCCTATTTTCCCAATAGGACACTCTCTAAATGCAGGTCTGCTGTGGTTCTAAGTTTCTAAGAATAAAAATGGGGGGCCAGAGCCTTCAGCTATCAGGCTCCTCTCTTCTGGAACCAGCTTCCACTGTGGGTTTAGAAGGCAGACACCCTCTCTACCTTTAAGATCAGGCTTAAAACTTTCCTCTTTGATAAAGCTTATAGTTAGGACTGGCTCGGGTATGTCCTGAACCATCCCTTATTTATGCTGCTGTAGAGCTAGACTGCTGGGGGATTCCCATGATGCATTGGGCTCTCTCTCTCTCTCTCTCTCTCTCTCTCCTACTTTATGCCATTAACTTTTGGGTTTTTACAGTAAGGTCTCGACTTAACCCTTTAAAGTGCCTTGAGATAATGTATATTATGATTTGGTGCTATACAAATTAAACTGAATTGAATTGAATCGTGTCTGTCACTTTGTGAGGGACAGTGGATGTTGCACCCTACCTCAACCCACAGCCGGGACCACAGCTACATTACAACAGGTACACAAGTGGCTAATGGGCTCTCAGTCAGGTTCAAGTTAGTTTCTGATTCTTTTTATTATTACTGCACAATGTTGCTCATGTGTTTTCACCAGTACAGACCGGCCTTTCATCAACTGTCACTGTGGTTCTTACAACAAGCTCATCCATGAGATGCCATTGACGCCACCATAGCAAAGGAGTCTCACGCAGGAGTTTTTGCTTTTCCTCAGTAAAAGTTGGTGTCAGCAGCTGAAGAGGATTTGAAGAAGAAAACTTTCCGTTAGAATCTTTTTCATTGCAACTTAGGAGAACTCTGAGTGAGAAGATAAAATGCTTTGTGAATACAGGTCCTGATCTTCATTACTCACTGTTCACTGTCACTGTAAGAATCTGTAGCGCATCACAGACACAGGCTGAAGTGACAACCCGTGAGCCACATCACATCAAATTCAAAGTCTGATATGAAAATGAGAATGTGTTGTATGTTTCTTATTCTAAACTAAAGGACACAGGAGAGATCTGTCAGATTAGCAGAGTGGGTAATTTAGAGACCTGGAAGCAGATCTGGAATGAGACCAGTACAGAGAACTCAGGGAAGCACGATGACAGAAACATTTTAAATACACATCTGGACAACATCCAGAGCAGGTGTTGACCCTGAGGTCGATGATGTCTGGTTGGATGTAGGCTGTGATGTCTAATGTCAACATCAGTCTGATGTAGAATAACTGACGTCGATGGTTTGTTGATTTAAGTTAAGAAACCAAAACCCAACGTCTCCCAAATATTTCATGATGACAACATGGGTTAGGGTATCTGTTAAATGTCATAGCATCACTGAAGCTGGGTGCATGCTGGGAGGATGAGTGTAGGGCTGAAGGAGGAGGAGCACCATGTATCTTGTGATGGATGGAGGTTATGACTGTATCAGTAGCAGCAGCATTGATCCACCTGCTCCATGATGTCTTTGACTTTGTCCTGTTCACAGTCCAGGATGATGCGTCGCTCCTTACGGATCTCCAGGTCCTGAAAAACACATCAGAGTTTAACAGGATTCAACAGCACAGTCCTGTAGCACCACAGGAAATTACATCTAACTGTCATCTCTGAAACTCCGCCCCTGTCAGACTGATGGTTCCTGGTTCTCACAGTTTGAGATGATGTGGTGAGGAGCAGGAACAGCAGCTTTCTCTGAACTGACAGTCACCAACACAATGAACCGGTTGTGTTCTGAACTCTGAACTAGTCTGAACTGTGATCTGGAGGATGAGGATATTTGACCTGTGACCTTGGTATCAGACAGATTTCTATGTTCCACAGTGTAACAGTCAGACCTGCTGAGAAAACCGGAGGCTGACTGCTGATAACTAGGGCTGCAGCTATCAATTTAGTGATCGAGTATTCTACCAATTATTCTACAGATTAATCAGGTAAGAACTACTTTTGTCTTATTAAAGAATAAGACGTGAGAAAAAAATAGAACATAGAAAAATATATAGAATATAGAAAATACCAAAAAAGAGAAAAGAACACAGGTCTCTTAAAATAAACAACTAATTGGTTTCCTTTTAAGGAAAATCAACATTTTATTGCTTAAATTGCTACAGCATGATACTGTTTATATACCCACTAACTTTGGTGTAAAAATGTTTTAGAGGCTGATAAATCTCCAGAGCAGCTCTGCCATACTGACCCTGAACAAGCCCACGTTTCTTTCTGTGCATGGGTCTGGAGATTGTTGCTTGTTGATGGTACAGAACCTAAAGTAATAAAATAAGTAATTATCCCTGGTCATGATAATTAAGCACTAAACCAGAATCTGTTTCATCTCTAACAGTGACAATGAGCCTCATGTGGATTAAATGAAGCTTTGATGTAAAGAATTTCCCTCATTGACATTTATGAATGGAATTTCTTGAGGAATCGTGTCAGCCCTTGCGATAACCAGCTTGGTTATGTCCCATCATTCATGCCACAGTGTCCAGTGACGGAGCAGAGTTGAGCCGGGTAAACAACCGAGTATGTGACACAGCTTTTCGGAGAAGTCTGGTCACACCTCAGTCTGAAGGAGACTGGAGCCTCCTCTGGTCCTAAAATCCAGACCACATTATCATGTAACTGTTCTCTATCTCAGTCCGTTTAAAGGATCACATCCATGGTGAAAACAGGAAGAGCCAGAGACAGAAGGTGAATCGACGACTCATCTGTCAAACAGAAAGAAAAACTGATCCTCCCCGATTTTCAGTTCAGTCCTAAATGTTCCATCTTTATCATTCTAATAAGAAGTGAAGGCATCATTTAGCCTTCATATTATTACTGCGTCAGATTTGGGCCGCCAACATTTTTTAGATTTTAAAGTGGGACATGAGCTGAAAAAGGTTGAGAAGCCCTGAGTTAGTTAGTCTTCAGAGAGAGTAAAGTCTATTTTTATTTAAAGCTTAAGCTCATGATGTGTTCATTTCAAACCTCGATGCTAAAAGGAAAAAGGCTTTGAATGGTAAATAAAAAACTCTCTATCAACCAGCCTGAACACACAGTCAAATGCAACACACGTTGAAAAGAAGCATTAAACTGCTTAACAAGCTTTTACTTTATCATGATGATGCACATGGGTCAGAGGGCTTGGATGTCAGTGACAGACTGTGTTTTTCTTCGCGGAGATAAACACACTATAACCTTTAACACTGCCTCAGGTCAGTGTGCTGCTGCCAGGGAGCTCTTATCTAATTCTTCTTCTTTGGTGTCACTTTAATGTTGTGTGATTGTTGTCCTTGTTGTGTGTCAGAGCTCAGTGGGCTCCCTCAGCAGTCTCCATCACTGTCTGCGCTGCAGAGACTGTGGTGTGTGTTGCTGGGTATCTGGCAGTGAGCAGATCATCAGTACCTGAAACAGGGAGCGGTACGCTTCGTCCTTCCTCTCATCCTTTAGGTTTCCCACATTTATGGCTGTGACCACCCACTTCTTCTCTGCTGCAGTGTCCAGTATGACCTGCAGAGTAGACAGACCTACACACACACACACACACAGTGGTCAGTGAGATGTTGAGTCTGTTTGCTGTGATGTACATAGTAACCCTGTTGTACTGTTGACTGAGGGCTCTGATCTGAATCTACTGATGTTCAACTCTCACCACAAGATTCATCTTAGCTCTGTGTTAACACTGTATGTGACACCATATCACCAAAGGCACCATGTACTGGAGGTCAGGGATATTTCTCCAGGTCAAATGGTAATGACTGCACTCATACAGAGCTTGACAATGGATGACACACTCACACATTTACACACCAATGTTACATCAGGAGCAGTTTGGGGCTCAGTAGCCTGGCTTAGGACACTTGGAAATTCAGACTGGAGGAACCAGGAATCAAGATTGGTGAACATTCAGGTTTGTTATGGAATACCACTAAAAACATAAAAACAATAACATAAAACTATTAAAATATAAAAACATTAAAAACATAAAACATTATTTTTTCTGTTTTTATCGTCAGAATTACAAAATTAAAAAATTGCTATTTGTAAATTCCCTTTTTTTCCTTGTTGAATTGAAGAATGCAGAAGTAAAGATAAATATTTCAAAATAAAAGCCAGAGAATAGAATGGTCATTCTATATAGTGTAACATTATAAAGCACAGACAGACAGTTTGTTTATCGTCTGTTTATTTCTTTGACGTGATTCAGATTCTTGACTCAGATTGGGATCATCTCTGAATGTGAGTTTTTGTCTCTGAAGTCTGCTGTATGTTGAAACTCTGTCTGTAGACTCGACTTCAGAGGAGACTAACAGATGCCTGCTGCTGATACGGTGATGATCAATACCTTTGGCAGACTGATTAGTCCACTGTGTGATGTCTGAGGACTGATGGGTTTCAGAATAAAGGTTGTCGTGACCGCTATAAAAAGTGAACATTAGCTCCATCATGTTGGTGAATATGAAGTGATGAAAGGGTGAACAATTATGTGGTTACAGTGGAGAACTCCGCTGGTCACTGTAGACAGCACTATCTATTTACCTTTGTGTCATGTGAACACCTTTCTTTATTCTTGAATTCACTGATGTTCTTCAGTTTTAATTCTGACAACAAAAACAGAAAACCGACCTGCCTGAAAAAGTCCACAGACCCATTGAACCAGCAGCCATCTGATTGGTGGATGACCTGCTCTGCCTCCTGAGCCACAGCCATCTAATCAGATCTAGAAGAGGTCCCCTGACACTTTAATGTAGGTCTCCAGTTTGAGAATGACTTCTTAGAAACTGGCACAACCAATGCTCTTTCACAGACTCGGCAGTCAGACATGACAACATGCAATGGTGTTGGTGTCTGTGGAAAATGAACGTTTGAGGTCATTTCCATTGTGTGTCTACCAGATTGTGAGACCAGTCTTGTTTCTTTGAAAAAACAGATAGAAGGGATCCTTTCATCACAGCATCATGACAACAATCACAAGCTCTAGCTAAGCACTGATGAGAGCTTCATTACCTCTGTCACTGTCGTACAGGTAGGCAAATTTCTCCCATTTGTAGTACTCCACTAATGACACCAGCGGGCCCTTGATGTCCGGCCTCATCTGGAGAACGAACTGATTCATCCCCTCTGCTGGAAAAGAAGGTGTGATGAAGGAGACATGCAGTGTCTCACAGAAGGAGGTGATGGTGTTCACAGACTTCTTGTCATAGAAGCCAAAGATGGCGTAGACGCCTCGAGAGAACTGGGAACAAACTGGAGGAGGGAGAGAGAGAGAGAGAGAGCAAGAGAGAGAGGATGAAACTCAGGGACAGAAAGAAACAGGTCAGGAAAAATTCTGACAGGTGACAAAGGAGGGATGTCCCTCAAGACCTGTAGCTGTCTCTGATGACCATGATCCACATCAGTGTTGAAAACCTGGCAGACAGACAGACAGAAAGACAGACAGACAGACAGATAGACAGACAGACAGATAGATAGATAGATAGATAGATAGATAGATAGATAGATAGATAGATAGATAGATAGATAGATAGATAGATAGATAGATAGATAGTAAACAGTAAACAGTAAATAAACAAACAAATAGTAAACAGAAGAACTTTATTAGACCGAGGCGTTCCAGCTGGCCTGATGACCCTGATGAAGGCCACAAGCTGAAACACATGGGTCTAATAAAATGAACTAGAACTGTCGAGCTACTTTTGGAATAGGTTTGGATAGAAATCTGTGGATGAATGAAAGTTGCTTTCATTATAGTCAAACATGCAGGAGCTGGATGTGACAGATTATCACTGATATGTCCCACTCTCTACTGTCACCATTTAAATGTATTAAACCTGGTAAGAGGATGTATATATAAATATATATATATATCATATATGTAATTACTCCACATATACCTGTGCAGTACCAAAGGACCCATTTTATTTTCTTTTCTTTGCTCTCTTTAGGTTTCATCTTACAAAACTATAAAATCTCCTATCACTGCTATGGTGATGACACTCAGCTTTACCTCCCATTAGAACTTGGTGATAATGATATTAATTATTCAGTTAGATTTCTCCTTGACAGCCTCCAGGATGCGAAATATTGGCAAATAAATGTTGTTAATTAAATGATAGTAAGAGTGAAGTTGTCTAGTTTGGTCCCTCTGACTCCATCAGTGGTGTAGGACATCTCTTAGGACCCCTGACCCCTCATCTCCACGCTCCGGCCAAAAGTCTGAATCTTTGATTCAGTGTAAAAGTTTGAGAAATTAACACTGTTGTGAAAGGTTGCTCTTTCCAGCTAATAAACATCACCAAACTCAACCATTCCTTTAATGATCTGAAGGTTTTCATAGACACCTTCATTTCCTCCTGGCTCCATTATTGTAACACTCTCAATCTAGGCATCAGCTAATCCTGCTGGTCTTGTCTACACTGCAGCCAGACTCTTCACTGGTACTAGGAAGAGACTGCATCTCACCTGTACCTGCTTCCCTGCACTGGCTACCAGTCATATACCAAAGTTCAAAGTAAGTGTATTAGTTTTTTAAAGCCCAGTACATATCTGAGCCCCTTGCCCCCCTAACCATTCCAAATCCTTCAGACCCTCAGACCAGCTGCTCCTTTCTTTCCATTTTTAATACTAAACACAAAACCCTCGTTTTTATCTCTGTGTTTTAATTTCAAACTGTTCCCAGCGACTCTGACTCTGGGATAGTGAAGTGATCTCAATCTCCTTGCTTTTGGCTGTTACCATGTCAGGTTATTTCTTTGTCTTTTACTGTATAGCACATTGGTCAGCTCTGGTTGTTTTAAGTGTGCTTTAGAAATAAACTTGATTTGATTTGATACATTAGAGTATTTGCTGAAGAACAGAACAATACATGAGTGAGTATGGTTGGCAGTTGGTTTTTCCACCTCAAAGAAACTGCTCTATGACGATGACTGTTGTTCCTCTGAAATATTATAATATATATGACAGGATAGGATCAGAAAACATGACAAACACCAGAAAACTCCCAGAAAAAGAAAATTACAGAAACATCTCACACCCTATTCAGATGTAGCTGTAAAAAAACAATAAATTATATTCAGAGTTACAAAAAACCTGAAGTAGAGTGAACTCATTCTTCCCCCAGTGCCAGTATGGTTCACTTCAGTTAGATACACATAAGAAGCAGAACACACCTGTGAATGGACAGGTGTGTCGGACTAAGGTTGAGCTCAGATCGAAATGAAACATCATCTGTACATTTTTCTCTCTGCCAGTACACTGGACCGTATGCAGGAGTTTTTGCTCAACCTCAACTGGATACACAGCAAGTCGATGACACTGAGTTGCTATAGCGATACACAACATGGCACAGAAGACTTTCACAGCCAGAAACCGAATGCTGGACCAAGATGAGCTTCCTTTGACAAGAACTGGGGAGTTTTGCCCATTTGTGGATGAACGCACACACTCTTTACTGCGCTGGAACACTAACACTGGAGAACAGGCAGACCAGGATCTGATGGAGAAAACCAAGGAAAGAGTTTTTAAGAGCCAGGCAGAGTGGATGGTGAAAGTTTGTGATATTTAGTTAAAGTTATAATCTGTAACTTTTCACATTAAATGTCTAAAAACAATTAGACCTCTGTTCTATATGTTAATGAGTTGTGTTCTTACATCATCACAAATGTTTCCATCAATTCTCAAACCAGTGAAATCTGTGATTTTAATTATAGTAACGCTTCATTTCACTAGTCGCTTGTCAATGACGTCATATCCTATATGCTCATGCATCAGCATTGTAGTTCTTCTTAATGTTTTTCAATAAAGACTGAAGGTTTTGAACTCTATATTTGCAACAGATGAAGGATTTTAGTCACCAGACGTCTGGACCTGAAGTTATCAGAGAAACAAGCTGAGTAAATGTTAGACAGCTCAGCTCCCAGTTGCTCAGAGACGTCCATCATGTGATGACTATGATGTTAGAACCGTTTCACTGGTGTAATATTAATCTTATTATTTTCTGTGTTATGGAGACAACAGTTACTGTATGTTGGGATGTTTTACTTGAAGACTGCAGGAGTCTCTGTGTCTGTGTCTGTTATATTTAGTCGTCCTACTTCAATGACCTCGTTCTTTCCTCTAGAAATAAAACATCCAGTTTCTTCTCTGTGACTGAACTGTTGGAAGTCATGAGGATCAGACCCTGCATTAATGCTGATGTATGAACATGACTGAGCCATGAATAATAATCCTTTGTAATTCAGTTTGTATGAAGCAGCAGTGCAGCTGCAGACATCTGGAGTACAACAACATCTTTCACAGTAACAATTAAGCAATAACAGGCTCCACACTTTAAGGCGCCATGAAAATGTATCAGACTGTTTTTCCTTAATAAAGAGAAATTAAAAGACATTAACAAACATAATGATTTAATTTATTTGATAAAAAAGTTTTTAATAAGCTCTGCTGTGGGGTTCTGATACCATATGTTTCTCCTGAACCTGTGTATCAGCAGACAAAGAGGACTAATCAACACTACTGCATAAAAAAAATAAAAAATTAATCAGCTGTATACTATTGACCCTGTCTAGGTGTGACATGATTGCTGTCAGTGTTATATGGCTCAGATTGAACCATTTTATTATCTAATTTGACTATCAATCATTGATAAATACAGCAAAAAATAAACTAGAATTACTGCTTCCACCATTCAGACTAGTTTACATCTCTAGTTACATCTCTGTTTATCCAGAATCATATAAAATATAAAACATAATCATATAATACATAATGTCTATTCATCCGCCACCATATGAACGTGTGGACAGTATGAATGATGTGAACGGTGTAAACAGTATGAACGTGTGAACAGTATGAACAGTATAAACATGTGAACAGTATGAACAGTATGAACGTGTGAACAGTATAAACGTGTGAACAGAATGAACAGAGTGAACTGTATCAATGGTATGAACACTATGAACGGTGTGAACAGCATGAACAGAATGGATGGTGTGATTGTTGTGTTATCAACCTGATTTAGTGTTTCTATCCATTGCAGGTAGTGGCAAGGTGCTGCAGTGGTTAGCATTGTTGCCTCACAGCAAGAAGGTTCTAGGTTTGAACCCCAGGCCTGGGGAATATATGTCTGGAGTCTGCATGTTCTCCTCTGTGTGTGTGTGGGCTTCCTCCCACAGTCCAAAGACATGCACATTAGGTTAATTTGTGACTCTAAAGGTGTGAATGTGAGCATGGATGGTTGTTTGTCTCTATATGTCAGACTGGTGACCTGTCCAGGGTGTACCCTGCCCACGCCCACAGCTCTAGGTGCAGGTGAAAATGTTAATGATACGGTGAATAAGTGAGAGAAACAAAGAATTGTGCCTTCTATTAGAACTGGTCTGTCTTACATAATAAATATGGAGGAGAGATGTCTGATTATTTTTAATGCTGCAGAGTGCTGAGTGTAGTGGTGCAGAGAAACACACTAATAATTTAATATTTAGAAAAGTTCTCGTTAGATTCTTCAGTGTCAGGCAGTTTTCAGACCCCTTCACTCTACTGTGGTGTACATTTAAATTTAAACGGATAAAAATGATATTTGTGCCCATTAATCTACACTTGATAATCCATCATGACTTCAAAGAGGATCAAAGATAAACCATGGTTGTAGAAATCTCTCATTTACAGAACTTCAGTATTTTATAGAGGAGCCATAGGAACAACACAGAGGTTTCTCTCAGTGAGGTGCATGGAGCCGTTGATCTGCTCTGAGCAGCTGATTGTTGGCACCAAGACTTCACTATGATGCTGGACCTTGTACCACCCCTCTCCTCACCCTGGAGAGCACAGGGCGTCAACTTAGGGTTTCTGCCTGAGCTGACCCACCAGAACGGGGCCCCTTGACTTATCTGATGCTTAAGCGTTGATCAGCAGATTGATTTATGTGTCTCCTGTGCAACATGGTTTAACTATTTGAAACATGAATGCATGCAGTGAGAAATGTTATCTTTGTGAGGTCAATGAGGTTGTTCCAGTGTGTGGACATCATATGAACTGCAGCAGGTGCAGAAGAAGAAATAGAGGACTCCATGCTATCACAACACACGGAACTTAAATAGCAGACCTCTGAGCCGCGGGCCATCATTACATCACGCTCTGATGAAGACTCAGTGTACTGCTGCAGCCACTCCTCGTTCCCACTGTTTCTGCTGTTTGGAATGTAACTCTACTCTGACCCACTTCAAAATAACTGTTTCTGAACAAATTTATCACCGTGTTCATATCAGATGTCTGTGGCTTGAACCCATTTCACTCAAACTGCCAGAGCATCTGTTTGCAGTAAGACATCTCTGATAGTTGTTGCAGTGATTCTGCTGCTGAGGGGTAAGGACGTGGAAGCTGGAAGACCTGGTCCTGTCCACAACCTTCATCAACCACTGGTAATTCACTCTTGCCTCTGTTCACAGTAAAACATCCAGTGGAGGTCTACTGTTTCTCAGAGCACAAAACAGGAACCACCCTTATCGTCCTGTGGCTGAACAACCCCTCCTCCAGGCCGAGCATAGAGCTGGAATGGACTAGATAATACACATACTGAGCTGCTGTGTCTTTTATGTGTAAACATGACAAAAAAATGAATCATAGCAGAGGATTTTTACAAAGTTTAAAAGCTGTCTGGAGGAAGTTTAAACAGTGAGTAAAGAGCCTGTTGCTAACTTACACCTGAGGAGCTTCCAGGTGTCATAATGTATTTCCCTCTGTGATTCTTAAAGGTAAAAGAACTCTAGGTAAAACAGGTCACAGAGCTGGAGCTTAAAGTCTGAGTCTGGGGGGTTGGGGTGTGTGTGTGTGTGCATGTGTGTGTGTGTGTGTGTGTGTGTGTGTGTGCGTGGAGGAGAGAGACCAACACATTGTTGGTACACTGATCAGCCTCTGCTCTAATACTAATAATTAATCAATAATCTGTATCAAAAACATAAAAGCATGTACATATGATCTGCTACAGTGACAAAAGCTTTAACTGATCAAACTCAGAACAAGAGAAGAAAACTCACAGCAGTTAGTGACAGCGAAGCTGTTGGCCACCTCCAGGTTATCTATGTGTGGAGTCAGTCTGAAGTCTGCCATCCCAAACTGAACCATGCCAACTCTGAACGCACTGTACTCCTGGTCTGCACCCCTCGGGAACAAGCCCCCTGTGATGCACACACACACACAAGAAATATGAAGAGAACAGCAGAATTATAGTTACACAATCTTCAGTATTACATAAACAAGATTACACAGTTTAGATGAAGAGGCAGTGAATCAACTGTAAATACTGTCACACAGTACACCATCATCAAGCCACAGTATGAACTGATCAGTATCAGTATCAGTACTGATAGTTCTGCAGTATCAATATCAGTGCTGCAACAAAAAATGCTTGGTTTAGTTACAGAGAGTGTGATCGTGATGAACAGTAAATATACAATAAATGGTCATTTCCTGTCTGAGTTGATGTCACCATACAGGTAATAAGACCACCGTTGTCGTCCGGTGCCCAAAAATCCAAATCCAAAATCCTGGAAACAGGCAAAGGTCAACATACAGGTAAGACAGGAAACATCAGGTGTGACTGAACATAACATTCTGACAGCCGGAGAGGTAAACACAGGGAACTAAGAAACTAATGAGACACAGGTGAAAGAGAAAAAAAAAAACACTAAGAGAGGAAGTAAAATCCACAACAGGCACATATGGAAAGTCATTTCAAAATAAAGGAGGGAACACTAAGCAAACAGGATGTTCAAAAGGAGCGTTATATTATGACAATAAATAAATGAATAAACATATAAATAAAATGGAAATTTAAATCAGAAAGTAAACTATTATGGGAATTAATGTAAATAAATACGGTAAGTGAATTAAAACAAAATGATCAGTTTATATCACATTTTTTTGATTAAAGGCTGTAATTTTAATACTATTCTTGGTGCATTTAATGGCATATTACTTTTTTTTTACTGAGTCATTTATTTATTTTTGATTCTGGCGGTTTCAGTCCTCCATAACTGCGTACCTGTCACTGAAAAATCATCTATGCAAAAAGAAATTAAAATGACTTAAAGTATGAGACACTGTGGAGCTGTTGTGTCCTCTCAGTCTGTCACCATGACAACAGGTCACACCCCCTCATATACCCTCAGTAATAATCCCTCCCTGTATTTTCACTTTTCATTCGTAGCAGCTGTATGTGTGAATAAACAAGTACCCAGCAGACTCAGCATGTGAGCTGTGACTTTATAAAACACAGTGCTAGATGATGAAACTGGTTTCACTGTGAGGAACAGGAGCATCATCACATTCCTTATTAATTAAGGCTTCAATAGCAAATTAAGATTTACGTCACCAATTGGTTTGCGAACTGCTGTTTTGAAGCCTCCAGTTTGTAATTTGTCCGTTGCCATCTTGGATTTTTGAAACCAGAAGAAACCAAATTTGGAGGAGAAGGTGGAGCTGAGGAGGAGTGAGCGGTGGATCTGACCTGCTCTGTACTGTATCCTGATTGTCAGGCAGGTCGCCATGTGTGGTACAGTCTGTCAGCTATGTTAGCCCTGCCCTAACACAAACCCTGCTTTATGGTTTTATGGTATTTTATTTTCCTCTAAATGGGACCATTATTTAAAAAATGAACATCATGTTGTATTGAAGAAGACTTGAAACTAGTGATTGAGACCATAAGCTCAATAGGAAATCATGTACTGATAAATCAGTGAGAAGTAGGGCCACTTACACATAGAATTCAATACAATCTGACTTCTTTTTACAACCAGTGGAGTTGCCCCCTGATGGTCATTAGATAGAATGCAGGTTTAAGGCACTTCAGCATTGGCTTCACTTTTCAGGGGTGTACATCCAGTTTTATATACAATCTATGGTTTCTACACTCACCACTGTGCTCTCTCTCTCTCTCTCTCTCTCTTACACACACACACACACACACACACACACACCAGATATTACTGCCTTGCCATGCCTGAATGACCACATAGAACAAACCAAAATGCCCAAGCCCTCTCATATGTGGAGAGGAGTTGGGACGTCATCAGAACCAAAAACTTCGGAACCAAGTGTGTGTGTGTGTGTGTGTGTGTGTGTGTGTTTCTGTTCTCTGGCATCTGAGAGAGGAGCTTATGCAGAGGAAGTTGCAGTCAGTGATCAGAGACCGAAAGATTTCTTAGCTTCTTGAGATATGACACACAAGCAGCGCAGGAGAACGACAAATAACCCACAAGTTTATAAAAATAAAAACTGCTCAGTGGGTCAGCACCCTGGATGCCATTTTGGACCACTGACTGTGTCCAAGTCTGTCCCCACCCACACCATCGTAGATGAACGAGAGGCGATTTGTGTTTTCCTTCATCAATCAACATGTTATCTCTGCAGCGCTCTGAGCACAACCTCACCTCAACCACAGACAGCGTTTGCAGCAGACGGAAATACTATATTTCTCCATTAATGTGATGTCATGTGGGTCTGACTGACTGTGACCAATGATCAGTGACCCAACAGCCACAGCCAATCACTGATCCCTTTTGTCCAGGGAGCTGGTGTCTCGAATAGTTGTATCAGCTGTAAACTACGGACCCTGTCGTTTTTGTATGGTATGGCTCATTGTAAAACATCCTGAATAATCTCTTCTTTTACAGTGGGAACCTCTCACAGTGATCACAGTTACAGTGATCAGGTCATACAGGCCCAGTCGTCCACTGACAGTTTTCATTCAGGGTCTTTTCGTGTGACAACATCTGGAAAAAGGATTTTAACTTTTGTATCCTCTACTGCGGCTGTAATATACTGAGTCTCTCTGACTTGCGTCTCAGACTGCCTCAGTCTCATCTTGATATTGGTGTGTATGTCACTCACTGAGGAGTGATTGGCTGATCAGCGTCATGTGACCAGTGCTGCAAAGAGCTGTGTCGCTTAAAACAGTAACACTGTCAAAATCTGTGGACGAGGCTGAGCTGTCCTCTCTGTGAAACCATAACTTCTTTTAATTCTCTTGGGAATGACAAGCACAGCTGTTAGTTGTTAGCTGTTAGTGCAACTATGTGAAACCATGTCAAACTAATGTGTGTTAAATGGCTTCTTTATTCAGTTCAAGGTAACCAGTGAGGTACAGGGACTGTCCAATCAGAGCTGAGCTGTCACAACACAAAACTCTCTGCCTGTTCAGAGCAGCTATAATATGTGATCAGCATGAATGTCCTGAGTGTGAGGAACAAGGTCTGAGGGACCATAAACTGGCCCCCAACAGTTATTATGTTGCACATCATATTACCATTTACAAGCAGCGGGATTGTTGTCCTTCACTTCTTACTTTATCCTGATTATTCCATCTAAGACCTGGAGTCAGAATAAACTGACACAAACCCTGCATCGTTTAAATAAAAGCAAATATTGAAATGAGTTTGACATTTTGCCCTGTCAGGGTCAGGGACATGTAAGGGGCTGGGTAAGCAGAGGGGTAAGTCAGAGGGGTGCGCAGGCATCATGTTTTCTTCATTTGATCTATTTTTTTTTTTTAATAGATTTTGGATTTTGGCCTGAGGAAGAAGAAGAAAGAAAGAAGGAGAAGGTGAAGAATTTTGGAGAGGATAATCTGAGTGTGTTCATAGCTACCTGATGCTGAAACATACTGAAATTGGACTGGATAGGTAAAGGAAGTAGGTAAATGGGTCCATCTCAGGGCAGGGGGCAGTGTATATACATTTTTTGTTTTAAACTCCTAGGGGGAAAGGGGGCATCTGTCATTAAGAGGATGGATCAAAATCCTTGGAAGATATTTTCCTTTGGATGCTATCTGAGCCTGTGTCCTGGGCTTTTTCAACAAAAAAAACCCAAAACAAAATAAAGAAACAGGTGGGAAAGTGCATACACACAATATTTATAATCAAGGAAAATGGGGAGCAAAGATTGGGACAGAGATAGTAAACGGAATCCTCCAGACTGATATAAATATATGTATTCTATCTCCTCACACCCAGTACAGCATAGGGAATAGAGGAAAAGGATTGTTAAGATAGAGACCCTGCAATACCCAACTGTCCAGTATAAGAATGAGGCATAAAAGTAGACTTGACTAGATTAGGTGAGTGTTTCAGAGTCAGGGTCAGGGCCCTGGTCAAGGCAATTGTTATGGTTAGGGCCCTGAACAGTGTAATGGTTATGGTTGGGATCCAGATTAGAGAAGGGTCAGGTTCCAGGTCAGGGTTATACTGTCACAGGCCTCCATGGTTCACTTTGTCCAGCATCTGAAGACAGAGTGGAGCGGCCTCAGTGAGGCAGAGCTCAGTCACAGATGTTTATTTATCGAATGAGGGCCTGAGACGTGCACAGAACTTCTTGTCTTTTATCAAACACTCTGCAAAGGAAGAGTTAAGAGAGGTTCAGCCTCAGCTGCTCTATGTGTGGTGAAGCTGGCAGAATGAGGTCATAGTTCCACATACGACGTTTGGCCCCGAGCATGGAGGCCAGGGCCGTATTAAGCAAGTATGGCTGCTTGCATAGAGGCATTAGCTTCAGTGACTGACAAGTCTCAACACGCTCACTGAGCTTCTGGCAACAGAAACAAGGCCACAGTTAATAATGGCCGCTCACTCAGTCAGGACGTCACGTGGGCTCCTGCTGTGGATCTCTTCATGGAGTGATGGACTGTGTGAGGAGGGGACTACACACTTGACTAGGCGAACCCCTTGCTAACCTGATATCTAAATATATTTAATTTAACCAACTTAATTCAACTTTGTATTTCAACCAGAACATATTTGAGGAGCCATGTGTTTATGATAAAGAACACACTGTGGGTGTGTTCATTAATAAACACTATGACTCTGAACTGGTTTTCTTCTCCATGTGTCACTAATTTGATGCTACATAATGTTACATGTCTGTTTTCATAAGTGATGGCTACAGTAGCAAATTTTGAAAGTATTCAGGCACATGTTGCTATCACTAGCTGGGCTGATGTGATAATGTGGTGCGTACTTGGTAAATTAATAACATCTAAAAAATATGGTGATAAATAAGAGTGAAACTGAGATATGATCATTATCATTGTAGTTATGATTTTTTTTCTTTTGCTCTCTGTATGTTCATTTTCACATAAAAACCGGGACCTGTATTCACAAAACATTTTATCTTCTCACTCAGAGTTCTCCCGAGTTGCTTGGCAGGATCAAAACAAACACAACCTATGTGTTGATGCTGTGATTTTTTTTTCCTGTTTACAGAAACATTCTCGTCTTGTGATGGTTCAATAATTTTTATATGGTTCCATCTATAAAACTGATCACACTGGACAGACTTGATGAAGCTGCTTTATTTGTCTGTACTTGGTGAACACCTACAGGGAATCGTGTGAATTGTCCTCTGTGAACAGACAACATTTATATTCAGTGACTAGATCATCTTACAGACGCTGGAGATCTCCAAGTTGTCAGCATCCAGACTTAGGTCCTACTTTTAATCCTAAGGGGCTTTGTGAATTACTCCTAGTCCAAAACAATAAGTCTTAAAGTTAGGACTGACACAACCATTATTTTTAGGAGTTTCTCCTAAATCAGACAGCTAAGAGAAACTTTTTGCCTGAAGATGCTCTGTGGATACACTCCCTGATCACAAATAGAAGTGAAATTAGTCAATATCATTTCAAGCAGGATTTGTTTACATACACCAAACACTCCAGCAATGATGATATCATGATGGACCAGTCTGGACCAGGCAGTGAAACCAGTGGGTTCTTATGGTCTGCCCTCTGATCCACTTGATGATGTTCTCAGGAAAACGAAGAGAGTTTTACATGTGGAGTCTGACTCTCCCGCTTCTAATTCAAACTCAAACAGTGAGTTTGTCAGAGCTGAGGAGGATGTTTTCTGGATGTTGTCTGTGTTATTATGGAGAGTCTCAACACAAACACCTGACATAAAGCCGCATGTTGTTTCCCCTGTGAAACACAGTACAACATGGTTCCTACCTACATATTTCATCTCGGAACCTTTCACAGGGGAAACAACATGCAGCTTTTCGTCCGTTGTTTTGTGTTGAGCCTCCATATGTTTACAATGTACACAGACAACAGAACATGGAGTCAGAAGTAGTAACCATAGCGACAGAGATGGAGCAGTAACAACAGCAGGAGTGTGGTGGAAAAACTGAGAAAGTGAAGCTGCAGATGAAAAAGAAAGTCAGAGTGAGGATGAGAGGACAGACACAGGTCACTATCAGTGAGGAGGAGACAAACATGGTGTCACCCATAACTATTACATTTACTATAACACTGGTTGTGTAATTACTCTCAGTGCCAGAAGGGGGAGAGAAAAGCTCCAAACTGCAGGAAAATCACTACACCATGTTAGCAAGTGGGGGGAATAATAATGACACACACACGCACACACACACACTACACTGATGCTCAGAATGGAGCATTTGAAGCTATTCAACCAGGCGACAAACTGATGCAGTCGACCACAGAGTCCACACAGTTCCTGCCTCTGACTGAGAGGAGCTGAGATCCTGTGATCCACTTCAGATTCCAGCTGAGACCTTGACCTGCCTCTGATGGAGTCCTCCCTCCTCCTCACCCTCTGCATCTACCACTTCATCCAAACTTAGTCTTTTATTTTTAACTCTTTCCCACACTGACAGTAAAACAAGCTGGTGGTCTGTTTCTGCTCTGTAACATCATCTCAGGAACATGTGAGAACGTGTTCTCCTGGGATTTTTGCAGCGTGAGTGTGACTGTAGTCCAGGTGATTCTGGATCTGTGCTTCATTCTGTCAAAGACTAAGACACTGGAGGAAACAGTCTTCCTCTGAGGTATGGCCAGTCCTGACAGGTTTAGGCTCTGTCCTAAGCTTATGGGTTTGATGATGTGATTTCACTGGTAATATTTTTAATTTATTGTTATTTTTTTTAAATGAGTTCATTGAAACACAACAAGCAGAAGAATCAAACCTAATGATCATCACTGGCTGGTCGCTGTGTCAGCTGTGGGTGGAGATCTGATCACATGTCATGTGATTCTCCAGCTGGAAGTGTTTGGTCTAAACTTATTGCTTGATTCAATATTAACATTTTTCATTACTGATTAACTGTGTAATGATTGTTGTCGATTTGCTTGATGATTGAATTAAATACTGTGATTGATTATTGTAACAGTTTTGTTACTTCAGCTCTTAAGGTTATCCTGCCCCAAGCCTGTGTTAGTTAGTGGGATAGTTAGTGTTGATCAGTGAAGGTGGTGTTTCTCTACAGGTCCCTCACTGGAACCAGTGTGTCATATTTATTTCTAGTATAGTTGGGAATATGCAGCTGTTCAATCCCCATTGGCAGTCACCATAGCAACCAAGGTCAAGTACAAACCCTCAGAGGTAGAACAAGACAGGGTCTCTGGTGAATACTGCATACAGTACATGCACACTGTGGCCTATACATTCACATGTAAAAGGTGGATTTTGCACTAAGGTTAATAACATGAGAAGCATCCTGCATGGATGTGTACACTCAACATGGCTGATAATGATGATGAAGAGGGAGGAAGAGTGAGGAACATTCAGCTCTGATATTTGTACTCAGTCATGCACACTGATGCAACCACATGCTTCTCATTACACACACAGAGCAAGCCATTCGTTTTGGATGTTCCCTGAAGTGTGCGGGAAGGTTCCCTGCAGATGTTCCCTGACAGTAATTCAGGAACATTTTCTGTACATACCTGGAACGTTTGTTTTGGTGAAATATGCAGTTCACAGAACATTCTGTCAAAACTACGTTCCAGACGTTCTCTTGAACCAAATGGGAACATTCCAGGAGGTTGTGATTATTGTCTGTTTACCTGCTCAAATTATCTATCTTCATCAGCTCCATTGATTTATTGATGTTTGGCCACCACACGATTTTCTTTTTTCTTGTCCACTCTGCTGCTGCTACTGCTGCTAATGCTGCTGCTACCGCCCCTGCTACCACTGCTGCTAACAGTGGGCTACCATAGGTTTTTAACTGCAGTCAGAACACAGACAAATACGGATATGGATCAGATAATAAATACATGTCCCAGCAGTGAGAACAGTGATCAGTGAAGCTGATCTGAATCTAATGGAATCATGGTGACAATATAGTCATTATAAAATTACTAAGAAACAAAACATATATAATAATTAAAAGATTTTCCTGGTTGACTGGTAGTTGTTAGTTCAAGTCATTAGTCGAGTAGTTGTTGCGCATTTCTCACATTGATTTAATTAGTTAAATATACATTAGTGGGGCAGTCCTGTAACGCTGCTAACCCTGAGCTCCATTACAGAGAAATATAAAACTGTTGAAATATAAATTTTATAAGCGTGCATATGAAGAAAGTCATCTGTTAGTAATGACTCTGAATGTATCTGCACAACCAGCAAGGAGGAGGTTAGAGCGAGTGGCCATGTTAAGTGGCTAACAGCAGGCTAGTCAGTCAGCAAGCTACAAATCAACGGTAAATTGTAAATGGACTGCACTTACTGTGTACAGAGCCTCTCTAGTCTTATTGACCACTCACACACACTCAGCATTTCTACCACACACACACTCATACATTGATGGAACAATTATCAGAGGTAATTTGGGTTCAGTATCCTGCCCAGCTAGTCTTAGGTCCACAGACTGGAGGAGCCTGGGATCAACGACCTGCTCAACCTCCTAAACCTGAATCATCCTTTAGCTGTCTTGAAATGATCCAAACTGTACTTCCTGTCTGATATACCAGTCTGTAATCATTAAAACACACTGTTTTGTGTTTAAAGGGGGGCTTGACATTTGAGGTAGCGTCTTCCCTAACAGTTGCAGTAAAGCAGGAGTCTTGTCACACATTGGTTCTGTTTTATGTCTCTGTTGTGTTTATTACTACATATAGCCAGTTAGGTGAACGGGATCATCTAACAGAGATAGGAGTGAGTCAAGTAGGTGTCTCTAAGTCTCAAGTCTTCAAGTCTGAGTCACTCTCAGGAACGAACCCATTAGATTTTAGTGCAGATCTGGTTTAAATGGCTTTATTACAGTAATGAGAGTACTTCTAGGTCTTACAAATGTGTTACCAAGACACCACAGTTTATCACTACAACATTCAGCCAGCACAACCATGTCACTGCACACACACAACTCCTGCATGTAGCTGGTTTTAAACAATCATAAACAGATCAGAGAGAAGGTAAAATGGAGGTAACACTGAAGTTATTGGGAGGGACCACAGAGTGAGATAAGACCAGTGTAGTACAGCAGTCACCTGTTTATATTTCAAGCCTTAAAGTTATGTAAAATTGAGGGCATGGCTTCTTTGAGTGACAGGTGCGTGAGCGTATGCTTGCCACAAACCAGAATGAACCACAGTCTTAGCTCCACATATGCCAACCCTCTTTGACCATTTTCGGATTAGCTCGGAGTTAGGGGCGGAGTCAGGCACTGCCAAGGCGGTGACGGTAGAGCAGCTCACTGTGAGCTCCAGAAACCTGAGGGTGATGTTACAGCTTCATTAACAGTCTATGAGAATTGGTCATAGCAATATTTTAGTATTTTATTTAGTAGCCTTGTTTTCAGTCGCTCCCATGTTAAAATTGCACTATGCGTTACAAACTAAACACTTCCTATAACCTTTTCAAATTTAAAGCCCTCTAGCGTTTCAGTGGACAGACACTTTTATTGCTGTGCTACAGGAAGTGTATTGTCTCATTTCCTGTTGTTCATGTTATTTAGATCCGCTAGTTTCTTTTGCAGTTAGCAATGACTTCTCTCTCTCCCTCCCTCTCTCCTGCTCTCTCTGCTTGGTGTCTTATGTTTAGCTATTCCTCTGCCTCCATTAGTAACAATGACACACATAATCACAGTACTTTATTTGCTGTAATGGAGGGGAGGCTCAGTGTATTGAAGTGCTCCTCCTCTTCCCTGCAGTTCATGAGCAGCCGGGAATCCAGAGCGTCGCAGTAGACTGTCTGTAACAAGAGGTGTAGCCCTGAGCCCCCAGTCAGACCTGGAGCAGGTTTATACCCAGTCTGTTTGAAAAAACGCCTCTAAATCTAGAGACAATGTGCTAACTAACAAATCATTTTGAAAGAGGCCAATGGGGAAACTACATCTCAGTCACATGGCATTCAGCTGACCAATGGTGGAAATATGATCAGTCAGTCAGCCAGAGACAGTTGCCATTATAGGGCTTGCCCAACTGTTGCATTCCAGCCAAAAAAAAAACAACATGAGCTTTACTGTCGAGGATAGTTTAGACATTCAGTGGTGTAAGGTCATTAAGACAACATTAACTAACAATGACAAATGCTACATAACTAGCTCTTATGAAAAGCTGGATTGTAAAGATTTGATTTAAACTATACATTTGAGGAACTATTGGTATGAGACAACAAATCTTTAATAATTAACCTTTAATAGTTTCACTGTATCAACCAAACAGTCAGTTTTCTGGGGACAGCCGTTGACAGCTTGCTCCACTCATTCACACAACTTTCTGAGACTCACTTCCAGAGTCACATGAAATACTGTTTTTTCTTTTAATGTATGCAACAATGAATATTTCATATTAAATATTTATTATGATAAATGTTGCTGTGATAAACAAAATGCAAGATGCATAATTTCATTTGTTTTAATTTTGTCAAAGCTCCAAATTAATGGTGAAAGGACTCAGACAAAAACTTTTTAGACCATCACAGCTTGTCAAGGCACCAGTGGCTGGTTTCAGAACAGAAGGCACAGCAACTGTTTCAACAGCCAATCAGCTCTCAGTGAAGTCAGCAGGTCAAGACAAGTTACAAACAGTCAGCTGACCGAAATGGTAGAGATTTGGATGGAGGAAAGAGAGGAACAACTCAGTTTGATTGCGGGACAGTGTGTCTGTACAACACAAACAACACTGCCATTTGTCACACTGCGCAACCCCCTCGTTTTTACCGTTTCATCAATATGACAACTGCAACTTTAGCAAGTAACTCACCATCGCTATTCACGTTTTAAGTCGCTACAAAGTGTCCAGCTACAAAGTGTCCAGCTGCAAAGTGTCCAGCTACAAAAATGCCTTAGTTAGAACAGAAGCACTAACTGCAGACAGTCCTTGCTATGTAAACAATTCACAGTCTCATAGTTGCAGCAATGCAAAATGGCAGGTTTTCAGTACGTTGCCAGTGGTTGCAAGTTTCAACTCATTTCAACAAATCACTAAATCAATTAAATCAATCAATAAAAAGAAAAGTTTACATGTCACAGCAACACAAAAACTGATGAGTTACTATATAAATCATAGCTGTGATATGAATAACAACATATAATTGATTGTGTAGTACATATTTATGATGAAAAACTGAGGGTGTACTGTTATAAAACACACTGCACATGATGGACTGCAATATAAGTAGCCTATAAACTGTTCACTCTCACAAAACTCTACCCCCACCAGATTTATAAATAAAACCTTTGGAAAAAAGGTTCTAAAGGTTCTCTAGAGTTTACAAAAATAACCTTTAGCAAACATTCTGCAGGGCTGTCACTTCACATTTGAAATCTGAGCACTTGTTTGAAGGTTGTTTGCGGACTTCGTACAAAGCAGCTGTCTTATACAACAACAACAAATCTGTGGGCTAGCTCGCTAGCTTCCCAACCAAGTAAGGTGGTGGGGGCGCCACAGACAAGTGAAGCAGCTGACGGTCTACTATCTGGAACACTCGGCTTCATCAGGCCACTTGCTAGAAGCTCATAATAATGCCATCACTGATAAGATAGAAATATTTAAATGTAAGCATGTGAGAGGGATTGGGCAGGGGTTACGTATTCAAATTCATTCATGAACAGCATGTTTTTCAAACTCCGTTGGAACATGATTTTCAGAAAAAGCGACAGCCCTACATGTTTGGAACATTTTTTAAAGGTTGTATATTAGGGGAAGCTTTAGGGAAGGTTCCCTGAGGGTTACACATTTGCTAGGTCAGTTTGCACCAATATATACTCACAATGTGGAACTTCATATAAAGCCACAACAAGCATTGACTGACCAGAGCAAAAACATCCAGGTCAACTCAACATCCACACAAAAGTAGACAAGTATGCACAAGCACCAGAAACTTATGTCAGCAGAGCAAACACTTCCTGAACCACCATGGCACAATGTGTGTTTGTTTGTTACCCGCTTTGGTTTATGACTAAAACTTGGGAAACTAATGACAGTGCTAATTAGCAAATGTTAGCATGCTAACACAGTGAACTAAGATAAGTAAAGACTACACCTGCATAGCATCAGCACATTGGCATTGAAATTATGAGCATGTTAGCCTCGTGGACGTGGTTAGCATTTAGCTCAAGGTGCAACGGTGCACCCTCAGAGAGCTGCTAGCATGGTTTCAGACTCTTAGCTGAACAAAGTCATACCGCAATTACTTTGACAGATACTGTGATGGTGACTGTGTAATGAATTAAATTTTCACTGAGAAAATATAAAGACGATGATGATGATGATTGTTGGGTCTGTACCAAACGAACCTGTTCTCTTATGTCTGGAGAATATGATTTGCAGGCAGGGCCTCTCTCAGCAAACCTGCATCATTTATGAAGATGTGTCACATTTTGCCTTTATCAAAAACCTGCAGCTGCTGTGTTTCATTGCACTTGGCCATACTGCGACTGCAATTATATTTTGACTTGACAGCGGTTTAAAATCCATGTTGGTTTTCATGAAATGTTGCTGACAATGAAAGAAATCTTTGAGGTGAACATTTTTCACCTGCTGTCATGTGAAAACATTACAGGCATCACCATAAGTAACACAAAATCATTTTGATATTACACCACATGTAACATTTAAATTCTATAGGATAGGAAACACTGTAGCGCCATTGGGTTTGTCTAATTATAGCCTATTCATGTATTTTAATGTGATGGCGTGCAGCTGGAAGTCCAGACCTGTAGGGGTCGTTCTACCTGGACCCGCAGGTCCACCAAGGAGCTTAAAAGAGGAACGCGCCTGAAGTGCTGAATTCTGATTATCCTGGATTTACCTGGATTTACCAGCTGTGCGCCAGTCAACACCTCAGAGGCTAACACGCGCGGGCGCACACACGCACACGCACGCCACCGCAGGTAAGATGCACGCGCCAACGAGCACATCCACAAACACAAAACATCTGGATGTTGACGGCATCGGAGCAGCGCCGCGGCACGAGGCCTCTGCCCCCCCCCCGACAGCGGTGAGGCAGGCCGCGAGGAGCCACTGAGACCCACGGGTGAACGGTGTGTGTGTGTTGGGGGGGGTTGGGGGGGGGCGCGACACAAATGAAAAAAATCCTACCGATCTGGACGCTGGGGGATCCGCACAGCGCCTGGCGCCACAGCAGAGTCACCACGATCAGCAGCTTCATGGCGGCGGCGGCGGCGGCGGCGATGCTCCTGACGCGACGCCCACGGCAGGCTCCTACAGAGGCAGCGTCACCTCCATCACACACGGCGCGAGCTCGTGGCGTGAATCCGGGCTCGCGCTGAAGCGTCTCCAGCTCTGCGGACCGCTCTCTCTCTCTCTCTCTCTCTCCTTCTCTCTCTCTCTCTCTCTCTCTCTCTCTCTCTCTCTCTAGATGCGCGTGCCGCCGCCGCTGCTGCTGCTGCACCGGGGGCGCGCGCCGAGGACTGCCCAGGAATACCGATGAGGCGCGAGAAGGAAGCTGGACGCGAGGCGGGACGGGGCCGTGGGGCCGTGGGACCGTGGGGCCGTGGGACCTCCGGCGACTCTGACCTCACATCGCGCAGAGGCTGCGCTGCGGCGCGCGCTGACACGATTCGCACGTGCAAGAGTCCTAAAATACCACGACGCACGCGCTCACAGATCCCCCTCCAGGTTCCCAAGTCCAGGTCCCCCCCCCCCCCCCCCCCCCCCCACCCCACCCTTGAGTTCAGGCATCAGATCATGTCTGGTTTCACTGAACAGCCTGAACATGAATATGGCTGAATACATATGGCCGAGTGGATCCAGTTTGATTCTTTTTTTTTTTTTTTTTTTATCTTAATGTAGATTATTCTGTGTGGACACGGATTGCTGTCATCAGAAATAGAAAGGATCAGCTGCCTCTCCGTGGCCACAGAGAGGGTTACACCCAACCTGAGGCAACGCTTTAACATCTGCTAAAAAAAAGAGAGGCCCACTGGATCTTCAGTCAGGAACCATATGGTCACATGAAACACTGAGTGACTGCGTAGGTTGATGCTTCATTTAACAGATGCATACGTTGTAAAATGGACCACGCTGAAAAAAGGGGAAACGATGGAATAAAATTTTAACTAACATTAAAGACTGAAGTGTGGATCTGTGCGCAGAGGCAACAACACCAAACGCAATCTGCTATTATCAAGTTTATCAAGTATTTACAGAATGCTCCAGCATCTGGAAAAATCAATCAATCAGTCATTTAAATATTAACATGACTTCTAGTAAATAAAGTGTATGAAGCTGCTAGTCCGTTCCTGACATCTGTGTGTTGTATCCATTAATGTGTCTACAGTGCAGCCTTAAGAAGACAGATGTTAATAGGTCTAGAGGAGTTCGGATGCTAGAAACACTTTTACTGAAAAATGTTTTCAAACGTGTTGCCAAGGATTCAGAGACACCTGACTTGTTGTTACTAGAGCTCAAGAGAGAAGCCTGAGAGAGGAGATGTAAAACTACACCGAGATGGTTTTTGGTTATTGAAACCACGAATATGTCTTGTTATGGATATCAACACTTCGAATAAAACACACGAGTAAAATGATGTGTCAGTGCTTCGCTATAGACACACTGCTACCATTGTTTTTCTTATTTCAGCGTATGGGAGGTCTGCGGGTAAATGCATGATTCATTATCTGATTAGGCAATGATTTCATCAACAGATTTGATTGTTAGTGTGAACAGAGCAGACAGAGACAGGGACATGCTGGTCACTCACCCACTTGTCTTATTTAGTACATTCATTAGAAAACATTTGTAAACATTAGAAACAGTTGACACAGATTTTCCTGATTTCAGATTCTGCTGCTGTCAAAGATGTTGATGACTGTAAACAACTGGACAGACAGAAAGGATCACAAGCACAGTAACGTGCAGCTTTCCGAAGATACACACATACTATATGTTATAGTGGTCAATCATAGATACACAGCGGGTAAAACACCTCAGGCTATGAATCCAATGGAGATTAAATGAATAGCTAACTCTCAGCCGACTTCAGTAAACATACCAACCTGTCAGTGTTTTGTCCCCCAGTCAGGTCCACAGAGCTCAGCACAGCCCCTGCACAGAGACAGCAGCTCGCAGAGGTCTGGACCCTGAAGCAGGTCCTGATCACCTGTACAATGAAGCTGGTTATCACCTGGTTCAGTTAACTCTGGGGTTACCTGTCCAGGTACGAGTGTATTAAAGTAAAGTATTAATATGACATGAAACAAAGAAACTGTGATACCTGCGGGTAAGTTTGGTTAAAACAACATCCACAGGTGATATTCATCAAGGTGAAACGTAAACAATGTGATCACATGAATAGAATAAAAACATAAGACACCAAACTGTAACGTGATGCAGATGAAACAGTTAAAGTGATGTCAGACTGTTTGTGGAGAGAAGTAGTTGATGTAGTTGAAGTAGTTGATTTCTAATGGTGAAATACTGAACAGTGTGTGGATCATTGTTCTAATCAAAGACATCAGAGGTGTAGTTTTTACTTTCAGTTCTTCTTACAGTTTCCTCATGTTATTCTGAGCTGCAGTGATGAAGAAGAGACACATGGAGAGACTCAAACAGCAAAACATCCACTGATCCATACAAATATGTACTGATCATGAATATTATCACTTTATTCCAAACTTTGTCCCTGTCAGGATCCTGTAGAGATGATAACTATTTTTTTCCAGGTATCTGATTGGTCAGTAGTTTGGCTGGTGACAAGTTTTGATCTGATCCTCTATAGTTAAGCTCCCCCAGAGCAGGTTAGGAGTTCAGCATCAGTTACCGTGGTGATTTACCCCAGTAACAACTGAAAACCAGAGATAAGCCTGAAGTTACCTTGATGACCTCCAATCCTGTTTGTAGTGCAGACTTCTGAAAATATCAGGAGCAGAACAAACAGATCATATACTGTATACTGTATGCACATTTATTCCTGTACCCTCATTACAACATTATTGTCCTTCTTTGACTCCCTCAGTCTTCATGTCCTTGGGCGAGATACTAAACCCCAGCATTGTGCAGTATGTAGAGTACCACCACTGTATGAATGTGTGTGTGTGAATGCAGCTTACAGTGTAAAGCTGTTATGGTTTTTGAGGGACCAAAAATACAGACAACTCAAAAAGGGTATAGTCGTGGGGGAAAAAGGGTAACTTACAGGAAACCTAAAACTGGTGAAACTGCAGAGAACTAAAAATCCAAAATGTAGGCAGAACAGAAAATCATGAGAACACAGGTCTACAAATACAGAGGAGATAACACTGAGGAGAGATGGAGACAAATGGACAAAGACAGACTGAAATACACAAGGAGGAAAAGGTAATTGAAGACAGGTGAAAGACGGGGCAGACAATCAAAGTGGAGGGAAACAGGAAAATGACAGGAAGTAAAAACAACAAGAGACACATGTTGGGCATTGGTAGTTATCAATCATTACTATCAAAAATTAATAAAAAATATTAATATTATTAATACTAATATTTAATAATAACTCTAAAATAAATTGGAGTTATGCTTGGGGCAACAGCCTTAATGGCAAAAGGTAGCCAATACTGTACAGTTTCAAATTGATTACTGTTGATTTGGAACCTTGATTAATAATTAGCTTAATAATCACAACCCAAATTACCACATCAAGAGTATAAGTAGAGTAAGGTTGGAGGATAGAACAAAGGGGCAACAGCTGGGTTTTGTTGGTCTTGTGACACCTTGGGTCACATGTCACACAGTGACCAACACTCACTGGTCAGAAGGTTCTGAAAATAAAACAGAAAATGAACAATTTTCCAAACAAAAAGTCAAACAAGGAGTAAACAGAAAAAGTCTCATCAGGGCAAACCATGACCAAAGCACTCAGGGTGGTTGACACGAGTAGTAAGGTGCTAAATGCAGTATGTTTACCTTTTACTTGCTTACAGGAACATTACATGATTGAACATAAAATGAGGAGGTCATTGGTCATTACTTACTCCTCCACAGCAACTAAGCAGTCAGGTTTGTGTTTGTGTCCTGTTATTTATTAATATTAACCTCATTAATTAATATGTGTGGTCCTTCCCAGATAGTGTCTACAGTGACCAGCAGAGGTCTCCACTGTTACCACATTATTGTTCACCCTTTCTTCACTTCATATTTGCTTACATAATGTTCACTTTTTATAGCCGACACTACAACCTTTATTCTGAAATCCATCAGTCCTCAGATATCCCACAGTGGATTAATCAATCTGCCAAAGGTATTGATCATCATCATATCTGCAGCAGGCAGCGGTTAGGTTGTTTATTTAAACATTCAGAGCTAAATACCCAGAACTACATATAACGCAGCTGTTTACTCGTCAGTCTCCCCTGAGGTCGAGTCTACAGACAGAGTTTCAACATACAGCAGACTTCAGAGACAAAAATTCACATTCAGAGATGATCCAGATCTGAGCCCAGAATCTGAACCATGTCATAGAAATAAACAGATGATAAACTAACTGTCTATCTGTACTTTATAATGTTACACTTTATAGAATGACCATTCTATCCTCTGGCTTTTATTATGAAATATTTAGCTTTCCTTCCCTGTTACATGACAACTTTTCTCGATTCTTCAATTCAACAAGGAAAAAAAAAGGGAATTTACAAACAGCAAATTACATTTTTTAATTCTGACGATAAAAACAGATGTTTTTATTATTTTTTGTTTTTATGTTTTTGGTTTAAAACAAAAAAAGCAAACTGCCTGAATGTTGACTAATTAAGAGGTTAATAAAAGACCATGGTCAGTCCTTGATGAGTAAGTGGAATATTTGCCTTTAAAATTGATAAACTTATTCTATCAAACACAGTCATGAACTTAAAGAAAACAATAGGCTCAGTTTTGTCTCTTTCTCTTTTTTCTTGTTTCTATCAGGTCAAAAAGTCAAATATGACACATCTGTTCCAGAGGAAAACAAACTTTTATTGAACTGAAAATAGTTCATATCCAGTCTGACAGCTCTTCTCATAACATAGCAGTATATTTCTGTCTGCCAAGCTTAGCTGCTTCTTAAAACAGTTTCATATAACAGCTCTGGGGGGGTTAAATGCTGCAATCTTCAACTGAGGCCAAAGCATTGTGGGTACTGACTGAGCTGCCTAAGTAACACTTCATGGTAAGAGGTATGGATAATCCTGGATCTGAGCCGAGAAACAAACAACAGTGAACAACAGCACCTCACGAGTCAGTCCAAAAACAAAGAAAGATTTAAAGTCACAGAGACACATTAACTCTGTACAACCTCTTAGATCAGTGTCTCATGCCAGACCAAATTAACCTCATCTACTAAAGTCTTCAGACTCTTCACTGTGGCTCCAGACTGAGGTCAGCTGCTTACTGTTTACTTGAATTATCACTGAGATGAGTCCAGAGTCTGACTAGGTGACTAGACAGTTTGTAGAGACACACACCTGTATATCAGTTCCCACAGTTCACCTGCAGGTCAGGACAGAGACCATAAAGTCCTGTGGACTCTCTCTGTAGACCTCTGAGATCAATCTGTGGTGAGACAGAGATCAGGACTAAAAGCTCTGAGTGTTCCCAGGAGAACAGTGGAACAAGAACTGGAACCAGGATTCTTCTAGAGCTGGGACCAGGTAAGAAGGACCTGGCTCAGGGAGGAGGTCCTGAGTCTGAATGCTGACTGATGAATAAAGCCAAAAACAGAGAGGTCCACAGACCTGAGTCTGGAGCCACTGTTCACCTTTCAGCTTCACAGTGATCTGAAGCAAACAGGCAAGACTGGAGAGTGGTCAGGACCAGTCTCTGACTGTCCCTGAGGGCCCAGACAAGTCCAGATTAAGACCCCATAGACCATCTGTACAGAGACCTGAAGAGTACAGTTCACAGAGACTTCTTGTCCAGAGGATCTGACAGGACTGAGATACTGGAAGAAGCTGGAAATGCTGGTGAAGGAGTTTCCTACAAAAACTCGATTCAGGGTCTGAGAAGTTTTGTTTATGAGAAATTTCAGTTTTTGATTTTTAATAAATTTGCATAGATTTCTAAAAACATGGATCTTTGGGAGCAGACTGATGGACCATTTAAATGTACCACAGGTAGAAGTGAAGGATCTGAAGAAGCCATGTTTCTTGATGACACCAATAAACACGTCAGGGTCAGTAGAGTCCAGCCTGACCTGCTGTCAGTCACCAGAACTGGAGACCCTGTTCAGGGTTCACTTCACCTCATGTGTCATAAATGAGAACCAGAAACAGAAAAAGACTCAAGCACTGATGCACACTTGTATCACCACGGTAACCCTCTGATCTTGCAAACATACAGGTCATTCAGAAAGTGTCAGACTTTTTGTCACATTTTGCAAATAAATTGTTAATTCTAAGTCAGACAATGTGCAACAGCAAGGCAGGCCCTTTAACGGTGAATGTTCCTGACTGACTGACTGATCATATGTCCACCACTGGTCAGCTGAATGCCATGTGACTGGACTGGGCATTGATGCCATTGGAGGCTTAGATTTACACCTCCTTATAGGGAGTCTACTGAGCTGCTCTGGTTACTCAGCTAATCTGAACCTGCAGGGAAGCGGAAAAGAGCTTCCAGTTCACTAAATTGCCTTTTTCACTGTTCAGAAAACCTGCAAATAACCACTAATATCAGGCTTTTGTCAGCAATGGAAAAGGAAATGATTGACAGCTCAAAATGACTCTGTAGTAGACGCAGGTATTTATCTGCTCCGGCTCCAATTGATGTAAACACAACACCCTGGTGAACACATTAACTGTCATCCCTTTTCCTGCTGTAATGTTTTTCAGAGAGCACAGACACTGTAAAAACACTGTCACCTGCCCAGCATAGTGCTGTTAAACCAGAAGAACTGTGGCTACACTGAGCTTGGGGATGACAGAGCAGAGCTGCAGCCCTGAAATCAGTTTAAAAGACACAATCACCTCTCACATGAAGGCTCCGACACTGACAGAAACACCAACCCCTGGATGTGAAGTGACAGATTGGTTTTACCAGCCCCATCCATATACATGCTCACTTTGGTGGAAAAAGGGTACAAGCCTCGCCTCTATTACAGAAAACAAACAACTTTGATCACATTTATCATTATTACTAAAGGAGGCAGAGGAATAACTAAAGATAAGACATACTGAGCGCAGAGAGCAGGAGAGAGGGAGGGACACAGAGAAGTCATCACTAACTGCTAAAGAAAGCGATAACATGTAAACAACAGAAACGCCAGCAATAGGAAATGGGACAATATGCCTCTTGCAGCACAGCAATGAAAGAAATAAAGGTTAGAGGGCTTTTAATTTGAAACGTTAAAGGAAGTGTTGAGTTTGTATTAACATGTTATACGGTAACTTTAAATGACAAGCAGGAGCAGATAAAAATGAGGCTTTATACTAAAATCCAGCTGTGGGCAGTTCTACATATCAAACAGAGGGAGTTAGACACAAAGACCTGCCTTTAATAAATGTCTGTGATGTTCTGGAGTTGAGGTGAGCCTAAACTGTGGTGGATCCAGACAGAGGCTGTGCTCTCTGTGAGAGACATAATAACAAAGATATTGTGTCTCTTCTAACTTACTCTCTGATCATTTTACAGTGAATACAGCTGAAGTCACTCCACAAGTTGTGTTTTGTGATTTTGTCAGACAACATCATGGTCATAAAATCAGAATTTTAACAGCTGCTTGAAGTGACTGCTGGTTGACATATCATCTTAATGGACCACGGTTCAGTCACTGTTTCAAACTGGTTCCGTTGTCATGACAACAGAAATGGAAAAAACATTTATTGTGAATTCAGCTGTATTAAAATACGGTGAGCACAGAGAGGAGAGATGAGGACATGATGATGTCATGTGTTCACAGCTTTTAGGCGACAGTTTTCAATACGCCCTCAGTTTCATACATTGACCATATGCGGTCCAGACCGTGTACTAGGTTTTGACCTAGTCTTGTTTAATCACTACTTCAAATCCACTCACCCTGCTCCTACACACCTGCCTCACTGAGCAGGTGTGTGAAGTGTCCCTCTGTTCTGAAACACGACTGTGAAAGCGTAAAAATAAAATACTGAAATATGGTGATTCATACTGGAGTGTGTTGTAAAACACTTTCTTTTTCTATACTATATGACTTTATCTTGTTATATGATGAAAAGCTCATTCATTATAGTGAGACCAAGTGATTACAGCATGAGGAACATCTTACTGTATCTTGATATTATGTGGTTCAGTTTTTGTCCTGGTGGCAGAAACTTTGAAAATAAACTCACAGGTTATTTATTCATTTTTTCTATGTATATGTTTTTACATTTACTTTCTAGTTTCTTTTCTCATTAGTTCTGGGGAATGGGGAGTTCTACACCTTTACCATGAAGTGTTAGCAGTGATCTTCGGCTCAGAGGAAAGCATTTATTTCTAATGTACAGCCGAGGAGTGGTCTTGTAACCACACCAGGGTTTAGTTTATATGAAGCACAATGTCATGTATCAGATACATAGTCATGCAGTATCTACTTAATGCTCGAGCTTAAAGGGGAACAGCTGTCAGGGACCACATCTGTCTGCAGCTCTGCACACAGGAAATGTTGAGTTTATCGCTGCAGAGTTCAGCATAACTTTGTCTAACATCATTTGTCAGTTCAGCCCCCCTCACAGATAGACGGACCAGTAGACCACATTGAAGAAGAGGAAGGAGAAAGGGAAGAGTGCTCTTGCATAGAGATCAATGCGTTTGGCAGCAGCAGGTATGACGGGCTTGGGTGGTGGGGGTTTCTTGTTGGCTTTGTTTTGGGACTTGAGGGCCCCCATCACCTCCACCGGTTTACCGTAACAGTCAAAATTGGACAGCTCGAAGTCTCGAGGTAAAGAGCCCACGATGCTGAAGTCGTTGGATCGAAGGTCCGACTTGGAGGTGCAGACCTTCTTACAGCGAGTTTCAACCACCTGCTGATAGACAGAGGCACTGCTGTTTAAACCAGAGCTGGTGGATTCAGGTCAGTCCAGTCAGAGCATTCATCTTTAATGAGTCAATAATCTGATGATGAGGAGGAGGAGGCTTCCTAGCAACACAACAAGATGAAGCTTCAGGAGACCATTTGTTGAAATGACTGAAATTTGACATATAAATAATCAATGTTCTATTCTGACATCTTCTCTGATCTCTGCTGGTGCCTCATTAATGTTCTCATGGTCGTTCTACTCTGAAACATCTAAACCAAACATAAGCTCACTGGTTTATTGTAATCATCAGAAGCCCATCTTGTAGGATGAATCAGAATTAGATTTACTGTCACTCCCATAGTATGGACTTGAATACACAGGAGCGAGATATCGTTCTCTGGTCAAGGGGGATATAACATAAAAGTTAAAACAAAAATAAATAAAACATCAAAGAGAAACATATTGACAACATGACAGGCATTAAAAAAGAAACAAAAAAAAACTAACTAAAAAAACAAATCATATTCAAATTCAACACATTTATGTGTCTATAAAAGTTGTTGTTGTGTACCTGCAGAGTGTTGACATGTATGGGTGTCCCACCAGTCCCATTCACTGTGTTGTTGGTTTTATCTGAAGGCTTCTTCCCTTCTTTCTCTTTTAGGGCTTTCTCCTTGGTGGCCATTTTGGTTTTCTCCTCCTCAATCAGTTTGGGGCTATTCAGTATCACCTGGGGGTGAGAGAGAGAGAGACAGCGCGAGACAGAGAGAGAGAGAGAGAGAGAGAGGGAGAGAGAGAGAGTCCTGGGCTAACTACTTTTCATGGACCTTGATGGAAAATGTCATGAGGTCAAGGAAAAATTTGAAGGAGAGGTCATAACGACTTAGGAAACACAGAGAGAATCCGGCTGAACTTTCACTAGACTCTTTTTTTTAAACTAACTTTATTTATGACAAATAAACCATTTTTTTCTTTCCTTCCCACCAAAACAAAGATGATGAAATGCTGAAATTAGATAACATTAAAGGAGTAGAAGGAAGGAAGTAGGGAGTAGAGAAACTTGAGCCACTAAAATAATAATTAAATAAAAGAACTAAGCAAGAGGTCAGAATAAATTATACTCACACACAGGTAGAGTTTCCTGATATGGGCACTTTTGACAATTTTATACATTTGTTAAGTGGAGAAAATTAATGTCTAGTGTTTTAAACAATAGGAGGGGATTTTGAAATTACATTTATGTATATAGTATTTTGTTATGATAATATTGTTACTATAAATCTGGACAGATTTAAAGAGAATAAATCTATATTTATGGATTTGGAGCACAGACAAGTATTTCCATAAGTGTTGGATCATGTCGCAAACATAAAATAGATGCTCTATTGTTTCTGTTTATGTGGGCCTGCCGGGGTTAAAACTACAGTGGTGCACCTCTTTAAATCTCACTGCAGAAAGGAAATGAGAGACGGCATTTTCACCTTTCCTTTCATAAAGGAAGGTCCAGTGTTTCCTCTGTTTTAGGAGTTAAGATAGGAAGCACTAAAGCTCCTTTCCTCAGCTCTTATCATGAATGCTGCTCAGACACTATGGCCCACTTCACAAAGTTTGAACCTTTAGAAGAAAAAAAGAGTTTTTCGACCACAGCCATGATCTCATATAACTTTTGACTCTTCATGTTTGGACTTTTGTTTATTTCCTGTTTTATCTTGGAATCACTTACCTTGTCATTTTACTTCCTGCCTTTATCTCATTTACCCTCCATTGTGATTGTCTGCCCCGCTCTAATGTGTTACACCTGAGTCTTGTTACCTGCCTCCCCTGTATGTATTTAATTCTCTGGGCTCTATCTTACACCCTACGCTTGTTTATTAGCAAATACACTGAGCACCCATGGGTGTGCTTAAATGAGGTGAGGTCAGTAGCAGTGTTTGCTCATTGTTGTCTTGAGGTAGCAGTGTCATTGCCAAAATTTGTCCTCAGTTTTATAACCAACCAAAGATTTATCTCCAAAGATTTCACCTGTTTTTTAAAGGGTATGTGAGGTGACCCCCTGGTTGGTTCTTTGTATGTCATGTTCAAAAAACTCCCATGAATAATGAGGAGACTCAGTAGAACCCATTAGAACCATGAAGCAGAGATTGGACATGCTTTGAATGCTCCACACTCTTCAGACTGTGACTATTAGACTGAGCCCTCTGTTGTCCCTCAGTCCTCATCCCTCCATTTGTTTGGAGTGTCCTCTGCATCTCATGCTCCTTGTGCTGTGGTCCAGAGGCCAGATTCATAAATGATACGTACACACTCTACATCATTTCCCTCACATGAATCAGTATTTATGAACAGATTGTGAGACTGTGATCACTTCATCATTCTTCTGACCATGTGATCAAATGGGTTTTTAGAGAAGACAAATTAAAGAGACAGTGAAGTGAAAATAAAGAGGAGACACAGAATTGAACAACTAAACAACAACAACTTGATTATTGTCTGTTTACACAGAAAAAACTATTTGATAATTCATAAACAGAAATAATTGTGTTTGTGCTCATTGTTTAATATTATAACCTATAATAATATTATTTATACTATTTGAATATTTACTAATTACAGTTTGACTCCTGTCTGGAGGCTGATGAAGACGTCTCTGCTCCTGACAGATGAAGTTCAGAGTAAAACAGGACTTTACAGTTGGAGTTATTGAACTGAAGTTTACTGATAAGCAACTGTTTGTAATCCCACCAACAATCAGTGAAGTTGGGTTTAATAATAATAATAATACTATATATAATGAACAAGAAAGACAATACAGTAAGACAAATCATTAGTCACATGTTTAAAAGGTTTTAAAGGGTTAAAAGGTTTGTTGTCGTTCTTTTCTGTGTCTGATAACTTATTGCACAGACAGTGTTTTTGTCTGCAGACTGATGGATGAAAGTGTCTTCATCCATTTATGGATATTTGTGGGAGTGAAAATGAGGCTCATGCATATCAGTCTAATTTCTCAATGAGTGAGAATAATAAAACAGAATCATGTGAACGTAGCACAGCTTTATAATCCTGACCTGAAGAATGAGTGCGAATGTTTCTGGTTTTGTGTGTTCACATAGTTTCAGTCATGAATCTACACAGAGGATTATGGATCTGGTCCCTGGTCTCCTCCTGCTCCCTGTGTGTTTTAGTTATTGTAAGTTCCTCAGTTCTGAATTTCATCTTTAGACTTTGGATTCTCAGTCACACTTTACTGGATCTATTTGTTCATCCAGATGAAACTTTTCTTTGCTTAATAAATCACAGTTTTTGTTGAGTCATGTATAGAGTCCTGTATTCACCTTCTTTATTCTGGGACATTTCTAAGCATATATTTTTTCTATAATTATCTTTTCCTGTATGTGTCATGGAAATAAGTGTTGTGGGGTTTTATTGTTATTAAGTTGTTTTCACTATTTGTTGTTGTGCAGCACTTTGTTAACAGTTGCTGATGTTGAACGCTCAGTTTCACTGCTCATCATCTGATGTGTGGCCACACCTCCTTCTATGAGGTTTCATCCATCCATCATGTTTAAACCTCAGTTGCATATAAACTGTCTGATCGGCTATTTCTCACACTGATGACTCATATTCAACAATAAGACTATTTATAAGACCATGATCAGGATTTGGAGCTGCCACTGCTGGTCACTGGACTGCCCCACTGTGGATTTGTGTGTGTGTGCGCGTGTGTGTGTGTGTAAGAACTGACCTGCACCACAGCGTATTCCACCAGCGACGAAAAACCAAATAATAGACAGGCAATGAGCCAGATGTCGATGGCCTTCACATAGGAAACCTTTGGTAGCTCTGACGCCAGTGACATACTCTCACTGGACAGAGAGAGCACTGATAAAATACCTGGGAACACACACACGTTAACACATCACTGTTACCACATGTGAATGTCTATCTGCAGAGGAAAATGTGTTGCTGAGGCTGTGGGACAACATTAAGACCACACTTCAGTCCAAACTAGTTTAATATGGAGGTCTTAATGATATCACCTACATGTCAGTAAATGAAAACACACAAAACCCATGGTCACATTTTATGTTGTTTTGTTTATGTGTATTTGATACAACAGCTAATAGACAAGTGAGCTTCAGAGACAGTACCCTGCTGCCATCACAAGAGGGCAGGAAGTTACATGATGAACAAATAGGCATTTAGGAACAGAAAGCTGTCAGAAGTCAGATATAAGAAGAGATACCCCTTCACACTGTATCGTCCATCTTTAGCTTTAAGTGGTCAAACACTGTTTGTCCTGTACTGGCGTCACTGTTTGAACTTTACTGTGAAAAAAGAGTTTGACACTTGAAGACTTGTCTGACATTCATCTGCTGAAAATGATGTTTCACTGAAATGACATACATTTACATATCTATAGTGTCTGATAAATCAATACATGATGACATGATGCATCTTAAAATATGTTTTTTAATTTATATTTTTATTTATATATATTTATATCAAAAAGTGAATTAAACAATATCACACGAGAGGGAGTGATGTTGCACTGAATATCAGCACGGCTGTGATTCGGTCTTACGTACAGGCTCTTCTCTCATTTGTCAAGATTGGCAGGGAATATATGTTTGAGATGCAAAGTTTGGCATCAATGATTTCGAATATTCTATCCACACTACTTTTAGATGTCTAAGATAAAATATGTAAATGTAAATATGTACACTGTCATTAACACTATCTAACAATGGTAAGAAATCTACTACTATCAGTTTTGCTGAGTTTACTATAATAACAATATAGCTCACAATATTATCTTATTAGCTATTAGCAGTTGCTTGCTAGCTTTAATTCTTTGCTAGTGTAGGTTAAATATTATAATGATGCTCATCATCATTTTAGTTATTCACTTGCTTTTGTATGTAACAGGTTTTTATGTTAGTAATTTAAATATCAACAATAATTATGTTGAAATAATTTTTTTTAAACAAATCTCTCTTTGATCTTGGTCCATCAGCTTGAAATTAATTGGCAATAATCAAACTGTTCTTAAATGTCTTATTTAACATTTATGTTGCAGGTAAAGTCAGAGAAACATCAACATTTGAACCAAGTTTTTATAGATCAAAAAGACTTGTGAAGCAAGATGGCTCCAGGGGTTTCTTTCCCCAGAAGGTGGGGTTATCTTCTCAGGGCTGTGAGGGAAGATATCCCATAACAATATTTTATATTTAGTTTAATAATGCCAAGGTTGTAGTCTGTTATGACTTAATTACCCTTTAAATGTGTTCACTTAAGCACACTTCTTATGTACATACTATATTGATATTCAAAATATACATAAAAGAAAGAAAGACAGAAAATAGACATTGCTCTGAAGGGGGGAATCTTACCCCAGTTTACCCTGTCTGTGCTACTCACCCAGTGGCACCCTAGCAGCTGAAGCATCAGGGTTTATCCAGAATGACAACCAGGATAAAACCACAATCAGCAGGGTTGGAGCATAGACTCCCATCATATAGAAACCAACCTGCCGGCGCAGGGTGAAGATCACCTCTACACAGGTGTAGTATCCTGGAAACAAAGACGCAGAAAACAGCATTAAACTATCCAGAAACTGAAGTAATGAGGACAGAAGTGAATGACATGTTCTGTATTTCCTACAATTTATTTCATGACAGTAAAACTTTGTTTGCTCTTCATCTATCTCAGAGTAGAGTATATATTGTCATTAAAGATTGTGGCTCGTCTGTGCCTCAGTTGCTTTAACTGTGCAGTATTTCAATTTACATATATTTACATATATGTACATATTTTATATATTTATGCACATTATCTGGTAAAACGGTAACATGCTTGTACATCAGCACACAAGTGCAAAGATTTCCTTTGATCAGTCATACAATAAAAACATAAGATGCATATGAGACAATGTGGGCTGGGACACGCACTGAGCATTTTATTAGGAACACCTGTACACCTGTTTAATTATGTAATTATCCTGTCAGCCAATCATGTGGCAGCAGCAGATCCAGGTGAGGAGCTTCGGTTCATGAGTTAAAGTTTCTGTAAACCAGATTTTAAACAACAACACAGCAGTAAACAACTGTTCTCTATGTAAAGATATAGTGGAGTCATGGCGTCCAGACATCCAGACCACACCTCCTCTGTGTGTGTAGTAATGTGAGTTTCTCTGTTTTGGTAAATGGTCTGAGAAAGTGGGATGTTTGTGCATTTGAGTCCCTCCTGTTATACCGTTGGCCTTCCCCACATTTAAACACACAGGCTCCGCCAACATGTGATCCAACAGTGCAGCACGCAGCATCCAGGTGATGTATAGGTAGTATATGTATAGTATATATGTATATATGTGTAGGTTAATCTGGCCTCCATTTATCAATATGAAATTTAAATGTGTTGGTTCATTGAACACAGAATTAGTGACTGCATATTTCTACTTTGGTTGATCACATGGCTGGGAAGTTAACAAGTAACAGGGAATCTGCATAAAGTGTAGCATAACAGTTTAAGAGGAGTGGCAGTACTGAAGCTTTATAGTTATTTGATGATGACTGACCTGTTCCTTGGTAGTACTTTGTGCAGTTACCATATTTGATGTCCTCCTGTTTGATGTCAAACTGAGGCAGAGCGATCTCGTCCATCTGAACTGGGTCAGACTGCCACATGAACACCAGGTCACTGGTGGTGTAGCCAACTGAAACACAAAAAACACTATTAATAATCTGTGACACCATCAACAGCTTAGCTACTTACACAGTATTAGACACATTTGTCCAAAATGCTCTAAGATGTTTGATGTTGATGTTTTCAATTTATATTTTTAAAACTTTTCTATATTACCGTCTATGACCCTCTGGTGAAGATTGAAGTTAACATGATGATTTTACATAAAAAAGACATATGACAAGTAAAATAATCAGTCAACATCATGACTGAGTATTTTCACCTTGAACTGCAGTGAACCAATGAACGAATGACAATCCCACAGCAACAGATTCAGACAGCCAGGGATTCATATGTCATATGACCTAAGGAACCAATCTTGTCAACTAGTGGGGACAGGGGGCGGGGCTAAATAGATATGAAACCATGTCAGTACAGAGAGCCAGAGTTAGCATTAGCACAACCACTAACACTGTGTCAGCCACTGCCAGTTACAGGCTAACAAACAACATAAACATATAAAAGATGCTAGCTATGCTAACCGTTCTGCTACGTCTGCTAGTCTCTGATTCTGGTCTCAACAGACTCCTTATCTGAGTCTGGATCCGACTGAGGCTCCAACATGTGTCTGAGTCTCTCTGATGTTTCCTCCTCTAACCATCTTGATACTCGCTGCTCTTTCACCAGGAGAGCTGGAGCAAGCAGGTGGTGGGCGGGGTACAAGGCCTGATCAAGGTTTCTCAATCAGACAATCAGAGTAGATGAGCTTCAGACCCAACATGAAAACATGTTAAACTAATTATGAATCAAAGCTGAGGATTTTTTCAGAGTTCAAAACACATCTGGAGGAAGTTTAATATCTTTATGGAAGAGTTTATTTTAATGCCTGAAAATTAAAGTATCTGAATTGTTTCTGATCTCTAACTGCACTATGGAGCAATGTTTTTTCAAGTGGGTCACATTTTGTTTGTATGTGAGAAATAACTAGTGTTTTTTTCACTGTCATATTTTCAGATGAATGAACTGGTCATGACATAACTGAGAGATACTGAAGAGCAGGTTTTTGAGGGTGGTGAGGTAGAGGATGATGGTGAAAAGCTGTGTGTGTGTGTGTGTGTGTGTGTGTGTACTCACAGCTCTCCAGCTGCATCTTACACAGCTGTGTGTCCATTGGGAAGAGTGTGAGATCCAAAGGACAAGACAGCGTCACTGACAGCCTAAAAACACACACACACACACACACACACACACACACACACACACACACACACATTGATTACTGTTTTCCTGAGGGGAACCATCAGACAGATAATCAAATTTAGTGAAAATTATTATTTTAATTTATTTGTACATTTTTGTTATTTCTTTATATTATTTCCCATAAACTCTAAATGTTCTAAGTGAACCTTCCCATCATCCTTCAGTTTGTTCTGCATGGAAACAAACAGCCCATGGCTCTCTGAGATCTCTGAGGCTTGGCAGTCTGTGAGCTACTGCAGTGTCAGCATGCTGAAATGTTCACAGTGAACGTTTCTCATGTTTATGATCTGGTAGCATATGAGTATGTTAACATTAACATATTAACAGATCATATTAACAGTCATTGATTTAAAGTTATTTTTTGCCTTTAACCCTAGAATACTAACGTTAAAATTAGTAACACCATCACTAACGTCGGGTGAAAATCACCTGAACGCATGCCTCTTGAAAAAACCATAGATGGGAGGAGGGAAACAAACATACCAATAATGACATCAATGAGCAGCCTGAAGCTACCCAAGGACAGCAGCAACACAATGAAAATCACATGACAAGAATCGTGTGGGTGAAAATCACCCGGCGTTAGTGTTCTAGGGTTCATTTGACAGACAGGGAGAGGGGGGACAGAGGGGGGCAGATATGCACTAAAGGGCTACAGTTGGAGGTGGAGCTGATGACAAGTGAGGGGTGGATCTGACCTGCTCTGTACTCTATCCTGATTGTCCTAATACATACCCTGCTTTATGGTCTATTTTCCTCTAAATGGGAGCATAATTTTAAAAAATGATCATGTTGTATTGAAGAGGAGTTGAAACTAGAAACTCAAAGACTCATAAGTAAACTCATTAACTCATAAAGAAAATGTTTACTGAGGTAATAATTCAAGTGAGAAGTAGAGACATTTTCACATAGACTTCAATGCAATCAGACTTCTTTTTACAACCAGTGCAGTTGCCCCCTGATGGCCATTAGATAGAATGCAGGTTTTAGACACTTCAGCATTGGCTTCACTTTTCAGACCCAGAGTCTACATCCAGTTTTATAAACAGTGTATGGCTATAGCATCTGAGCCACCAGGCACCACACAATCATTCATTTAGCAGGTAAATATAAAGTCTGGTCACTTGATGAAAAGTTAAAAGAATGTGTGATAAATATCCACTGGTCAGATATTTCACTCTGGACCCACTGACAAACTAACACTGACGAGGATGCTTTCATCAAAATAATCATGACAGATGAAGCAATGATGGTCAGGGTCTCTGTTTTTCAGAGAGGAGTGGATGCTGGATACTGATAAAAAAAAAAAAGGTGTTGAAAAACGTGAGTACCTCATACTGATCAAGACATCTCCGTTCCTAAAGATGAAGAGCAGAATGTTGTCCTGTGTGACATCGTGAAAGTTTGCGTTTTTCTCATTAGCAAAGAAAAGATCTGGTTTCCATAAACACTGGAACATGTTGGGGTCGACAGTCAGTGCATCACTCTTAAAGTCAGTAGGAAGTCGTAGGCGAGGGTCATTCCACCTCTGACGGAGAAATATATTCACTCTGTAGTCCTGTAGAGACAGACAGTGACTTATTATTCTCCTACTAACTCTAGAGTTAGTGCTAATATTGCCAACATTAAAGGTTCATACAGTATAAAGGTTGATAACAGGTCTTGCTAACATATATCGGTTAAAGTTGAAGTCACATTGTCAAAACTCCTCACAGCCAGTGACACAGAGTCTATGTGGACCAAACTGTGAATCATTTTTCATTGCTTTTCACTCAAAATGCTTTCAATGATCTTTTCTCATTTCTGCAGTTACCATATTCAAATATATAGAAAATCTGACTATTTACAATAGAATTAAACGATAATCATTCCAAGCGCAGCTAATGTAATTTTCAACTGAAAGCCTACCAAGGTGTCCTCGTTACCAAACAGGCAAAAGTGGATGGCTTAAGAATGTTTTTTTTGGAAACATGGACCATGGAAGACAGGGAAGAAGAGTGGCAGGGAGAGGGAGAGTGAATAGAGGACAAAGGAGAGGAAGTCTGAGAGCAGTGGTCTCTGATGAGATAAGGGCCACAATTATTGACAATGCAGTAAACCATGGTCTCTCTTCGAGAGGTTGCAACCAAATCTGCAGGGTTCAACAGTCGCATCAACAGTAAGAAAATGCTGACAAAACAACAGGTGAGATCCCTCAACGATAAGTGAACTACATATTACAGTGCAATACAGTTTACATTTGCACATGCACTGACATGTTGAAATATATTAATTACCTTGTGTTTTACTGTGGGATCCAAAGGTTGCCTCCCACAGGAGGGAGGAGCAGAATATTTTCAGATGAGCAGGGAATTGCAATGAAGCTGCAGGAAATTTGGGAAGAGCTTATTTTGAGACATGTATGAAGTGTTCTGGTGGTTTGAGTGAGTTTTGGAGGTGAGATTAACTATTTGGCCAAGATGCATGTTGGTAATCAGACTGTATGAAGAGTTCTGACAAAGTGGCTTCAGTATTGACCGATTCTTGTTAGCAACTTTAAAAAACTGTAATACTGTGAAAGTATCAAAGTGTTCAGTCCACAGAGAAATGCACACAGGCAGTATTCAGAAAATGAGCCTTAAAATGAGCTATCAGGACTTCTGTAACTTTGTGATGTCACAACAAAGCCGTTACTGCCCTCAACCCTGACCCAAGCCCCACCCACTGGAATTACCATCCAACCTTGCAGGATTTGATTTCTCTGAGTGTTTTTACCTGAAATCTGCTATATTTTTATTGGATGTCTTAGAAAACAGTCAGCCAATCAGAAGAGAGGCTCAGAGCCTCTCTTCTGATTGGTTTGAGCTGTTCTTGCTAGAGCTCCAGAGAGAAGCCTGAGGGAGGAGATGTAAAACTACAGTGAGTCGGTTTTTGGTTCTTAAACCCACAAATATATCTTCTTAGAGATATCAACACCTAAGATAAAACAAAGAAGTTAAAATATGGACCTTTAATGTTACCATGTTATGTTAGAACCACTGTGAAATTCATTATTTTAAACTAAAGGAAATTTTAAAAGAGGACATTAAGTGTGTTCGTGGTGTGTGTGTGTCACCATAGTGGTCTCCTGGATGGACCCAAAACTGTTAATGAAGATGTTCACCCTGGACTCAACTGGGATACCTGAAACACACACACACACACACACACACACACACACACACACACAATATGACACTAGATTATTCTATTCCAAATAAAACAGGAACATCATTTGTCCCTCGGTAAGTTTGACTGGCAGCATTAGCTTCCATCCTTCCATCCATCCATTAGCTCAGTGGCCAGCAATAATATCTGGCCCACCTCCTTTTTAGCAACTTTGCCAAAAAAAAAAATTCTTTTTTATAGCTATTTCTGGAATCCTTTAGTTCAAACAATTGTAAGCTTTTATTGTGAAAATTTCTAACAGGAAATTCCAAAGGTTCTATTGCTTGCGTGACAGACCTCTGAAATACTGGACGTATGATGTGTGAATGAATATGAAAAAAATAACACCAGTTCAGAGAATCAGTCAAACATAGGCTGTAATATGTGACTATGGAACACATGTGAACAGTAACAAAGTAAATGTTAGTTGCATACAATCCATAACTTTCTTAAGTTAGTCTTTGATTATGTTCTGGCCCACTCTCCAATGCATTAGAAACTAATTGGCCTAAGGTCAAACTTACTTGCGGATGCCAGCAAAAGCTGTTAGTTATCATCTAAACAAATTTAACCTTTTATAAATGTGACCTGCTGAAAGGTGAAGGTTATCCTTCGATGTAAAAAACTCTGATTGTCAAAGAACACACAGGTATACCAGCTGGTGCTGTGTGGCCACCGGCCTCTGAAGACAAAATGTTGTCACAGTTTGCAGCCTTACCTTGAAAGTTGGGCCTTATCCTCGGGTCATAACTGACCATTAGACGATTTAGGATGTTGGAGGTGGAGTTAGCTGGAACCTGGGCCAAATCTTCTGGAGACAACTGGCTGTTTAATGTGACATTAATGGAAACAGAGGGGGATAATTAACATGCAAATGTAGAATACTGAAAATTTAGGATTTTTATATGTATATATATATATATATATATATATATATATATATATATATATGATACGTGTGAGATTACTGCAGGTAATCTTTCAGATTCTGAAACCATTGTAGTTTTACTTTTATCGGTGAAAAAAACATGACAAAGACAAAGTGACATAGTAGAACATTGTGACAAGGAAACCATAGGCAGACACAAGGTTGAATTATGTTTGGTGTGTTGTGGGTTGTGTGTGTTCATATGTGTATGGTGAGATGTTGAAAAAATAATTATAATTATAATTATAAGGTTACACCAATAATCTAATAAATAATGAATAACACACAAATAATAATAATATTAGAATGTAATAATAACAACAACAATAATAATAATAATAATAATACTCATCGTCATTATGATAATGATCATATTTATGTAGTAAAGGTGGGAAGGGCCTCACCAGGCATGTAGCTCAAGTTGAACAGGTATCTGTAAATTACTGACTGTTTCCTGTCACTCCGATGGAAGTAGAATGGACGAAGGAGAATAGGAACTATATAACTACGATATTATAGCATCATAACTTATTCTCAGCATCATTAAAGTAATAAAACAATCACATTATATTATTTGTTATATTCATGTAGATACAGTTGAAAAGCAGACTGTACTAAAAGCAGGGTACCGATCTCCAGCGCCATTGTTACTATAATAACAGTCATGGCTCAGGATGGGGGTCAGGTGCTATGCGTGAAGACAGTTTGTGATTTGTGATATTGGGCTATAAAAAAGTTGACTTGACTCATCAGTCTTGAAAATCTGAAAGTGTGTGTGTGTGTTTCCATTAATTATAGGGGTAAGTGTGTTAACAGGGCAGATTTCTGGCTCAGATTTTCTATCAATTGTTACTGTAGCACAACACAAAAACAAACAACACAATGTGCTTATTGTTCTGTGCAAAGGAAATTCTGCCTTTTGAAATTTAAACCATTTAATGACTTTCTGGAGGGAACTGATTGTGCTGCTGAGCCCCAGAGAGGTGACACTCTGACCCACAGATAAAGGCTGCTCTGTATTATAACAGAGTGATGTGTGTTAAAGAGCCACTGGTTGTGAATGCAGCTCTGTCAGAGACAGCTGCTGTGGCCTACTGACATGTGCTACAGCTGTATTGAAAGTGCTTTGGTTATTGAAATTATGGCCGAGACAGGTGACGTTACACTGACTTCATGCAGTGGTTGTGAGTGTGCAGTGAACTGAGTTGTGTACAGGCTGAGCGTCGTATTCCTGAACTCCTGGGGTCACATGGTCATGTCTAATGGAGGCGGAGTCAGGCTTGATTCCACATCCATGGATCATTTTAACAGGAGCAGTAAAGAGTAGTGACAGTGCAGCTGCTGACATCACAGATCTGAGCACACGGTCACCACAGAGCAGCTGCAGCTGTGCTTCCAGCTGTGTGTGCTCAGAGCTTGGCCTTTTTTAGTAATAAGCAGTAAATGTGTCATGTCCAGTGTCACGTCATCTCTCCTCTCTGCAGCATCCTTTTTTGAAAAGTGCTGAACGTTTGAAGAATATGTGCTTCTTTCTTTTTACTTACATTTTAAAACCATTTTTAAGAGGTGTCCAACTTTTGCGCACACCTATATGTGTAGTTTTATTTCGATTTCTTTGTTGTTGTTATTTTAGGTCTATATCTTGTTTTTATCTATTTTTCTTGAAGCATTCATTTATATATTAATAATAATTAGTATTTTTTTTTAAATATTTGCTTTGCTTATCATCATCAGTATTAAGTCCTGACTCCTTGCAGGAGCTGACTAACTACTGACCTGACAGTACCTCTTTGGTTTTGCCAGAAGTGACAGTGCTGAATGAGTATTGAACTTTATTGATTGATTGGCTGTTCCATCCATTTTTCAACCCTGTCAAATTTTTAAGTTATTATGAAGCTATGAATTACACTTCAGTGCAGTGTTATAGACAGAGAGGACACTCACACTCACAGAAACAGTTCACTGGTCCTTTGAACATGAGCATAAACCTGGAAACAGGTCAAACGTGTAATAATGAGAGTGGAGCTGTTCATTGATAAATGTGATGAATATGATTCATTCTTCACTGATGTTGATGTCAAGCTGATTTAGCCTCAGTGTCATTGTGCATAAAGAACAAGGTGAAATTTGCATGTGTGAAATAATATCTGGATCATGTGGTGTAACAGAACAGTGACACTCTGAGAGACTACAGTGTATTTACTTACGAGGGACAGACAACTTGTTTTCCTTTTTTCCCCTTCTTTGTGGATTTTCCCTCTTTGGTTGTGGTCATTTGACAACAACACAGCAGCAACAGCAGCAAGATCACCGTCCTGAGTCCAGCAGCCATGGTGCCTGGAACAAGTCAGATACTGACAAATACTGCTCAGCACAAACCAATAACAACCTGAAGAAAGTTACAAACTTACAGATGTCCCTGGAGATTTAGTGACATTTAAAACCTCAATCAAACATCAGCCAGACACAAAACCAACCAGTCCGCCAACCGGTCCTCCAAACTAGTTTTCTAACCAGTCCTCTAACCAGTCCTCCAACTAGTCCTCCAATCAGTCCTTTAACCTAAACAACATCAACCCTCTGATACGTCCCATAGGAGTATCTCCTGAAATAGCACCCCTACAGTGGCAAGTGTACTGGACCTTGGTTGTCATGGTTACAGTAATAAACAGGTGGGCTGTCCTGTGAGTGGTGTACCTACCTTTGTCACCATGGTTACTATAATAAAGGTCATGACTTAGTTACGTTTAGGAAAAGATGGTGATTTTGGTTAAAACAAGTATTTCGTCAACATTCGATGATCTTTGTTGTCATAGTTATAATAATAACAACAAATGGTCATGATTAATAGAAACAACATAAACTGCTACTTTCAGATGGGAATCTAACACCACCTTCCTATGTCTCCTGTGTTTTCTTGACTAGTCCATCCACCCAAACCTCCTCCTGACATGGATTTTGTCGCTCTATATACTACGTCACCACACCTTTCCCTTTGCTTATGTCATGATTACAACGACCACTAGATGTCATCTATGGGTCATAATAACCTGCTGCACAAATGCACTCGTTTTTTTACTGGCGGACAATCCCTGGAAATGTCAATGGCCTGAGAATGTGTGAACCTAATGGCCAATTACTGATCCCTGTTGTTTGTATAGGGTACAGGAAACAGGAGAGAACAGCCAGCAGTAACAAAAGCCAAATACCAGAACCCGTAAACTGACAATGACAATTATGTGTTGGACTATTTTTTAACTCAGCACAGTAACTTCCAGAGCCAAGAAACACATTCAGTCCCATTCACTCACACACACTCACACATACTCAATATACAGTAAACACTCATCTAATTCTGTCACCTTGCAGCTTCAAGGTAGTTGGTATCTTTCAGCATGAATGCCACAGAGTGTGTTAGAAGGTGAACACTAGAGGGCAGGCAGCCTGATTTCAGTTTCAACTCAGACTGGAAATTGGTGCTTACATTTACCAAAATTATTGATGACAGCTAATAGATTTCATTTCAACAGAGTTCTCACATATTATTCAGTTCTGTATTAGAAATTCTAATCATCACATTATCACATATCACTATTATTCTTTTCAAACCTGATAACATGCTCTATCTATCTGTCTATCTGTCTGTCTGTCTGTCTGTCTGTCTGTCTGTCTGTCTATCTAAACTGAGCACAAAAAGTAAGGAAATTTGTGTTGGGTAGATTATTTCTTTGTTGTTGATTTATTGCCTCTTGGCAATAAATCTTATACCGTTGGAAAGCCTGTTTATTTCCCTTTAAAATGGTGCCACATTTGTAAGGAACATGAATTTGTGGGATGAGCAGCAGAGCTGAGTATGTGGGTTGTGCCCATGAAAGATCTGCCAAATCTTCTCTGCCAATGCCAAACAGCTTTTTTTTTTGCTCTTGCTATTGACTCTTCTGATACCCCCAGGTGCCTGATTGGCACCTAACTGTCAGCACCTGTGAGCATGGGCCCGGCTACAGTGGTCAGTTGGTGTCTGCTCCATGAATCGGCATACCACGTTTGACTGATCTGGATAGGGCCCATGCGATAGGACAACTTCAATCTGGTGTTCCGCAAAACCAAGTTGCAGCATTATTTGGAGTGATAGTACCATCTGCAAACTGTAGGCCAAGTTCCATATAATGGGCGATGTCAGAGACAGGCCGCGAAGTGGCAGAAGAAGACAGCACCCCAAGAAGACCGTTTCTTCATCTTGTTAGCACTTAGGAACCATATGCAGTCTTCTACAGATTTGCAGTCAAGGTTTGCAGGACGATATGCCCAGTGGCTCTCTGCCCAGACAATCTGGAACAGACTGCACACAGCCAATCTCTGGTTTCATAGGGCTGCCAGGAGGCCTGCCATGACTGCCCATCACCATCAGGCCCGTTTACACTGGTGTCGGCAATATGTGCACTGAAACCTGAACATGTGGAGGAACATTATGTTCAGCGATGAGTCTAGGTTCTGCCTAAGGCACTTGGATCGTAGGGTGAAAGAGTAGAGAAGACGCAGAGAACTCTTTGGTGATTGCTGCACCTTTTGTTGGAGGCAGTGTGATGGTGTGGGGCAGCATCTACCTCACTGGAAAAATTAGGCTTGTCATCATTGGAGGTGATCTCAATGCAGAGAGATATCAAGATGAAATTCTGCAACCAGTGGCAATCCCATATCTCCACAGTCTGGGACCAAACTCTATCCTCCAAGATTACAATGCTCGCTCTCACAGAGCAGGGTTTATCAAAGACTACTTCCAAAATTTGGGAGTGGAGAGGATGGAATGGCCTGCCAGCAGTCCTGACCTCAACCCCATTGAACGCTTGTGGGATCAGCTTGGGCATGCTGTTCGTGCAAGAGTGACCAACATAACCACGTTGGCTGACTTGTGACAAATGCTGGTTGAAGAATGGGATGCCATCCCACAGCAGTGTGTGACCAGGCTGGTGACCAGCATAATGAGGAGGTGCCAGGCTGCTGTGGCTGTGTATGGTTCTTCCACACGCTACTCAAGCTCCTGTTTGTTAAATGAATAAATTGTTAAATTGCCAATATGTCTTGTTTATTCAGACTTCAATCATCCAATCTACCAAACAACACCGGTATAAGATTTATTGCCAAGAAGCATTGTTAAAACAAAGAAATAATCTACCAAACACAAATTTTCTTACTTTTTGTGCTTAGTTTATATAAATACTCACACACACACACACACAAACACATATAGTTTTTGACAGTTTTTGACTGTTTCACCTCTGCAGAGTATATATCAACAGTCAGGGTGTATGTACAGTTCCCCCACTATTGATTTAAACAGCACTGGAGAGGTTATGTAACCATATAATTAACCAGATCTAGTCAGAGTCAGCTAAATGATGAGTTTAATGACTGGGTCCCTTTAGTTGAACCTGATATGGTTTGTTCCTGATATACACTGACTTTTCTGTCCCTCTGTCTTACTCATATTTTCTCTAAAATGAGTCTCATGTTTGATTCAATTTAATTAATTAGGTCATCTACATCAAAGAGATAATGGAGAATAAAATACTATCTTATATTTTCTCATTTTCTCACCTCTTTATTGATATATGCATTTAATGTTCCTCAGTGGAAAGTAATTTACTTCCATAAGAACTAGACTACCTGGATAAATAATATATTTTAGTTATATTATAGACTCTGGCTAAACTCCCTCTAATTATACATATAACTCATATAAATACATACACACACACACACACACACACACACGCATACACACACACAGTGTAAGTATGAACTTTCATCTATCATTCGCGCCTGCCCAACCATCATCTGCACCTGCTCCAATACCATCCACACCTGCCCCAACATCAGCCACACCTGCCCCGCCATCAGCCACACCTGCACCCCAATCAGCCACATCTGCCCCACCATCAGCCACACCTGCCCCACCATCAGCAACATCAGCCACACCTGCCCCGCCATCAGCCACACCTGCCCCGCCATCAGCCACACCTGCCCCACCATCAGCAACATCAGCCACACCTGCCCCACCATCTGCAACATCAGCCACACCTGCCCAACTATCAGCCACACCACTTCCCTAGAGCAGGCTATTGTTGACTTCCCTGCTATGCATGAGCAGACAACAGCACGGATAACTGATGACCTTAATGTGCAGTACTGTGGTTTGGCCTGTGTCTGGGCTCAGGTGTTTGCCAGCAAATACCTGTTCTATCTGTGCTGTGATATCAAGATAAAACATATTTTAACATCCTTATGGTGTGAACCAAAGTAGGGTTATGTCGTGAGGTTGCATTTTTATCCCTCTATTTGTGCTGTTACATTTAATGTTGATTAGACTTTGGATTAGGTTTTATACTTTTGGAAAAGAAACCCGGAAGTTATGCTTTCACTCTCAGGATTTACACCATAGGTTTGGTCTCTGTGAGGCTCAACCTACGTTGAAACAGCTTCAGTCTCGTCTTTTTGTCCTCTGAGGGACCTATAGCACCCTGCACAACTGTTTCCTGCTGTCAGTGTCTTAATATTTGTGTAACAGTAAATTAACAATATGATTGTGTTATCTATTTTCTATATACTTTATAATATTATGAAATATACAGTAGGATTCACCCAACCCTTGCCCTCTATATTTCTGTGCAGCCTGTTAGCCCAGCTAGCCTGAAGGAGGTTAAGTTAGCTCATGCAGAGTCATAGTGAGAGAAACTACTGAGAGAGGGAGATGGAAAGTGGCAGAGGGGGGTAAAGTGTGTGGGGTGGGGGGGTGGATACTGCGGCGTTGGACTACACTGTCAAGATGCAATGACACAGCTCGCTGAAGCTCTCTCTCTCTCTCTCTCTGTCTCACACACACACACACTGCGCTCTCCATCTGATTGCAGGACAACTGTAACTCATGTAATATTTTCCTTGCACAGGTTTTGTTCTCTCCAACACATACATGCACACAAGAACAGGACAGCACTAGAACCTCAGGCTTATAACATTGTCCTCCGGTCTAGACTCTCTCTCTGATTTCCTCTCTTTCCCTCTCTTACACACATGCACACACAGACACACACACACACACATGCACGCTGTACCCTACGACTGCAGAAAACAGTAAAAGGCAGAGACATTGCATATTCCATTGAGTCTTACCTCTGGTTGGTTGGATTATCAGTTCTGTTGCATTACAGGGATTCAGTGGTTAGTCACTAAGACGCTGTTCTGGCTACAGCCGTACTGTATGTCCTTTCTCCCTTTCTCTCTCTCTCTCTCCCTCCCTCCCTCTCTCTCTCTGTCTGCCGTGCTGTCCTGTGTGTGTTCCTTTATCTGCACTCCTCTTGTGTCCTATTCTGAGTTCCTCTCTGCCTGCCTGGGGGGAAGTCGCACACTAATGTTATTGACTCACAGCTTCTTAAAACAAGCACTGAAATTTCTTCATTATTTAATTTTACAGAGTATAGCAGAGGTGATAGGACGAAGAATAAAACAACCTTATAGTTCTGTTCCCGGGCTACAGAAGGAGACAGAACTAGGAGAAATTAAAAGACTTGATATTTCATCTTTACCACAAAACAAATACACCCCTTCCTCAGTGCTCCTTCAGAAGCTCTGCCCCTCCCCCAAATACATAGAGGTGTATCGCCAAGGCAACAACACCATGGCATAATCCAGAGCGTCTTATATAGTGCAGGACTAGACACTCTTTTTAATAGCTGCTGCAAAACAAAATGTATAAAACATCAATGAATACACACACACAAACATCCAAAACACAGCAGAGTACAAACTAGAGAGAGTTTAAATTGTTTGTACAACTCTAGAACCACAGAAGAGAGGACTGTAGGTTTGCAGCTAAGCTAACAAAAATAAATCAAATAAATCAAATTATGCATCCAACCAAATAATAAAACTACTTCTACTGACAATAATAACAATATTAATAATGAGTCTAATAATAATAAATGTAGCAGTAGGTGGTCTAGTTTAAGTTGTGTTCGTCCCCGGAGTGTGTGTCGGCTATCTATATAGCAAGTGGAGAAGGATTCCCCTCTTCTTTCCCAGTGGCTGTCAGCATGGATGTCGTCTGATGGATGTTTGATGTTAGAATATCATACACTGTTACGGTGAATCAGCGAAAGCCGGTGGATAATTATTTACCTTATGCTTTGACCGTGAGTTTTGGGGGTTTGTGGATTTTTGTTTTGAGAGTGAACTAACTAAAGTGACTGGACTTCCTTAATTGAATTTTGTTACTTGATGCTGGGAAACCCCAGAGAAGTTTTTAAAATTTCAATAGATTAACCTAAACTGAAATGACAACCAGGAAAACCAGAGGTGAGGTTTGTTTGTTATTTAAATTGAGCTGGATATTTGGAACAGGACTGAGGGAGAACTTTGGTTTTCTTTTACTTTATCTAGTTCAGTATACATGTTGAAAATCTATGCACTGTGTGTGGTTGAGTTGATTTAAATTAAGTATTTTTCTTTCACCTATTAATACAGTGTGTGCTTTGGTGTTTTTTGGGTTAGAATAACCAGGCTTTCATGTGATTGCATACATGCAACCTTTGTAAGGTCCCACAATTGGGTCTCCTTTCCCCTTACAGTGGGAGAGTCCTGGTCCTGTGGAAAACATCATGTCTTGTTCCTGTACCTGGCTGAGATAAATGACTATTGTGGTCCTCACATCATGAAGACCTTGGAGTGGCTGCTTCTCAACCTTCTGAGGTCACAGGGTGAACATGCCCTAGCCACCCTCAGGCAGTCAATGTTTGAGGGAAAGACACTGAGGTGGTGTACACTTATAAATACCTGGGTGTGCACCCAGACTGTAAACTGGACTGGTCCCTGAACACAGATGCCATATACAGGAAGGGGCAGAGCAGTCTCTTTTTCTTCAGGAAGTTCAGATCCTTTGACGGTGAAATGCTGCATGTTTTATCAGTCAGTGGTGGAGAGTGTCCTCGTCTGTGCTATGGTGTGCTGCAACATCTCATCTCATCTCATCTCATCTCTCTGCAGGACTGAGAGGTTCAGGAAATCCTTTGATCTCACTGTCATCAGACTGTTCAACACCTCAGACAAAGGCAGTGGATCATGACCTGACTATTAATATAAATTGCATATATTTGTGAATTGTTGGACAATTTGAATAAAGTATCTATCTATGTATCTTAGACTTAGTCAAAGCTGGTCTAAACTGCTACAAGTCACAGATCCAGACTCTGCAGTCCTGGAGGAAGAAATACCTGCAGAGGGTGACAGGAGAGAAAGCGCAAACCATAGGAGAGAGAAATCAGGTTAGTCATATATATTAATGAGATATAAATGTGTACAGATGAAGAGGGAGAGGAGCACATAGGAAATCTTCTGTGGAAGTTACCAGACATATCCTGATCAAAGAAGACTCTGAGTTTCATTGTCAGGTACAGTTGGGTATCGTCTGCATAACAATGGATGTTTATGCTATGTTTGCTAACAATATTGCCTAAAGGATATATAAAGCATATGTAAAGTGATGGGGCTTAAACCAGATTAGTGAGGTTTCTTTGATGCCAATTAAATGTTTCAGTCTCTGTAACAGGATGTGATGCCCAATGGCACCAAATTCAACACTAAGATCTGACAAGTGTAGAGACAAGTCCTTTGTCCAATGTAATTGGGAGGTCATTTGTGAACGTGCTATGTTGTATCTAAATCCTGACTGAAAATCCTCAAACAAGCTTGTTCTGTAGAAAGTCACACAACAGAGTGGTGAAAACTTGAAGATATTGGAGAGAAAGGTGAGGTTAGATACATTTCTATAAGTTGGCTGAAACACCTGGAGCGAGAGTAGGCTTTTTAAGAATTGGTATAACTAGAGCTACTTTAAAGGACTGTGGTACACTCTGTTAATACAGACAGGTTGATTATATCTAGTAAAATAGAGCTAACAAAGCATAAAACTTGCTTCAGCAGCTTAGTTGGGATCGGGTCCAAGAAACAGGTTGAGGGTTTAAGCAAAGAAATTGTTGAAGTCAGTTGGTGGAGGCTTAATGGGAGAGAAACTGTCTAAATATATCAGGTTTTACAGTTGTTTCTAAGGTTGGAGGATAAATCAGTACTGGCTGAACGCAGGAGGGGCTTAATTTGACTCTTAGAACTGTAAAGCATTACAAAGTCTTTTAGGTCTAGAGATTCATCCAGTTTGATGTTATGCCATATCCATTCAAGATTTCACTCAATTTTGCTTTAATATGCAGGTTTGGGAGTTAAACCATGGAGCTAACCTCCTTTGTCTTATTCAATTTTTTTTTCAGGTCATTCACATCGAGTCTGCAGCACTATCTATAAGATGATCCGTCTGGGTGGGAGTTAGCATAGTTAGCATAAGAGTCCTCCAAGATATTGAGACATTGCACTGAATTAAATGCTGATAGAATCACTCCCTTAAATTTAGCTACAGAACTGTCAGATGAACATCTAGTGAAGAACTTTTGCCTAATAGTCTATAGTCCACTAATATGAATTCAAATGTATTTAGTGTTCTGACAAAATAGGATTCTGTGGAAAGAGTAGATGTTATAAATGAGAACAAGGTGGAGGGTGTAGTGACAGCGGTTCATCGCTGCATCCATAAATGCAGATTGAAACTGTACAATGCTAAGAAGAAACCATATCTAAACTTCTCTGGGCCCAAGCTCATTTAAGATGGTCGGCAGTGAAATGGAAAACTTTCCTGTGGTCTGATGGATAAAAATTTCAAATTATTTTGGAAATCATGGACGCTGTGTTCCCAAAAGTAAAGAGGAGAGGGACCATCCAGCTTGTTATCAGCACACAATTCAAAAGCCAGCATCCTTGATGGTATGTGGGTGCATATGTGCCCATGGCTTGGGTAGCTTGCACATCTGGGAAGGAACCATTAATGCTGAGTGATATATACCATATGTTGGAATAACTTATAGTGCCATCCAAACATCTTTTTCAGAGAAGGCCTTGCATATTTCAGCAAGACAATGCTAAACCACATTCTGCAAGTTTTACAACAGCATTCTGTTTTTATCTACATTTTACACAGTGTCCCAACGTTTTTGGGAATGGGGTAGTAGAAGCTGAGTCAAGACCAACTTACCCAGCACGCTTTAGGTGTGGCTAATCACCAGTCAAAAATCTCAGGATTATCTTCAATGATCAAACCTCCAAATTAAGCTGCTCTCCTCTCCACTTGAAGCTCCAGCCTTTGTCAACAGGACACAGTCACACCCACAAAAATGACAGAAATGATAGATATAACAGCTGCTAGTCAAGCTATCTTCAGAAACTATAACCTGCTGCCACCACAAGAGGGCAGGAAATTAGAATAGAATAGAATAGAATAGAATAGAATAGAATAGAATAGAATCTTTATTATGTCATCAGAATCAGAATCAGAATCAGAATCAGTTTTATTGCCAAGTATGTTTTCACATACAAGGAATTTTTTCTGGTAATTGGTGCAATTGATCAGCAACAGTGGGGCTCTCTAGCCTTGTTGATGAGGCTAATAGCAGGTGGGAAGAAGCTATTTTTGTGGCGAGAGGTTTTGGTCCTGAAGGACCGCAGCCTCCTGCCAGAAGGGAGTGTCTCAAAGAGTTTGTGTCCAGGGTGGGAGGAGTCAGCTACAATCTTCCCTGCACGCCTCAGAGTCCTTGAGGCGTACAGGTCCTGGAGGGACGGAAGATTGCAGCCAATCACCTTCTCAGCAGAGTGGATGATACGCTGCAGTCTGTTATTGTCCCTCTCCGTGGCAGCAGCGTACCAGATGGTGATGGAGGAGGTGAGGATGGACTCAATGATGGAGGTGTAGAAGTTCACCATCATAGTCCTTGGCAGGTTGAACTTCTTCAATTGCCTCAGGAAATACATCCTCTGCTGAGCTTTTTTGATGAGGGAGCTGATGTTTAGCTCCCATTTGAGATCCTGTGTGATGGTGGTTCCCAAGAAGCGAAAATGCTCCACGGTAGTCATGGGGGAGTCACACAGGGAGATGGGGGTGGGTGGGGCTGGGCTCTTCCTGAAGTCCACTATCATTTCCACTGTCTTCAGAGCGTTTAGCTCTAGGTTGTTCTGCCTGCACCAGGTCACCAGACGCTCAGTCTCCCACCTGTAGGCAGACTCATCGCCATCAGAGATGAGTCCAATGAGAGTGGTGTCGTCTGCAAACTTCAGGAGCTTGACAGACTGATGGCTGGAGGTGCAGGTGTTGGTGTACAGGGAGAAGAGCAGAGGAGAAAGAACGCAGCCTTGCGGGGATCCAGTGCTGATGGTCTGGGAGTCAGACACGTGCTTTCCTAGCTTCACGTGCTGCCTCCTGTCAGACAGGAAGTCGGTGATCCACCTGCAGGTGGAGTCAGGCACGCTCAGCTGGGAGAGCTTGTCCTGCAGCAGAGCCGGGATGATGGTGTTGAAGGCAGAGCTGAAGTCCACAAACAGGATCCTGGCATAGGTCCCTGAGGAGTCCAGGTGCTGGAGGATGAAGTGGAGAGCCATGTTGACGGCGTCGTCTACAGACCTGTTGGCTCTGTAGGCGAACTGCAGGGGGTCCAGGAGTGGGTCAGTGATGGATTTGAGATGGGACAGGACAAGGCGCTCAAATGATTTCATGACCACAGAGGTCAGGGCAATGGGTCTATAGTCATTTAGTCCTGTGGGCCTTGGTTTTTTGGGGACAGGGATGATGGTGGAGGATTTTAAGCAGGCTGGCACGTGGCAGGTCTCCAGTGAGGTGTTGAAGATGTCCGTGAACACTGGAGACAGCTGATCAGCACAGTGCTTCAGGGATGATGGAGAGACAGAGTCAGGACCGGCTGCTTTGCGGGGGTTCTGCTTCTTAAAAAGCCTGTTGACATCTCTCTCCAGGATAGAGAGAGACGTTCCTTTGGTAGGGGAGGAGGGGGGTTCTGATGTGGCTCTGATGTGGAGGTTAGTGTCAGGCTTGTCCCACTGTCTTTCAAAGCGGCAGTAGAACTCATTCAGATCGTTGGCCAGACGGAAGTCGTTAATGGAGAGGGGGGGTTTAGGTTTGTAGTTTGTGATCTTTCTGAGCCCTTTCCAGACAGAAGCAGAGTCATTGGCTGAGAACTGGAGCTGAAGTTTCTCAGAGTACAGTCGTTTAGCTTCTCTCACCGCCTTGCTAAACCTGTACTTGGACTCTTTAAACTTGTCCCTGTCCCCACTCCTGAAAGCTTCCTCCTTTTGCCTCCTGAGCTGACTGAGCTTAGCTGTGAACCAGGGTTTGTCATTGTTATAACTCACCCTGGTGCGTGATGGGATACAGCAGTCCTCACAGAAGCTGATGTATGACATATATGTCATTGTACATGTACAACAAAATTTAATGTAAAAAAGAGCTTATAAATAAATTTTTAAAAAGGGCCATATATACACAACATAACCACAACATAAAACAGTAACATAACACACAAACACAGGGCATTCCATCTATTGCACAATCCTTCTATTGCACTCAACATATTGCTCAGTTCATGTTGTTGATTGCAGTTATTGCTTTTGAATAAAAGCAGTTTTTTAACTGTTTTTAATTGCCCTATATCTTCCACCCGAAGGCAGTAGTTCCACCAGGTGGTGTCCTGGGTGGGATGGGTCCTTGAGGATGTTTTGACCTTGTTTGAGGCAGCGGGAACTGTATAGCTCTTCCATGGAGGGGAGAGGGTAGCCGATAATTTTCTGGGCAGTGGTGACGACCCTCTGGAGCGCTCTTCTCTCTGCTACTGTGCAGCTGGCATACCACACACATATGCAGTACGTTAGCACACTCGCTATGGAACAGTGGTAGAAGGCCACAAGCAGTTTCCGGTTGAGGTGGTTCTTCCTGAGGAGTGTCAGGAATTAAAGTCTCTGCTGTGCCTTCTTGATTAGCACTGCGGTGCTTGCACTGCAAGTCAGGTTCTCCTCAATCTGTATGCCCGGAAACTGGAAAGAGACCCTCTCCACGCAGTTCCTGCCAATGTATAATGGCTGGATGTCTGTTTTGTTCCTCCGGTAATCCACAATCAGCTACTTGGTCTTGGTGGTCTTAAGGACCTGGTTATTGTCCCTGCACCGCCCAGTCAGCCGCTCCACCTCGTTCCCCCGAGAGATGAGTCCCACCACTGTTGTGCCGTCTGCAAATTTTATGATGGTGTTGCTGGGGTGGGATGGGGTGCAGTCGTGGGTGTAGAGGGAATAGAGTAGGGGACTCAGCACACAGCCCTGTGAGGAGCCAGTGCTGAGGCTGATAGCTGTAGTGATATGGGGGCCAAGTCTAACCCTCTGGGAGCGATCTAACAGGAAGTCCAAAATCCAGCAGCAGATGGATGAGGGGAGTCCCAGGTCTGCCAGTTTGGAGACCAATCTGTGGGGGAGGATGGTGTTGAACACCGAGCTAAAGTCCACAAAGTGCAGCCTTGCGCAGTGGGATTATAATAGAGCACTTGAGGCAGGGTGGGACAGTTGACTGGGATAGGGACTGGTTGAAGTTCCTTGTTAAGACTCCAGCCATCTGGTACATGCAGTCCTTCAGCACACTTTTAGCAATGCCATCAGGTTCCACAGATTTCTTCGGGTTCACAGCCCTCAGTGTGTACCTCACCTCACGCTCCTCCATCGTGAGTATCTGGCTGCTGTGGGCTGGTGAATGTGATATGGTAGCCTCCAGTGGCTCCACCTTGAAGCGGGCAAAGAACAGGTTCAGCTCCTCTGCCAGCGAGACATCACCCTCAGCAGCTGAGCTATCACCTTTGAGATGGGATACCTTTCTGTATAACATGTGGAACAACATACTGAAACACTTTCACCAGATGAGTTTAGGATTATGTGGCCAACCTAGAGGATGATTCTGCTCCACAAACATGTCTCAAAACCACACCGGTAGTCGAGTGGTTAGGGCGCGAACCATGTGTGAGCGCAAGACGCTCTTTGCAGGCAGTCACCAGTTCGACTCCCGATCGGTCTGACTCTTTCCTGCATGTCATTCCCCTCTCTCTACCCCCTTTCCTGTCAGTCAGCCACTGATCTATAATAAAGGCACAAAAAGCCCCAAAAAATAATAATAAATAAATAAATAAATAAAAAAAACACACAGTTGACACACAGAGGCACAGAACAAGACAGCATTGATCCACTTGCGGTTGAACTGGATCCAAAGAATCACTTCTACAAAGATACGTTGCAGACATTTAGATTTTTGAGTCCATCCATCTCTGTACAGGAGCAGCTAATCTCCAGAAAGAAAAAAAAAAACGTAGGTTATCTGGGTGAGGAATTTGTGGATGAAATTAGAAAATTCACAGGGTTTATTAAAGAAAACACATCACTGAGTCCACTGCTGCAGGAAAGAAACCACAGTCAGTGATTTTACAAATGCTGATGTAGCACTCAGAGTATTTATGACCTTGCCTGTAACAGTGTCTTTTTCAAAACTGGGACTAGTTAAAAATAGACTGAGCTCCAGTCATGAACAGACTGAATCACCTGTCTCTGATGATTCAAAGTGACAGTCTGCACTAAATGGATTTTGCCAGCCCCATTAAAGATCCTGTAAAGCCAATTCACAGATTTGTTTATAAAATCAGTATATATGTTAGAGAACTATTCCTGAAAACGTGTGAATCATGTGAAACTGGTGTGGTACTGAATTGTGCAGTTATACCGTTAAACTGTGAAAATGTTAAAATTTTTGTGTTGTGCGTTTTTTCGGGCAGGGCCTAAACGGGGTACTGGTGACCCACTTGGACCCCCACTTAGTATACCCCACCCCTAAAGCTGTAATGGTATAAAAGTATGGAATGTACTAGCATCAGTGGTTCTCCCCTCCCACTCAGCAAGTCTTCCCTCACAAAATGTGTCTTTCCTAGAGGTTGCAATACCAATGGTGTGGTGTTATTAGTAATTAGAGAATAATGTATTAATAGATAATCAGTTATTCACTCATGATTTCCCTTCTTTTCATGACCAGAAGGATAGTTCTGCTTCATCCTCTCATCAAATCCGCTATTAAAAGCCGATACACTTCTTTTCCACTGCCAGTAGAGTTTGTCTTTCTGTTCGGACTCAGGACAAACACAACCGCAGGGAGCGATGTCATCTCTGCACTTAGAGCACACACACACTAACACACAGAAGCAGTGGAAGGAGAGTGTGCTGCTAGCCGCCCTGCAAACTGGTGAAAGTCTGTCAAAGTGTCACGGCCTCTGTATGAGATGTTTCGATCTGTGATAGTGCGTTTTTAAAACTTTTGGAGCTGAAGCTCACTCTTTCATCCCCACCATCAGTGTAGCCGCGGAGTTTCTGGTGTAACGGCACCATGGACAGGTGACAGGTGTGTGTCTGTGTCCTCTGAGAGACGTTGTCTACTGCAAATTCATTTCACCCGGCTATGAATGCTGATTAAACCCTTCATCACTGCTGACAAAAGCCCGATGTAAGCAGCTCTTAGCAGGTTTTTGACCGGTGGAAAATGGGCTAAGTTAGCTCCGTGTATAGCTTGTAAGTTATTTATTTCTCTTACTGATGCCGGCATCGAAATAGATGAAGTCCAGGGCATCAGACAATTTAGAGCAATTTGTAATATGAAAATATGTACAATGTGTGTGTGTGTGTGTGTGTGTGTGTGTGCAATCAATGTAGCTGTTGGACGCAGTCATGATCCCTTCAGCATTCATTTGTTAGACCATTAAGAGATGCAGAAGCTCTCCCAACGGTGGGCGTGGTTTCAGTGCCTCCAGTGGACACGGCTCCAGCATTCCAGAGTTGATAATACTGGATATTTTTGTACAAGTTTGAAACCTAATTTTATATATTTGACAATATTTTTATTCATTCAAATTTGGCAGGGTGTTTAATATTCCATTTTTCTGTGGTGTGGCAAACTCAGAACTCTAATATTTTTCTGCTTTACAGAATCTTTAAGGACTTCACTGTAGCCTTAGCCTTAAAACGAGCTGTCAGGATTTCTGTTACTTTGTGATGTCACAACAAAGCAGTCATCACCCTCAGCCACCCTTATGTTCACACTATTACTTTTTCATTTTGAAACGCATCTCTTGCTACGTTGTCACCTCCCGCCCATATTACTCCAGAGTTTTTGAGCCCCTAAAACAGAGCATTTTGGAAATGCTGCTGGCTCGTATTAGTTTGAAAACTCTGGGACTGCATTGTAGTCTGAACGGGCAAAAACTGAGACCTTTGGAAGTGATGATGTAGACACACCGGGTCGCTCCCTGATTGGGTCTTATCAGCCGGGACAACCAGTAGTGAGAACAATAAATCACAAGTGTTACTGACCTTGCTGTCTTTATCAGCAGCTGTTGTTCAGTTAAAATCTGCATGTTAACTCTACAACTGCCTTTGCTTTCCCTGTTCATAGTATTTTCTGCAACTACTCAGTTGAGTACACCTGAGAGTAGACAATCTGGTTCCTGTTTACACCGGCTCACAAATGCCCAGTTTTCAGGTGTGTTAGTATGGACTCGTTTCTGATACGGAGCTAAAATGTTAGTCTGAATGGAGGTTGTTTTTGTTTGAAAATGCTGTATTAAAACAAAAACTTAGTTGTGTGGATGTAACCTGAGTGTTTACCTGAAATCTGTCGATCACTCAGAAAACAGTGTCTAAACTTGGACTGTCTTATGAACAATGTGGTGAAGTTGACGTCAGAATAACAGGAGGGTGAGATAACAGCACAAGCTTTTAATGTTACCAGCTTCCCAAAAGTGATAACAGGTATCACAAGTGCTAATGACAGCAAATCAGTGGTCTCCATGAAAACAGTAACATTTTACTGCTGCAAAATCGCTTTCACTGCTGTAAATTACTTTTTCCTTAACTAAGGAAACCTTCAACAGACCCTGCACAACACCCTTAAGTAACTCCCTCTGCTAAGTGTGTTCGTTAAGTAGAAAACTCAACATACAGACTGTTCTTATATGTGACATCATCAGATGACTGAGGCGTTCATGTGTAAGCAGCTCATCTGAACTCTCTTTATAAACCGAGTGATAATTTAATCCTTAATAAGATGATCGTGTTGTCAACAACAATATTTCTCTTCACTATCAGGTCAGCCCTGATGTGGCAGATGAATCTGTTTCTCTGTGACTCTGTTTCCTGGCTCTCACTGTATCATTTATTATGAGCACAACTTTACATCATAGTCTGCTAAAACTATGGTTACAAGCTGCTGGATTTAATTTGACAGAATGTCAAACAACTTGTTGGGAGAAATGTTACATCATGAAATGACTGTTCCTCGGCAGGTCCTGTGTGTGGACCCACTTTTTACTTCCTCTGTGGTCAACAGTGTCCAAGCTCTCCCACTCTAACAGTAGTCGACTCTGAGTGTATTTATTAGGCTGTAGTTTCCTGCAGGCACTCGTGGCAGCTCTGCGCTAAACTGGATCTCCATCTGGTGTGGAGACTGCAACGCCTTGGGCCAGAGGTCCCTGCAGAGAGCAGTGAGGACAGCTGAGAGGGATCATCAACAATCCACCCAGGACATATCACATGGACCAAGGCCACAAAGGCCACCCTCGTCATGCCCCTCTGCCCTCTTCTGGAAGGAGATACCACAGTGCACAACTGCAAGGTCCCTCACAGTAACTCACAGTAAACCCTCCGCCTGGTTTCAGTACATGTAATTTTCAATGTCATGTGTTTGCTAATTATTATATTTATAACATACATTTACTCTTAGGTCTATGTTTTTTTAATAGTATTTTTATCATTTTGAGCCATATGTCATGTAGTGCACCAAGGCCACATTGCCATAATTTGAAATCCTCGTTGAATGGGGCACCTGTCTCCAAAGAGACAAAGATTTATGAATCCATAAATTCTGCTGATCAGTCTAATATCAGAAGCCATAACTTCTTGATTCAATGGATCTCCAGTCTCTGCCCCAAAGAAACACAGCATAACAACTGATTTCCAGAGATTTATTAACTATACCACTATTTACAGGTTAAATGCAATAATTAGCAGGATGAAAAATGGAGCAGAAGAACAGGTTTAAGCATTGGTGGGAGAGAATGTCTAGTGGCTATTTACAAATATACTATACAACTAGATGATAAGCTTCTTTGTCTAAGAATGGAATCTGATAATTACAAAAATTATAGTTACAAAAACAGTATGAGGCAATTCTTCTGCTTGATTCAGTTGGTTTTGACTTGGCTTCTAAATATAAAAGATCACGCACATAGACTAAGAAGAGGGGCAGAAGAAAGAAAGAGCATGAGGACAAAACGATAAAGTGTGAAGGGCCGAAAGCAAAGCTGGATGGCAAAAATTGTGGCAAAAAGCATGGGTAAGAGCTGGTGGCGAAAAGCGGTGTATGACATGATCACAACAGTGCCAACCCCTGAGGGCTGGCGCAAGTTTCAAGGGCGTTACCCCTGTTCTTCTTTTGTTTCAACTTGAAGAGAATAGAACTTTTTTCTAATCTGGAGTTTATCTAAACTCGCTCATCCATCTTCCACCATGACCATAACACATTCGAGGACACAACATATAAACACTTATAATGACAGGAGGAAACAATACAAACATGGATTTCACATTAGGCCTACATCCTTCAAAGCTTTTAAGCAATGATAATACAAATGGTTAACTGATCAAACAGGTTAGTTAATGTTTCATAAACCTACTAGTAAATAAGTGTGGGTTACACAGCAGTTCTTTGATTACAATAGTAATACTAATAAAGATATTGTGGATATCTTTCATGTTTGTTACCATGAGTGAAGGGTAGTGGTGCCATCCTTGAAAAGTCAATCTTGTTCAGCCTCTTGTACTGTCCAATTTCTTTTTGGTTGCAGCTTTTTCTGCTATCGTCTTCCTTTTACGAGTGCAAGCAGCTGCTGAAGTCAAAGCTTTAGGTGGACCTGGTTGTACTTTCTCTGCCATTCCCGTGCGTCTTCTTCCTCTTCTGTAACCGCAAATGCCGCTTGACTGACCCTGAACGGCTTCAGTCATGCACAGTAGTAAGTGCGAATGCAATACCAGAGCATGTGCCGGCCAGGGCTCTGGCACAGGCATGCTAGTGGGACGGTGAAAGACAGGTGCCTGATTGCAATGATTGGAAAGAGTTTTTACAGCCCTGCCCATGTCACAGAAGACATTTTTTTTCTGTTTATTGTGAAAGTACTTAATTTATTCATTGCTATATGGGTGTTAAGAGAATTTAAATAAATAAAACAAAAAATGTTTCTGAAAGTGATAACCTGCTACTCAGTGGTATAGCCTGGCTCTGAGATGCACACGGTGGTAACTAATTAAGTTTTACTTAATGAGGACAACAAAAGATAATGCAAGAAGTAGTAAGTAAATGAACCAAAAATCAAAAACTAACTAGTGCAAATAAGGAGGAAAGTGGCAGGAGGGGAAGGCTTAAATACTCTAGGTGGAGGACAGTGGCTGATTGTGTGTTTACTCAACACTTTATTCTGTAGGGCAGGGCAGTTTAATGGAATTCTGCTTGGGAACAGAGGCTATCCCTGTTTGTCATACTTGCTGACACCCTACCCAGAGCCAGCAACACAGGCAGAGAGGGCTTTCAACCATGCCCACACAAAAACCAGAGAAATAATTGAAATGGTTTTTGGCCAGCAAAAAGCAAGGTTTCAATATCTAAAAAGCCTCCGGGTTACTCCAGCAGGTCCTGCGACATCACTGTAGCCTGTGCAGTCTTGAACAATATTGCCACTGTACGCCATGACAGACTACCCAGAATGTTGCTGGAGGAGCAATGGGAACACATTAACCCAGCCGTTCAGGAACCCATGGATGGATGAGCTGAGAGGGACCTCTACAACAACACCTCTTTCAGTTAATTATTTTTTATGGTTTCCTTTGTTCTGGAGTGAACCCTTTTATTTAGAGGCTTGGCATTTATAACTTAAGAAAGTTATTTATTTATCTATTTTGTTCATGTTGTGAAGACAGAAAAAATGAATGTGTGTCCTGTTACAGAGACAATGTCCTAAAGAGAGGCTGATAATGTATTTTTTAATAGCAACATGAAGAGTTACTCATTTCATTCCTTGCTGAAGCACTTGCTCTGGTCATATCCTGCAGAAAGATGTATGGTTTTACATGATTTGAAGGATGCGCAGTATCCGGAGGAGTATATAGTCTCCTCATTAAGGACCTGCGACATGCTGCGCCATCTTCCTGCAGTTAGAAAAACTACTGTTGTTAAATCAGAAAAAAGAATTGCAGAAAGTGCACAGTGGTTTTTACAATATGATTACTCACACATGGATCAGGTAAACCTTGAGCATTATCTTGGGCTTCAGATGGGGGATCTAGGAGGGATAAAGTGTCTCCATTCACTGAAAGATAGGCCTACCATTATTATTTACCATTAAGAGACTGATACAGGTTGAGGTAAGGTAATAGACAATACCTTGTATGTATTGCTCCTGAACAACCTGGGGATTGATGTCTGATGAGGTACCCCACTCCATTACCGCTATTAGAGGACACCCCTGGTTATTTCTTAATGACAACTCCTCTGTGAGATCTTCAGGTGGAGGTCCACCACCAGTAGCAGTGGGATAAGTCTTTTTTTGATGGCTAAAATGGCACATATTAACAGGTTACTGACTATTTTAAAGAGAAATTCCATCAGTATAGACTAATTACTACTCTGTAAAATATTTTTATATATAATTTTAACTTGTTGCCATGTTCTTTTTTGGCTGTTAAGATTGCTGCTGTTGAGATGTAACAGAGAAGAAATATAAGCCTACACCTATATGTTTGCCTACACCAGCGGTCCCCAAACTAAGGCCTGTGGGCCAGATACGGCCCACCTCCACATTTGGCCCGGCCCCCTGAACAATACCAGAGACGCATTATGATTTTTTTTCAGTCTGGCCACGCGAATCCTAGACTAGCCCCTGTCAAATAGAACAGAATAATGGCGAAAAGGTTAGATAAGAGAAAAATTTATTCAGAATGCAGGGTATTTAACCTGCAGTGGTCAAACGATTATTTGCAAAGAAAAGGCTGTTTGTCTCATCTGTCAAGAGGCGGTGGCGGTATTCAAAGAATACAATCTGCGCCGACACGGCACAACAGAAAGTTAATGTTCAATGGACTTTTTTTCTGTGAAGAACCCAAAGAGGGTTATTTGGTTATTATTTATTTCACAAATAGTGTCATTTATTTCCTGACTTTTTTCTGTGGAGATCCCAGAGAGGGTTATTTGGTTATTATTTATTTCATAAATAGTGTTATTTATTTCATTAATAGTGTTATTATTTATTTCCTGACTTTTTTTCTGTGAAGATCCCGGAAAGGGTTATCAATATTTGGTTATGTGTGGCTTTCTGGAAAACAATAAATGTTTACGTTTAGGCATCCCTGCGATCGTCACACTTTTTCTGTTACAAACTGACCCCTGCCCCCATCAGAGAAGGGAAAAGTTATGTGGCCCTCACAGGAAAAAGTTTGGGGACCCCTGGCCTACACCATCATTTCAAACATACACCTGATATTTTCTAGCCTACTGATAATATAGCTATAGTCTGACAGTATGTAGTGGTTTGAAGTTCATTTATGGAAAAAATTATAATAAAAAAAGATAATTATAAGTCCGACTTACACTTAATTGGTCAGCAATTTTTTGCTAAGCCATCTCTTGCCTTGTCAATTGCTGCAGTATTGCCTTTTTTGTGATAACTCACTTATATTCTTCGTAGAGCTCTATCGGCAGGGTTTGCCCCACTGCAGAGAAGAAAAGGGCTCTTTCCCACCTTTTTGTGACATGACAATCAACTGTTCTGGGCTCCTTACATAGTCCATGCTGAGCATAAGGTGTGCTTGTTCAAGCCTGGGGTTCAGATGGGGGATCTAAGAAGGATATAGTGTTGGAGTTGGTTTAAATTGTATAAATGGAACGGCTTGAGCCTGAAGTGAAAGTCAACGTTAATTCAAACTGGGCATTTTCAATTAAGCACAGATTTCCTTAGTGACATTGATGGAATATCTCCATGTCACTCCACCCAGGTGTGTGTGTTTTTGTTTGTTTATTCAATGGCAACGTTTCTTGATTGTGCTTTTAAGAAATGATCTGGTTGATCTAAACTGAAGCATTTTTAGGTGATTATAAATACAGTTCACTGATTCATGCTGCCAGCCATGGACAGTAACTAAGTACATTTACTGGCGTACTGTACTTAAGTATATTTTTCCAGTATCTGTACTTAATTTCATTATTATTGTTTGGAAACTTTTTTCATCCATTACACTTAAATAAAAATATTGTTCCTCCACTACATTTCTATGAAGCAGCTTTTAGTCAGAGGAAGGAATGTTTTTTTTTTTATTTTATTTTGAAAATCTGACAGACCATATACTGTTTTTATCATAGGAGAAAAAACATCACAGTCAACTCCTCCACTGTCTGTCATTTGTGAATTTGTCCTAATAATACTTTACTAGAGCAGAGACCATGGTCTGATCTGGAGTCTGTCTGTGAAGGTTTACAATTAAAGAAAAATTCATTTAAATGTTTGCTGTGTTTACTATGACCAAACGATATCACTGCTACAAACATTCATGGTCCAGTCTGAGAAAAGACATCGAGGTCTGTAATGTTGGTTTAATTCCAGATAAACTTTAAACACACAGCTTCCTGTGTCCAAATCCATTGCTAACTCATAGCCTAATGAAGAGTTAACATTAGTGACTAAAGTCCATTCTACAGTCTTTTTATTCCCCAGGTTCCACAGTCAGTTAGTCAGAAGATTCTTTCATTAGGTTCTGTTCTAAAACAATGTGCTGACATAAAAAATGTATTGTTTAAATGTATTTTTTTAAATAAAGTATTCTTGTACTTTACCTCCAGTAAAAATCTGACTGAACAACTTTCACTTGTATTACAGTCATATTTGACTGGGAAGATCTGTGACTCCAGTAATGGACCTGTGGACTGCACTGCTAGATGCTGCTGCCCCCCACCGGGCATCAGCTGGGACACCCTCTGAGGGCTGATGGTGCGGTTGGAGAGCTAAAACCAAAGCGAAAAAACTTGAAGGTATATAGCACCCTCTACTGGCCACCTAGTCACTGAGATTGGAGTTCCACACAAATGTCAGTGTATTGTTTCCAGAGGTCTGTCAGAGTACTGTTTTGAGAGGTCTATCAGAGAACTGGTTCCAGAGGACTGTCAGAGATTTGGTCCCAGGGGTCTGTCAGAGAACTGGTTCCAGAGGTCTGGATCCCTACATTAAAGACTTTTTTTTTCGTTATGAATGAGGACAAATGAAGAAATTTCCGCAATTTATTTGAAGCTCATTAAACACACACTGACTTTTACCACACATTACAGAGTACTGACATAGAAAACTGTTGCGCTCATGCTTCTGCTGAATTTGATCCCTCATCATTTCTAATCCTGGATCTTCCGGTATCTCTCTATCACTACAAGGCAGTAACATCATCATCCTCCTGTGGAGAGTTGACTAGTGCTATCTCCTCTGAGCCTCCTCTTTTGTCTCCACTGCTCTTTCCTTCCTCAGCACCTTGACATCCCTCACTTGCAGCACACATTTCCTCCCCGTCTTCATCCTCACTCTGCTTCCTGTCCTCTTCCTCCCTTCTGTTCAGTGCACTCTCCCTCAGGTTCTCCCCCTCCATACTGGAGTAGTCATCTGAAGTATCGCTGTCTTCCTCCTCGTGGTCCCCCTTTTCTTCGTACCTCACTCCACTACTACTCCCTTCTCCCCCGTCATCACTCCTCTGTCCTCCTTCCTCTTCCTGTCTTCCCTGTGCCTCTTCCTCATCGTCCTCCCCACCTCGTTTCCCCCCTTGCCAGAGGCGTAGCCCCATCCGGTCCTCCAGGTTACCGACTGCAGTGCTCAGCCTCTGCCTCATACCCAGAAGGAGCCTGAGGACACAGCTGTCCTGACCTGACCGGCTGCCCCACATGGCATGGAGACATCCCACAACCAGCACCAATGCCATGATGGCCAACAGAATCAGGAGGATGATTAACCTGGATGCAGGGTTCTTGGAAGTGGGAGAGGCTGTGGAGGAAGTGTGGTGAGGTGGGTCAGTTTTTGTGGAAGTAGGTGCTGCTGTGGAGGGGGACGATTGTGGTACAGTGGCAGCTGACATCTGAGTCCATGTAGATGAAGAAGAGTCTGGAGCTTGAGTAGTTGTTGTGTTGTCTGGGGGAGTAGAGGAGATGCTGGTTCCCAGTGTTTGATTATTAGTAGAAGATGCTGGAATCAGGAGACTTAGCATGACGAAATTCATAAGTAGGATGGCCTTGGTAGTCATGGTGACTGTAAAAAGGCACAGAACAAAAACACCAGTTAGATTAATGGCAGCATGCTATAATGATGTGTATAATTAGGTCATGTGTGGTGTGCACCGCTCAACGAAAGTGGTGAGAGGGCATGCACTTAATTACTGGCAACTTCCCACACTGCACAGCAACAAGCAGTGCTTTTCCTGTAGCATAAAAATTGCACACATATAAACACTGATGTCCTCACACACCACGCGTCATGATGAACTGAACACTGTCTTGTTGGGTTCATTGTGTCGGAAGTTCTACTGTATTTTCTTTAATTTACTTGGTCTTAAGCTTCCGGTCCATGATCTGGTTCTGAGTTCTTCAGTTTCTAGGGATGGGTATGGGTCTAGATTGTAACAGTACGACTACTGTTACTGATACCGCTCATCGGTCCAGTACCTTAATGGTACTCTTATCAATCAAGTTCTATTATCGATCCTGTACTTTACCATTTCTCTTATTGATCCAATACTTTCACAGTTCTCTTATCTAACTGGTTCTCTTATCGATCCAGTACTTTTTGAGAGAGAGATAGAGCAGTACAGAGGTGTTGAGTGAATCAATGCTCCGTTCACAGCTCTGCAGTTAAATACAGTTTTATCCATTAGAAACAGTAAAATACTTTCAGTTCATTACAAACTGTGTTGGAACTAATTAGACTATGTCAGAGAACATCAGTCAAGGAGGCGGTCCTTGAATGTGGCCCAAGACACATTCAAGTTCACACTGCTAAAAGAATGTGACCAAATGTGGCCCAGACCACCTCCCAGTGTAGTCTGAGTGATTTAATCTCTAATGCATCCTCAATGCGTCTTGGGTGCGATCACACCTTAACATAGAGTTGAACAGTGGTGATTGGATCACCTGAGACAAATGTTAATACCAGGTCTGAACAGGTCTGAACAGGGCCTGAGATTGTGTGTGTGCTCCTGTGTGTGAGACAGAGCTGCCCCTGCCCCTCACACGCAGAAACAGAGAAGTCTCTTTAGAACTGTGAAAATCTCTTAATCAGAAGTTAATCAGAGTTGATGAGATAAAATTTTATATAATAAAAAAATAGGAGATATATTTTCTTATTTTCACCATTTTGTGACCATTTGCTATGGTCTTTAATAATTTAGCCCTGGGGCCTGTTTAATTCTGGGTTTCAGTACCCATCCCTATTGGTTACAGTGAAGTCCAACAACACTCCAAAACAGCCAATTCAAATAATAATGTTTGAATTTATATATGAGTTGATGACTTCATTTCTTCACTCACCAACATCTGTCTCCAGAGGTGGACACAATCACCAATATTAACTCTAGTTTTGCTTCTATTTCTATCACTTCTTTTCTCCTACCGAAGTTGAACTGACCTTCTCACCCACTTCACATTGTGGTTGATCAACTGAGTGGTGACAGAGGAGCCAGGCTCTCTCTTTGTTATTCAGCCATGCGCATCACTGTTAACATGAATAACAAAGGTGAATGCTATGAAAGCTTTCTAGGAGAGACTGTCTAATATAGACACGTCTTTAAACCATAAACCAGCCTTTAGACTGCAGTGAAAGCTGTCAATCAGACAATGACTGAGACCACAAGAAAAGGAGGGTCTGGTGGACTCAGGGTTTGTTTTTGGTGTGAAGGGAAATGGTTCAAGTGTATCTACTGTATATGAAGGTACATTTCAGTCTCAGTTCAAGAGATAAAGTACATATTAGATGGAAGCATTTATATTCATGCCAGCTCTTTAATAACCATGGTAACACCTCCCTGTGAGTGCGTGGACTTTCCCTGACATGTTCACGCTCACGCTCAATTCACTGCGTACCAAAAACATGAAGGTGCTCAGTGACAGTGGGCGTGGCTTCAGAGAGCCTATTGGTACCACACCACACTGGTAACTTATAAGATGTTAAGGTCATGTGTAGGTGGATCCACTTTTTAAATGAGTAATTGTCTTTGTGGTTAGTAAGCTAGTTACCTTAACTACCAGTAAATGTCAGAAGCTCCAGGACAAGCTTACAGGTTTTCAAATTAGCCAACCAACTGGACTTGGTGGAATTCATTAGCAGCCAGTTGCAGTAGTCCGGACTGCTTCATTTGTACTGATGGATGTACACTATATGTAGAGAACATGTGTGTGAGGAGCACAGAGATTCTAAGGTGGCTAGTGGTGGAGCAGCTTATACCGATCCCCTCAGCGGCATATGCTGATCTCTAGTGCTGTGCCACTCATGTTCCACTGTAATATATATATATATATATATACACACACACACACACACACACACACACACACACACACACACATATATATGTAATGTTATGAGATGTGAATTTTAATATGATGCAATGTGTGATCACATTCTACAGTCTACATTCTACAGATAAATCCAACGTGTCAGAATAAGAAATTATTTCATATAAATATGTACAGTATGTATATCATTTCAAAAGTGGCATTCTGACTCTGAGCTTTTGATGTTGGATTTAGAATGCGATTACACATTGCATCATATTGAAATTCATATATCAGAACATTAACCAGGCATATGAATAGCATCTCATTTATTATTCATGATAATGAGTAAACTATAATTGTACCATAAGCTGTTTTCTACTGACACAGACATGAATGACATTAGAACTGTAAATGCCAACACTGGTGTACAGTCAGGGTCCTATATCTGTCAGGAGGGGGCACGATATATTTATATTTATATATTTGGTAACTTGTTCACATCAATGTTTTTTTCTCCATGTCCCCTCGTGGGCTCCATAATTCATCACAGTCCTCTTCAGGGTAACACTATAACACAGCCAACTGTTTACAGTGTGATTTAGTTCATGGTATTTGTATTGCTATTTAAATGTAGGATGAGCAGAACAAGGGAGGAACAGTTTGGAACTCTAGAGGAGAGGAGAAACAGATCATAGTAGAAGTAAAGAGTTCTGTAGAAATGAGTCCTAAAATTCAGACATCAATTTCATTTTTCTTTACTCCCTGTTCCCTGGTCCTCAGGTCTCTGGTGTTTTGAATGTGTGTTTGGTTGACAACTGAAATAAGATATGAGGTTAACACAAGCTCAAGACATTTTCACCTTTTATTCTACAAATATTCATTTTCATAATTGTTTTATTCCATCTCCTCAAGAAGACCAAACACTATCATCATGTCTGCCAGAGACCAACCAGTACACTGGAGCTGAAATCATTCAGTGATTCATGGTTTAGTCGATTAACAAAAAATTACAAATAATTAATTAATTGTTTGTGTCAGTTACACACACACAGATATTAAAAATGTTGAAGAACTCCCTTAATTTTTTTTACACTATTAAGGCCTATCACTTTGATCAGCCACTAACAGAAACTTTTATTTTGTCACTCACTGGACCACGTTTTATACTAGTTTACTATCTCAGTATGATTGAGCTCTGAAAGATCACATCCATGGATTAAACAAAGTTGATAGCTAGTTAACAGGAAGAATTAAAAGGAAAGAGTCAGAGACAGATCGTGAATCAACAACTGATCTCAAACAAACAAAACAACGGAGATTACCCTGTTTTCAGTTCAGTCCTGAATATTTGATCATCATCATTAAAATAAAAAGTGAAGGCATCATTTAGCCTCCGTATTGTTACAGGGTTGGAAATGGGTCGCCAACATTTTTGAGTTTTAAAAATGTTGGGAACCACTGAGTTAAGATATTGTGTAGTGTTTCTGCCATTAGTCACGACTTAATTAACCTCCTGAGTGGTCTGATTTCTCCAGGCACCCAGAAACTAACCTACTCTAAAGCTGAAATTAGTTGACTAATTGTTTTGGTAACTGATTCACAGTTTAAGTCATTAATACACAAAAATGAAAAAAAGAAAAAAAAATTCAATGTTACCAGCTCCTCAAAGGTAAATATTTGTTTGTTTGTTTTTACTGTTTTCTGACCCTTTGAACATTAAATAGTTTAACTGTGATTAAAGAAAATAACTGATAATGAGAATAATTGTTGGTTGCTGCCTTCTGTTCTCCTACAATAGAATAATATGACCTGCCTGTGTATTACTTGACACACAGAAAAAATGTAAGAAATATAATAAAACACAACAAATAGAAACTAAAATAGTTCAGGTCATAAAACTATAGAATCCGATGTAGAATCCCTCTATGAGACCAGAATCACAAGATATAGGGTGGAGGACCTGATATAGCTGTTACTGTACTTGCATTCATGACAAATGTGAGATCAATCAAACCTGGGGGTCTGGGGCCTGGCTGGTAGTCCAGCCTGGTCTGTAGTTCTGACTTTACCTACACTGTGTTGACTATAAAACACACTGTCTGTACGTCTCCTTCTGACTGGTGTTTTCAGTAGGACCCAATGAATGATGGTCACTGATATAACAAGTCCTTGGTGCAGAATGTGCTCATGCAACAGAAACCAGAAAGAGAATACACACACAGACACACACCAAGTGAGTCAGGATGTGGTTGTGTCTGTGTACCTCACACGTCTATGTAACACAACAGGAAGTGGAGTTTTGCAGCTACCTGCAGCTCTGCATTTAAAAGCAACTGTCAGTAAGCAGGTGTCTGACAGGCGTGAGTGTGCAACTCTGATGCTTGCATTAATGTGTCTTTCTGTCTTACTCAACAAGCCACAGGGGGAAAGGCCTCTCAGTTGTTCACCCAGTACACTGCCTTTAACCACAACATCTGTAGACTTCATTTCATCTCGTTTAATTTCACCTCAAATCTAATCAGTTCATCCTTTATTCCAGGTGAACGTTTATGAATTTGACGAAGTTCCCTGTGGGTGTCACTGAGATATCACCTTCACAAGAATGAGACTGACAAACAACCAGAAAACATAAAACCTCCTGTCACAGGTGTCTAGGCATAAAAAGTAAGAGAGCTGAAGGGGCTCAGATGTGTTTGAAGGGCTGTGATGATATATTTAATCTTAAGTGCATTAGATATAAATTATGATGTGCTAAAAGAAACAGTTAAATCAAATTAGTCTGGTGACAGCAATACTAGACGTGAGAATGAATCCTGACACTTCTACTCATTCTGCTGCCACTGTCACTGGACTCAACCACTGACAGAGAAACCTCTGCTCACCAAACACCGGCCATCATATCATAGTCAAACGTGCACAATCTGAAAATGTTTTACTCAGTATGGAAGACATTTCTCAAAACTTACTGACTTTTCCTTTTTATTAGTGACATTTTACAGTTATAGAAAAGCTCATCAAGCTACTTTTTAAAAACTTTTTCCATTCATTTTATTATGTTTTTCATTTGATATCTAATTTATTTATACAGTCAGTCAATCACAAAGAGCCTGTAAGAGGCTGTTCAATAAAGGAAAACTAAGTGATTTTTTTCTCAAGAGAACTTGTGAACAAGGCTAGGGTTAACAGGTTGACCACACAGGATGTTTAGTTAATAGGGCTGATGGAGAGTAAACACAAAGAGGTGGATGAATTCTGGACTCAGCAGGTGAAAGGGGTAAACACTAACATCATCTTCAAATAATCTAATGGATATATTTCACTCTGTGTGAGACTAAACAAAGATAAAAGTCAAAGTGTTTTCTTACCTGCTGAGCTGATGTGAAGTGAGATCCAATAAAAAAAGAATTGAGTGAAAGATTGAAAGAGGTGAAGCTGTGAATGAGGATGTGAGGAGGGAGTTAGAAAAGAAAGAAGGAGGGAAGGTGGGTGGGGGAACAACAGTCAGAAAAAGAGTAAGACCCGTGGGAGGGTTTCAGTTCTTCACAGAACCAGGTCACATGTTCACAGAACTCATTTATTCATCTCCCTGTGACTTGACCTGAAACACATCACAATTTACAACATTATCTGCAACAGTTCTACAACTATTAGTTCTTCAACTGATTTTTCCATATAACATATTATGGTATAGAAATGTTGGGGTAGATTTTAAACAGTAAACAACTATTTTCTCTCTAAAAACATAGTTGAGTTATGGTGTCCTGAGCCACAATCACCCACCCTCTGTGGGTGTGTTGTAACTTTTCCACATACAAATATCTGCAAATGACTAGACCTATGTTATATATTTTTCTGAATTATGTACTTACATTATCCCTAATGTTTCTAGCAGTTCCCAACCAGAGAAATTAGGATTTTAATCATGGTAGTACTCCGTTTCATTTGGTCGCTTGTCAGTGATGTCATATCTAAATACCTCCTGAGGTAAAATCATCCTGAACCACTGACGATGAAGGATCCGAACCAGGAGAAGACAACAACTCCCATGATCCCGCGCTACTCCATGACATCACCATTGTTTTGATTGAGAGATCGCTAGAGGCAGAAGTTCCAGACTGTGAGTTCAAAAGAAATAAGATGAGACAGACACAGAACCTAATGGAATAATACAATTGATTACATAAGCATAGACTGGTGGATCCAAATCAATAATCTCAAAACTTATCCAGGAATTACGAGTGGCAGAGGAGCTAATACAAAACATATTTAGAGATGGAAAAAGAACCACATGATAAGATAACCCTCCAACAATGGGAGAACATGCATGAGACTTGTTCTACTTATTGGCATGGATTTTGTTGGAATAATGTTGTTAATGGTTTCATTACTAAGATAAAGACATCACCTGTTGCAGAGCCATATTGTCTGGAGGAGCTGTGGGTGTGTTAGTGGCTGACCACTACACAGCAAATTCTGAGGCCAAAGATTCCATAGACATGCACATCACTTCATTTGGGCAATCTGCCAGAAGAAATAACAGGAAATGGCAAATACATTTTGAAAATATTCTCAGCAGCAGCAAAAATGCTCGTAAATGGTTACAGGCCGACCCACCTACAGCGGACAGAGGCTGGAAGATAATAAAGAGAGGCTAACCTTCCTGCTAAGACTGAGAAATGATCTAAATATTGCGAGATGGTCAAAATGGAGCAGGTATGTACTGGGACAGGAGGCGTGGCTGGTGGACGGTGTGTGCATGGTTGCAGTCATTCCTCTTTCAACAACAACAACACACGCATGCACGCACACACACGCACACACACACACATACACACATACACATACACACACACACACACACACACACACGCACACACACACACACACACACATACACATACACATGCTATCACATTTAATAGAAACTACAGAGAGCAGCTTCAAGAGATGATTGAGGTGGTTTTAGACATTTCCACCTTCAGCTGGAGCTGAGAGCCACAGAGTGAAGTCAGACTGTGTGGAGACACACTGATTCAGTGCATGTGAGATTTACTGATAGTAAGAATTATATATATCTTTTAGGCTCATTCAGAAGACCTCGATAAGTGTTTTGGGGTAAAATTGTAGGAGTAATAAATGGCCACATGATGGTGCCGTCTTCACAAAATTAGAGCTCAGTCTGTGATCCAACAATCCACCAAGTCTCACTGTACTCTGAACTGTGGTCGAAAAAGTATTTTTTTCTCTAGAAGATAAAAAATGAGCAGCAGCCATGATCAAAAGCTGAGGAAAGAAACTTTAATGCTTCCTATTTTATCTCCTTTAGCATAGGAAACACTGGACCTTCCATTACCAAAGGAAAGGAGAAAATTCAGTCCCTACATAAAACAAATATAATACATGTGGTATTGCATTGGCATCCATTTGCACTGTTCTCTTAAAAAAAGTCAAAGTTGTGTAGTTCAGTACATGCCTACTACAAACATACATGTTACCGTAAAAGGTTCTGTTTGTGTAGTGCATAGTACTGAAGTGTCCAGTACTTACATCCACATATTCATGCCGCAGATCTTTTACCCTCTCAGAATTCCTGTCAAATGGCACTCAGTATAACTGTTTCATCTATAACTGATGTTTTTTAAGGATTCTCCCCAGGGTTGATAACGGGACCTGATGAATGTTTTTGAAAACTGTGTTGTTATTGAGGATGTGTGCTTGAATTTCTCTGAGGCGTATAGTGTTATTAACCAAAACCATGTTTGTTATTGCTCTCTCTTGTTCTTCTGAGAATATGGGGCTCCTTCCTCCTTAATGTACTTGACCCTCAATCCTATGGAGACCAATCAAAATACATGTCAGATGCCACAAAGTACTGATGTAGTACATGTAGTTGGCATTATCAAGAAACATCCGAATTACTGATGCAACAGGATATCTGCTGAGATTAGGCCTAACTCACTGTCACACCATGGTTTACCACATGGTCAACTAGTGTTGCTCTAATTTCATTCGATAAATTTGGTCCTCGTCTTCTCTGTCCACATCCTCCTTCAGGTCAACCTCCGCCCCTCCCTCTTCATCTACCTACCCTTCTTCCTCCGTGGGCTCCCCCTCTCATTCTCACTCTCCCTCTTCCTCTTCCTCTCACTGCAATGTTGGCTTCCATTTTGGTTGAACACAGCTAAACTCACCTGCTGCCTTTTTATAGTGCTTACACCTGATTAGTGAGGTTACAATAAAGCCCCTAGTTGTCTTCACACTTCACGGTCATGTCTACTCAGTTGGTTTATGGGTGTGGTGATTTGGAGGGTTGTGCCTTGAAATGGCAAAGAAGTGACATCATGTTAGATTTATGTGTCTAATGTAGAGAAGTTTGGTTAGTGTTTTGCAAAAAATGTGAGGCTGAGAATGTGCTTATAGTTGTGCAGATCCAGGCTGAGATTTGAATTTTTGTGTGTAAGCAAACATAAAAAACTGTAAAGCGATGTACCATTGTAGTTTAACCCCGGCAGACCCACAGAAATGTAGAAACAAAGCACCTGTTTGATGTTTTACACTGATGAAAATCCTTGACTGACTTCCAAATCCATAAACATAGATTTATTCTCTTTAACCTGTCTAGATTTCTACTTACAATATCATCATAACAAACTACTGTATACATAAATGTTATTTGTGCAAATCCCCCCCCTCTATACTCTATCTATACTTATCTCTCTACTTATTTCTGAGTATAATTTATTCTGACCTCCTGCTCAATACCTTATTTTTATGTAATTATGGATCAACTTTCTCTGCTTGTGTTTTCCTTTTTATGATATTTCAACATTTCAAACTTGTTTGTTTTTGTTGTTAGGATAGGAGGATTTTATTGTTCATGTGTTAAAGGTTATAAATAAAGTCGGTTTAAGAAAAATGTGTTATGTTGGGCATGTTGATGGACAATGGACACCCCCTCATATTATTTTTCATTGCTTGGGTTATTATTTTGCTTGTTCATGACCTCAATGTTCACTTGATATATATTTAGGTACAACAGCAACTTTAATATTTTAGTGGGTTCATGTATGGTTATGATGAGTAAAACTCACACAGGCATTTTGGGGCAGCTTAGGGGGGTCCTCTGGGTGAGGCACAGGAGGGCGCATTCAGTAGACCCCCCCTGACCCTGCCTCTGAAGATCCCATAAATGCTGATGACAGTTAGTTGAGTCCCTCACCCAAACGCACATTTCATAGATAGTGATGATGAGGGAAGTGGCTGTAGAGAGAAACAGCTGCACCACCTCCTTTACTTTTCTTATCGTATCGAAAAGAGTTATATCCAGCAGTAGTTCATTCTTCAGTGTTTGAGTCCTTAAAAATGTCAGTCTCACTAATATATTCCTAAGAAGCAAACTCCTGTTCAAGTGTAGAGGGCAAAGTCCACAACTGTTCCTAAAACCAAGGAATGAATTCATTTCATAACTAACATGAGATGGGTTTATCTCGATGTGTTTGCAGAGCAGCATTATCTGGAGGATGAGCACTGAGACATATCATTTACACATGTAAAAGCAGTTTCTCTTTAACTGGTTGTTGTACATGAATTCCTATATTTTCAAGGCAGTAAACAGGTTGGGAAACTGGATCTTACAGTCTCTGTTTTTTTCTGTTCTGTTTCCTTGACTGAGTCAGCCTTATTACAACCATCAGCAAAGTCTTTTATGGACCGGTCACATCTTGGTCAGACAAGATCCTACCAAATGGGATGGGTTAGGTCGTATACTGATTTACTCAAGGTGTTTACTTACCCTTACTGCTGTATTAAAGGGGAAATACAAATCATTATTCAGTCACGGAACAAGTTAAAATAAATAAGGTGAAACCATTTCAAAGGTTTAAACACACATTATGTAACCTTCTGAACTAAAGACAACGTTGGGTGATGTCATGAAATAGCATGGGATAATGGCAGTTCTTGTCTTCACTACAATTGCCATAACACTGTTCTGCTTTGGATTTCTTTAGTGTCAGTGGTTCAGGAGGTTTTTACCTGGAGTTGAATTGTCAACAGAGGTGTCCTCCTCTCCAAAGTGAACAGTCTCAGTTTAAAAATCTTTATTGAAAAACATTCAGTTGAACCACAATGTTGCCGCATGCACATAAGGGATATGACATCACTGGCAGGCAACCAAATAAAACAGCATTACCATGAATAAAATCACAATTTCTTTGGTTTGGGTATTGCTAGAAACATTAGGAATAATCTAAGTACATAACTCAAAAAATACATAACATAGGTGTAGTCATTTTTAGACATTTGAATGTGGAAAAGTTATATATTGTAACTTAAATGTCACATCATTCAACAAATGTAATCAGTACATCCATCTACTGGTCAATAGAGAAACAGAATTTTCACATTTGCTGGGAGTATCATTAATTCACTGATACTGAGCCTTTCATTCGTCATGCGGAGATAAGAGTCTCAGCTTTAAAGCTCGGGGGCATCAATTATAAAACAGTGTGTAGGAATCATACTAAAATTGAATGTACACACAATTGATAAGCAAAAAAGTCAGCATTTCCATAGCACTGTGTGTACGCACAGCTCCATGCAATTTCCCTTTATAAATCACAAACAACTTAAATATGTGTGCACTTTGGCAAATCATTCCCACAATTACCCCCTGTGCAAATCCCTGAACAGAGTATGAGAGGCTGATGGCTGCAGCAGCAGTTAATGCAACAAACAGGACAATACAAAGCTGCAGGGATGATGTGACCCAGGAGTTAGTGTCACCCTGGTTCCCTCCACAAAATGCCACTGGGATTTTTACACTGGCTTTACTGCAGAAAATAAACTCTGTGATGATTACACAATGAGTTCTGTGATATAATCCTCAATTCATGAAGCTGATAAAACTTTGAGCAGAAGATTGTTTACAGTTGAATGGTGCAATGTTATAGTTCAGGCTCACTAGCACAAGCACGAACAACACTCCTGGTTTGAATCTTTATGATAAAGTGATCTATGAGTAACCCCACTTCCCGTGTCCAGACACCAAAATGTTCATACATGTGGGTCACTTTCCATAGAGGTGCACTGAGGCCTTGTTTTATCAGTACTCAGCGGTTTTAAATGGGGCCCCTGGTATCAGACTGAGGGCCATCCCAAACTGAAACTTCACGCTACATTTCTACTTCTACAGGTCCTTCAGGTTCACATGTGACAATACTGAACTAAGTCCTCTGTGGTCTCCCTCTTTGGTTATAGTCAGTTCTTCCTGCACGTCCATTACAGTCCAGGAGAGCTGAGGTATTCAGTTCCAGTTTATACAGCAGGATGAAACAATGTTCATCATCCATGAAAGGTCTGCTGGGAAATTCAACCTCTTTGTTGACCTATGTAGTTTAATTGATATGAGTCAGTCATCACAGTGGGAAGTGCTGGGAAATTATCGGTTTTCCTGCAAAACAATTCACCACGGGCGCAGGAGGCAAAGTCCAGACATTTTATGGTTAACTGTGTCAGGTGACTCAGTGTGGTCCAGTGTCTATAAAATGCACAGAGCATCACTCACCTACCGCACACCTGAGAAACACTTCACTGTTACCTGACTGCTGCTTCTCTCTGTAAGTCACATTTGTGTTACTCCAGTTTGGATCTGTTACACATTGTGTATGTTGTGGCTCTGATTGTGATAAAGGTTGTGTTGTCACTACTGTATATAAGGTTGTTCATTCATACCAATACTGCTCTACTCTAAAACTGTGCCTCCCTCCAGATGTTCATCGGTTTTCGTCATGAAGACTCTACTGACTCTCTCTGTTATCCTCTGTTCTGCTCTGTCCATCTCGGCTGCATCAGGTCAGACTGAGCTCTGATACATTATTTCAATAACACGTGTAAAACAGCTGTGATCAGATCAGATTATATTAGATGATATCAGATTAGATAAAGAGGTAGAACAGGTGATGAGCTGGTCTCAGATGATGCTGTGTGATTGGCGCAGGCAGCAGGAGGTGTTGATGGTGGTGATATCACATAGCAGGGACCTGATGATTTTTCCAGAGGTCTTAATTGCTCTCTGAAGTTCTGGCTGTTCCACCTACATGCAGCCCCCATCAGTATGGAAGTCAAGGTCTCACTGAGACACTGAAACATATTTCCAAGAACAGAGAGATGAATGTGGGTCATGGGAGGAGGAGGGACTGAGGGTTTAGGACACGACAGGTTAGAAGTGGTCTTTGTTCCTGATCTCAGTAGAACTTGTATGAAACTGATCTCCATGAATCCACTCTGCTGTCTTTCCCTCAGTTGCTCCAGCTGAAGCTGCTGCTGTGCAACAGAAAGACAAAGCTGCACCTCAACCAGGTGAGTGGAGTCAGATCACAGACCACTACAGTGTGTGTTACTATTTGTAGATGTGTCTAAGACATCTTTTCCTATCTTCAGCTGTTGTTGCTCTAACATGAAGTGCTTCGTATCATCATTTATCATTGTCTTTGTGAATCATTGCTGAAGTTTCCCAGTACAGACAAAGTACTGGTTTGAGTCAGTGATGGGGACACATCAGTTCTACTCCACATGCAAGTACAATAGTACTTGGATTAGACCATACAATAGTATACAGCCTTATTTAGTGATTTGTACAAGCTGCACTGCAAACTGGTCAAAATGAATAAACTGGAGGTTTGAAATGATTCACTGTCAGCCACTTGTGTCTACAGAGAACACAGTGAGTGACGACGGGTGTCTCACACCATGAGTGAACCTCACAGACCTTGTGTTTTACAGAGGTGGATGCCGATGCTCCTGTTGCTGCTGGCAGATCAGCTCTTCGCCCTCAAGGTGAAAAAATCACACAACACACGTGCATCACAATAGCACACAAGGTTGCTGCAGCTGCTGGACACTGAATAAAACCCTTTAAAAACTTGATTCCAGCCATTTGGTTATTTATTTATTCTATCATTTTTTTCCTCATTGTTTTCAGCTCGTTTCCATTTCTGCCTCGATGGCTGGCAGAGTTTTGGTGGCAGCTGCTACTTCTTAGCCAACGATCCTGAAAGCTGGACAAACGCTGAGGTAAAAATGTTACATTCATTAGGGAAGGAAAGGAAAAGTGTGGGGCTCTGCCTTAGCTTCATTTGACTTAAGTGTATCGATGTTCTGAAATAAAACCGAAAGTCCTCCTCTCCTCTCATCCTGCAGAGCTTCTGTGCTGGCTATGATGGCAGTCTGGCCTCAGTCCACAGCATCTGGGAGTATAACTTCCTCCAGCGTATGGTCAGGACTGGTGGCCACACGTTCGCCTGGATTGGAGGTTACTACTTCGAGGTTGGTGCAAACATTAAAAATGACATTTGTAGCTTGTGAACAGGTGACATTTGGCAGATTTGTCTAATTTGTCATGAGGTTTTATCATTTGTTAAAAGACTCTGTTAGCATTGTTTTGATTTTAGGGTTAGGATTTGTGAAACAGTCCTGGTGAAACTGATGCAGATTGTTTGTGTTCTGAGTGAGTGTTGAAATGTTGAAACAAAGGCACTTTAAACTAACATTGACTTCCTCCAGGGGAACTGGAGATGGGAAGATGGCTCACGCTTTGATTACCACAACTGGGAAACTGCAGGCTCCACGGACATCTACCAGTGCCTGCAGCTCAACACTCAAGGTCAGAACAGGAAACATGCAGACAAAAACACACACAACACAGCGCAGAGACTGGACCACCAGACCTACTTCTACAATTACATTTGATTGCTGTCACCCTGTTGACATTGCTGCTGGTGATGACTATGATAACGATGATGATGATGTTTTTGCAGGGTCCAAGGGCTGGTCCAACCATGGTTGCAGCATGCAGTTCCCATTCGTGTGTCAGGTCAAAGGGTTGAACTGTTAGTCGTCACAGTGTCACTGCTGAAGCTGCTGTTTTGTCTGTAAAGGAGTGCATGTGACTGTCACTTTTATATATATGTTCTGTGTGTGAAATGAACACTTTGATTTGTTTTATTATTGAGCTTTTGTTCTTCTTTCTGGGGCTTAAACTCATTTTGACACCATGTTACTTAAGTTGATAAGAGGACATAATTCATCTGGAATGGCTCTAACTAGTGGAATTATGATGAAGTGGACCTGGTTCTCAGGCCCTGTTCAGACCAGACTGTAAATAAAGACGGGCGTTGCCTCTGTGATATCACCCACAGGTTCCTGAAGAGCATGAAATGTTTTTTTGTTCAGTGGTGTGATGTCTGAAATGAGAGACTGAAATATGTTCCTGATGTTTCTTTCGGATGTGTAACACATCTTTTTAAAGTGGGCTGGGGTTAGTGGAGTAAATGGGTTGCCTTTTTAAATAAAACGTATTGTTGACTAGTGTGATGTCTGTGAGATCAGACTGAAAAATGTTTCTGATATTTCTTTCAGAGGTTAACACATTTTATTAAACTGGAATGGGACCATGGGGGAGGCAAATCAATTGCCTTTCTCTAATTAAATGTATCGTTATTTATGTGTGATGTCCCCTCTGTTCCTTCGGGTCCACCCTGTTTCTCTTCTGTCCATCCTGTTACCTGTGTGTTTTTTAAAATATTGATTTAATTATATAAAAAATATTATTCCTTTCTCTGTGGTTAATTGCAAGGAATAAATTGACAAAACGAAATCATTGAAAAATGGGGTAGAATTCTATTGAAATTCCTTTTTATTTTAAAAGAAATGTGTTGAAATTACATTTTGCCTCAAAACAAAACATGTCTTTTTTTTACACAATGCTTGTTTATTGACACTTTCTTGAAATAAATTTGCAGGATATATATACTTAGTGATAGTGATAAGAATGTCCTGTAACGGGGGGAAATTTGGCCAATGTCATGTGCGAAGAATTTGGTTTAAATTATTAAATCATAATATCCTGAGCTGGACCAATATGTTTTTTTAACATTTAAACAAACCCTTATTCAGATGAAATTATATAATCTTGTAAAGCTTTGCATTTTTTAAATAGAAAGTTACCATACTGAAATGGCACCGAATAGTGGGAATGACCCATATCATCAGAATTAGACTTTCATATTCAAATTCTTTTGGGCTGTGTGGTGTGACTCTTTGTTATAAAACAGTTCAACACTTTTACAATATTTCCACAGCATTGCAGATGTCCTAAAACGTAGGTGTCACAGAACCCAGGTCAAAATACCTGGGAAGTACATGATCTACATTAATGTCATAGATACTTGATAAAAAAAATGAAAATTAAATCAAAAGGATTTTTATAAAAATTTAATTTAAACAATAATGAATGCCACTGAACATTCAGCATACTGTATACTGAACACACACTGACGACGTGAGGAGTTAGAGAGACAATGATGAGGACATACAGGACTGTTCTTCCCCTCTGGGACAGGAGGGAGAAGGGGAGCAGTTTACACCATCTCAGGCCACTGCTGCTGACCCAGAGGATGCTGCATCCAGGCCACAGTCAGTTATAATTGGATGATCCCACCACTGCCGCCAATTGTCAGGGACCAAGCAGTGAGGCAACAAGAATACAGGAATTGTTGAAAGTAAATGGTTTTTCTATTTATCCACCATTTACCTTAACCAGGAGGGGACCTCTCAACAATCACAGTAACTCAAAACAAAGAAAGAAATAATTAATACAACAGGAAATTGCTCGTTTAACCCTACAGTGATAAAATGTGTGCATTACATATAAAACAATGTAAGTTATACGCAAATAAACTGATTCTAAAGCAAACTGATATCAAATATTTAAGTGTGATTGACTGCAAATTTTTCTTTTTTTTAAATAAGAGAATTTATGTTTACTAACAATTAAACACTATATTTAATATTATATACATACACATAGTAAATATCCCAGGGCTTATGATCAAGTTGGCAAGGGGTTACAAAAGGTCAGAGTTTTGGAAAACTGGGTTCTTTAGATGCCATTTAAGAGTGCTGGCAGTTGTTTTTCAGTTGTATTCCTTCTAGACAATGCAAATGACATTATTGGACCTACTACCCACCAAGCAATTTTAATAGATAACTTAGAATGCAAGGTCCAAGGGTGAGCAGGAAGAGCCAAGTTCCCCTGTACAAATGTCAAGGAAGTAAGCCAGGCCCTGTTCCACAACAGGAAGACTTTGTGATTGTCAGCAACTAAGAATTTATAATCACCCAGTTTATAGATGTCTACAGCTGCTTTTATCTGGATCAGTCATAATGTATAAATACACATAACTCTCAACTGTCTGTGGTTGCAGCAGAACAATCAAAGCCAAAGAACCATTTGCAATTTATCAGATATGACATTTACATGATTATAGGCAACACTGTATAGACAGATTGGGAGTTTATTTAGACACCGGCACAGATTCTTCTTCACCAAGGTCGTCTGGAAGTTATGGGTCAGGGGTCAGGGGTGAGTCAGAGGTTGGGGATGAGTCTACCACGAGCAGGAGGAAGCTGGTCTACCATTGTTTCTGTGATCTGACTTGTATCTCCACAACCGTTTTGCAATATCCATGTAACGATGTGTGCACAATTAACAAACACTACTGGCGGACTGAAGCTGTCTATCTGCAGTTAAAGGCACGCAAACACCCTGTTGTGCTGAGTGAAATGCAGCATTTACATCACTGGAGAAGAAAAGGTTGAAAAGCTTCAAACTCCTTTTTCCACTTGTATCTTCTATAATGTCTTTATTCTACAGATAGTTGTTCTTAGTAACTCAGTTAAGAATGGTTTCTATTCTCTGATTTACCATACTGCTTCATTGCACCAAAGCCATGGATCACAGTGTTCACTCTGATGTATTTACAGGAAATTATTTGAACTGCTGTGACACAAGCCTGGTGAGCAGGTAGTTTGACTTCCCTCTGAAGTTACTCAGAGTTTCAGTAACTGTTTGCATCTTAAGACTGCAGCTTGACTTAAAGTTTCTAACAAATCTCTTCAAGGAAAACCACAAACTGTCCCGTTCTCATATGACTTTATTAGAAAAACAAGCTACTTCCACAATCACAAACAGTAATATTCTGGTGCAAAAGTCACTGAGCACTTGATCATTTTAAGAAATAGAGCTGATGTATCCCAAGGCTCCAGATGATTAGCATGTATGCTAACAGCTGAATGGGTCCTTGGAGCAGATGAAGCGATAAGAAGAGCCACACCGGGTGTTACCCCAACCATCTGAATTTGGATTAAAAAGAGAAAAAAGAACAACATTAACAACCAATGATGAACCATAGTATCTATGGAAACAGCAGTTATTGACCTTTTTCCACAGAAAACTGAGTAAATCTGCACTCAGACCACAAAAGAGTGTGACGCGACCTCGTGCTCCCTGCCCCTTAAATACAAGTTGGTGTCATGTTTACTGTGACCTACGCTCATCAAGACACAGTGTGAAAACAGAAAATCTCTCTGACCAAGACATAGGTCCAGGTTAACCATCAACACTTCATACAGATGTTTTTACATATGTAAAAGTTAAATTTGTCATTTGAGAGGATGGAGAGAGAACGCCATTGTTACTGGTTCGTTATCAGTGAAATGTGAGCAGCTACAGCTGCACTGATGATAACTAGGCTGGAAAATACACAAATGTGACAAATAATGTATAATAAATATGTCTGATGTTGCCCTCTTCAGAAAACCAGCCTGGTAAAACTGATACATTAGCTCAGTTTCACTGTTATATTCCCTGTGAAAAACAGGTCAAAGTGTAGCTGATGTATCTGTCCAGCGAAAGCAAATAAGAGTGTCTTGTTTGTGTACTGGGTATGCCAAACCTAAAGTGACTGAGGATGTGACTTACTAGTGGTGCGTAAGTACATGCATGGGTAGCTGCTGGAGGAGGAGGGGGAGTACCAGTTTGTGTAATAGAAACCTTCACGGTCAATCCACAACCACTGGCCCTGAAAGACAAAGAACAGGAGTGTAAGGAAATGTCATCTTTGACTCTCATATGTATCTTGTATAAGTCTAGACCCCCTGTGGACCAGGTCCTGAGTTTGATCTGGACTGATCTTCTTAATGCAGACCTGCAGGTTGAAGCCTCCAAGCCATGCGATGCTCTGACCAGCTGTCTGTGTGATCTGCTGGAGGAAGCTGTACTCTCTTGGGTTGGTGACTGAGGCCAGGTGGGCCCCCTGGTTATTGCAGTGCTCCTGAGGGACAGAGGAAATACAGAGGGATCTTTGTGGTTGTACAACCAAATAGATCTTGTGTCATTTCACTTTTTCATTCTTGTCTTTTGCTCAGATGTGACCGTGAAGCTCCTCTTTTCATAGACTGAAGGTAGGGTTGCCAACTTCCTGAAAGAGAGCAGGAGGATTTCACTCTGTCTTAGTAGTCTAACCCATAATATTTCTGTCCCATAGATTCTCAAAAATATGGAACAAAGCGTGTCCCGTATCACAATAATACAGAACACTTCTTATGGTTTCCAATTATGGGATTCTGTATTTTATGGGACAGTTGGCAACCCTAACTGAAGGTGAGAGACTGACCCAATGACAAATACTATCCATAGGCTTTATTGTGCAGCAGATAACTGCATATTTCAGAGAAATCTTTCAAATGTGGAGACAAGTACTGAACCCGGCACAAATCCTCCTTGGGTGATAAACATACCAGTTTTGGTGCATGTATCCACATTTGAAAGATTATTACAGTTGCTGTACGATTAGGCCAGCCAGAGCAGAAGCAATTATTACTGTTGTCGACACAACACAGAGCAGTTAGAGCAGCAGTACCTCAGCATTGTACCAGGACATGGGGGTGTTAACGAACAAGAAGCAGCGAGAGCCGTGGCTAAACCAGCCGTCTGGGCAGAAGTTAAACCGAGCTGCAAAGAGACGGAGGAGAGAGAGTGTGAATTTACACAGCACTTAGCAGTGCAGATGGGCTGCAGTTAATAGCCTAACATATGTGAAATGACTGCTGCGTCTTTTATCATTTTTAATTTGTTGCCATGACCACCACACTCATGAGTGAACATAGAGAAAATGTTAAAACAGTGACATGGCCCTTACACTCAAGTGCTGCCTTCTCCTCAGGCACATGTGCTGCACAAACACAGAGAAACACCGTCAACACAATGACTCAGACTTAATTCACATCAAACTGATACGACAACAACAACGTGACTCCAGGTCAATGAGACAATACAATTCAATTCAATGTAAATGCTAATACGCTGATGTTCAACAGGCATGTTTACTGTGTTCACCCCCTTAGTTTATCATGTTAGCATGCCAACAGATTCTAGTCAGCATTAAACATTAGTATTGTAGGCTCCTATAGCATGGCTAAAAAGCTACATACAAAGCAGACAGCGAAATAAACTTCCATCTTCCGTCCATACTTGTGTCACGTGCTTGTTTTTTCTGGCCCAGTATACGCCCGATTTCATGGCCTGAATCTGGAACAGGTCTAGAACTTTCATTTTGTTGTGTGGGAAATTAAGACACACACACAACATTTAATTTGAAATTGTGGTTGTTACTTTTCTCAGGGTCAGGGTGAAGACCAATTTGTAGACTTTGAACCTATGACTTGACACAGGCAAAGGAACAGGTACCTCCTGTTGGTCCAGCTCTAGTCTATGAGTTATGAGCACTCACACTGGTTGAACTGTAAATCCCAGGTCTGGATAGAAGTGGAGCCACTTTGATCATTGCTGTAGTTCATTTTCTCACGTGGCTGTGACTAAATAAAACGTGTAGCCACACAGAAAAATGCTGCAGGAGATTTAAAGAGGACACTGACCAGGTGCAGCAGCCATTTGTTCCTGCGGGGCCTCGGCTGCTGCTGCTTCTGTGAAGGAATCACATGAATGTTGGTGTCAGAGAGATGCAGCTCTTACTGTCTGTCTCTTTGGATTCAAGCAAATCTTTCAAAACTGACCTGGAGCTTTCTGTTTGTCTTCAGCTGGAGCTGCACAGAGAAACACAACACTGTTAGTAACAGTGGTAGAAGTTACTGTGTGTGTGTGTGTGTGTGTGTGTGTGTGTGTGTGTGTGTGTGTGTGTGTGTGTGTGCGTGTGTTGAATGTGACCTGCAGATGCAGCACAGAGGAGAAGAGAGAGGAGCAGGACTGTCTTCATGCTGATGATCAACGATTGTTCTGTGTGGAGAAAAAAAACTGTTAGTAAATCTACAGAGAGAGAGCAGAACCATCAGCTCCACCCAGCAGGAGTCTTACCTGTCAGGTAGATGTGAGGTGGTGATGTTCAGGACTCTGCTGATTGTGCAGTGATGACAGGAGGCTGCTCTGCCCTTACATACTGACCTGAACCACACAGAGTTACGTTTATGTGGGCGTGTGGATGGCGGGACGTGTAGATGCTGGTCTGTGACTTGGCTCTGTGTGCAGGAAGGTGGTAACATTGAGCATATAAATATCTGATGCTGAACTCTGATCTCTCTTTTCCTGACAGTTTACACAAATTGCTTCCTTGTTGTTGTGATTCCAGAGCAGGTTAATGATTTAAAACCAGTAAAAGTGGGCTGCACATACAGTTACAGTGTGTCTAACAAGACACTTTGTAAGATTGAGCCCTGAGAATTCATTTATCTATGATTCTTTTTTTAATCTTTATTACTTCTTTGTTCTGAGCTTTAATTTCAGAGATACTGAGACAAATGGAGGTGTCCTAACATTTCTGACCAATAGTCTATGTCCTCTCAACGTTGAGAGCTTGTATGAAGGTCAACATTTGTGGCCGCATCATCTCTTCCATCAATAGTCCCATCTTTAACTGCCTTTTTCAAGGACACAATTCTTCTGTTAATATTAACATAACTTTTATTGTGTTTATCAAGAGTTTACAACCATTTTCTATCACAAACACTCACTGGGTTCCTTGCAGGATGTCATCTCTTATCTCCATATTGTGGTAGAGGTCTACTTTACCAGACTCCTGAAGTAGAGAAGTAGAGGATGTGAAGGGTGCATGAAATGTTTGTTAGTCCATACAGTTCCTTTAGGTTTAGTGAGGTTTGGGGTGAAAACAGTTAGATTAAGATCAGAGACATGAATTCTCACAGCTTTTATCAGGTTAACACAAACAGGTTTCTTTAGGCAACAATTGATAATGTTGTTTCTTGTGTTGGATACAGTCTGTTACACTGTGAATTGACATTATAGTATATACGTATGGTGTGATGTCTGTCAGTGAAAACGAGAACTTGATGCTAAGAATGAGAACTTGACATTAAATCCACTTGTTTGAGTGAATTATGTCAACAGTCCCTTTATTACACTGTTGATTGTACCTGGTCCTGTTCTATAGTGTTGATTACAACAGAAGTTATTTTCATTTTTCCAGAGAAAATACAGTCCTTCAGTCCTCTAGTCTGCAAAAACTCTGCAAAGGGTTCAAAGGTTCAAAGAGTGTTGGGGTTCAGGCTGTTACACTGATCTTTGGAGCCACTGAAAACTTGAATCCATAATATTAACATGAAATCCTCATGACTGAAAAAGCAATGATCAGAGTTGAAGTCACAGTAAAATATGTGACCGAACAAACTGAGTGGGTAGGAACCTTCTGCATGTTGCACTGTGTTTCACAGGAGAAACAACAAGCACCGGTCTGTCAGCCTCCACTGGTCTGGGTGACAGGAAGTGGACCTTGACGTGGTCTCTGCTTGTTGTGATGAAACAGAAATATAATGTAGTTTCCTGGTGAGACTTGGGTTCATGGCTCTAGCTGTAGAGTGCTGAGCCAAGGTTGTGTTTAGTGGCAGGTTTTAGTGACCCACTGTAATGTGCGATGGTGTGATGTAGTTCATGACCTTTGACCCACAACCTGCCTCTCAGATAGCATTCCATCCTGCCTTCTTAAAGAGGTGTTTGAATCTGTTGGTTCTTTTATTCTTACTTTGATTCATACTTGTTTTAGCTCAAGGTGTTTTCCAGATTCTTTTAAACATGCAATAGTGCAGCCACTAATTTAAAAGCCTAATCTGGACCCCTCTGTTCTCTCTAATTTTAGGCCCATTTCCAAACTGCCATTTCTTTCCAAAGTGCTGGAGAAGGTCATGTTTATTCAATTGCATTCATTTTTAGAGAAAAACAATATCTATGAGAATTTTCGATCTTAGATCCTGTCACAGTACTGTTTTTTATGATCTTATTTTAACTATTGATTCTGGATGTGCCGTTATCCTGGTGACTTTGGATTTGGCCGCTGCCTTTGACGCTGTGGATCATAGAATCACGCCTGGCAAACTATGTAGGCATTAAAGGTCCAGCCCACATGCTGCTTCAGTCATACCTGACTGATAGGAGTTTCTCTGTTCAGTTAGTAGAATTCTCTTTGCCCCTCTTACTTGTGGGGTCCCTCAAGGGTCCATTTTGGGCCTTTTACTGTTTTCTCTATATATGCTGTCATTGGGCTCTATCCTCTGAAAGCATAATGTTTAATTTCACTGCTTTGCTGAGGATGTCTAGATCTACGTTCCTTTAAAACTAAATTGTAAAGACTCGCTTCTAAGTTGTCTCAGTGACATTAAGACCTGGATGGGCCTCAACTCCCTCAACCTAAATGAAAACAAAACAGAAGTTATTTTGTTTGATCCTCCTAAATGCCAGATTGATTTTGACAGTGTTTTGGTTCATTAAATTGTAACTATATCAAAAGCATTGGTTTAATTTTTGAGAGTGATTTTAAATTCAATAGACAAATTGGCTCTGTAGTCAAGTGTGCCATCTTCCATTTAAGGCCTATTGCCAAAATAAGGTCGTATTTATCACACAAAGATAGGGAAAGGGTTGTCCATGCTTTCATTACCTCTAGATTAGATTATTGTAACTCCTTCTACCTGGGCTTAGATAAGTGTTTTTTATGATGCCCTCAGCTAGTGCAAAATGCCGCTGCCTACCTATTGACTGGCACAAAAAGGCATGCTCACATTACACCAGTACTGGCCCCCCTGCACTGGCTTCCTGTCCACTTCAGGATCAGTTTTAAGGTTTTATTAACGGTTTTTAAGATATTAAATGATCTGGCACCACAGTACCTTGTGGAACTCATTCAAATTCATACACCAGCTAGAACACTGAGGTTGTCAAACCAGCAGCTTCTAGAGGTCCTTAAGTCCAGGCTCAAAACAAAAAAGGTGACCGAGCCTTTGCGGTGGCTGCCCCAAAGCTATGGAATACCCTGCCCTATTAGGTCTGCTCCCACCCAAACCTTCACTAAAGACCTATCTCTTTTCCTTGGCCTTCAGTTAGCTATTAAACCCAGTTTCATAATTCATTAGTATTGATTGGTGCACTTTATATTGTATTTTATTGTGTCATTATTGTATTTTAAATTGTATTTTACATTATATTTTAATCTGTGTGCTACACTGTATTTTGTTTATTGTATTTTATATTTGCTTTCTATTCTAATGCTTGTGCATTCTGGTCAACTTCACTTGTTTTAAATGTGCTATATAAATAAAATTGACCTTGACCTTTTATATGGGCGGGGTCTCTCAGCCTGTGTTTGCCAAGAAATAAGACTTAAAGGGACATTTCAGCCAAAATCTTCACATTGTCACATCCTGTCTCCCTGCTGGAGACATGTCTTTAAACAGTCTGTAGTTCACCTTTTCTCAGAGAACAGACGATGTACTTCACATCGTGGCTCAGTCCTATCACTGCCTTTGCTGACGGTCAGGTTCATGTGCAGTGAATCATCAGTTACATATTGGGTGAAACTGTAACAGTGAAGTACAGTTATCAGAGCAACAGTGATGAAACAGAAATATAATGTAGTTTCCTGGTGAGACTTGGGTTCATGGCTCTAGCTGTAGAGTGCTGAGCCAAGGTTGTGTTTAGTGGCAGGTTTTAGTGACCCACTGTAATGTGTGATGGTGTGATGTAGTTCATGAACTTTGACCCACAACTTGCCTCTCAGATAGCATTCCATCCTGCCTTCTTAAAGAGGTGTTTGAATCTGTTGGTTCTTTTATTCTTACTTTGATTCATACTTGTTTTAGCTCAAGGTGTTTTCCAGATTCTTTTAAACATGCAATAGTGCAGCCACTAATTTAAAAGCCTAATCTGGACCCCTCTGTTCTCTCTAATTTTAGGCCCATTTCCAAACTGCCATTTCTTTCCAAAGTGCTGGAGAAGGTCATGTTTATTCAATTGCATTCATTGTTAGAAAAAAACAATATCTATGAGAAGTTTCGATCTTAGATCCTGTCACAGTACTGAAACTGGTTTTAGTGACCCACTGTAATGTGTGATGGTGTGATGTCTAACTCTTTCTCCAATGCTTGTCTGAATCAGGTACTTGGATGTGGCTTTTTCTGATTTGACCCGATTTTGACAGATTTATATGGTTTGCACTTTTACTGGTGAAATTTGATTGAATATTTGTGTTTTTATTGACTGTCCTGATCACTTGAGTCTTTTTATTCTTATGGTTTAATTGCTGTTCACTGATCGCCCTCCTGCTTTGGTTTATTTGCACTATAACACTGAGACACTTTGCTTGTTTTAGCTCTGTGGCCTTACAAGACCTGCAGCTCTTCTTCTGCTGATCTGTGTAAAACACTTTGGAACGTGACTTTACAAGAGTGCTCAATAAATAAAGATTATAATTATTCATTCATTTCTGCATGGTAGTCCTTTACATGGTTCAAGTCTTTGAAACACTAGCTTATGGCAGCATGTCACTGTAACCGTGACAATGACATGTCTACTCAGTTTCTGGCTGTGACAAGCAAGAAATCTTTGGCGTTACTTTTCATGTTATAACATATTTCCTGATTATGAGCAGAAACCAGATTATTTCTTTTCAAAACAATAATCTAGTTGTAACAACACATCATCTTATCTTATACATCACTAACCTTTCTCATGTTCCTGAGGTTTCCTAGCAACAGCTGTAATCAATCATCCATCCATCCATCGGGAGAATAAAGGGTGGGGGTCTGCAGCAGTGGTCAGTGACATGAGGGAGGATGAAGTAAGAGGAGCTTTAATAGCAGACAGGTGTTTGTCGTTCATGTTGCAATCTCTTGTCGTCCATTTGCTATATTCTTCTTCTTTGGTGGATGCATTTTAACATGAAGCCCAATTAATTCAATAGTAATCGAATGTGAAGTGATATGACATGACCTTGTTTGTCCACATGGTGTCAGCATTGAAGCATTTTTGTTCTTGGTGAACAGCCATGAAACAACAGGAGGAGTGACTCAAAGACAGACTGACGTTCATCTTCATCAGACATTTGTTACTGAAAGTTTCTTTCCACCAGTGGACAAACTAAATGAACTGGTGTTGATCCCAGTCAACCAGTAGAGAACCAGTATGGATCATAAGCTGAGTTCACAGCTGACTACAAAGAGTGCTGCTGTCTGAAATTAAAATGTGACAAACACATATCCAACCTCTTCGTAACACACTTCACCACATTATCCATATGAGCTCACAATCCAAATGTCACAGTGTGGACAACAAGTCAGAACAACTGACAAACACAGAGAGCAGAGTGTGGGTAAGAAACACTGTTTATTAAGATTTGAAGTAGCATTGACACGTCATCTCATCACATGAAGCTCAGCTCCTTAACTGCATTTGACCACAGTGAACCATTAAAGAAAGAGCCTGATGATTGTTGACACAGATGTGCCGTAGCTCTCAGAGGAGCAGTTATCTCACATTCCTCCGCATTACATAATCAGGCCGACTGACTCCAGTCCTGGGTCTGTCTGCCTCTGGGGTCTAGTCCTGCATATCACATGCTGTCACATTGCTCCAAGACATTCGGCTGCTTTTACTGTCCTACGGTGGAAATGTTCAAGACCCTGGGAACGCACAGTGTGCATTATCTGCTGTACCAGTGACAACAGAGATGTGTGATGTTGTGTGCACGTGTGTGCATGTGTGTGTTGTGTCTTTGTTGAGAGGGAATTTGGTAACACTATAATACAGCCTGAATGAATCAGCTAGCAGTGAAATATCGACTGTTTCCTACTAGAACTGAAATGAAGCTGAACTGGAACAAAGTATGTGGCCAGTGATATCATGTGTTGCTGTTCTCCCCTTTTTACCCCTTTATGACACAATTAGAAAAAGGTTGTTAAAGGTCCATATTTTACTCTTTTTCTGTGTTTTATTTTAAGTATTGATATCTATAGCAAGATATATGTAAAACCATTTCAGTGTAGTTTTAAATCTGCTCTCTCAGGCTTCTCTGTGGAGCTCTAGTAACAACAGGTCAGTGAGCCAATCAGAAGAGAGACTGACTATTTGCTGACCATTATCTGTGTGATCTAATAAAAATATAGCAGATTTCAGGTAAACACAGAGAAACCAAATCCTGCAAGGTTTGATGGTGGGTCCAGGTTGGCAGGGCTTGGAGGTGGGGCTGAGGGCAGTGACTGCTTTGTTGTGACATCATAAAGTTACAGAAGTCCTGACAGCTCGTTTTAAGGCTTAGTTTCTAAATACAGGCTGTGTGCATTTCTCTGTGGACTGCATGCTTTGATACTTTCACAGTATTAATATAGAACCCAGATCTGCTTTATAATCAAAAAACACATGGACATCTACCTTTATACTATATGGACCTTTAAGTTCTGTACCAGTGGGTTCCAGTATTTACAGAAGTACTGAGAGTATTATTTATTTCTCCTTCATCTTAAACACCCAGGTGTTACTCTCTTGTTATAGTCTTGTTTCGTTAAAGTATTTGATTAGTTCCTGACTCAGCTGACCTACATTGTAATTCACAGGCTTGGTTACAAAATTCACATGAATAATTTAAGGATCTTGGGCTTGAAGAACTCCATCTTACTGGCGTCCATCAGTGTCACGCTGTCCTGGGCTCCCAGGATGGCCTGGTGGGCTTCGTCAAACAGCTCCTTTCCAATGGCAGCCCGGACTCTGTCACGCCATGCGCTAAGCTTGGGTCTTCCCTCAAACACATCCAGGCCAGAGCCCACAGGCTGTCAAGGGGACAGAGAAGAGGAGAAGGCGGCCTGTTAATGTGGACGGATCCCACGCTTCAGCCACAGACCCACATCAGTCCTCATCAATGCTACTCTGATTTCTGTCTGGAACAGTTCCTGCTGTGGTTTAGATGGACCTACTGTTTCTTACTCTGTTTTCTGCCCTTCATTTGTTTCAGGCCATAGGTGGCTAATTAAAACTCCAGCCACCAGAGACAGTGTTGTGTTAGGCCTCATCCTAAAAGCCTTTCTTCTTGTGAGAATAAAACACACAACAACATACACACAATAGAGCCTCAATCTAATCTCTGTATCTGCTACACTGACACCAGCACATGACTGGCTACTATTATTGAGAAGAAATTTTACTACAGTAGAAATACAAATACTTGAGTAAAATTGTAGTCAGATTAAAGTACAAAGTAAGTCAGTTAAACTGTCTCTGAATAAACATGTAAAATCCAGTCAGGTACTTTGCAGTCTGTGCAACTGATAATATTAAATATTGATGACAAATGCTGCTGAGAATTCCCTGCACTTTTTATTTTGAAAAAATGTTGAAATAAAAATATGCTGACGACTTTTCAGCAAAGTTTTGTGTTGGAGTTTGTGTTAAATTTTGAGAACAAGTTTCTCATTTTACGCAAATGCCTATCAGTTACAAATATCAGTTATCGGTCTCCTTGATTACTGATAATTTGTATCGGCCCTGGAAAAACCATATCGATCGACCCTTTTTTAAACCAAACTGTTTCATTCAGGCAAACATCTTCAGTGGCTGCTTGTGATCACAGAGCATTTTACCTTCAGAAAACTGTTGAAATTTCTCAACAGAAGATATTGGAAAAGGATTGTTACTCAAGCATCTTCCTGTGACCAGCATAGATATTTCTACTGACACACAAAGGACTGCCTGTTTCAGGAGCCATGACTCAAACACACCTGCATGACCTCCACAATGGCCACCAGGTCGGCCAATGAGATGTGATCTCCTGCAATGAAGGGCCGGTCCTGGATGAACTTTTCCTCCAGGAGCTTCAGTGAGCCATTCAGGTCCTCCAAGGCTGCGTCCAGCTTGTCCTGCGGGACGTCCACGCCCAGAATCTTGGGAATCAAAAGCTGCAGCACAAACACAAAGACCTTGATGTGAATCTCCAGGGAGTGCAGATGAAATCACACTACATAACTCTGTCAGTGAGCCTGTTCCCAGAGTTCAGAGACCTTCACAACACAATGTACAAGCCCGCGGTGCACAATAATCACAGCAGTTACAGCTAACAAGCAGATAAAAAAAGATGGTGTCAAACCAGTGAATGGAGCCATGATAAACAGCTGCTGAACAGTGCAGTCAAGGTTCAGGGCAAATTAAGCACATTTATTGTGAAGGAATCTTTTAACTTGTTGCTATTGTTATTGGGACAACATGATATTTTCAGCAGGAGATGAACACTGATACAAAGACTGAGCTGATCATGTGACGAGAGTCCTTCCTGAAGGATGTCCAGGGTCAGCAGACCCGTCACTTCCTGAAACAGCCTGAGAAAAACAGGCGGTTTCAGAGGGTTGAGCTGCTGGGCAAAAGGAAGGATACCTCTCTCCTCACACTCACTCTAGAGCCAGTCATCATTGTACTTACAAGCCCTCAACATCACTTTCACTTTACTCTTCATCAGGAGCAAACTCAGCTGCGAAAACAGTGCTGGAGTCTCTGCTGTGTCATCTGATGATGTTGCAGTCATGTCACCAGGGTTACCTCAGCGTAGGCTCGACATATTTAGAATGGTAGGTTTTTTTACAAACTGGAGGTTTGAAAGATGTAGTCAAGGAGGCTCTAATAACAGCTGCTGCTTGGTTGCATCATGGGAAATGTAGGCTCCAGTATTTCTGCAGCCTGACTCAGCATTAAAAATCAGGACGTGTCAGCTTCTGATTTTGTTCGGATTATTTTTTGGCACTGAGCCTTTACTCAGTCAGTCAGTGCAGAGAGCAACAAGAAAGGTGGACGTGGGGGAGTTATGGTGTGTGCACCATACCACCACAGTGCCCTGATGCTGTCATTTTGACCTTTTTCTTGTTTTGTGAAACCTCTAGCTTAATAAAGGTACAGCATTAAATGAGTCCATTCTAACCAACTTCTGTCCTACAACAACATCCAGACAGCAAAGAGTGTGTGTCTGTGCACACTAGTGTCCCAGTTGTGATACTGTTTTCAGTTTTACACTCTTTCTATATTTGCACATGTAACCATCATATTGTGATCTCAGGAGCTTCAGCTCCAGGTGAAAGTGAAATACAATGTGTGAAACACTGACAGGAGACCATGACAGGTGGAAGTGACTATACCCGGAGCCAGAACATCTTGGATCCATGGAAACGGATGGCCATGTGCTGCCACGACAGGTACTCATTGACGCGAGCACGCTGCTGGAGGTCAGCTGGGTACCAGAAGTCTGGAGTCTGGTACTTCTCTGCCAGATAGAGCAGGATGGCGATGCTGCGGAGGCAAACATCAGTTATGAGCAGGACAGGGCGCGTAGCTTTACACAGGACACATGACTGACGAGCAGTGATCACCTTTCAGCCAGGCAGAAGTCTCCATCTCGCAGAGCAGGCACTTTCCTTATCAAGCTGATCTTCCCAAACTCCTCTCCATACTGCTCACCTGAAACCAACACACACAGCTGGGTCAGAGGACATTAGCCTGGAATGATCTACAGATGCACTGCCTACGGCCGTGCACATGATGGGACTGAACCCTCAGGATGTTTGATTGCTGACCACGTCACTTTCTTTGAGGGGCATCTATACCAATACTGGCATTCAGCAGTTCACCAACATCCAGCCCTACCTACACCTGGATAAGTGACTTCCTGTTTGAAACGACCACTTTTTTGATCGTTGCCCTCATGAAAAAGAAAAAGGTTACACTAGACTTCTAAAGAACTGGATCACACTCAGGGTCCACAGCTGTGAATGAGGAGCAGAAACCCTCACCATCGTCATGAGAGACCTCAGTTCTCTGAGACCTGTAACCAGTTGCACAAAGCACCTTAAGTTAAGATTTCCTTAACACAACAAAACACCCAACAATAAAACACCCTTAAGTCTTCTCTTTCCTTGAAATGTTCACTTAAGTATTTAAGGTTTTCTCCTTATCTTGGTCTTATACTTAAAGAATCATTTAGAGCCACTGAGCAAAAGACCCTAGTGACCAAACTAAAGAAAATTTAAGGTACCTCTGACTCTATCTTAACTCAACATAACTGAGTTTATGGTGATGAGGATGAACACAGAAGAACCTGATGGACCCTCAACGATGAGGAATTGATTTTTCTCCATATATTTGATCGACAGTCAGTTTATGGTTTGTCTGATCACACTACTTTCCACAGCTGAGCTCTTCAGCTCCTTAACAGTTAATGATTGTTCTGTGGTTTTATGCTACAGGAGCCCTCTAGTCAGTTACTGTCATATTCTTCTAGATGTTTCGTCTTTTCCTCTGACCAATTTGGTTTTCTTGCCTTCTTTTCTTCTGCCATTTTCTTCCTCTGTACAGACGATATAGTTAAGAAGTTAACCAGTATCACAAGTGCTAACACCAGCAAATAAATGGTCTCCATGGAAACTGTAGTAATTTACCGCTGTAAGATCTCTTTCATTGCTGCAAATGCCTTATCGTCTTTCCTTAACAAAGGAAAACTTTTAAGTTATTTTGTGTAACAACCTTAAGCAACTTCCTCAGCTAAGAAGAAAATCAACCTTAAGTGTCATACTTAAGTCGAAAACTTAAGGTGCTACGTGCAACTGGCCCCAGGTTCCTCTCAGACCAGGTTCCTCTGAGAAACCTCTGTCCTCTGGGACCCGGGCTGCGGTCGAAAAGTCTTTTTTGCTTAGGAAGGTTCCTGACTGAATGAAGTGACTGGGAAGTATCTGAGCAGCAGCCATGATCAGAGCTGTTTGAATTCTCTGAACGACAAGGAAAGGAACTACAGTGCTTCCTATCTTATCTCCTTTAGCATAGAAAACACTGGACCTTCCTTTATGAAAGGAAATGAGAAAATGCCATCCCACAATTCCTTGCCACAGCAACATTTAAAGTGACACACCACTGTAGTTTAACCCCGGCAAAACTACATAAATATAGAAACAACAGAGCATCTGTTTTATGTTTGTGATACGAGCCAACACTTATGGAAATCCTTGTCTGAGCTCTAAATCAATAAATATAGATTTATTCTCTTTAAATCTGTCCAGATTTATAGTAACAATATCATCATAACAAAATACTAGATACATAAATATAATCTCACTAAATCCCCTCCTATTGTGTAAAGCACTAGATATTTATTTTCTCCACTTAACAAATGTATAAAAATGTCAAAAGCGTCCATATCAGGTAACTCCACTTATGTTTAAGCATAATTCATTCTTTACTTATTATTTTAATGGATGAACTTTCTTTGCTTGTGTTTTCCTTTCATGTTATCTTATTTCAACATTTCAATCGTGTTTGTTTTTGTGGTTAAAGGATTTATCTTCCATGTGGTATACATAAAGTTAGTTTAAAAAAAAAAAACAAACAAAAAAAAAGTCTAGTGGAAGTGCAGTGTTTTATCCGAAGGAAGGAGATTTTGGTTTTTTTTTTTACCTCAGCCCAGGATCCTCCAAACAAATGTTTTATTGTTTTATTTTCTCCAAAACTCAGAGGTATTGTATTTATGAACATAAGGGAAAAGAAAACACACCTGATCTGAGCGAGAGAGAGAGAGAGAGAGAGAGAGAGAGAAAAGAAAGGGAAAAAAAGGTAAAAAGAGGAGTGTAAAATTTACTACGACAGCGCTCATATGAACAACTGTCAAATCACCGTGAACTCACCGTCCATTAGAGACAACTTCTTGAAGTCAAAGGAGATGTTGTTCATTTTGGCGAAGATATAGACTGAGCGACAGGGCTGAGAGAACAGGTCCAGGTACAGCTCCAGCGCCATTGCTGCTTCTCCGTGATCGGGCGATTTCAACTCTCCTCTGCTTTCTGGAGACACCGCTACAAGTTGGCTTCTGATGCCAAAGATCCTGATCGGACCGAGATAGTTCACTTCCTTACTTCCCCCAGAGACAGTTTCCACAACTCCGACCGACTTTTAATGTCATAAGCCTGATACAGCAACAACTGTGGATTAATACGCCGCTAAAAATAGTCCCCAGCAACTTGCATCATGTCTTTGAAAATTACAATGATCAGATGATTTAGGAAATTACTGAGCCTCTTTTTTTAAACATAATTTAAACAAAATTTTCAGAATAAAAGCCAGCTGATGGAGCTGGTTGTTTTTTAGTTTAATAGAAGAAAAATAACCTTTTAGCTTGATGCCCAGTGTTAGTTTTAAGAGTCAAAGTACCACAACATCAGCAAAGAAATATGAAAAGTCCTGTTTTAATAAAAGTGCATAAGTTTTCTCAGCAAAAATGTACTTAAAGTATCAAAAGTAAAAATGTTCCTGCTTAGAAATGGCCCCTGTCAAGATTCAAGATTCAGCTTCTTTGTTATTATACTAAATAGGACTGCACAACTGTTGACCCCTCCACACTGCACACGTTCACACAGCACAAATGTACAAATAAATTAAAACTAAATTAGAAAAAAGCCATGAACTCCTTCCGTTTTTCTTCTTTTCCTTTGTGAATAATTCATATAGTCTGACCGAAACGGTTCTTCAGATTAAACCATGTGAGAAGTTTTAAGTTTGTCTTTGGTGGAAATGTGAATAGTTCAGAGACATGAGGGGCTCACAAGACCAAACTGTTTGGAATCACAGGTTGAATGGATGACAGGAAACTGGTGACTGTATGTCAGGTAAAAAAGGTGCAGTAAAAAAGCACAATACAAATGTAATAAAACTGAAGTATAAAGTGAATTTACAGTAGTTGAGTAAAAGTACTCAGTTACCTTCCAGCACTACTTACAGGGATCACAGATCAGTGTTGGGACCTTTCCACTCCCCTTTATTTTCTGCAGTTTCCGGTCACTGCTGCTACAGGGCGCTGCTCATCTGAAGACTCCAGAGAGAGGAGAGAGTTGGGGACTCTCCTGCAGACAGGCAGAGGAAGAGTGAATCCTCTTGCTCCATGTCTGTACTCTCTGGTGAGTCTCAAGCAGTGTGGGGCTGAGCCACTAGTCAGACATGGGAGTGCAAAGCACTGGGGTGAGGATTTGTAACTCACACATCTCTGTGTTTATCTTCAGGATAGAACTGAGGGCTGGTGTTATCTTGTACCACACGTGCTTTCAACTAAAATCTATAAACTGCACAAGCTCTAAATGGGCTGATTCTTGTGGAGCTTTGTCTCCAGTTACAGCCCAGCAAAATTTTGTTCAACTAATACAAACCAGTAAATGGAGAATGTTTTAATGTCTGTCATTTGTAAAGCAGCTATCGACCAAATTAAGCCTGGAATCCATCTGCTATGGAGTCTCTGTTTTTATTGTCAGAAATGATCAAAGTCTGCAACAACACATCTGCTACACCTGTGACATCACAAAATGAAGGTATCTAAGTGGCTGCCTATTTCTCATGGACCCACTTCAACCCCACTACCACAGACAGAAGGTCGCTGACACTGCTGGAGAAAAACTGACTGAAGAACATGAAAGGCTGCATGTGGTCTTGGAGCTGTTTCTAGTTCAGAGCTCTGTGGGGTTTATGTTGCTGTCGGTGGAGTGGTTGGACTGGATCAAACGGGTCACAGGTCCAAGTGCAGTCCAGAGTCTGGACCACGCAGAGAAGCTGGGCTGGGAAAGGTGAGTATAAAAAATACTAGAAAGTCCTTTTCAGTCAGAGGTGAAACCTTCTGCAACCCCTGCAGTCTGTCTCCTGTATCAGCAACACCTATGACTCCACATCTCATCAGCTGCCCTTCGGCGGCTGTAGTCTGTCCATCAGATGGTTTTAGGACCAACATGAACCAACAGACATGAAGAGGTTTAAGTTACTGAAATGTTGGATTCAGCATGAAGATTATTATTCATGTTCAAAAATGACACATGTCAGAACGCCTTCTTAATGAGACCAAAATTAGAAGAGCACAGGTTCATAAATAGAAACACTGAACACGAAATCAGACACAAACATTCACAGTATGTCTCTTACAGCAGAACCACATGTTTTTACATAACTGCGTTTAATGTCTCTGTTAACTGGACCTCTCCTCTCAGCTCCAACATTACTGTCAGACTGTCCTGTAAAACAACAAGCCCATAGGTCATCTGTGCTGGTTATCATGTCCCATAGTGTTGCTAGGCGACATCTAGTGGCTGTACTAATTATGACAGGAGCAAAGGGAAAAGTGCAGTGTCATACTATTAAAGCGACAACATCCACGTCAGGAGGAGGTTGGGGTGAATGGATGGGTCAACAAAACACCGGAATATGATACAGGAGAGCGGTGTTCAATTTCCATGTGACGGTAGCAGTTTATGTTGCCTGTTCACCCAACACCCAAACCAGCCTTTCCAGGTCTCCAGCTTCCCTTAACCCTCTGCCTCCTCTGTTCAGTCGCTGGTCTGCTGGTCAGTCATTCAACCCTCTCTCCCCCCAACCTTCAGTCCCCTCTCAGCTCCGCCCTGCCAGTCACCTGCTCTCCCCTCATGGGTTAAATGCATTATATTCACGTTCAACATCACATAGGTTAAAAACAGAAACCAGGTCATTTTTGCTTTGGAATAAGGAGAAGTCATATTTTTAAGATCTTCAATTGTCATCTTTTTGTTGCGATAACACACATATACTGTAAAGTCAGTGACAACAACAACCAATAGAGTGCATACAGGGCAGTGAAGTAACAAACAAGACATGAGGTGAGGAAACAAAATATTTGAACTACTTGACAAAAGGACTTAGCTAGATTGACATGTGGTGTTCTACTTGAAAATTAATAAGTAAAAAATAAAATGACAGAAAAGCTTTTCCCTCCCTTCCCTTTGTGAAGCTCAACAGGGAAACTATTCAGAGCTGAACTTCAGGACCTTTAAGTCCAGAGACACTGATGATGCTCTGTCAGATCCAGAGGAACACACAGGGATAATGGTGGACTGGACTCTGTGAGTGACAGTGGAGCTGTTCTCAAATCAGTTCAGACTGCAGCACTGAGAGTCATCTCCACTTCTTCTGATTCCTCCACTGCTGGATGAAGCTCTCCTCTCCACCTCCACCTCCTGGTAACATGGACCAGTCAGAGCCTCTCTACACACAAGCCGCTGCTTCAAGGTCTGTGGATCATCAGGACACAGACACACACACACACGCAAACACACACACACACACACACACACATGGAGGCTGTCACTGAGTGTCTCTACATGAAACATATGACAGATTGACAGGTTCAGATCAGATCTGATGGTTGGACAGTTTGATGAATGAGGACCACAGTCTCTGTCCATCTGTGAGGCTGTCAGCTGTAATCAGCTTCATTTCCTGTAGACATGAACACAACAGTTGTCTTTACATCAACTCAGACACATGATCACAACAAGTTTCTGGCTGCTCTGATTGGCTGACTGTTGTCTCTCTTTCTGTCTTTCTGTCCAATCCTGGAGTCTGTCACCATTCTCCTCTCACAGCTTCAGTGAGGAAAGCAGCCACTGAGGAGGTTGGAGCTTCACAGGAAACACTGGAACTTTGCTCTGATATTAACTGTGATTAATACAATACTACTGAAAGCTGCATGGACTGTCTCCACCTCTCTACTGACCTCAGAGTCTCCAGTCTGCAGTCTGGACTCCTCATGAGATCACGGAGCTCCTCCAGGTCTGAATCCTTCAGTTTCTGGTTCTCACTCAGGTCCAGTTCTCTCAGATGGGAGGGGTTGGACTTCAGAGCTGAGACCAGAGAAGCACAGCTGATCTTTGACAAACTGCAGTCCCTCAATCTGAATAAAGAATAAGACAGATAAGATGTAGATAAAATGACATGATGATAATCAATCAGATATGTCCTAATCAATGATCTTAGAGTGACTTTGTCCTTCTGTTGTTGTGGATCATCATCATGTCAGTAAATTAAATGAGCTGAAACTGAAGAATCATTCTCAGTCTGAGAGAAGAACAACTGGAAACATGAGACAACGACTATTTACAATGTCATTCATTCATTCATTCAAAGTCAATGGATTCAACTTCTGTGTAAAGCTTAGTTAGTTGTGGATTAAAGATACGAGATCAGCAACAGTGAACTGACCCTAGAGTCTCCACTCTACAGTCTGGACTCCCCAGAAAACCACACAGATCCTTCACTCCTGGGTCCTGCAGGTCGTTATAGCTCAGGTCCAGGTGTCTCAGATGGGAGGGGTTGGACTTCAGAGCTGAGACCAGAGAAGCACAGCTGATCTCTGACAAACTGCAGCCCCTCAATCTGAATAAAGAATAAAAGATGTGACTTAAGGAGTTCCTCCTTGAAACCACAGTCAGAAAAACAGCTCTCATTATAACATGCTGCTCCTTCAATAAAGACGTAGTAACTCCACCTCTTCAATTCTGCCAGCTCCACCTGTGGCTCCACTGTTTATAAATATACAGTATATAAAATTCACCAGTTTGTGCAGTGGCAGAGACACAGACACCTGGGGCCACATGCATAATACTCTGTGTAGATTCATGACTAAAATGATGTATACATTCCTTTATTGAGAATTATATAGGAGTGCGTTCGCATGATTCCATTTTATAAATTCCACTCATTTCATCATCAATTAGCCATAAATGGATGAAGAAACTCCCTTAATCCATCAGTTTGCAGACAAAAACACTCTCTGTGCCACCAGTTGTCAGGCACACAAAAGAAAGACGAGAAATAGGCTCAATTTCACCAGTTGTTGGTCAGATTACAAACAGGAGCTCATCAGTTTACTTTACAGTTTTCAATAATAATAAACACAGTTTATAATAACTCCAACGGTAAAGTCCTGTTTTACTTTGAACTTCATTTGTCGGAAGACATTTTCATGAGGCTCCAGACAGGTGTCCAAAATTATGATTATAAAAATTAAAATAGTATGGAAACATTTCACAGAATGACTCTCCATAACTAATGAGGATACGCTATTAATCAAAGCAAAAGGAAACACTGACAAAACAAAACACATGAAAACAAACACAATTATTTGTGTTTATGAACTGTCAAATTCTTATAAAACTTATAATGATAATAATAAATTCGAGCTCTTTGAAGTTGTCTGTTTTGTTTTATGTTAAACTCTGTGTCTCCTCTTTATCTTGCATTTTCACTTCACTATATCTAACTTGGCTGCTCTAAAAAACCATGTGTATGCATGGTCAAAAGAAGGTGTGAGGTGAGCACAGTATTACCACACATTCTGTGTTAATAAATACCAATATGCCCCTATCCACAGAGTTCAAATATTTAACACAGTGAAACCTGAAGTGCTGAAAGAGCCCGTTGCTATGACAACTTGGGTTTGAATATTGGAGTTGGTACAAAGATCACAGAGCCTTTTAAAAGTGTTGGGAGCACCAGCTATTGATTATAGATTAGTCATGGTCTGGTATATTGAATGTGTTTCTGCTATTTAAAAAAGTCATGAGGTGAAACTTGAAGAGAAATAGTTACTGGACTAAAACCAGAGAAGAAGAAAACAGACTTTACCATGAAGATCCTCAGTGTGGATCAGTATAATATCGACCTGCAGGTCAGAGTCAACACAACTTTCACATCATATTCATCACAACACAGAAATAAAACATGGAATCTGACCTCAGAGTCTCCAGTCTACAGTGTGGACTCTCCAGAAAACCACACAGACCCTTCACTCCTGAATCCTGCAGGTGGTTTTCACTCAGGTCCAGGTTTCTCAGATGGGAGGGGTTGGACTTCAGAGCTGAGCCCAGAGAAGCACAGCTGATCTTTGACAAACTGCAGAGACTCAATCTGAATAAAGAATAAAAGACGTAGATAAAATGACTGATAATCAATCAGATATGTCCTAATCAATGATCTTTGTCTAAAATGAGTAGAATGACTTATTGTGACTTATAGTGACTTATTGTGCATCATCATCATCATGTCAGCCACCTACGCACATCATCCAAATGTCAGCACAACACTCATGCACCTGTTGTGAACACAGGTAGATCAGCTGCTGCTGACCTCAGTACAGTCTGTAGTCAGAGGAGAATTTGAGAATTCAGATCTGTTTAGTCTGTTCCCTCTCTGACACTACAGACATCAGCACAGAAAAAAACGTAAGACATTTATTGAGCTGATGTTCACTGAACGAGGAAGTAGAATTCACCTGATTCTCACACGAACCCCCCAGTGAGGAGCAGACTGAGTGAGGATGGGGTTAATGAAGGTCACAGAACAGGACTTGAAGAGAACAGAACTGAGATCAGCTCAGTTCAGGTAACAGGGACCAGGCTGATCTACCAACAAAAGCCCTATAGCCACCCTCCCCTGGAGCTCAGGTTTCAGAACAGGCTGCTCTACCTCTGCTGCCAGCTCTGTATATCTGAGCTGTGTCCTCTCATAGGCGGTTTCTACTGCGTCCACCCATGGTACTGTCAACTCCACAACATACACAACCTGCTGTGGTTCTGACCACAACACAACATCTGGTTTCAGATCAGTGGCAGCTGTCTCCTGAGGAACTAGGAGCCGTTTTCCTGGAACTCCTCTGATTGGCCAGTCTGTTGCCTTCAGCTGCATCATGCTTGTTCAAAGATGCTTCCTGAGTCATTCAGCTTCACCAACAAATAAAATCCATCTTGTCTCCTTTTGCCTCCAGTGAGTTCACCTCCGAGCTCTTACTCTCAGCAGCTGCTGGGAGACACCTCAGCACCTGGTGATGCTTCCAGGTGTGTCGGCCTGGACACAGGCTTGTTTTACCCCCAATAGAAACAGGCCACATGAAGCTACACCTGAACATAGAGGACATGCTGGGTCCTCACCTGTTTATTCACTATTATTTTGGGGAGATGGGAGCAGGTCATAAATCGCTCCCAGCATGAATCTAATCCTTCGTGCCTCCATGTCCCAGGTGAGTTTCCTCTTTTCTACACTTTCCCACCTCAGCCACTGGTCCTGCTTTGATCTGGTTTGTGTTGCAGTCTGAAGGTCAGTGGCTTCAGATGATTCTGCAGTGTTGACATGAACACAGAACAACAGCTGCAATATTTGTTGGCTAAAGAGAGCTGCAGTTTTGGTCATGTTCAAATCAGCAGCAGCAGCAGAAGATCTGTGAGACTGTTGCAGTTTGATACTCATCAACTTTCAGATTTTAAGATCAAACTCTGTAAATTCTCTGCTGCTCTGAATCACAAACACTATGACTTCTCTCACCCAGGGGCGGAGTGGGACACTTCATTTTACCAGTAGATCACAAGTCCCAGCTGTTTATAACACACAAAGACAAACAGCAGCTAATACAAGCTGCAATAGGACTGCCCAAAAACTAGCAGCTAGTTATAGAAGCCAAATTTGTCTTTCCTCCTCCAGTATTTGTTCTTTTTAATTCCAACCTTCTCTGCTCCACCTTTCTTCTTCTCTTTCTGCTGCTGCTTCAAACCAATGTGAACAGTGAACACACACGTTCCCTGGATAACACCAACATGTTTCTGATAACTCTGTACCAGCCCTACTTCATACCTGTTATTGGTCATCAGTTGACCAATCACAGTTCGAGGCACTCTAGGTTGTACCACCATAGTAGGGATTGCTCATTTATCCCCCCTACTGCAAATATAGATTTGGTAGCTTCGGGGAGAGACAAGACGCTGCGAGGCTCAGTTTAGGTGCAGCAAGGTAGACCACTTTTATATAAAACAATATTGTTAGTCTACATAATAATCAGTTCAGCCCCGGCCCCGAAACAGTCCCCCACTGCTGGTCTCATCTTCCTTCTTTCTCTTCAGTTTTTTAAAATCCTCACACAGAAATCCTGACAATGTACCAACCAATGAAAAACTGGAACTTAAGAGATTTGAACTAAATATAAAACTACAGAAGCTACAGTAAGCAAACTGACCCCAGAGTCTCCAGTCTACAGTTTGGACTCTTCAGTCCAGCACCCAGCAGCTTCACTCCTGAATCCTGCAGGTCCCTGTTTCCACCCAGGTCCAGGTCTCTCAGATGGGAGGGGTTGGATTTCAGAGCTGAGGCTATGACTTCACAGTGAGTTGCTGAGAGTCGACAATCAAGTCTGTGATGAGAAACAATATAAAATGTGTCAGAATAAGAGAATTTGTAATAAAATACACTGAAGTTAAAATGCATATGATGAAGAAAGATGAGAATGTGAAAAACTGTGTTTATCTGTATTTGACTCAACTACTAATCTAATCTACTGATTGATCATTATAATGATCATGTCTGGACTCACCGAGCCTTTCTGCAGTTCCTCACAGCTGGGATCAGTCTCCGTCGTCCTTCCTCTGATGTGTTGTATGTGTCCAGGTCCAACTCATCCAGAACCTCCTCTGACATCTGCAGCATGTAGGCCAGAGCTGAGCAGTGGATCTCAGAGAGTTGCTCATCTGATCTGGTCTCTGACTTCAGGAACTCTTGGATCTCCTGATGAACTGAGTCGTCCTTCATCTCCATCAGGCAGCAGAAGATGTTGATGCTTCTTTCAGGAGAGATTTCATCACTGTTCATCTCCTTCAGGTTGTTGATGGCTCTCTGGATGGTTTCTGCACTGTTCTCTGTCTGACCCAGCAGACCTCTTAAGAGTCTCTGGTTGGATTCCACAGAGAGGCCATGAAGGAAGCGAACAAACAGGTCCAGGTGACCATTTTCAATTTCAAGGGATTTCTCCATGGCTGCCATCAGGAAGATATCCAGGACCTTTGTGTTCCTGTTGGTGTGAATGTTGTAATAATCCCAATATTCTACCAGGAAGTCCTCCAGGGTTGAATCAACATGTTGTTCTCCAAGGAAGTTCTCCAGGACTTCTATGTTCTTGTTGGTGTGACTGTTGCAATAATCCCAGTCTTTTCCCAGAAAGTTCTCCAGGACCTTTCCCTTGCTGTTGGTGTAACAGTGGAACATGTAGACTGCAGCCAGAAACTCCTGAATGCTCAGATGAACAAAGCAGTAAACTGTTTTCTGGAAAATCACACTCTCTCTTTTGAAGATCTCAGTACAGAGTCCTGAGTACACTGAGGCCTCTGTGACATCAAGACCACATTGTTCCAGATCTTCTTGGTAGAAAATGATGTTTCCTTTCTCCAGATGTTCAAATGCCAGCCTCCCCAGCTTCAGAAGAACTTCCCTGTCAGCCTCCATCAGCTCCTGTGGACTTGTCTCATGTCCCTCATCATACTTGAGCTTCTTCCTCTTTGTCTGAACCAGCAGGAAGTGTGAGTATAGGTCAGTCAGGGTCTGGGGAAGCTCTCCTCTCTGGTCTGTAGTCAACATGTGCTCCAGAACTGTAGCAGTGATCCAGCAGAAGACTGGGACTTGACACATGATGTGGAGGCTCCTAGACATTTTAATGTGTGAGATGGTTCTGCTGGACAGTTCTTCATCACCAGTTCTCCTCCTGAAGTACTCCTCCTTCTGAGAGTCAGTGAAGCCTCGTACTTCTGTTACCCTGTCAACACATGAAGGAGGGATCTGATTGGCTGCTGCAGGTCTGGAAGTCATCCAGACGAGAGCTGAGGGAAGCAGATTCCCCTGGATGAGGTTTGTCAGCAGCAGGTTGACTGATGACTTCTGTTTGACATCAGAAACAACCTCCCTGTTGTTGAAATCCAGTGAAGGTCTGCTTTCATCCAGGCCATCGAAGATGAACAGAACTTTACAGACAGCGAGCTGCTCTGCTGTGACCTTCTGTAATGTTGGATGGAAAACATGGAGCAGCCTGAGAAGACTGTACTGTTCCTCTCTGACCAGGTTCAGCTCCCTGAACGAAAGCAGAACCAGCAGACTGACATCTTGGTTCTCCAAGCCCTCTGCCCAGTCCAGAGTGAACTTCTGCACTGAGAAGGTTTTTCCAACGCCAGCAACACCGTTGGTCAAAACCACTCTGATGTGTCTCTGTTGGTCAGCTAAGGCTTTAAAGATGTCGTGGCACTTGATTGGAGTGTCATGGAGGGTCTTCATCTTGGAAGCTGTCTCCAGCTGCCTCACCTCATGTTGGGTATTAACCTCTTCACTCTGTCCCTCTGTGATGTAGAGCTCAGTGTAGATCCTGTTGAGGAGGGTTCCAACTCCTGTTCCATCACCTCCTTCAGTCACACGTTCACATCTGCTCCTCAGACTGATCTTATGTTGATCTAAAACCTCCTGCAGACCACTATCTGCTGAAAGAGAAGGGACAATGTCAGACTGAAGAAAGAGAATCTGAGAATCTGCTGAATATTTTCATCAGCTACAGAAAAACTAAAGACAAACAAAGAAAAGCTTTTTCATGTTGTGGTATTTATAATCATCTTAAACGTCATGCTGTGTGATATAACAACCGACACTGTAGAAAACAACAGGTCCTGGTTTCAGAAATGAAGACATCAGCAGACAGATGTTCAGTCTCACTTTGTACAGTGCCGGTCTGACTGGCTGTCTGCAGTCCAGGTCTTCTTCTGGGTCTTTTTCCACACTGGGCACAGGAGGGGTCTCCTGAAGAACCAGACTGGTCCCAGTATGAGGTGAAGCACTGTCTGCAGGACCAGTGTCCACAGCTGGTAGACACTGGATCCTCCAGGACGTCCTGACACAGAGCACAGCAGGACAGCTGCTCCTCCACAGAGACACCAGTCCTCTTCCTCCCTCTGTGAAGACATTTCTTTATCACTGACATGTCACAGTCAAATATGTCTTATAACTGAATGATTTCCAGGCAAGTTTACAGTAGAAACAATCTCTTACTGTGGCTCTGAGGGTCCAGGTTCATTGCTGAAGTACAGAGGTTCATCTTTGGACCAGTCACTCTTCATAGACAGACAGCTGGGTCCTGGACACTCTGCTCTCAGTCTGTGGTTCTAACCTCTGCAAACACAAACACGTTCCACATCCATATCACATCGATCACTGATCAATTCTCTGATGACAGAGTCATTGTGGGAACTTTCAGCTGACTTCCTGCAGTCACATCACCATCCAGCACCACACACTGTACTGAAGGATGGAAGCAACACACCAACATCCATAAACAACACTGTTGTGTCAGTCAGTCATTAAATGTGTCTCCAGCTGTGGATGACCTGTCTCAGATCAGCTCTAAAGAAGCAGAGTTATAAAAAGGTAAGATGAGAGGATCAGATGTCTGTGACACTGCCACTGCAACAAATGAAGACAAAACAACATCATGCACTCTGCAGAGAGTTACATCTGCACAAATATCAGTCAATTTCATTAAATTCAATTATTTATTTATTTCAGTCCATATACGTATAAAACACACAAAAATTAAAAAAAAAAATCAATATTGGCTGAAAAGGTGTAGGCTGAAGCTAGAGCATATTGTACCTACCCTCTCTACATCATGTCATATGAATCGGCGACACTCAATACAGGTCAGTGTGTAGTCACACAAAACAGAAACAAGGAGAAGCAAAACAGAAAGAAAATTTTCACCACCATGATTGACCAAAAAAATGAAAAGAAAAACTAAAATGAATTTCAAAAAAGGCTTGCACTGCTACATTTATGCAACCTTAATAATCATAATAGTTTTATATTTATTTATCACCATGTTTTTAAATTTATTTATTTTTTATTTACCAAGTGAAGTACACATTCTTAATTCATTGTCACAAACCGTCCACAGGTTTCCCCCTTTGACTGATAAGTTTGTCCTGACTGCAGGGGGCATGAGTCGTATGATACTCCTCCGATCACTAGGGGGGAGCAATGGAGGGCCAAGGCTGCCTGGAGATAATTAAAAGCCCCAAAAGCACAGCTGCTAATTGGAACTCATACAACTTAATGTTCTGTTTTTTCTGTCGAAATCTTTTTGGAAATTACGAAGCATGCAGAGATGAACACTGGAAAATAAATGCATCAAAACAGCAAAGCATTGGCAAGGACTTGACATTGTAGCAGCTGATGTGTAGGACTCAGTCTGTACAAATAAAGTCAAAACTGCTTCGTTTGTGATAACTGGGATAAGACGGGTTGCTTCATCTTGGATCGGAGGGGTTCGCTGCGGCGAATTTGCCACCCTACATCCGAGTCATCGATCTTCTACTCGTTTGATTGGAGCTGCTCTGGAGCTAGCCTACTGGAGGGATTCCGGGACACAAAGCATCAGAGATCAGGATGCCAGACCGCCTATGCCAGCCAGTGTTTGATGATATGTGCAGCCTAGACACAAATATGTAAATGGCCATTGTAAATTTGTGAGCACACATTAATATGAAGCATAAATCCAATGCATTAGTTGCAACCGTTTCAAATAAACCATGGTGGTAAGACGTATCGTTTGCGGATGTAACTAACTTTGAGTGGGCTGTATAGGACACTGATTTAATATAAATATGGAAGAGGAAAATGCCAAATCTGGCAACGCACTCACTGATCATAAACTGAGACTGAGCCTGAGCCTGATGGGGTTGCAAGGGAACTGGAAACGGGCCCTGTGAAAAAAACGTACTCTAAAACTAACACCTAATCTCTGGAAAAAATTTGACAATTTGCAAAAGGAAAGAAAGACTACATTAAACACACTGTCTAAGCTAAAACAATCACTGACTTGATGAATGATAAAGACTATGTAAATGATGTGAAATGTACATTTGACAAGTTTAAGGTGTGAAGTAAAACTAATACATGTGACTCTGTTGGGGTTATTACCTAAAGATGAAGCAACAAAACATTAAGTTTAGTTTGAAGCAAAAATGTTAAATGTCAGTGACTTTATTGCTGATGTGAGTAAGTAGTTGTCTTAAACTGAAAGTTGCCCTGCTGATGTTGACAGTGTCAATGATAATGAGAAAGTTGGTGTTGAACCTCATGACAGCATTTCAAATGTTGAGTCAAATACCTCCAGTAAACGGCTAAGTCCCAATTGTCCCAAAAGTGGCAAATCTATCTCTTCATCTAAACGCATTAAAGGTGAGGAGGATAAGTTTGCACTCATGGCTTGCGCTGCTGCTTTAAAGGAGAAGTATGCTTTGGAGGAGAAAGCTGAGTTCTTAAGGAGGACAAAAGAACAGCTTGAGCTGGACACTGTAATAGCAGTCGCTGGTGCTAGGTTAGCAGTTCTCCCGACTGGTGAAAGTAGCATTGTTTCAATTGGACAAACTTAAAGGCATGTCCATATCTCTCGACCTACATGGCAAAAAATATGAGCCTCAGAATGAGCAGTCCACGCAACAGCATATGTTTCTTCGGTCGGTACAAAGCAATATTCAGTCATTGGTGGAAAAGGCAGTCACATCTGATCACCACAGTCTCAAGGATGCACCTCAAGATAGTAAGCAGGATAATGCCAAATCTCAACAGAATAGACAAACATTTTATAATCGTCTAGAGGGGCAAATGGAGCTGGAAATTATAAAAACCTCTCTACCATCTCAAGGCAATAATCAAACATCAGGACACCTCTACAGTTTGCTGCAGCAACAAAATGAGATAACAGTACTCATCATTCAGTTCCTACCTCACAGGGAAATTTCTTTTTGATGGAGATTCTCTGCAGTTCAAACCTTTTATAAAGGCCTTTAAGCATTATGTGCAAGCAAAAACTAACAATAAAAGGGACAACCAAGGGATCTTGTATGCAGCTGCCTTCATATGATTTCAGACAGAGGTTACACTGTCGCCAAGCATCTGCTCAGGGAGCATTTTGGAAACGGATTAAAGGTAACAGAAGCTGTCTTGAATGTTGTCCACTTGTGAATAATCTTTCTCACTGTAGAATGATGGACTTCAAATTGTTTGGAAATGGCCTTATAATATTTCCCAGATTGATGGGCAGCAACAATTGCTTCTCTAGCATCATTGCTAATGTCTTTCCTCCTTGGCATTGTGTTAAAACACACCTGAATGCTCCAGACCAGCAAACCGTCAAAACATCTGCTTTTATAGAGGTGGTCACACTTGCTGATGATCAATAAATCAAGGGCATTTGATTAGCAGCACCTGGCTGGCACTTACCCTCTTAATTCCTATGGAAGCAGTAAGGGTGTACTTAATTTTTCACCTATTGCTTCTGCATTTTGGCCTATTTTTTGTTAAATAAATAATGACACAGTGTAATATGTCATGTGTTATTGTTTATCTGAGGTTGCATTTGCCTAATATTAAATAACAAATTTAAAGTAAAATGGATAAAGAATGTCTTGAAAGTCTTGAGAACATTATCACAAACAATATTTTGAATAAACCGAGTGGCCTTTAACTTTTACATTTTCAAATTACCTTGTTTTTGTCGAAATTTTATCATCAAGCCCTCTTAGCCTGGAAACTATGTTACAAACACATAAAGCAATCATTTGAAATAATGGAGACATAACTGCTAGGAATAAATCTTAATGTATTTATGTAGGTGATCTCTTTGATACCAATGGCTAACTGTTGAGTTATGAACAATTACCTCTTACAAAATATTTTCCTGTAACATCTAAAGAATTTAATTATGTGATGAAAACTATCCATAATGGTCTTACCCATTTAATGAAAAGTCATCTTCAATTTCAAGAGGTACTAAGAATCTTGATGATAAGTGGTATTGACATTATGAATATTAGTTGGTTGATTCAGTATGCCTTTAGATTATGTTGTTTCTCATTATATCCTTTTATATCGTTTATCGCTTATATTTATTTTATTTCTATTCAGCACATGTTTATATTTCCTGTACACGAGTACATTTTTCAACGAAGATTTAAAAAAAAAAACACACAGTTACAGAGACAGTTTGGACTTTCAAAGGTTTGTAGCAGGTCTCTTACTGTGAGTCTGAGGGTCCAGGTTCATTACTGAAGTACAGAGGTTCATCTTTGGACCAGTCACTCTTCATAGACAGACAGCTGGGTCCTGGAGCCTCTGCTCTGTCCTCCTCTTCCTCCATGCAATCATTCATCTTCAGGACTTAAGTCAGTCTTTGGGGAAGACCAGTAACTCTGACTCACACACACAAGAATCAGGACAAACAAGCTGCAAGAGACACATCCAAGTGTGCAGTATAATAAAGTCAACCCGGTCAGTTCTCTTGGCTCATTTGTAGGTTTCATATTATTCAGCTCATCACAACGTTGAGTCAAACTGTTGATTTTGACTAAGACATAGGCCCTGTTCAGACCTGCTATTAACCTGAGCGATCCCATCACATAGGGAGGTGGTCTGGGCCACATGTGCCCACATTATTCTAGCAGTGAGAACCTTTTTATACACAGTCTACGGTGAGAACGTAAATGCGTCCTGGTCACATTGAAAGACCGCCTACTCTAGTGACGTCCTCTGCCACAGGCTAATGAGTCCCGTAAGTTCCATAATAAACCCAGAACATTTTCGGTATTTATATATACTTTTTTTCTCACTATTTCTACTGGATAAAACCTGATTTTACTACAAAGCACAGATGTACTCAGAGCCGACCACTTGGGATTAGATCATAATACATCCATGCTTTTTCTGCGTATGTTCCCGGCGAGCAATTCTTATGGGAAAGAATGGGCGCCATTTTTTAATTCGGTATCCTGTTCTTATAATACATCCAATGGTCCGATCTGTCAGGACGCATATTAATACCATGAACAGGGCCGGACTCTTTTTCCCTCCACGGTCCACAGGGACAAACTAACTCAAGAGACTTTGACAGTAAAATAATATTAATGTAAACACTCACCTGCCTCAGCCTTCAGTTTCCCTCCTCCTGCCCCCTCCAGTTAAAATAGTCTAAAATCACTGCACACTTTCACTTTCAGCTGCACCTCCCCTCTGCAGCTAGTGTTTATTAAAAATAATTTTGACATGTTCCAACAATCATTTATTTAAAAAAAAAAGACTCTACCGTTTTCAACTTTATATTAAAAAATATAAAAAAATTTAAATAATTGTGTGTTTTTTGTGATAAACCAAAAACAATAAAACATGAAAAATGTAAAAACAGAGCCATTTTTCGATTTTATTGTTGGAATTTTTTAAAAAAACACAAGACCTTCAAATATGAAAAAACATTTAAATTCCGGTGTTTAGAAATTCCTTTTTTTTTTTTTTTTCCTTGTTGAGAATGAAGAAAGGCAGTCAGGTGACACAGAAGTAAATGTAAATATTTAAGAATAAAAACCCAGGGGATGGCATGGACATTCTGTAACATTAAAAAGCACAGAAAGACAATGTTGGATTAAGATGAAACATATTTGATAAACAGTGTGTGATGAATCATTTACCTGCATAGCTTGAATTAATAACTGATTAATTAATATGTGGAAACACAATGCGGGCCTTCCCAGATAGTGTTGTCTAGTGTTGTCTCCACTGAGTCTGTCGAGTCTGTCAAGTCTTCAGTTTCCTTGTCTGATGCCACATGTTAGCCTACATTTGGATGGAGCCATGTGCAATACTAACACTGGTGTGACTAGTCTACTTACTGTTTGTTGACTGGGTGAAATGTTTTAAGTATTTTATTTTGTCTGGTCGTATGGTCATGCTGTTGGAGGATGACATGTTCACATGTTCACTCACTGTGAAAAAGTTTCCCTAAGAGGGCAATAAAGTATCTATTCTATTCTATTCACTGTTACCACGATTGTTCACCCTTTCATCGCTTCATATTCACCTACATGATAGAGCTAATGTTCAGGATCAGGCTCCAGTGAGCCGTCTGTAACTCAGTGTTTCAGCCTCTTCTTGTAGTGTAGTATTAGCTGATAGAGTGACACAACAGTTTGTTCATCATCACACAAAAAAGAAAAACATACTCACTCTGTACTAAAGACCTTTATAGCTCCTGCACAGCTGAGGATTAGGTCACATGACACGTTCAAATCAATATACAGGAACAAACTGACAAGGAAATCACATCTGTTTTCCTGAAAGTACTCAGATGTTTTATTCCCTGTGGTTCTGTGGACTGGTCTTCAACAGTCTGTGATACAAGTGATGTCAGGAATGATAACGGGAAGAGGTCTTTGAATCATCAACAACAGAAGTCATTAGTGTGTGATTAATACTGATCTAGACAGAGGTTAAATATGAGAGGTCTTCTGAGATGACGTCCTTCACAAGAAGCTCATGACAGTCCCCTTCTTCCCGACCTGGTGAGGCTGCAGCGCATGGAACTGAATCACAATCCTGTTGATCGATATGACAACAGCACAGATTCATCACTTCCTTTGTGTGACAACTTCATCTGGACAAACAGTGCACGGTCTTCAATGCTAATTCCATGTTGGGGGTAGGGGGGTCGGGTGTGTGTGTGTGTGTGTGGGGCGGGGGATTCAAAGATCCAGAGATCACATCTGATGGGTGACATAAAACTGAAACCAGGCTGTTGTCATTAGAGTCAACTGACCGACTGTGATATATAATATATATCAAGATTTTTTTTTTTTTTGACATGTTGGAGTTTGACCCGGACCACTGCGGTTGGGACTAAATCTATATGGTATATGCTCCATCAGGTGAGCCACTGGGACGCTGTACTGCTATTTTACCTGTAGCAGAACAGAACACTGATGCTTACGTCTTGACGTGTATTTTGTCACAGCGCAGAGACCTTATCAGTCTACTGCTCAGTGAATAGCCTCAGCCCACTGTTGACTGTCACTGGTCTGGTTTACATTATTCACAGCACTTTAAGGACAGAGTTTAAAGTGTACGACAACACAGGTAAAATTGGGACAATCCTGAATTATACAGGAAAGGTGGCAACCTGTCTCTGGTGGGGCATTGCCCCTGCCCCCCATGCCGAGAATGGTATTTGTTTAGGTACTGGAGTGCACCTACGATGTGCGTTCTGACTAGTCTGAGTGACGGCGAAGCCTCCTGCTCACATTTCCCACAGAGATATCACTGCAGGTTCAGTAGCTATGGAGGCTAAAGGAAAGGTCGAGTAGATTATGAGCAGCTCTGCAGACTGTGCCTGCCCTGCTCCAGTGTGTTGATGGTTCAGTCCGTGTGCAGGCAGAGCTCACCTGTCTTCAGTGAGACCGAGTTCTCTGGTCAGAAAGTCAAAGATCTTGGCACTGTGCTCCTTGTTCTTCTCAGCGGTGTCAGTCACACCGATGGCGGACACTGACAGCATCACACATGGAGAGCAGGAGCCCGCTATCAGCATCGGCAGTCCAGGCGTCACCACCACATTCATCCTCTGGAAGAAAAATGACATCAGAAGTGAAGCTGAAGCTGTTTGTGGATCATCACAATGGGATGGGGGGAGGGGAGAGAAAAAGTCATATACATGTGTGTATCTATGTATTTACAAGATGTTGTCGCTGGCATAAGTAAATCTATCCAGTCATTCTGACAGTTCCACTTAAAAGGCACTGGAAACCACTTCTCTACACACAGGGTCCAAAAGCCTGAGACCACATTAAAGACCTGGAAGTCATCAGGAAGTTTGAGGATTCAGAAACAAAGGAAGTTGTGTCATTTAAAACGAAGAAAAAATATTTAAGATTCTAAGTCAGAGATCAAAGCCAAGAACATTTAAAATGCTTTTTTCAAAAGCTAGATTTCTTTGAGTTGTATCTCTTCCATTGAAGCAGGTGTTCAGGTGACTCAGTGACTAAGTGGATCTGATCTACTTATCAGAGGTTTGTTCACCAGTTAGAAAGAACGCTGGGCCAGCACAGTGGGAAAATAGCATCAGAACTGGTGGGGAGGTAGGGAGAAGCACCACTCCATCCTTCATAAACAGGCTCTACCCTCTGGTCTGCAGGATTCATACTGCAGCAGGATCATGACCCACACACCTCAGAGCTTTGCAACATCTACTCAAAGACCAGAGAGGACCAGGACTCCTGACTTTCATAGACCCTCCTCCTCAGTCACCTGACCTCAGGCCCAGTGAACATTTATGGGAGCGCTTGAAGACTGAGGAAGCTGAGCCCTCTGTGACATCACAGGAAGCTCTATGGACCCTTCTCAGATCATGAAATTCATATACATTTTTCTTTCAAGCTGATTTTATCGTTCGAAATTAAACTATTTGTTTTACATTAAAAAAAAGCAACATAGAAGCATCTTGACTTTTATTATCTGGCCGCAAGAAAATTAAGGTCTTACATTTGGACATTTTAACATGGGAGTCTATGGGGATTGACTCATTGTTGGAGCCAGACTCTAGGGGTCATTCAAGGAACTGCATTTTTTTTTAACCCATCATGTTTCAACCGTTTCAACCCTGGAGGTTGATGCTGACATCAAGCCACGCCCACATAATCGAACGCCCTACCCAAGCAGCCAATGACAAGAGGGCTGCAGGCCGCAGCTGGAGGCAGCTGGACCTTACTGCAAAGATGCACAATCTGTCATTTAATGCCGTGAACTTAACTCACAGTGCAGCAACACAAATATACACACCATGTAATCACAGCAAGACTGTGACAGACCAGCGTCACACAGGTGACTACACCTGGTGAGAGTTGAGACTCCCCAGTGAACTTCAGCAGCCTCTGTCCCAGTTCCTCATGTGACATAAGTTGGTTTAAACAAACGTAAAGCTCCATCATTAACATTCCTCCTCCGGCGGCAGGGCAGGACGACAGCGAACCAGCAGCCTGCACCCTGAGCACAGCTACAGGTCCACGGTGACCGGGACAGGGGCGAAAATGTGACTCACGTCCTCCGGTTTCCCCAGAGCGGCCGCGGTGCTGCTGCACAGCCGCTTCAGAAAGTCCTCGGAGAAGGAGCTGGGCGGAAGGTTACTCTGCAGGGCGATGAAAGGCATCTCTACGGCGGGAGTCTGCTCACAGCTCGGTACGCGAACGAGAGACCGGAGGGCAGACAGCGACGGAACCTTTCTATATACAGTTTCTGGACGGAGCAGACCTCTTCCGGTTTAGGCTTTCGAAATACACGTGCTGCTGCTTGCGTCACAAAGCCAAGTTGCTGCTGATTGTATGTTTCGCTGTTTTGAAGTATAAGGGTTCATCAATAGTTTATTGATTTTTGTATTATTTAAATGTATGTACCATATTTTATTATATTTTTATATTGAAGACTTGTAGGTGTTTCCAGTGTCTGAGTTCCATGAGAAACACAAACTAAATAAATAAATGAATCAATAAATATGCATTTATTTCCCAGGACATGGCGGTGAAAATGAGCCTTTATGTTAAATGTTGCAACCTTCCTCCAGCTGACGTCTTTATTTTGAAAGCACAGCCGGATGTAGCCGTCTGACCTTCACGCGGCTGAGTACGGGCTGAGTAAGGAGGTATATCCAGGATGGGGGCCTCTGCTGGGCCCTCAAAGTACTCACAGTAAAAGCTGGCAGTGCAGAAAAATGACTCTGTTCAGGTTAGGTTAGGCTGAGGTACATTTTCTGCTGATCTCAGATCATCAGTAAAACCCATCAATAAAATCATCTTTTTCAGAAGGTGGAACACAAGAAAATAATGAATCATTAGTCAGATAGTTGTAATTTTCTGTTGACTGGTCAAGTCCTCGAGATAGCTCTGAGTGTTAAGTAATGAGGCCTCGCAGTTTATAACCTCTACATATTCAAAGTGTCAGTGTTGGGAAGCAGTGTAGCTCAGCCACATTCGTGAGCACAGTGATTCAAGTAATTCAGTTACTGAAACTCTTCTCTACTGTCAGCCTACCTGTTTTGGTTCATCACCTTTTGTTATGATTTCATATGACATGTACATCAGTCATTTTGATCATTTATTTGCACTTTGCAAGTATGATATGTCCCTCTGAGATGTGTTGGAGTAGAAGTATCAAGTAGTGATGAATGAATTTACTCAGTGCTCGTACCTCTAATTTGTACTTAACTATTGAACTCAAGTAAATGTTCTTCCTTCCCACCACTAGTTCAAATAAAATACAAAGAGTTTAGAGTTTGTGGTTAAAAAAAAAAAAAAAAAAAAAAAAGACTCCACACACTGACAGAATGTGCAAATAGGTAGCAGCTATTTAATAATCATATGTCACTCTCCATTAGCAAATACATCTCACACAGCAGCCACCAGTCACACAGAATCAGCTCGCTCTCTGCCTGAGGTACAGCAGTCAGGTTTGTGTTGTGTAGTGTCTACAGCATGTCTACAGTTCGTTTCATGACTGACATCTGTCAGCCATGACAAGTGAGTCGTATCCTTCACACCAGTGATGTCACACCTGCAGAAAAGTGGGGAAAAAGATTGTCATGAGAAACACTGAAATAATAACACATTGCTTTAAACTCATGTGCAAGTAAAGTTTTTCTACAGCGGTATAAAACATTATCAGCAGCATTAAAAGGCATATTATAGTTTGGATATGGAGAAAAATCTTCCCACTGTGGGACTAATAAAGGCTATCTTCATCTTAAAAGAGGAGCATGAATGGAGCCCTGTGGGACACCTGTACTAACCTACAGAGCACCTGATCTGAAGCCATGTGAAACTACTGCCCGAGTTCTGTCTTTTTGTTTTTAGTTTTTCCAGTAAAACGGTCTGCTCATGATTGTCCAGGGCGTTAACAGTATCATTTAGTCCACATAGTGCAGCTGTTGTCAAACCCTGACTGTTGAGACTTTTATATGTCCTTTGTCTATGGAACGACTCACAGCTGAGTTTACTCTGAACACTGAAACTGGACAATAGTTGTTGAAGTGAGTGGTCTCAGCACCTTTATGTAAATGACAGATGAAAGATGTGAGGTAGTGGTGCACTGAGGCACAGAAGGGAAGGATCAGCTCATCTTCAGCCTGACTGGTCTCTGTTTTTAAACTGAGCAGTTTACTGTAAACCTCAGGCTGTTTATCGGTCAGAGAGAAAAAGTCCTGACAGGATGATGGCTCGCTGTGAGCGCCGCTGTGTCGTCTCCAACCATCATCCACCAGACTCACCGTGGGAGTACTTGCACTGTTTGAGCGCCTCGTTGAAGCCCTCACATAAACTCAGGTCAGTCTGGTTGGTGGCACAGTCCAGGAACTGTTTAACCTCAAAGTGACAGGGGCCTGTGTGGGCTGGAGCAGGCCGGGGGGGCTCCTGGAGCGATATCAGCAGGGGAAGAAACACAGCACATGTCAGAGTCTCACATTTCACAGCTGGACAGTGACTAAGGTCAGCAGCTTTTGATTGGGAACAACTGTACAACCAACTACCAAGCACATTTCATACATGAGTGACAGGGTGAGCTAACTGTTCGTCCAAGTCCCTGTCCCTCCTGAAAACGTCTCAACCTCCAGTTCAAGTGAACAAGATTATGAATCTGACCAGACATTCAATGATGATGCTCGACTTTATCAAATGCACCGAAAAGGTACCAGGTTGTCACGCTGCCCAGCATCCTGTCTCTGTGTATTAGTATAAAACCATGAAGGTATTGCGATACCCTGATGTTCAAAATACCACGATGCGTTCTGATGATGTGCGACAGCTCGGCAGTGTGTTATCAGTGCAGTCAAAGCAGACTTTGACTTCCAGCAGGTACAGTGGACGTCTTTATCATCAAATTCTCCAGACAACAACCTGCTCTACTCTACACAACTCAGTCAGACATTGCACAATCTGAGCCACAGAGCTCCTCTGGGTAATGTCTGGGTAAGTTCAAGGTCGCAGTGCATGTAAAAAAAAAAAAACAATGGCTGCAAAATCTAGTGCTCTTGGCAACGGTCCACGGCTTGTTGACAAAGCAGACGCAGGAGGCTGATGGCCGGGGCAAGCCCACAGACACCACACAGCCCGCTGACCTGTTTAAAGAGCAACAGGCTGAAAAAAATGATAGATCGTGATCACTACACCAGGATTCATAAATGTACACACAAAAACCACACATACGTCATTTCCCTCACATGAATCAGTATTTATGAACAGACTGTGATCACCTCATCATTCTTCTGACCATGTGATCACATGGGTTTTTAGAGCAGCAAGGTAAAGAGACAATGAAGTGAAAATAAAGAGGAGGCACAGAATTTAACATCAAACTAAACAGACAACTTCATTAATGTCTGTTTACACAGAAAAAAACTATTTGAAAATTCAAAAACATAAATAATTGTGTTTGTGCTCATTGTTTAATATTATATCCTTATTATCTATTTTGAGTCATTGTGTGAACTGTTTCCAGACTATCTTTAATACTGCCTTGTCACAGTTTGATTCCTGTCTGGAGCCTGATGAAGACGTCTCTGCTCCTGACAGATGAACTTCGCAGTGAAACAGGACTTTACAGTTGGAGTTATTGAACTGAAGTTTACCCATCAACAATCAGTGAAGTTGTGTTTCTTTGTTGTCCTTCTTTTCTATGCCTGATAACTTGCCGCACAGACAGCGTTTTTGTCTGCAGACTGATAATTATGTATGGATAATTATGGATAATTGTGGGAGTAGAAATGAGGCTTGTGCACGTGAGTCCAATTTCTTAAAGAGTGAGATAAATAAAACAGAATCATGTGAACGCATCACAACTTTGTAATTCTGACCAAAAGAATGTGTATGAATATTTCTGGTTTTGTGTGTACACGTAGTTTGTCACATAGTTAGTCTGTATCAGTTACTCAGGTAGGTACTGTCATCACTTTGGTATCGTCATGACACTAATCCTAATAATAATCCTAATCTAATAATAAAATTCTCTTATCCATCTGGCGAGAACAGGTGTTACTGAGACATGACAAGAGCAAGACAGTCGACCTGAAGGAATCACGTCTCTGCCCAATGTGGAGGCAGAAGGAAGAGAATAACTACCCTGGTGCAGGTTGGTGGCAACACACAGTGCAGCTCTGGGCATCAGACCAAATCTGCATCCGTGTCTTTACAGGCTAATCCAGCCCTAAAGATAACCCAGATACCCAGGATAACCAGGATAACCCAGAACAAAGAAACAATGTGCGTAACAAATTCTCTCTATTTCCTATTCGTAATGATTGTGCATTTTCTCCACTTTTTACCTCTTTTCTTTCATCTTCTTGTCGGTCTTCATTTTATAAAACCAGACTGTCATCATCATCACTGTTACTCTGATGACTATAGATTTTCTGTTCAGTCTGTATGTTTTGTGTCTGTGTCCTCTGTCAGTTCAGGTCTCCAGTCATCCTGGTCACACTCCACCTCTTACCTGGTGCGTAGGCTTGGCTGGCTCTGGACTGCTGCTGCTGCTGCCGCCACTGAAGGCTCCTGTGAGGGCGCTGCCGACGACATGGCCCACGGCTGAGCCTACCGCCACCCCCGCTGCTGTAGTAGCCATCTGAGCCATGAGGCCTGGCCCCTGGGACTGAGCTGGAGCGGGGGCCAAGGAGGCCGGCGGCGGATGAGAAGGGGCTGGTGCATGGGATGGAGCTGGGCTACAGAGAGAGCAAAAAGACACAATTTCTTGTGCATTAGAGAGGATTAAAGGGGCATTACACAATCTACTGCGTCAGTGACAACAACATCCAAAGTGCTGGTGCTCTCCTAAACTCTACCACCTCTGCTGACCCCTTCAGCTCCATAAGAACCAGTAAACATATCTTCATACAGCTCACTGCAGCAGTAACTGATCTTCTATCAGACCTGGTTACAGTTTGTTTGGTCTTTGAAAGGGTAAAACATAAGGTCACATGTTCACCACAGGGGAACATGAAGTCTTCAGACTGACACAGCCAAACAGACCTGTGTATTATAACCACACAGGACTGAGGAGGAACGAGCGTAAACCAGGATGGAGGAGGACTGAGTGTTAACCAGGACCTTCACCTTCAATTCTGACTCTGAGGTTTCAGGGCATCACTTCCCACACTTGTGTGTTGTAGGTTATGCGTGTTACATGAAACAGTCCCATCACAACCACAGGAAAAGAGGTGAGTCTGCACATGACCATGACTTCAGTCAGCTGCTGTCCTGGGGCCGCAGCACAGAGTGTGATCTCCATGTGGGCGAGTGACATGTATCATGTCATCACAGCTCTGCCTCAGGACAGCTTCCCTGCACTGACCTTGTCCTGACCTCACATTACGTAACATGGGCTCTGTGACCACTGACGCAGCAGTGCTGGACCAGGGGCAGCACCAGGCTGCACGCCTCGCCAGCTGATTATGAAGGTAAAAACTGTCCGGGCTCCACCGTCAGTGTCGTGTCTGTGTGAGCTAAATCACAGCCTATTCCCGCGCTTTAAAACACGAAACTCTCCAAATGTCCCAACAAAACAGCGTGAGCCCGGTGACACCGGGCGTCAGGTGACATGCGTTTACCTGGCTGGAGCTGAGGGGCGGCTGCGGCTTCCTCTCGCCATGTTTTACACCACAGTTAAAACACGGACAGGCGACCGGGAGGACTCACACGTTGCTTCCACGGAGTGCTCTCCTACTCCGCTGCCACTCAAGACACACGCCGCTGACTGACCTTGTGCAAAGTTTGCCAGCTGCGCACTCAAATGTCGCGAGATTTGACGCGATCTTAGCTTCTGCTGTGGGCTGACCACACTTCCACCTGCTGGAGTGGAGAACTACCACCACTGTTGTGTGCAGATCACATACTTGGTTGACCTTTGGAGGAGAAGAAGCAAATAAAATTCCTGCAGTCTGCTCCACTGCAAGGCGGGAAGGTTCAACGACACAAACACTGAGCTGCAGCCTCCAAAATGATCACACAGTTGAGCCAACACCTCTGAATCAGTCTCATCCATAGACTGTATGGTCTCATCACAAACTGATTACGACCTTCATGAAGGAGCATCTACGGCACGACCATTTATTTTAGCCAGGTGTTCCTAATAAACTGTCCACTGAAGGGGCAGGTGCTGTGTGTGCAGTACAGACAGGGCGGGAGGCATCTACCAGAGGGACACCAAACAAACAGCCGTTTGTTTCTGACCACGAGTCACATAAACCCACCATCAGTTTGTTAAAGAGTCTGTCTGGATATCTGCCTGACTTCAACTGAAAACTGACAGTTTAGCATATGATGACCCTCACCTCTAAACATGTATCATATCGGAAGATGTCTGCAAGAAAGTCTGAGATTCAAGTTTCCAGAGGCAGGAGCAAGTCACAGTCTTAACCTTCAAGCCTGAGTCACTTTGGTGAGAGTCAAGTCAAGTTATTATAAACTCTGATGATCAGCTCCAGGTTCAGGTAAAGACAGAGGTCATAAAAAGTATAGTTTGACTTTCGTCATGAATGAAAACTGTTGCAGCTGTTAACACCCTATAAATCTGAGTCCAGGTCTGTGGCTGCAGCCTCCCACTGACACTGTTATTATGTCTCCATGCTGGCGACAGTTAGGACCTGAGTCTCATTCTGATGAGCGTGATGTCTCAGAAATATCTTCAGGGATCTTCTCACAAATTCATTCACTAATTATGGCACAATTTAACCCAAATGTCCATAAGGTGAAAATGAAGTGATGACATTGTATATCCAAAAGGTCAAAGGTCAACTTCACTGTAACATCATAATGTTCTGCAGAAACATGTCTGGTCATTATTCAACACTGTAACTCTAGACTGTGACCATGTTTCCTGTAACTTGCCTGGTTGGTGGGGGAAACAACCGGAGAGGGTGACTCTAGTTATTAACAGTCTGATTATTATCATCACCTCCACCAAGGGGGTCCTGAACTGATCTCAACCAGACTTGGTGGAAGGATGGGGGAGGGGCCTCCCCATGAGAGCTGTCTCTGCTGGCCTGCTGCATCCTGGTAGGTTGCCAGGTGGGGTGTGGACATCGCACTAGAAATCACCCAGTCATGTTTCAAAAACATAACTCATCATTATCTAGAAAAATGCAATTATTTAACAAAAAACGTCAAGTCCATTTGAGTCTCAAATCATGGAATCAAGTCAAAGTCGAGGCGGTCTTTCATCAGTGTTGGTCAAGCAAGTCTCAAGTCCTCAGGTCTGTGACATAAGTCTGACTCCATCCTGCAGACATGTTTCATCATCTCCACCCTGTCATTGTTTTTATCATTGTGTGAAAATGCAGATGTGAGCTGGCAGCAGCTCCACCACATGAATACTGACTGTCACTGAAATGTGAGGAACCTCTGTCACACAGCAGTGACATGAATTATTTTACTGACCTGCTGTTCAGTGTTAGCAGACCCCTTAACTAACTGAAAACATAATCAGCAAACACGTTTAAATGCATAACCACTCAAACTGAAGCCACGTAAACTGAGAGACTTAATTCATAGATGAAACACCTTCATATCTGTGTGTGGTTAATCCAGAGAATTCAGTACCTGAGCGAAGGGCCACTCGTTATAACTGTCACACTCCTGTTAAAGCTGTGTTCATGTGCTGCAGCCACACTTTACTCTCTGTGTTGTGCTCTATTTCCATTTTGCTGGTGAAGCCATGGAGGTCAGATTAACCTCCTGAGGGGCCCCAGGACAAACATGTGTTGTTGGGCCCCCGCTCAACCCCACTGTACATGTCAGTTTGATTATTTCAGTAGAGCTTTATGTGTAGAGGCTCCCCTGCTCTCCACCTCTGCACATGTATGAACGGTCTGTCCCCGCTGTATGTAGTGCAGCGTGTGCAGGTCCGCTCCCGAACACAGGGGGCGCTGTGCTCCTGCATCCATCGTCCCTACTAGAAAAACAAGTTAAAGCTTCCGTGCAGCCATCGCGTCAATAAAGACTCCGTGGTCCTGCTGTACAAGTTTTTCTCCAGTATTAAAAAAAAAAAAAAAAAAAAAGCAGAAGCTTGGTGATGCGTTTCAGATAACGCTGCCGTTTCTTCCGATCGGTGTGATCTTCAGGACAGCGTCCGTCCCCCCCCCTTCAGAAGCCGACTGTTGACCGCGGGCTGGGACCATGTCGGCCGCCGTGGACTTCCACTCTCAGATCGCTTCCATCATGGAGGTGCTGGCTAACGCGGCCGTGGCCGAGATCTGTAAAGTTGTTGACGACGGATACGCGGTGGTTCATCTAGAAATGTCCCGAAGCCAGAAGGAGAACGAGTTCCTGCGGAGGAAGATCAAACTGCTGGAGCTGCAGGTCGCCCGGTACCGAGCGGAGAGAGTGAAGGGAGCGGAGGGCTCCATCAGCAGCCGCTTCCCCGGGGTCCGCCTCCTCAACCGGCAGAGCAAGGACTCACTGGCTGGTACGTCGCCCGAAACCACTAACTTGCATTTAGCAAAACACTTCGTCCACAAAACCGTTCACAAGTGTTCACAGGCGCGTTGGACCGCTCCCGTGAAGTCGGTATCATGTATTAACCAAGCGGCTACCTCCGAGAAATGAAGCCAACAGTGAAGAGCTGAAACCTGCAGTTCCTCCAGTGACCACTAGAGTCTGGCTCCAACAGTGAGTCAATCCCCATAGACTCCCATGTTAAAATGTCCAGAGAGCAGAAATAAACATGTTTACAGCCTGGTACAACAAACTGTTTTGGTCTCTATAGCTAATTTCCTCCTTCATGAATTTTTATATAACTCACCTGTTAACATTTTATTAAGGTTTAAAGTTAGGTAGAATTGAGGGCGTGGCCTCTTTGAGTGATAGGTGGGTGAGTGTATGCTGGCCACAAACCGGCAAGCATTGAAGTCTAGGCTCCACACACACCCCACCTCTTTGACCATTTTTGGATTAGCCGAGAGTTAGGAGCGGGGTCAGGCACTGCCAAGACGGCGATGGTGAAGCAGCTCACTCTGAGCTTCAGAAAGCTGTGGGTGACATCAGAGGCTACGTCCATCTTTATTTACACTCTATAAGTATAAGCCCAACTTCAAGTTTAAAGAGCTGTAAAAAGCAGTTTGTCACCTGTAGGGCAGAGACTCCTGCCTCCAGCCCAGGTCAATGGATGTGAATGGGACTTAATACATCGTACATCATACACTATTTGTTCTTCAAAGCCCCAACATTTAAATGTATTTTTATTAAATCTCCTTGCTATTCCAGCACCATTTGTCAAAGAAATATTCACACATCAAAATGTTAATCTAGGAGGTGGTGGGAAATGTCTTATTATTTCCCAAAAACTCACAGTTTTATCGTCAGTTTTTCTCTGTAAAAATACCCCACACTGTTGTAAACATGTTAAACTCATCCTCACATCCTCAAATGTCACTCTTCACACATTTGTGCTCTCTTCTGTCACTCTTCAGAAACAGAAACGCCCCTTTTTTAAACTGCCTGTATCACCCATATTTTTGACATCACAAACAAATAATGTATATCACTGCGTTCAGCAGAGGCTTCGGTCTTAAGTCTTTCACTGGGAAGTCAATCGAGAGGTGCCTCTCAGCTGAATCCATGGCTGTGGTCAAAAAGTCTTTTTTTTTCCTAGGTCGCACTATTGTAGTTTCACCACAGCAGGCCCACATAAATGTAGAAATCAACAGAGCTCAACAGGTTTGAGGTGTTAAATCTGCAGCCTTTTTCACTAAGATGTTGTGTTGTTTTGAACACTGAAGAGATTCTACCTCTGACATCTGCTCTGTTTACAGAGAACATTATCCTGTGTTCAGTTGTAGTAATTAGTGGCTAATTATTCTCCTCTTAATGTTCTACCAGGCTCCTCTCTGCAGGGCAGGACTCGGTTTCTGAACCGAGGCCCAGGATCTCAGCAGTGTGTGCAGAAGAGCCAGCCTATCAACCTGGACCAGGATCCTGATCAGGAGGTCGTCACCACCACCAAAACTGAGGTAGTTAATCCACCGTGCACTAATACCAGAAAACCATCTTCATAGAGGCCTTGACAGCTCCATCTGATCTCTCTTAATATGACCTCCAGGACTCACCAAGGTCCGGTTCAATTTTTGAAAGGTTAAAGAGGGGTGTGGGTAATGATGGTCTCCAGCCTCAAACCAGGGACGTTGTGGTTGATGGCTAAAGTCCTACTCTGTTGGGAACAGGTCAGGGGCATTGCTAGACATAAAGCTCTACTGGGGCGTCATGAGTTTTCCATGTTCTTGAATGCATCACTATAGGAAGCATGGCAACCAAAATATCTTTTCATATTTGTGTCTGGAATCTGGCAAAATAAACGTCATGACAGTGGGATAGCCTACTGTATGTCTTAGCAATAATTTGTAAAAATATATCATTCACCGACATAACATACATAATGTAAGCTACATTAGAATATCAGTCTGAAGTTGGAGACAAATTGTTGCTGTAATTTGCCATTGTGTAATTTCAAAACTGGATTATTTGAGAAAGGCAAAAGGCACAGATTAATACTTTACCATTCGAAACAATAGGGACTGCTGTTTATTTTGATGTATGGTTTGTCATGTAAACTCGGGAGCTAGTGAGGTACTGCACCAACAAGAACGGGTGTGGAGATGGACGCAGAGCTGTATGCAGAATATGATTAAATTTGATGTGAATTCATTGATGTTAATTTTATAGCAAACCGTTTATCACAGCAACTAGTGGGTAGCACAGTTGGGAAGCTCAGGTCGTGTGGTTTCACGTGATATAGCTATGTTAATTGTGTGATGAGTATTCTGCCAGCAATTTAATAGAGATGAATGGGTGCGATTTGGACGCATCGCTCGTACATGGTTATTCCACAGTGCCAAAGACCTTATTGTTTCTGAAATGTGATCAGAAAATTTTACTGGGGCACGGCAGATATATACCGGGGCATGTGCCCCAGTAAAAGGGGTCTGGCGACGCTGATGGAACAGGTGACTCACCACAGATTATGGTTCAGGGGATTAATTGATTAAACGTCAATCAACATAGAAAGTACACGCCAGAAAACACAAATCCCATCTATACATTTTCTGGCACTTATCTGGGGTCAGGTCTAGGTGGCAGCAGATCAAGAAAAGTAGTCCAGACGTCCCTCTCCCCAGCAATGTTTTCCAGCTCCTCCTGGGGGGTCCCAAGAGGGACTGGCTGAGGGCGGTGGCTGCTTTGTTGTGACATTACAAAGTTACAGAAGTCCTGATGGCTCGTTTTAAGGCTCAGTTTCTGAATACAGGCTGTGTGCATTTCTCTGTGGACTGAGCACTTTGATACTTTCACAGTATTAATATAGAACCTAGACCTGCATAATCAAAAAACACATGGAAATCTACCTTTATACTATATGAACCTTTCACTAAAAATGATTAAGCAAAAACACCATTCTCTCACTTCAATGTGCACACACAACAGAGTGCAGCCTTAACAACTCCTCCGAGGAGCAGTGGTCCTCACTCTTCCCTCTGAATCCCACTGTGCAAGTTCTAGAGAGTAACACCAACGTCCAGATGCTACTTTTTCCACAACCACGTGTTTGTTTGTTTACATATAATAAAGATCTTCACAAGGGCATAGGAGATAATAATTACTAAATGATTCCATGACTTCTCATTTGTAACAATACTGACACCTGATGAATCATCGGAGTCACAGCCGTCTCTGCTTCAGTTTCAATTTCTGTTCGTCTGGTTTTCTGTCACAGTAAACTGAACATCTTTGGGCTTTGGGCTGTTGGTTGAACACAGGACATTTGAAGACGTCGCTCTGACTGATATCTTCCACTCTGTGTTACAGACTAAATGATTAATTGATTAATTAATAATGACCGATCATTGGTTACAGCCTTAATGTTATCAAACAGGATCAGCTTTGGTCTTTAAAGCTGCAGTCATAGTCCCGCGTTAAGGGGGTTGCAACGTTACCATAGCGACTACATGCACTAGCTCATAGCCACACCCTAGGCTGTGATTGGTGAGTGTGGGCTGCAGTAGTCTTCTCCTTGTCACTAGCACACACATCACTCACACATCCTGCATCTGTTTCTAAATGACACAAACACAAACCCCGTTGTGTTGTCCATCATGTCATCAAGGAGGTCAGGGTGCTGACCCTCTGCTCCCCACGGTTTTTACAGACAACACCTGTCTTTGAATTTGTTTTACATATACTTTGACTGGGGGACTTCCGTGATTTGATTGGCTTTTCATCTCAGGTAAGAGTTACCCAGGCTCTGACCGTTAAACCGAGCGGGTCCAGGTTGTGGAGCGGGGCCTGTAAAGGGAAACGGGAACGACTCGGCTCTGGATAGTGGTTTATGTCACCAGGTGAAATCTATACTGTCAGTAACCATAGACTGTAAATAAAGATGGATGTAGCTTCTGTGACATCACCCACCCACAGAGGTGGTGTGTGTGGCAAACATACATTCACTCACCTGTTACTCAAAGTGGCCATGCTCTCAATTCTACATAATTTTAGTCCTTAATAAAATGTAAACAGGTTTACACAGATTTATATAAAATTCACCCCCATACAGTTGTCATAAAGGAGAAATTAGCTATAGAGACTAAAACCATTTTTTGTACCGGACTGTAAACATGTTTATTTCTGCTGTAAAGTTGGACATTTTAACATGGGAGTCAATAGGGATCAACTCACTGTTGGAGACAGACTCTAGTGCTCATTAGAGGAAATGCAGGTTTCAGCTCTTCACTGTTGGTTTCATGTTTCAGCTCTGGAGATTGATGCTTGGTGGTAACACAATGACAATAGAACAACAGCTGATGTTCAGGGGTGTGTGTTTGTGTGTGGGAGGGAGCTGGTTCAAAAGCAGTTTGGTTGACTTCACCAACCTTCAGCAGTGAAGCTGAGAACAGAAATCAGTTCCTGTCCACCATCACTCTGGCCTCTGTTTCCACTACCTCCCTTTATTTCCATCAGTCAGACCCTTAATTCGGCTGTAGAGCTACAGCAGGGCCTGACCTATAAACAGCACTGTCACTGACTGGGCTATGGTGTTACATCCAGAGATGCACCGGTTCCACTATTTCTAAGAACCATAACTGACAGCTACACAGACAATTAGCCACTTAAGTGTCTGGATTTGTTGTTGTGAATGTTTTGGTGGCTGCTCCTCCTTCTTAACTTCAGCCTCACAGGGATTCTGTGTCTTTCACAAGTGTGGAGGTGTTGTATGTGTATGTGTGTAGCTATGTCTGTGCTTATGTGTGCACAACGTTAACCCTCGTGTGGTGCATGAGTGTAAATGTGACAGCATAGGAATTAGACATCTGAGACTGATCAGCCAATCACCGCTCACACCGAAAACCGGCCTTTTCCAATCAACCAGTCAGTCGTCATCCTCTGATGTGATGATGATGTCGTCGTGCGTCCTCTCAGACTGCGGAGAACAAGGCCGTGAATTGCTGATGTGTCAGTCTTCCCCCCAGAGTGAAGACCACAAAGACAGAAAGGTGTGGCGTTCGATGTCATCTTTTATTAGAGCCATACTGTCTGGTAAATGCTTGCATCACTAAATATTATGGAGATGCATGATGGGAACTTTAGGATCCAGTGTTTTTGGAGCTCAACCCATACTAGAGAGTAAAAACCCGAATAGTCAGTGACTTGAGTTAACTTCAGGGTTTTCCCAGGTGCAGGGTCTCAGCTGAGTGAATGGACGAACCTGAAGGGTCTCTTCTGTTCTGGAGGGAAAAGATACTTTGGCCAAAATATAAGACAATGTATTTTCTAGAAAAACAATTGTGTGCAGATATTCTTTCTGGAATAGAGGAGAGTACGAGAGTCCTTCAGTAGGTCCAGTGTCTCCCTTAGAGCAGACCCCACCCTGGCAGGGGGGCAGAGCTTTTGGGTCTGAGGGGCAACTTTCTGTTCTAAAGTGGATTTGGGTTAGTTTGGTGCACCATGCTGGCCCATGATATGAATAGATATGTTGTCATTGTTTTATAATGGGATCTATTTTCATTGACTATTACTCTGTTGTTTATTTTCTAGATGAATGATTTAGTCCTCGTTTTGAATCACTTTGTCCTCTCAGTCAGCAGAGCCTGAGGAGGAGGGGGAGCTGCTCATTGTCAAGGTGGAGGGATCGGTGGAGACCAGCAGCACCAACCACGAGGTGCCGCTAGACGCCTGCATCAGCACCAGGAGAGATGCCAACACCGCCACCTCGCTCCCTACCACCTCGAAGGACGCCAGCGATGCCCGGCCAGCCAGACACAGCAACGAAACGGAGGTCAGTGGATCTGACATCGTCACCTTTGTTGTCGGCTGGAGAGCTGAAACTAACAGCAGCAGCTCCAAGCAGGAAGGAAGTGATGTCAGAGCAGGGAACAGTCAGCCTGTGAACTCAGACGCTGACATGACAGCACGCAGGGATGCCATTCCAACTTCCTGTGATGATGTAACAGACGGCGGGAATGAGGCTGCGCTGCACACCCCCAAGTCCTCTCCGTCAGAGGTCATAGTCATTGATGGAGGGGGGGCGTCAGACAAGGAGGGAGAGGAGAGTGAGTGGTTACATGTAGACCAGACAAACAGAGAAGCGAGTAGAGGCAGACATGAACAAACTACATTACCCATGATTCAGCGTGCTGGTCTGGAACCAGCAGGACACAGGTCAGCGCAGGCAGGGTCTGCTCCTCCAGGAACATCTGGCAGTGGAACGACCCCCAGCACCAACTCCTCCAGTGATGCACCTGGCCTGGCCCTGCACCGCCCCGCGCCCCCCTCCAACCACAGCCTCAACAAGCCCTTCTCCAGCAGCTTCCACCGCACCTTCTACCACGCCGTCACCATGGAGCGCCCATACGGCTGTACCAGATGCACCAAGCGCTTCTTCCTAGAGTCGGACCTGCAGAAGCACATGGCCAGGCACACCAGGGAGAAACCTTACACCTGCCTGCTGTGTGGCAAGAGCTTCGTGTGCCAGAGCCAGCTGGACATCCACCACAACGTCCACACTGGAGAGAGGCCCTTCAGCTGCTCTGTCTGCAACCGACGCTTCTCCCACCCCAGCAACCTCAAGAGGCATCAGAAGATCCAGCACTGAGCTCCAAGACCACGACCCTCCCACAACACAGCTGCACCAAAGTCTTCCTGAGGAGGACCAGACAAGGCTGTCCTGCTTCACGTCAGTCCTGGGACTTCTCAGAGCTGTTTCATAGGAACAGGATGAAATGAGGAAAGGAAAACGCAGGAATCAAAATCAAGAACATAAGCAGCACCTCTACAGTCTGACAGGTCTGCTGCTCAAGTCTGCGTCATCATCCACACAATGTGGGAACAGCAGGCACCGCCACTATCAGTGAAAAGCACCATGTAGAGAGTGACAGTGTAAATGCCGTGTCGAACAGGCTGGAGCTTTAATGAGCAGCATCAGGGAGGGAGAGACAGTCACTCCTGTTACCTTCAGCTTTCATTCAAACCAGCTGCGTGCATGAGGTCATGAACATCACACTGAGCATGGTCTCATCCTCTAGAACTGAACCGCCACTCTATGTAATGGTTTCAAGTCCATCATTACTGCAGCGTCTGTGTACGTTCAGGCACATTGTTTCTTTAGTTTTAAACTACAGCTGCACAATTAATCCAAATATAATTGAAATCACAACATGACCAAGAACTATTTCCAAATCACAGGAGCTGCATTTTTTTGATAAAGGCTAAATGTGTTACAACATTATGACGCATTGTTAGCACCATAAGTGTTGTGGTGCTACAGAGATGCCCCGGCTACAAATCATATTCTCCACATGTAAGGGGACATGATTGTTTGGTTCAAGTCCCAACAAAATTCTCATCATCATCATTTTATAAATGTTCAGGGAAACTGGAAAAAAAAAATTAATTCCAACTGAAATCGTGACTCATGTCACAGTCTCAATATTTGACAAACTAAATCGCAGTATGATTGTTTTTTCCATATCATTTGTTACTTTAACCAAAAAGTTTTTCTGTTTTTATTGTCAGAATTAAAAAATGAAAAACAATTCTGGTGTGAATAAATTACTTGTTCTTGTTTAATTAAAGAATGAAGAAAGGTATTCAGGTGACACAGAAGTAAATATTTCAAAATAAAAGCCCAGAGGATATAATCTTCATTCTATAATATTATAAAACACAGACAGGTAAAGAACTTTTTTCTTTGCATTTCGAGGAAACATTTGATCAACAGTGTGTGATGTATTATTTACCTGCGTAGCCTAAATTAATAACCTGATTAATTAACATGTCTAAACACACTGTGTGCTCCTTCCCAGATAGTGTTGTCTACAGTGACCAGGTCTCCACGGTTACCACATGATGTTCACCCTTTCATCACTTCAGATTCCTTTATATGGTGGAGCTAATGTTTACTGTTTATAGCCGTCACTACAGCCTTTATTCTGAAATCCATCAGTCCTCAGACATCACATAGTGAACTAATCAATCTGCCAAAGGTATTGATCATCATATCTGCAGCAGGCAGCCGTTAGGCTGTTTATTTCAACATTCAGAGCTAAATATCCAGAACTACATATATTACAGCTGTTTACTCATCAGTCTCGTCTGAGGTCAAGTCTACAGACGGAGTTTCAACATACAGCAGACAGAGACAAAAACTCACATTCAGAGATGATCCTGAGCCCAGAATCTGAACCACGTCAGAGAAATAAACAGATAACAAAGAAACTGTCTGTCTGTGCTTTATAATGTTAAACTTTATAGAATGACCATTTATCCTCTTACTTTTATTTTGAAATATTTACCTTTACTTCCCTGTCACCTGACTACCTTTCTCCATTCTTCTATTCAACAAGGAAAAAATTCATTTTTTTATTCTGACAATTGTATGTTTTTATTGTTTATGTTTATGTTTTTGTTTTGTTTTTTTGGTTTAATTTTTTTTTTTTTTGACTTCAGTCTGATGAAGATGTGGATTACGTGTCTCAGTTGGGCTTTTACAGCAGTTTGTCTGTTTAAACTCATTTCTGGAAGGAGAAACACGGCTGTTTTCAAACATGTCAGCAGGTCAGAGACTTCATGTTCAGCTCGTCTGTCCTGTTCTCATGAACAGGACGTCTCAGGAACACACAGAGGGAACTTCAAAGGTCAAAGGTCACTGTGACCTCACTGAACATGGTTTTGGCTATAGCTCAAGACTTCATACACCAATTCTGACACAATTTACAGGTTCGGATGATGAAGTGATGACATATCCAAAAGGTCAAAGGTCAACTTCACTGTGAAGACATAATGTTCTACAGGAACAGAGATTGACCATAGCTGTATACCAGTTCAGGGGCTGCCAAGGTGTGGCCAAGGCCAAACCAAAATGAAACAGTCTGGTCTACGGAGGATTCTCACTTTGCGTCACCAGCTCTGCCCGGCGTCAGTGCTGTATCACAAAACGCGTATTCCTGTTGCCCAGCAACACTTACCTTTTTAATCAAACCCAGTACTTACATTTAGCAGTGTAATCCTCAGGCTCTCTGTGTTTTCTGACATTATTTTCATTACAAACGTGAAATCAAACTTGGGATATATGGACCATGAAGGATCCACCTGTTGGAGCCTTTGTGGTCCAGGAAAAGAAGGACACATTAAGGAGTCTTTGAAATAAGTCAGTCTTCAGGTGCAGCCTCTGCAGGATCAGACCCTGACCTGAGACAGAGCTCATATTTCCTGTCCCTTGGTTGGTTAGAGGAGGGATACAACCATGAGGCTCGAATTTTAGCTGAACACATGCAAATATCACAACACTGACCTTTTGATCAGAGTTTGCACAGAGCATGTAAACAGGAATGTTCATTGTCATGAACATGTTAGTGAGAATATTGTCATTATGGGAATAACAGCAAAAATCAGAATGTTGTGTGCATGTGAGCAGAGGGTTAGGGTTGTGTGTCGTCGTGAAATCTCCCATCAGGTCTGTAGTGCAGAGAAACCAGATCAAAGGCAACAGGAGAACATGAATCACAGCTCAGACCAGTACTGTGTGCTGCTCTGAGTTGCTCTGAGCTGATTGCAGTGCACAGTGAAAACATCTAATTAATAAAGATTTGAGTGGGTTTTCTGATCACATCATCACGTTTTGACTTCTCATCAGAGTTCCTCTTTCTCCGCTCATACAGTATGAACCAAGTACAATCACACACAGAAGCTCTCAGCCTGTTCCTGTAACCCATGTTAAAGAGCTTCATACCTCCTGTCCTTCGTCCTCAGAGTCATCACAGCATCTTAACAATCTAATGCATCTTAAACCATTCCAGTGTAATCAGCACTATGAGCGCTCCAAAGAGATTTACTCAAACATTTGTACTCGACCACATAGAACGGTGGAATGTAAATATGCCAATAAATCATATTTTTCAAGAGATTGATTGTGTGTTTTCTTTGGCTCCTGTCTGAAATGATAGTTATGACTGTGTCAGAGCCCTTTGGGTTCTTCGTGACAGCTAAACACCTCCCTCCTTTTTCCAGGCGCTGGGACGTCTGAAAAACACAAGCAGCCCTAAGAGCCCAGAGGAAAAGATGGAGGAAGTGCAAGTGCAAGGTCTGTTTTCCTGTCACATCTTTTCCTGAGCCTGACAAATGCACTGGCTGGTTCAGAGCACGTCCACGTTCACATCCTCAGCTGCTCTGACGTGTCACATCAGACTCAGTTGTGTCCTCCCAGACTTTCACAGCTGTTCTGTTTGTGCTGCAGGTTATCATCTGTAAAACATCTGTCAAACAGCTGCAGGGAGACATCACATCGCTTTGGTTTGATCTGATGACACTGTCTCCCATTAGTTTCAGTACAATAACTGCAAAAAAAAAAAAATAACCAGCACCTGTTTGATGATAAATTCATCTTTTAAATAAACAACACAAAACAGTTTTCAGCGTCTATAATATCCAGAAAACAGGTTTAAACTCTGAGTTTCTTAATCCTGAGAGGAGAAACTCTGTTTTTTCTGATCCAGACACTGAGATCACTTTCACGCGGAGTCAGTTACCATGGTAACTGAAACTGAGAAGCTAGCCAGCTCACTGAGTTTCTGTCTGTCTCTGTCTGTTGAGCCTGAAATAATGATAATAATAATGATAATGTGAAAAATTTTAAATATTTTGACAACTAATAGTGATAAATAATGTGATAGATAATAAAGAATGTGATCATAATAAATAATATGATAAATAATAAATAATTTGATACATGATGTGATAAATAATAAGATACATACCAAGAATAATGTGATAAATAATAATAATAATAAATAATGAGATAAATAATAATAATAATAATAATAATAAATAATGTGGTCTCGTGGATGATGTTAAATAAAATGTAATAATTTGAACTTTTCTCCAGCTCAGACTCTTTCACGGCTTCTGTTGTTTTTTAGAGATAAATTGTGTTTTAACGTCACACATGAATCTTTCTGGCTCCACTGGATTGAAATGGAGACCCTGCTCTTTACTTACCTGCTACAATGGTGAATCATTGATGATGGCTTTTTATATTCCTCATGCAGGCAGTTAACAGAGTAACAGACTCAGGGTTGATTGAACTGCTTTCTGGAATAGAGCCCAGATTTTCCGCTCCTCTGTTTTCTGTCTCTGTGAACTTTGACCCTTGCATCTGAAGCCGTCTCACTGGAGACTTGTCACTATGTTCTGACATGTTAAATACAAAAGTATTGATCGATTCATGGGCAGATTGAGGGATAATGGATAATAGTCAGCTGTAGCTCTAGTGACTGCTCCCAGATATTCAGCACGGACGAACACACAGAAAACAAAAAACATTTAACATACCTAACTAATTGCATCTCTTTACTGTGACCTCATCAGATGATGCCCCAGAGAAACACAGACCCTCCCCGACCCTGCTGCACTGGCAGGAGAGCAGTGAGTCTGAGGACATGGAGCAGCCATCTTGTTCCACATACACACCTGAGAAACCCTCGTTAAGCCAAATGAGGACAAACCCTGCCTCTGGCCTCCGCCCTGTTCCCAGAATGCCTCAGTGCAATATGGACCGGGCGAGCCTTGTGTCTAAACACGACATCATTGTGATCAACTCACACCTGCGTGCAGAGAAGGACGGCTGTGGGGGCACGCTGGCATCTGGAACAGGTGGAGGTGACGGAGCTCAGAGCACTGTGAGGTCCCAGTATCAGCCGCTGCTGTGCATTCAAATCAGTGAGCCCCCCAGTGAAGTGATGTACGAAGGACATCACATCTCTGCCTTTAACAGCCCCCCTGTTTCCATGGGAACAGTGGACCACCAGCAAACCCAACACTCATGGTCTGGAATGGGGCAGATTGACCTTCATGAGTCTGGTCCAGTACAGACCCAGCAGAAGCAGCCCGGCCTCCCCTACGCCTGCACCTTCTGCTCCCGCCGCTACGCCCACCAGTGCCAGCTGCGCATCCACGAGCGTGTCCACACCGGGGAGAAGCCGTACCAGTGCGCCCAGTGCGGGAAGAGCTTCGGCCAGTTCTGCAGCCTCAAGCGCCACCAGATGGTCCACACAGGAGAGAGGCCGTTCCCCTGCCCCCACTGCGGGAAGCAGTTCTCCACCTCCACCAACCTGAAGGTGCACCAGAGCGTCCACACCGGGGAGAAGAGGTTCCACTGCTCCAAGTGTGGCAAGGACTTCTCCTTCCTCAGCAACCTCATCCGGCACCAGGCTCTGCACACCGCCAGGTAGAGTCTTGTGTGTACTTGAAAATAATAAGAACAAACTCACAACAAGATGCAGTCAGGACAACACCACAATGACCCAGGGCTGTTTCTGACACGTTCACATTATTGGACTGGTCTTCGTTTCAACAGGTTGATCATACTCTGTTTCCGTTTCATCTTTGGATTCACTTTGTAAACGTCCTGCTCATTAAAAGCAGCTAACAGAGTACATCAGTGTCCCTGTGCTGGCTGAGTCAGGTGTAGTTTGGACATAGTCTGTGTGTCAGAGGTGAGAGCTGGCCGTGGGTGTAGACATCTGAAGACAGATGAGCAGCTGAAGAGACGAGCAGGTGCTTGAATCTGACAGATCATTTCATCCAGACATGAAATAATATTGAAATGAATATTGAAATGATAAATGAATGTTCTGCTGATTATTTAATATGTAATGTGAAAGGTCCCATACTCGTCTTCCTGTGCTTTATCTGAAGTGTTGTTACCCATAAGAAGATATATTTGTGGTTTTAGGAACAAAGACCATCTCAGTGTAGTTTCACATCTCCTCCCTCAGGCTTCTCTCTGGAGCTCTGGTGCAGCAGATAGCTTCATGTTTCAGACGTACTAAACTTGGCATGCTAGCCACTCAAAAATTCAAGATGACCGACCATTCTCACAAGGAAGTCGTGTTTCGCAAAAATTTCACCCACAGTTTTCCTATATGAATAATCTTGGTGTCAAATCATACATTTTAACAATGTAGGAGATTAAATTTAGCACACTGTAAAAAAAAATGAAGGCAAGTGTATTTGAGCAAAAATATCATCAAAAGTTTCAAAAATCATGACTGTGTTGATTTTTGTATTTAAAAATAAAGAGATTTTTTTTTTTTTTTTTTTTGCATTTACATATTATATGTATGTGAGCGCCGTGAAATGCTTATTCTTTCATATTAAGATTTCTCCTCTGTGCTGAGGTTGCAGACGACATGAGGAACAGTTTGTCTGAGGTAAGGTCTAAACATTGTCAAACATATTCAGATACATATTCCCATTTAAAGGAACAAATTATTACAAAGTTTTGAAGTAATAAAAGCATTCAGTTCCTTCCAGAGATTTCTGGAGGTGCAGTCCCAAAATATATGTTATAGTATCAGTTTGAGTTTTGCAAAATATACAAATGGGGTTCATAGTTTTTACAAATCGCGTCAGGTACTGACTCGAAGGATAAAATCTGTGTAATAATTTTATTTTGTTTTTAATCAGGAATCTGTGCGGCAGCATCCAAACCTTTGTCCAGCAAATATTAAGACATTTACAAATGCAGGAACATAAGAACTGGTCATATAACCAGGATAACAACGTTACATAACTTCATATATAATATGTAAAGAACAATTATATATAATTATGCTATGTGTCACATGTAAAGACATTAATTGACAGATAATGTTGATGAATAGAGGCTGAGTGACACTGTGGGAGTTAACCTTCGTGTGTACTCGGGTAGTTACGGTACAGACTAGCGGCGAACACCCGGATGTAAACAGAACTCTCTCTCCATTCAGATGAACCGTTTCTCGATGGTGGACCTCACCGAGAACCACCGTCACCGTCACCGGCTCCTCTCACGCGTGTGACCGTGTCCGGCTGAGTCGCTGTAGCCCAGACACCCAGGGAGCGCTTTGGCGGGAAGAGCCGTGGAGTTGAAGCGGGTCAGCGGGGTGATGGAGAGCTGTGTGAATCTACACTCCCAGCTGGCCTCCATCATGGAGGTGTTAGCTAACGCGGCGGTGGCGGAAATCTGTCAGCTGGTGGACGACGGCTTCGCGTCCCTGAGGCTGGAGATCTCCCGGAGCCAGAGGGAGAACCTGGCCCTGAAGAGCCGCCTGCGGCTGATGGAGGTCCGGGCAGGGGAGCGGGCCCACAGAGGGGCCGTACCGTCGCTGGTGGTTACCTGCACCAGGAGAGGTTAGCCTGCGCGGACTACATCACGCACCAGAGTCCAGTCAAAAATCAGACATTTTGACATCAGGACAGTACAAACTCTTACTGCTGCTGTACTCCTTTGCTCCTTCTAACATACTGCAATGTTGAGAGAGCTTTGTGTTGCTGCTCCAGTGGTTAGTCAGTTAATCGTTTAGTTGATCCACAAAATACAATCAACAACTATTTTAGATCATCAAATAATAGTGTTTGTCCTTAAAGTGTGTCCTGTTTGCAGCTTTTCAAATGTGAGAAATTAATCTTGTTTAATGTTAATTGAATCATGAAAAGTCAGAAGTTCCCAAAACAATAATAATAAAGTGTGAAGTACAGATACTGGAAAAATAAACTGAAGTGCAGTACTATAGTAAATGTACTTCGTTACTGTTCACTCCTGCTAGGCATTATATGAACAGCTAGATTGGCACTCAGCAGAGCACAGACCTCCACCAAGGCCACACAATCCTGCTCACATCTGTCGGATCCAGATCAAAAACTGTGCAAAGTCAGAGATCTCAACACCACAGATACGTCTGATTGTTTACATCAAAACATCCAGACCAGGTTCTCCCCTGGTTCATGACCCCTCCCTCCACTACATGGTTCAGTTCCTTTGTGTAACCCTGCTGACAAACAAACAACACTGGTGCAAACAGAACCTCCTCGGCGAGGTGATGATGACATCATCGTAGCCAGGGAGGACAGTAACTCGTCTTCGCAACATGACTGTTTACTGTTGTATCATGTGGATGTGGTGCAGTAAGAGTCAGTCAGAGTCAAGGTCTGTACTGAGTGCAGCAGTACCAAGTAATAGTACTGTGAAACATACAGTAGTGTGTGTGTGTGTGTGTGTGTGTGTGTGTGTTATGAAGTTATACGCTGTCAGACACTCAGTGTTTGTGTTCCTGTGAGTTTAGTCAGCAGCTCACACAGTTTGTGATGTGTGAACATATAACAAACAGTTGTGGTTCTCCATGAACAGATCATCATTTTGAAGAAGATGCTCCTGTTGTTACAAACAGAACAGTCCAGTCTACCACGCTGGAGGATCCAGACTCTCAGCAGCCACAGGTCAGTGCTGTGGACTGTTCAGCTGGTCTGACTTTGTCTTTCTGTCGCCACCCTCGCCATGTCAGAGACACATGAGCCCCCAAAGGGGGTCTGAGGCTACACACACTAGAGATGCAAACTGTCTGTAAAATGATTATAATGAGACGCTGTTTTACATATGAACCCAGACACAGTCCAGACCTGATCCTGCAGACAGCGTCCAGAGTTTTTCTGAGACACGTTTTCACCAAGTATCAGCCTCCAGGGCTGAAACACGAAGCCAACACTGAAGAGCTAAAACATGCAGTTCCTCTAATGACCACTAGAGTCTGGCTCAGACAGTGAGTCAATCCCCATAGACTCCAATGTTAGAATGTACAACTTTACAGGGGGGGCTTTTTTAAGTCTGCTTAAAGAGGTTTCCTCCAGCTGTGTGTCTGCATAGAGGTGAGGAATTCATTCTTCTTAGCCTGATAAAGATTGTGAAGTTGCATTTACAAAGTGTCCATGTGATCTCCACAACTGAGTGACGGAAAAACAAAAAAACGAACTTTAACATTCCTCGCTGCTGATACATCTGCCAAGCACATATCAGATTGGTAATGAAGCACGGTGATGACTTTGCATACATGTTTTCTGTCTGTCAGCAGGTGGATGTGACAGAGCAGCCGGAGGAGCTGGAGGTGCCTGTGATAAAGAGGGAAAGGCTGGAGGACCCTCAGACAGCTGCTAACAGCAGCTGTATGTATGAAACACTTAAACCAGAAATTATTACAATTATTGAAGTCTATGTGAAAATGTCTCTACTTCTCACTTGATTTATTACCTCAGTAAATGTTTTCCTAATGAGTTTATGGTGTCAATCTCGAGGCTTCAAAATGGCAGTTCACAAACCAATGGATGACATCACATTGGGTTGACACTTGGGTCACACCTGATAACAGAACATGTCTGCATTACAGCATGAAGAGAGCGAATGTGCTAAGTATCAACCCACCATAATTATGAAACATTTCCACAACAGAAACACACACTTGAATGCATTAAAGCTGCTGTTTAACAGATGAATGAATGGTAAATGAAAAATGGTCTCCACTTTTACAGAGCTTTTCTAATTTTATCAAGCGCTTCACAATGGGAGCCACATTCACACAGTGATGATAGACTGGAGACTGACCTGCGGACTGGAGAATAAGATTATAGTAGTGTTGAAGTGAAGAGGATCCCTGTATCTTATTGAAAACTGCTCATGAGTCTGAATTAGTGTAGCCCTGGGAAACGACCAAATGATTTTTTTCTTTAATTATCTTTATTCAGATTGTCTTAATTTGTTAACTGTCCCATTATATTTTTGATGTACCCAGGTGAAGGTCTGAAGGCTGATTCAAAGCCCTCTGCACACTGTCAGGAACATAATTCTACTAAATTAAATCTCTTTTTGTTTTAGTCAATTCATGTATTTAATTTTTCCTAAAAACAGACAGAGCTGGGGCGGCCCAATGGCGGAGTGGTTAGGGCGTGTACCACATAAGCAGGTGCTCTTAGCAGGCGAGTGCCGGTTCGTCTCCCTACTGGCCCACTCTCTACTGTCCTGTCAATTAAGGCAAAAATGCCCAGAAAAATATCTTTAAAAACAAATTGAGCCCAGTGCCTGCTCACACGTGTCTCACGCCTTGTGGCTGCATCACGTGATCCAGAAGTTCGGCGTCCTGTATATTTTTCATGTGTGATGCATGTGTCTCACAGCATAAATAGATAAAAGAAACACTGACATTAAACTGACACCTTCCACTACAGTTTCTATGTCCACGCTGAATCTGAACATGTCATAGGCATGAAAAATATAAATCTACTTTTTAATCATTTCAGCAGCTGCATCTGGAGACAGTGGAGTTTTATGAAAAGAAATCCAACATTCATGTGTCCTGTAAACTCTATGTTGAGACAGAGCTACAGCAGCAGCGACGCAGCAGACACGCATCCAGTGTGCCCCCGGCATAAAACAGTAGAATCAAGCTGTTTAAGCTCACTGTGTGTGGTCTCTGTGTGTTTAAATCCAGGTTGTGGTCTGAAAGTGGAGGTACGGATGGTAGCTGAGTGAAGTGACAGTACTGATGCAATGACATAATTATTCTGACTGAGAGTAAGAAAAGAAGATTGATAAAAACCCTTTCTCTCTGTTCATTCTTTAGTTGGACCTCAGTCTCTCTCTCCTGTTGCTGAGGGCATCAGGCCTCTGAGTGCTGGAGCAGAAATCCCCAGAGACAGTGTGTCATATCGCTGTGAAAAACAGGACCTTGGGAGACGTGAAGCTCAGCAGCAGGAAGAGAAAGAGGGAGCGAGGGAGACCAGGACTCTGGGTCAGTACTGTCACCCAGCAGAGCAGAGCCACAGAGCTGCACCAAGTGGTCCAAACAGAGACTTTACCAAAGAAGACAAGCATGTTGTGGATCTCAGAGACTCTGTTGAGACTGCTGAGTCCAGTAGCGGTACAGTCCCTGATGAGGAGGCTCCACTGATGAAGACACTGGATTCAGAGCTGCCTTTAACAAACATTGGAGTGGAGGATTTGTGTGGTGCTGCAGTAGACTGGAAGGGAGAGGCAGTCAAACTGGAGACTGAAGCTTCCTGGTCTGAAGCTTTAAGGACACACAACGCTGTCACTACCACTGAGTGTGTGAGTAACAGCAGGTCAATTCATAGTCCCAACACAAAGAGCGAAGCAGCAGAGCTGGACACCAACAGCTTGGACTCATCCTCCTTCGATGACCTGTTTTCGTCTCCAGAGGTGGCCCGGTCTCTGATAGGTCCCTATAAACCTTCCACAGACGGAGTCACAGGCATGGAGGAGTCACTGTCATCTTCTCTTCCTTTCCTGAATAGTGGGAGTAGGAACTCTTCCATGTCAGACTGTCTAACCAGCTACTCATTCAGTAATGCCTCAGACTCCAGGAGCAGAGGCTTTTCCAGCAGCACAGAACGAGTGTTCAGCTGCCAGCAGTGTGGCCGCCTCTTCTGCACCTCCAGAGACCTGGTGGTGCACCAGCGCTCCCACACCGGGGATAGGATCTACCATTGCCACCTCTGTAAGAAGCCCTTCGTCCACCCACACCAGCTGAAAACCCACCAACGGGTGCACACTGGGGAGAAACCGTTCAGCTGTGCTCAGTGCGGAAAGCGCTTCTCCCAGTCCAGCCACATCAAGAGACACATGAGCGTCCACACGGGGGAGAAGCGTTACAGTTGCAGCCTGTGTGGGAAACGATTCTCGCAGGCCTGCAGCCTCAAGGTGCACCAGGCCGTCCACACCGGAGAGAGACCCTACAGTTGCACCAAGTGTGGCAAGAGTTTCTCTGTGCTGGGAAACCTGGTCCGCCATCAGAGCATCCACATGGGCAAGTGAACCCACAAACAGCCAGAGGGGGCTCAAGCAGCTGGCCACACACGATGCTGTTTTTAATGTTTAGAAAAGTGCATATGAATTCAGTAGGGCTCCTTACAATGTCTGTCAGAACATTTTTGATAAATTGTCCTGTGCTGGTGTTATTTCTACATCTTTACAATAAGAGATTAAAAAACAGCCTCCAAATGTGTGTTTGTCATTTTTAATTCTGCCAGTGTGACTGAAAACATCGGTGAACAGTGGCAGAGCATCCTGAATCCACATCCTCTGCATCTTTATACAAGAAACAAACACATGTTGACGTTTAGCACAGGGTCTCAATAAAAGAATAAAACAGTAATATTACTTTGAAAGAAAAATGAAAAAATATACATGAAAATTAAATACATTATTTATTGAAGGTGCAAAGATATAATTAATTTACTCTGATCTCTCAAATTTACTCCTGAAGTCAATTCATTGCATGATCAAATCTTTAATTATTAAACAAGTGTTTGTCATTTCCAAATTCAATAAATGATTAAAAAAATAACTTTTAGCTTTTGTCATAATTGTATAATTTCCAAAATGATTTTGCCTCCAGAATGCTGTTGTGTATAAACGGTCATGGAATAAATGTTTTTTTGTGTACTCATCTTTATTATAGTCACATCTTTTGGGGACATTTACAGATCTTCAGACAGAAGAGTTGTTGGGATGTTCTGTATCTGATTCTGTAATGTCCTCTTCATTTGTTTGTTAGAACAGACTCAGATGGAAGAAGCCATGCTGTTTTGCCAGAGTGGTTTGTGAGTTCTGCTGATCCTGGGAGCTGTATCCCTGGCAAATTAGTCCCAGGGGAGGACAAAGACAAAGAGTAATTCACAAACTCAAATGGATCAGCAGACAGCTGCATCAGAGTCTGATCAGATGGCGGGGATGACTAACAGACAGACCTAGCAAACCCAAATGTGTACTGAGGGTGAACTGGGAGCTCCTCAAATCCCACCTTTGAAAAAATTTCTTGTGCATAATGAGGGAGGTTGGAGACTTTGTGGGCCATGTTCAAAGTCTCCATTACAGAGGTAGCAAGTAGGAGCTATGGTCATATGGTCATTGATGCCCGTCAAGGTGGCAACCTAAGAACCGGAGGTGTAGGAAGCAGTCAGGCTAAAGAAGGTTTTCCTTTCGTGTTTGGTTGGCACAGGGATCTCCTTAAGCAGCCATGTACAGGGCTGCAGCCTCGGCAGTTGCCTAAGCAGAAAAACATGCCCTCTGTGGACGACACAGAGCCTGAAGACGTGGGGGGAAGCCTCACCCATATCCAAGGCAGAGGTCCCCAGAGGTAGTCAAGAAGCAGTGTGTGGATGAGATTCACCATTAGATGCTGAAGGCTCTGGACATTGTTGGGCTGTCTTGCCTGACACACCTCTCGAATGTTGCACAGAGGTTGGGGACAGCACCTGTGGCGTGGTAGACCGGGTTAGTGGTTCCCATTTCTGAACTGTCCTCTGTACGGCGACTAGGGTCAGCCTTAGTGAGAGGGTGAGGGGCTTGAGCTCCTGCTTCTTCACATTGAAAGTTGAGGTGGTTCAGCCATCTGATTTGGATGCCTCCTGGGTGCCTTCCTTTGGTGGTTTTCTGTGCATGTCCAACTGGGAGGAGGCTCTCGGGTAGACCCAGAACTCACTGGAGGGATTACATGTCCTATCTGACATGGGAATGCCTTTGGATCCCCTGGGAGGAGCTGGAAAGCATTTGCTGGGCTGAACATCCTGCTTAGCCACTTCTTTATTTACAAGGTATGGTTCTTCATATACAATCTGTTGCTTTCTATATACAATCTGTGGTTCTTTATTTACAATCTATGGCTCTACAATCTGTTGGTCTTTATATACATATACAATCCGAAGCTCTTTATATACAATCTGAGGTTCATCAAAGTTTAAAGAAGGTAAGATATTGGTTCCATTCACATCAGTCCCAGTTTCCTTACTTGCTTGTGTCCAATGACATTAAACTCTGGTTAGACCTTGAGGCAGAGCTTTGGAAGCTTTGAAAGTAGAATCCTGTGAGTGGCAGAGGGAACACAGAGAGGGACATGGTTGATATTCTGCCTGAACAAGGCTTCGCTACTGATTTTGACATCAGTGTTGGGACTGGTCCCAGACCACATGGGCTTGAATGTCTGCTAACCAGTTAAATACTGACATTTCAGGAGAAAGAAAGGTTTTGACTCAGCTGACTGAAGTGATGTTAAACAACAAACTGACGTCATCAGGAGGCGACCCTGGCACCTCATAGACCCACAACATTGTTGAGCAGCAGAGAGGGGAACACGGGCTGGCGGACGGACGGAGTGAACCGGACTCTGAGCTTGTTGCATGTCTCCAGTCGCATACAGCTGCGTGGATCTGCTGCCACCCGAGCACCGCCGCGCACATCTGTCAGCGCAGGAACACACACACAGCCCGGGCGATGATGGCGGACTGTGTCGGCTTCCAGGCGCAGATCGCCTCGATTATAGAGATCCTGGCCAATTCCGCGGTGGCGGAGATCTGCAAACTGGTGGACGATGGCTACGCGGCGCTGCGCTCCCAGATGGAGCAAGAGCGGGAGAAGAGCGAGAAGGAGAACGACGTCCTGCGGCAGAAGCTGCGAGACATGGACGTGAAGATGAGGAGTTACGAGAGGAAGATGAGGAGACGCAGTCAGCGGGAGGAGATCACCGCCGTTCACTTCAGGCCACCCGAAGGTAAAGAGATGGAGGCTGCAGCTGGCCTGCTGCTGACAGCAGCCCGGATCATGAGACATGAGTCTGAGGGGGGCAGGTCACACACATGTGCTCACACGCTGTCATAGAACCACCCGCTCTCTGACGAGTTAATTAGATGGTCATATTCAGTTTGGTCCAGATGTGCTGCAGCTGTTTCCCAGAGGATCAGTGGTCACACAGGCCATTCTATGTAAGTAAGTCCAAAAAGACACAACCTGGCAACCCAGACGTTGTTCTTGCTAATGGCTCAGTAAATGATGCATTAACCGCTAATAAAGCATGTAATTCGTTCATGACTGAAGCCTTATCAGAGAGTGGGGCTGTCGTACAAGTTTAAGGTGGTCTCCAGAGATGCAGACAGTTTTGGTTTTATATGTGCAGGCTTGGAGGTGGACACATGACCCCCCCCTGCTGCTGTGCTCCTGTTGAGTGTGGACAAGACCTGGCATCAGTTTGTCTTACAGCTGTTTGATTCAACACATATATTTAGGAAGATGTCACATTAGCGCATAACTGAAATGATGAGTGTCAGAAACCCTCTGTCTGACAGAAAGAGCCCCACAACCAGATGTGACCAAGAGTCACATGCCCGTATGTACACGGAGGGAGTTACTGGTTGCTGTAATCAAAGGAAGCGATTCCTGTACACAAATGCGTTCTCTGGTTTGTCTGAGGCTGATCTGATCAGTCTCAGTTGGACACATCTAATGGCCAAATTCCGCCTTTGTGTTGTTCCAGCCATCTCAGCTCAGCAAAGAGGCAGTGGAATCAAAAAAGGAGAAGTTCACTGTGTGTGTTTCCTATAGCAGCTGTGCTGAGAGACAAAGCTCTGATAAAGCCACTGTTCACCACCTGAGGCCTGGACTATGAAACAAGTTATGTTTCTCTAATCTGGCTTCACTGAACCTCACATCCGTCCTGATAACCGGTACTGTGAAGCTGATTATCATCTTGTCCACTTAACTCCGGGTTTACCGGATAAGAGCATGTTCATGTGAAAGAGGCAGAGTTTTTAATTAGAAGTAACATCATCAGAACCATGAATAAATTATTAATATGACATGAGAAGAAACTGTGACACCTGCAGGTAAATTCAGCTATACTGATGTCATGAAGTGAAATACAACAAGGTGACATGTAAACAAACTAGAACAGAAAAGAAACAGCAGAAATAATTTAATGATTAAAGTCAGTCATAAACTATAAATAGGAACATGAATTATTATTAAGTTTCTTCTTCTGTTTGATGATGAACAAACTGGACATGTTAAGCAGATCAAGAAGGTAAAGTGATGTCAGAATAGTTGATGTGTGATGAGGTCAGTGTGACTGAAATGTTTATTACTAATGAGGAAATATTGAACAGTGTGTGGATCATTGTTCTAATCAAAGACATCAGTGGTTTAGTTTTCATTTCCAGTTCTGCTCACAGTCTTCTCATGTTATTCTGAGCTGCAGTGATGAAGACGAGAGTAAAAGCTTCCTCACTGTCAGGAGTGATGAAGCTTTTACTGGAGAGTGGACACATGGAAAGACTCAAAGAGCAAAACATCCACTGATCTATACAAATACCTACTGATCTTTATTAGTTTCACTTTATTCTAAACTCTTTTGTCCCTGTCAGGATCCTGTAGAGATGATGACTCAGTTTTTCCAGGCATCTGATTGGTCAGTAGTTTGGCTGGTGACAAGTTTTGATCTGATCCTCTGAAGTTAATCTGCCCAGGAGCAGGTTAGGAGTTCAACATCAGTTACCATGGTGATTTACACTGGTAACAACTGAAAACGTCTGTCGAGCAGCAAATCACAGCTATCCTGAGTACTTTGTCCTTTATCCTCCTAATTACTCACTAAGACACTCTGATCAGCTCCTCTTTGGATATGTGTGCTTCATTTTTGTTGCTGTGTAGATTGTCTATTTTGTGTTGTAAGAAATGACTCTGCATAGATAGATTGTACTATTTGATAGATAGATAGATGGATCAATAGATAGAATACTTTATTAATCCCTAAGGGAAATTCAGATTTTCCAGCATCTGCTTCTCTAGTCTGAAGGATGTTGTGGAGACAGTGTTTGGTATTGTCCAAGATGAAGACAATGTTCCCTGAAACACCTGTACTTGCTCAGGGTCTTGTGTTGTTTTCCAGGACCTGATGACCATCGGCCTCTGGTGGTTCCGCCTCTTCCTGCCACATCTGAAGACAAATCTTTTCATCAAATTTCAAAGGTAAAGATTAATCTGTAGAAGGCTTTCAGGTGCGACGTGCTGAGTCTTGCGAACACTTCGCAGATGCATCAGGGGCCGGTTGCACAAAGCAACTTAAGTTTTCTACTTAAGAAAAAAGTATGACACTTTTTTGATATTGTTTGGGGTTTTGTGCCTTTATTTGATAGGACACTAGAGAGTGACAGGAAAGGGGCAGAGACAGGGGTAATGACATGCAAGAAAGGGCCAGGCCAGTTGGGAGCTGAACCGTGGACTCGCCTGCTAAGACTCATGTGCTCATGTGGTACTCACCCTAACCACTCAGCTATCGGGTCACCAAGTGTGACGCTTAAGGTTGAATTTAGCTGAGGGAGTTACTTAAGGTTCTTACACAGAATCTCTTAAAAGATTTCCTTAGTTAAAGAAAGATGTTAAGGCATTTACAGCAATGAAAGAGATTTTACAGCAGAAAAACTCTACAATTTCCATGGAGACCATTTGTTGGCTGGTGTTAGCACTAGTGACACAGGTTATAATCTCACCTGTTATCGTCTCACAAAGCTGGCCTGTAGAAAAAAATGGCAGAGGAAAAGAAGGCAAAAAAACCAAATTTTTCAGAGGAGGAAAAGGTGAAACTTCTAGAGGAAAATAACAAAAGAAAACAGTGCTCAGCAGACAGGTCAGAGTGTTTCACAGTCAGTGAATGACACGGCACACAGCTGATCGATGGACATGAAATATTTAACCACTAACTGACTGGAAAGATCCTGTAGCATCAAACCACAGAACAGTCATTAACTGTAAAGGAGCTGAAGAGCTCAGCTGTGGAAAGTAGAGTGATCAGACAAACCAGAAACTGACTGTTGATCAAATCTATAGAAGAAGTATATTACGTTTTTCTCCTTAGTTTGGTCACTAAGGTCTTCTGTGCAATGGCTTAACTGACTTTAAGTGATTCCTTAAGTATAAGACCAAGATAAGGAGAAAACCTTAAATACTTAAGTGAAAATTTTAAGGAAAGGGTTTTTTTTGTGCAATAGTTATTATTTTAAGGAAAATCTTAACTTAAAGTGTTTTGTGCCACCGACCCCACGATTCTACTGTATGGAGGGAATCCCCTCTACCCTCGGAGCACATAGACATGAATGCAGCAGAGAATGGAGACCAAACCACTGACACCACATCAACACACTGAACCCTCCATGTTTGTGGAAGAGAAATCATGTGACTTGATCTGAACATTGTGACAGGGAGCATCAGTCAGACATGTGACAGCAGCAGCTACAGTCCTGACCAGGGATCCAGCTGCAGATACAATTCAATTCAATTCAATTCAATTCAATTCAATTCAATTCAATTCAATTCAATTCAATTCAATTCAATTTTATTTGTATAGCACCAAATCATAATCATCATAGGTTCAGGTTAAGACCATACTTTATTATAGAGAGAAACCAATAGTTACCGCAAAGAGCAGTACTTTGTAACAGGGGGGAGGAAAAACTCCCCTTTAACAGGAAGAAACCTCCAACAGAACCAGATTAAGGTAAACCCGGCCTCAAAAGGTTGGGCTTAAGAGGAGAAAGAGGGGGTGGGGGAGGATAGAGTAATAGGGAACTATAAGCTCTTTAAGATACATTGGTGTCTTTCCATTCATGTCTTTATAGGTGAGGAGGAGGATTTTATAGGGAGCCGAACACAGGAGAGATGTGAGACAGAAGGATGAGCTGCCTCCTTCACTGTGTCTAATGATGATGATGATGTTCAACCACAGATGCTCTTCCTCAGGTGATCATACACTGTATTTACGGTCATCTTGATCGTCTCCTGATCAGATTACCAGAAATCACACTCTTCGTCCTCTTCTATTTTAAATTATGACCAATCAACTCAGCATAGACCACGTTTATAATAACAGGAAGTAAATGCTGTGGTGTCATTAAAGTTTGATTGTCCCAGCTCCCTGTTCTCCTTCCAGACAAACACAGATCAGCTGTTAGTCCACCACATCCACATCGGATCATACAGGCAGCCAAATCAGTCTCTAAGGAGATAACGATGTGACATGTTAAATACAGGTGTGTTCACTTCTGGTCTGTGGTTGGAACATTGTACGAGTTGTGTCCACGTGTGCGTCTGGTTCCTCTCTTCTCTGTCTCTCTTCAACAGACTACATGAAACACCATGACGTGACGTTCATACATTAGCATCAACGCACAGTTATCTCTAATATTCACATTTACATTAGGATGGAAGCAGCAGGAGCAGTAGCAGCAGTTTTAAAGCATGTTATGCTGTGTGTATATTCTAGGCTTGGGCGATATCCAAAATGTAATATTGCAATACCCAGATATTATGATTATTATGAGCTTCCTGAGGAAAAAGAGCCAGCTCTGCCCCTTCCTGTAGATGGCATCCTTGTTCAGGGAAAAGTCCAGTTTATGGTTCAAGTGTGCACCACCTCAATGTCCTTCCCTCTAACATTGAGTGGTTGAACACTTTTGCTCATTATTCAGGAAGTAGACTGTGACCATGTTTCCTGACACTAGTCTGGAAGAAACAACAGGAAGAGGTTTTTCTGATGTAATTATATTGCTGTATTTTATGTTTTTTTAATATATATAATATTAGATGATATTATTGTATTTGATGTTTCAGGTATAAGTGATGCTACCACTAAACAGCAGTTCAAAGCTTTATTAGTCACATGACAAGGTTCAACGTGCATGGAGCAGAGCAGTGAGATGAGGGTGTTATAAACTGTAGTATTAAACTCACAAGCACAAACACAACACACTTACTGCCCTCTGTCAGACAAGCTCAGTTCTCTGACTTTGACCAGTGAATAATGACTGTAAGAGCTGTTTGAACAGTGGAGGCTTTTTGTTTTCAGTCTCAGTTTAGATTTAATTAGTTTTTAAAGCAGGTTTGCTCGCGTGATTTTGTTTTTATTTTAAAAATGTTTTGTTTTTATCAGTTTCTGTTGTTATCAGTGAGTTTTAGGTTTTTTTTGTCATATGTTGTATTTGTCAGGTGAGATTTGGTTTTGCAGACTCTTTCTTAATGATGATCATTCACTCTCTCTCTGAAACTTGTATTTCTTTGCTTAATAATACTATGACTGTTATTATCATTTGAATGTTTTTGGAGGGAAAACATTATTATTATTATTATTATTATTATCATAGTATTATTAGACTGATATGATCTTGTACGGGGTGTATTGCGTTGATCAGATATTAAGTTTGTGGATAAAAATTCAAGCTATATCTAGTGTTGTGTTGATATGTTTAGACATGAACAAGCAATCACAACCACGTTCATTTAGACAGGCAGTGTATACCACTTCATACCAATTGTTCTACTCATAATGGGTCATCTTTTGTTATAGAGGATCTTTAACAAAAAAAAAAAAAAAAAACAGATCTTATTCTTCTGGTCTTATTTTGGTGTTTGGTAAACAGCTTTCTGGGTCACTACTACCACCTTTTGGTGTGTGACATTCATGTTCATTAATTGCAAACAGATATATTTAGTTCTTTCTTCACCAAAAAAATGAGTGCGTTCAGTGACCAAATGCCTTCATGCACATCGTTGACAACAACAACAACTGAACATAAACTGCTGATCTGGGAAACATTAACACAGTCAATGTTTTGAAGGTCACATATACTGGTCATACACTGAGAGCCAATCAGATGTGAGATATTGCTCCATGTGACACAGTTAAAAACCAGGACAACAGATTCATATCCACCTAAAACACCACAGATTGATGAATGAAAAAAATGGAAAGATCTGATTTTTAGTTAATTTTTAGTTTTTAAAATCAAGACACAGTTTCAGTTAATTATGTTTTTTATAAAGCCTTGTTTTAATTTTTGTTTCAGTTAAAGAAAATGATTTTTCACATCCAGTTAGGGTTAGGGTTAGGGTTAGTTAACCCTAACCCTAACCCTTTATTAATCTTTTAGTTTTAGTGAAGGATGATAAAAACCTTGGTGGAGGCTCATGTGAATCACCCACTGCAGTGGGAGCCAGCAGACCTGGGATCAATAGACAACCAGTTTCTTAACATCTCTAAAAACGTATAGAATTATAAATAAATACGAGAAATGTGATGAATGTATCCAAAAGTAAAAATAAGGATTTTTCTCAAAGTAAAAGTAGAAAGTTGCTACATGCAACATGTAACTGAGCTAAGTGAAGTGGTTACTCCCCACCTGTGTTTGTGGTGAACAATAAATGCAGATGTGTCGTGTTGCAGCTGCTTCTCACTGTGTCACAGCAGGAGGAGACCAAACTGTTGCCTCTGGTGAAGCAGGAGAAGGTGGAGAGAGAGGACTGCAACCTGGACCTGAAGGTGGAGGTGAACATCAGGGCGGAGTGCGGCCTGTCCACAGGTGAGTGAGGCTTATTGGTTTATTCAGGTTTGAACACAAACAAAGAAGGATATGAAGAAAGACCACCTCTGAAGTTCACTCATCATCACTGTAAATCATAAACCTGCCGCCCTGCACAGTTGAGCTAACTGACCTCAGCTCGACTAATCAGGTCAAAGTCGTCTTAAACAAGTTCAGTAAACGTCAGATATTCATACGTGATACGCCTTCGAACAGGCTTTGCTATTGGCTTCACTTAGCACCCTGTGGCTTCGTCCACACTGATATGTTTTCATTTTAAAATTAAAACGATCTCCGTCCAGACTATCACGCCTCAAAAAGCACATCACATGACCATTCACCCACACTGAGCATGTGTGAGCCGGTGTAAACAGGAAGCAGATTGTCTCCTCTGCAGTTGGTTAGTTGCAATAAATCCTCTGAAGGAGGAACAGCAAAGACAGTTGTAGAGTTAAAATACAGAATTTAACTGAACAACAGCTGCTAGCAAAAACAACAAGGTCAGTAACACTTGTAATTCATTATCCATGTTGCTTTCACCACTGGTAGTCGAGGCTGATAAGACCCAATCAGGGAGTGACCCTGGGTGTCTACGTCATCATTTCCAAAGGTCTCTGTTTCTGTCCGTCCAGACTACAAAACCCCAGAGTTTTAGACTAAAACGGGTCCAGCAGCATTTCTGAAAGTCTCTGTTGTAGGGGCTGAAGACTTTGGAGTAGAGTGGACCGAGTAGGAAACCTAGAAGAAGAGATGAGTTTAAAACTAAAACATAGAGGAAGAGATCAGTTTAAAACTTAAACCCTTGTCCCTGAGTCTGGTTTATTTTTGCAGTCTTCCTGTCAGACCTCATCGGTACTGAGAACAGTAATGTTTCCTTTCCTGTCCCTCTATGGCTCTCTGCTCCTCCTCAGCCCTGGAGCCCAGTGAAGAGACCCCCCCCAGTGATGTTCTGGACACGAGTGTCACCTCTTCCACCATCCAGTCCTCCTCCTCCCCCACTGACACCACGATGGACCTGACCTGCAGACCTCGAGCCAAACGTAAATCCACCAAGCCTCTGGGCAACAGTTTGACAGTCAGCAGTGGGGGGGTCCCGGCCCTCGAAGCCGCCCACAGGGAACTCGGAGGAAGTCTGACAGATGGTGCTCTGAAGCCAGAGATCCAGACAGACGATACCACAGAAGAAGAACTTCATTCCTCTCAGCTGCCGGCCCCTGTGGCGTCAGATGAGCCCAGCCCTGACCGCCTCAACAGCCTGGGCCTGGACCTGGCCTGGATGCAGGAGCGGGTCAGCCATCTTGGTGCAGCATATGCAGTAGCGCAACTGGGTTTGGGGAACACAGACACTGGACACCCATCTGCCTCCTTCCCCTCACAGGGAGGAGGGGACAGTTTGGACGGCCCTCCAACCATGCTCTTCACCGGTGGAGCTCATGAAATGGCTGCTTTCGCTGCCACCTTTGACATGGCTGCTGCCGCTGCCGCCGCTGCCACTGTCGTAGCCGCACCACCTCCACCGCCTCCTCCTCCCCCTCCCCCTCCCCCTTCAGCGCCCTCTTCTGCCACAACTAGCCAGAGGCGGCCTTACAGGACCGGCGTTGCAGCTACTAAAGACCCTGTGGTGTGCGCTGTGTGTGGCCGTGTCTTCCCCAGCGGGGCTGCTCTGGAGCTGCACCAGCGAGTGCACACAGGGGAGAGACCCTACACCTGCCCCCACTGTGGAAAAGGCTTCGCCCAGCCCAACAACCTGCGTGTCCACCTCCTCATCCACACCGGGGAGAGGCGTTACCGATGCACGCTGTGCGGGAAGAGTTTCATCTCGTCCAGCCACCTGAAGAGGCACCGCACAGTCCACACCCAGGAGAAGCCCTACAGCTGCTCACGCTGCGGACAGTCCTTCAGCCAGATGTGTAGCGTGCGCAGACACCGGCAGCAGTCCCAGTGTGGCCTGTAGACTGACCGCCGTAGAACTGATCCCCACACAGCTTGGACTTGATCGCTGAAATCCCTTAGTATGGGATTTGATGCATCTTAAATAAGCACGAACAAACCAGAGAAGGCTACATCCTGTGATCACATGTAGAGTTGATATTTGTCCTAGATCATAGCAGTAATGTGATTCTGTTTTAAGGTGGATTTCCCCGTTTTCTCGGAACCTTTCTTGACTCTTTGTTTCACAGTGGACTGTGGCAGAGCGCCATTACTTGGTTTAACAGTTAACACAGGAGCAAAGGCTCGTGGTTTAGCTTGGGTCAGTTTTGCTGGTGGTAGTGTGTACTGTGTACTGAGCAGGATAACCACAACCTTACTCTGAGCACCTGGCTGCTCTGAAGTGTTTAATAATGAGCTGACTCAAAACTGATATTAGTACATTTGGACTGATCATTTGGACTGATCAGACCTTGCCTTATCTGTTGTGGTTTCTCATCTCCAGTCTCTGTTTATTTTACAGCTGCTGGTACCGCAGGGGAACCTGTTAGCTGAGTTAGCCTAGCAAAGTTAGCTTAGCTGAGTGAAAAGAGAATGGCACGCATTCCAACAACTCCAAAGCTGTTTGTATTTCCTGTCTTCAACGTGTGAAGAAATGAAACAAGTAGAAATGTGATGCGGGACACACTGTGCTGTTACACACACACACACACACACACACACACACGCATGCAAGCACATGCAAACAGACACAGACACACTTATGCACATGCACACACTGAGAAGATTATAGAGTACGGTCTAGACCTGCTCTGATATAGCTTCAGCTTGCCTTGGAGTTGTTGGGAGTTGTTTTTTGATGAAGCTAGCTAACAAGCTAATTGCTTATGCCTGCCTCCGGTCCTTTTTGCTAATGTAGGCGAACCAAATGGGCCTCTCTCTCTCTGTACTGTATGCTCAGAAATGATGATGACAAGAAAGTATGTTCTCCAAAATGTAAGACTCCTCTTTTGAAGCACTTTAAATGTTCAGTAACTCTTCCTTAAAGCCAGGGGCTGTATCTGGAAGGGAGCGCTGACACACAGCTTGTTTGTCATGATGTGTTCATCACGCACAGTCCCCTCTGTTACTCACATAGCTGCAGTGTCATGACTGAGTGGCCTTCTGCTGTTGAATGGTAAATGTTGGCACTTTGTTGAATAAATCTCATAATGCAGGCCTGCACCTTCTCATGTACGACAGTGTTTAATGATTACGTGTGTCACACTAGCTGTCAGTATACAGTATGTATTTACATAGATGGGGAGATGTAATGTGCTACTGTCCAGAAGACTGACCCCGAGGTCTGTTTCCACAGCGGGGCAGTGAGGTCAGAATATGTAAACCCCCTCTTTCAGCTGAGGTGTAACTGTCTCTTGATCCCAATCACTTTTCGTTCTCAATGAGAGAACAATGGACTGTAAAAATATGTAAAGTAAAAACATATTTATCAGAGAGTCGTGTTTGTACGTGTTGGTGTTTGGATGTCATTGGCACTAGCCGTAGGCTCCACAGCTATAACAAATACTTTGTCCTTTAGTATTCTTTCATGACCTGTTCCAGTGGTTAAAAATGTATGGGTATCATTAAACGTGTAAATGGTTTGCAATGGACCTGGGTGTGCAGTGGGCATCATTTCTGTGCCGTGATCCTATGCATGTAAACTTATCTATAATTCAGACTCATTTGTTTTGTTAAAAAAAAACCTGATGGCAGGAGGGGAAGTGATCATCAGTATGTGTTCATCTGATTCACCTAAGCAGTGATACAAAAAAAGGGTGAGTCTATGCCACAAATAAAAGTGCAAAATGTATATAATTCAGACACATGCACAGGCAGACCTCGGGTAATGCTCAGGAGGTGCTCAAGCACCTGTCATTTGGCCTCTGTTTCTGCAAGACTTTTTTTTTTTTAATATATATATTTTTTAATTTTATGTTCAAGTTTTTTAGTTTGCCCCATGGCATCTATTCTAAATGGGAAATTGACTGCTTATTTAGTACTTTTCTAGTGTTATTGACCACTCAAATCGCTTTACAATGTAAGCACACATTCACACACAGTCATGCAGCACTTACATCTACGCATAGTACGCATTCACACACACTCATACACTGATGAGGAGCCAGGGATCGAACCACCAACCTTTTGATTAATGGACGACCTGCTCTACCTCCTGAGCGCAAGATGCACACTAGTCACAGCCCCTTCCTCTTCAGCTTCCCTTGTCACTGCCTCCTTTTGTAACAAATCCACACTGAGAGCCCTGTGGGGAACCAGGTAAGGATACTGTTTGCCATTGTTTGTCACTGTTGTGAAATTAAACTATTAAAACAGCTCAACACGGGGGGCAGCCTAACTCCTCCATTAAGCTAAACATCAGGTAAGGTAGTCTGGTGTAAAATATGCATTACATAGTTAACAGTCTATGCAGTCATACCTGGATATCAGAAGCATCAGCTGACCTGTCAACTGTCATAAGACAATGTGCATATATATCCATCCAGACTATATCTATCCAGATATAGTCTGATAAATGATCAATTCTTCATCCTTTAACACAAAGTGTACTGGTAAGGCCAGCCGATGGTCATTTCCACACAAAATATGCAGCCTGAATGACAAACAGCAGTCTACTGAAGAGACAGACTGAGATGGTAAACACAGACACACCGATGTGGCGGCCCACTGGGATCTCTGTCAGTGCTCTCCATGGCCAGATTATGATTCACAATAATCACTCAAAATCAGCAGGAAGAGGCTGTTTACTGCTCCCTCTCTCTTGTTGACTGACACTTCTCTATTGTTTCCCTTTTGTCTGCTACAATGGGAGAAACAAAACGTGAAAATATAAGTTAAGCAGGTCAATAAATATAATCAAACCATAGTTTCCTGGACGAGAGTCCTGTGCTTAACCCATTCCAATCCACACATTACTTTGTAGCTCTTTATATTAATCTAACCTGACCTCCTAAAGCCTCTGGCAGAAGGACTTTGCCGATTAAAACACATTTCTACCCAAAAGAAAGACATGAGAGTGATGTGATGTGCCATCTGTTTACAGTACATGGAGAAATTAAAAATCACAGAAGAAAACATCAATTATTTTAGTCCTACTTAGACTGGAGTAATTGTGCACTTCAGCCTCTTGTGGCCGAAATGAGTATTACAACAACAAATAAAAAAAATCCTGACAAAAAGCGAAGGAGAAAGAAAAAAAATGATGCTTGCCTTTCAGAACTTTGGGAGGGGATTTCTTTAAAGCCTCGCATGGCTGAAATAAGTACAACAATCACAAACACATTGAAAATCCCAGCACTTGCCTTCAGGGCTTCTGTACTAATCCAACAACCTCAGAAGTCGACCATTATCAGTTGGAGGTCAAAGGTTACACTACAGCCTCTCTCCCACTGACAACAGGGGCCTGTACCACAGCTCTCTTTGGCCTGGTATTATGAAGCTGGCTCACTTTTATCCAGGGTATATTACCATGGTAAAGGGGATATATCACTATGGCAAACATGGTGGATCACCATAGTAACCTGAGCTGATCTGAAGATCAGATAAAGAACCTGTCAACAGCCAGACCAAATAGATCACTGGAAAATTAAGTCATCATTCCTACAGCATCCTAAAAGGGACAAAAGAGTTACAATAAAGTGACAAAGGAGCAGTAGATACTGTAGTTTTATAGATTAGTGGAATTGTTTTACTCTTGCAAGCTTTCGATGTGTTACTCTGGTTTAAAAACTGAGCTTCCATCACACTGAATAACTACATCATGATGATTAAAGTTTCTCTGATTCCTGACAGTGATGGTGCTTTTACTCTCTTCTTCATAACTGCAGCTCAGAATAACACCAGGAGACTGTGTGACCAGAACTCGGAATAAAAACTAAACCTCTGTTTTATTAGAAAAATTATCCACACACTGTTAAATATTTAAACGATTGTATGAACATTTCAGTCAGACTGACCTCATCACGCAGAGAAGAGAAGTCTCTCTTCTCTGCTTTAGACTGTAAAAACAGTGTGACCTTTAACTTTTAATGTGCAAGCTGAACACACACCCCAGCTCTTTGCCTTCCTTTTGGATTAGCCAGGAGTTATGTGGAGTCAGGCACTGCCAAGACAGTGACAGTTGAGCAGCTCACTCGGAGCTTCAGAAACCTGTAGTTGACGTCACGGAGGCTGCATCCATCTTAATTTACAGTAATTTGCCATGAAACAAGAAGATGAATTCTTATAAAGACATAAACTATTTCTATTTCCATTACACTTACCAGGGCTTCTGTGACTGGTAACACTTACTGCTGTGCAATAGACTTATTAATAGATTTATGCCTATGTTGAACTCTGTTGATAAACTTTTAAATTTGTTTCTATCTATCTATCTATCTATCTATCTATCTATCTATCTATCTATCTATCTATCTATCTATCTATCTATCTATCTATCTATCTATCTATCTATCTAACATGAGGTCTGATCTAGCCTGTACCTTGGGTAACGCTTGATTAACCGGATATGACGTAACATGTAAGCGATCGGGGCTTGTAGACATAGGAGAAGCAAGCTAGCTTAGTTTGGCCGTCCTTTACCTCCTCAGCATTTAAACACGTTGAATTTCCACTGTTGCTGTTATTTTGACGAAACCCACAACACTTACTAATCCTACCAGAGGACTAAAACTGTATTTTCACTTACGGAGCGGCCTGCGAGCCACCGACTGTAGGAAAGATGTCCAGCCGCCTGGCCTTCCAGACCCAGCTGGCCTCCATCATGGAGGTCCTGGCTAACGCCGCGGTGGCGGAGATCTGTAAGCTGGTGGATGATGACTACGCCGTGGTGAGTTTACAGATGTCCCAGTGCCAGAGGGAGAACAAAGCCCTGAAGAGGAAGCTGCATCTACTGGAGCTGAAGATGGCCCGGGGAAACGCCGAGAGGAGGCTCCGGGAGAGCGCCATGAACAGCGGCCGACCGAGGATCCAGATCAACCCCGGGGACAGGCTCCGGGAGTCATCACCGTCCACCGGTAAGAACTACTGTAACAAACCACATCAGTATTCTTCAGTCAAACACACATTGCACACACATACATATACATACATTAAATGTCTATCTTTCTGTGTATGTTTTTTTAGGGTCTAAACACGTCTTCTAAGTTTAGCAAACAAATAACGTGCCAGGACCTGGCCAACATTAACTAGAGAAAAACAACTCTGTGTTTGTATTTGACTTGTCTATTACCACAATGTGTTTGTATATGACAGCCTACTACTACATTGCAGTGTCTTCTTTCTTTCTTCTTTGAGTTGTGATACTAATATCAGAAATGCCTCTGGTACTGCTGAAAACACTGTCTGTATTGGAGAGAATAGGAGTCTATGCACTGATCAGATACCACCTAATTTGTTAATAAATGTTGTATTTTCACACCGTGATAAAACAACAGTTTCAGAAATCAGTTCTTCTTCTTTGCTTTTAAATAGTACCCTAACAGATAGTTTTGCTGTGCAGCCACAGTCAGCTACTGTTATAGTGCAACATAGAAGAGTTGATAGTTATTAAAACGTGTAAACGTTTGCTGTGTCAGCAATTTGGCAACAAGTTACACTGGAGAGCCCCAACAGTAAAACGTCAACATGTACAGTATGTAATGTTTTAATTTTTTAGGGGTGGCACTAGTGTGGGAAGTGTTATTTATTGTACTTAATTTATTATTATATTTTTTATGACCAATTAGATAATAAAAGATAGGTTCTATGGGATTTATGTCTGTTCATGTTTTACAAAGTGTTTAAACACACAATCTGTAACTTCTGCCTCTAAGGGTCCCTCAGTCACAACTATAAAAAAAGACAGGGTTGGGTGGCGTCATGAAATACCGTGGGAGTGAAATATCATGGGAATAGTTGTCTCCTCCTGGTTTGGATCCTTCAGTGTCAGTGGTACAGGACAGGTCTCCTCCTCTCGACAACAAACAGACCAGCTGATTATAACCAGTAAAAACACAGAATAAAACTATTTCACATTTAAAGTCAATGATTAACAGATGCTCTACAGTGACACAGGACGTCTCTGATCAACTGGGAGCTGAGCTGTCTAACATTTACTCAGCGTGTTTCTCTGATAACTTCATCCAGTGACTAAAATCCTTCATCTGGTTCAAATATAGAGCTGAAAACCACCAAGGTGTAAAAAGTTAATCTTAAAATTGTGACTTCAAACTAGATTAAAGTCAATTTGAACTTCTGTCAGACAAACACAACACTGACACATGAGCACAGAGGATATGACATCAATTTGACAGGTGACCAATGAAACGGAACATTACCATTAAAATCACAGATTTCTCTGTTTGAGAATTGATGGAAACATTTGTGATGATCTAAGAACTCAACAACATATAGACTAGAGGTCTAATTGTTGTGGGACGTTTTAATGTGGACAAGTTACAGATAATAAATTTAACTTGAGCTTTCCAACACTACGGATGTTCAACTCATTTTTTTAATGCAGCGGTTTCCTTTCTATCGCCCGGTACACAGGTTCAGGTATCAGGAAGGAAATAATCATTTCAGAACATCTCTATTTCTTACATTGTAACAACATGTGTAACTGGAAACTGTTTTGCGATAATGGTTTTGATTTTGGACGCCGTCCGTACAGTTGGACTTCCTGTCTGATCAGTCATTGAAATAACAGATAAACCTTGTGTCTGAACCTCTTACTGCTACTGTTATTGGTGGACAGTGGGTTTTATATGTGTTGTGTAAACTAGTGGATACCTGTATTTCCCTTGGGGTTAATAAAGCATCCATTTATCTATTCATGCATTCATCCATCCATCCATCCATCTACCCACCCATCATCAATCCGTTATCTATCATCATCTAGCTATCCATCCATTCATCCATCTGTTCATCCATCCATCCATGCATCCATAGTAGGTCAACATGTACATGGTTGCAACATTTTCCCGTACCTTACCTAAATAAGACAAAACTATAGTCAAAACCTATATGTGTTAAACTACTGGTCACTTTAGCCTGGTCACTGTCACACGATCTTACCTGATTAACATTACATATTACACACATCCTCTAAGTTCTACATGGCCCTGCATCCTTATCTCTAAGACCTTGGTTACTTGAGCCACAGAGGAGAAAGATGGCTCCATCTGGACACCAACAGGCATAATAGAAGTGAACAGCAAACCATTGTCTAACACTGTGAGGTTGTCATGACCTGTACTTCTTACACTGTTGATCTGGGTCTACAAAACAACAGGCTGCTCATTACATCGTTTGAGCCTCATCATCACAATGTGAGAATGAGCAATAGTCTCATCACAGGACGTGCAAAGTCAAATAAAAGCAAATAAACAAATTAACTCAGCCTTTTTTCTGCTTGATACAAAATTAAAACTCGCACAGTCTGATTTTCCTCGACTAATCTGCAAGAGGAGTCCTGTGTGATATCACGGTATCAACATCAAATTCACCTCTTCTCTCACCTGGGTGTCACATCTGATAACCAGCTCTCCATCTCTAACCATGTTGCCTCTGTTTCTTGGTCGTGACACTTAACTCTATATAAGATCAGAAATATCAGGTCTTACCCGACTCAGTCCTCCACCTAGATCTTGGTCCAGACCATGGTGACCTCTCACCTGGACAGCAGTGCTCTTCTGATAAGCCTCCCTTCAATCACTGTGAAACCCTTACAGGTGGTCCAGAATGCAGTTTCAGTTCACTTCTTTATCTGATCGCCTTCAATTATTAAATAGATGTATAAATTAGTCCTTATACCAAGGTCTCCTACTGCATTGAAGCTTCACTGATGAACCTCACTGAGAGTCTCTGGGTGAAAGAGTCTGTGAGTCAATGTAAATGTAAAATGATAAAACATAATCTACTTGGGTTTAGGGGGTCTTGGATACACCAGAGTTTATTGCTAGTGAGTGATATGCCAGTTGATGATGTTGATGTTGACTATGAGCAGGCATTCAAATCATGATGAAGATTTCTGTATTTTTTTTCATATTGTAGAAAAAAATATAGCATGTCATATAAATATAGTATGTTATTTATTTCCAATATGGCGCAACCCCTCTACTGATGCCCTCCCAACTTCTTGAAGTCTCACATTCTGGTCTGTTATTGTCCAGCTGGAGCCTGGTTGGCTGATGTGACAGAATATACCAAACAACTGTAGGAACATGTCCACCAGAAGAGATTTGGCAGAATTGTTTCTACCATTGTACCTGTCCCTTAGTGATGAGGTCACTAATAGATGGGCTGTGGTCCTGGACCAGACCCTGATGCTGTCCTACCTGGACCTGTGTGTATAACCTATAAATAATTCAGAATTATTACATTTTTATGGAGCACACACAACTTTTCTGATTCTAACACAACCCAGGACAGATTACACAGGTTCCTCTGGAACCTTGTTTATACAGTTAGACTTACCTGGAAATCACAGGTGTGATCACCTGAGGTACAGTGAGGTGGACTTCACTGCAGTTTTGGAGATGCTCTGACCCAGTTGTCTAGCCATCACAATTTGGCCATGGTCAAAGTCGCTCAAATCCATACACATGCCCATTTTTTTCTGCTTCCAACACATCAACTTCAAGGACAAAATGTTCACTTGCTGCCTAATATATCCCACCCACTGCCAAGCGCCATTGTAACGAGTTATTCACTTCAGCTGTCACTGGTCATAATGTTACAGCTGATCAGTGTAAACTCTTTAAGATACAATGGTGTCTGACCATTAATGTCTTTGTAGATGAGGAGGAGGATTTTATAGGAGCCAATGCAAAGAAGCTAACACAGGAGATACGTGATCTTGGCTTTGATAGAACAGTTGCTGCAAAAACAAAGTGAGAACAGTTATAGTTAAGAACCTGTAGAGAACACTGAGACCCAGAAAACATCACAAAATCTCAGACACACAACATCAGCAGCTTATTCAGCTGCTGTGCTGAGCTTGTAAACAAACAATTGCATATGCGTTTGAGTGCACTTTACTCTAATGACATGTCTCCCATTGTCATTTGATTGATTGTTGAAATATTGATCCTTCAGCAACAACATGTTTGTATTTTCTCTTCTCTCCTTCCGCTGTAGCGACAATGTCAACACCGACCATGTTACCGTCAGTGTGTCTAAACTCACACTTGTCTTGTGTTTGTGTAGGTGGTGTGTATGAACGACAGACGGCTGTGGCTCTGTGGTCTAGCAGAGCTGCTGCAGGGGACGCAACCAACGAGCCGGTCCACTCTGACAGCATCCAGAGTAAGGTAAGCTCACGGCGAGGGAGTAAAGATGACCATGGAGCTGACACACTGGCTGCTGTGGTTGTATTGGTGACATTCTGCCTTTTTGTGCAGTCTCCAGATGTGGAGCTGGTGGAGCCAGAGGCACAGCTGGTGAAGGAGGAGAAGGTGGAGGCAAACATGTCACAACTTGAAGAAATGGAGGAAGACGTGCCCCTTATAGGAGATGATGGTGAGTGTAGATAAAGGACTTTCACATGAGTATAAGACTGTTCAGTGTGCGAGGATGAGGAAACTGACACTGGACACTGTGAAATGAACATATTGGGTCTGATATATCAGTTCCTAGTGAATTAATGAGTTGATTTCCAACATTAAGTGTCATACTTTGGTGGAAAACTTGAGGTGTTTTGTGCAACTGGCCCCATGTTTCTTTGCATTTCACATTTTACCTCTGTCATATTTTTGGCTGGACCGGTCATTGGCCAGCGCTACATCTAAGACTGACTGAGTGAGAGATCAACATACTCCATTGGTCGGCTGAGTGTTGGACTTTTCCCATTGGCTGTCTCTCTTTAGAAATGATTTCAAATTAAAAGCCCTTGAACGTTTCAGTGGACACAAACCCTTTACTTCTTAACGGGCTGCTGTGCTGACGTGCTGCAGAGTGTTGTGTCGTTTCTGGCTGCTAAGTCGGACACTGTTTATGTCTGTCATCATTTAAAAAAGAACTCTACTTATTTTCCACAGTTAACTAGTGATGGTGAGAACTGCTCAGGCTGTGAGGTCGGTTCAGGTTGGAAGTATAACAGGGAGTGATCAGCTTTTAATGTTAAGTTGACAGGTAGAGATGATAATAGAGCTTCATCATATTGGTAATGATGATTAATTAATCAGTTATAAAACTGACACATTGATTAGTAGAATCACGTGAGGCCTAATAATTTAGTGTGTAAGAAATCCAGTTGTAAATTGTTGTGTGTCTTCTCTATCCTCTCTTTCTGTCCTTCTGAAGGAGTGCTGGAGTGTGTCCCTCGTGGAACTGCAGGACAGAGACCCAGCCTTGAACAGCAGGACATCCAGTCCCAGACCCAGTCTCAGTCTCAGTCCCAGTCCCAGACTCAGATGCAGATCAGCAGGACGAGGCACACCGGCGGCAGCAGCAGCACCAGCAGCAGAGGAGCGGAGGTCAGTGACTCCTCTCCTCTACTTAAGTGCGACCTCGGTACCTCTGTTGAGGACAGAGACTCGCTGCAGGAAACAATAAACCCACCCCAGTATATCGATGATGGCAGCAGTGACTCACAGTTTGACGTGTTGTGTGACAACGATAAAAGCGCTAACTCGTTGGTTGAGGAGTTTTTTGATGAGCCCCCAGGGGCTGAAGTGAAAGGACGAACGCCGTCTTGTTCGTACTCAATGGCAGCAGCTGATTTCCCATCAACCTCGTCCAGCGTTAATGGCTGGGCTTGTTACGACCCAGGTTTCCCACTCTCCCAGCCCTTCAGCAACAGCAGCCAGGTGCACCAACGAACCGGCCCCAAGGAAAGACTGTTCGTCTGCAGCTACTGCGGCAAAGCTTTTAATCGGCCAAAGAAGGTGGAGATCCACCAGCGCGTCCACACGGGAGAGAAGCCGTTCAGCTGCTCCACCTGTGGGAAGATGTTCTCTGAGGCAGGGAACCTGAGGAAACACCAGAGAGTTCACACCGGGGAGAAACCATACAGCTGCGGGATGTGTGGCAGGGGATTTGCCTGGATAAGAAACCTGAAAACACATCAACAAAAGAGCCACCCTGAAATTCACACAGAAGAGGAGACTTGGGAACAGACCTGAACGAACCGAGCGGACACTGTCAGTCTGAAGACTCAGTGCTGGCCACAGAAAAAGACTTTCATTTTGACAAAATGAACATAATCTATGCACAGTTATCTTCTTACGAACAGATTTTTAATGAATCACGGTGGTTAAAGACAAACTTGTTTTAAATGTGACTTTGTTTTCAGAGAGAAGGAAGAATGAGGTGATTAAGGGGGATCCAGCTTTTGGACAATTTGTACTTGGTTGTGGTGAACTCATTAGTTCTCCTCGAAGTGATTCTGTTCATTGTCTTGGTCAAATCAAGGTTTCAGATTGAACAGTGAGGACACATTTTTACTAGTGTGTAGTCATGAACTGTGTTGTTTCATTTAACTGTTTGCTCTACACATGCATGGATGACACTGCACACAACTGGATCTTTGTATCATGAAAACATCTGTCCAGAACTTGAGCCACAAGCAGCAAATCCCATCTAATACAACAGTGTGTTAGTCCTTCTCTCAACTCTTCCCTCCTCTGTCTGTGGCCCCTGGTTCCAGACCCATTGGTTCCTGCTGAAGACGTAAATCTTTAGAAAAGGTTGTGAGTGTTCATGGTGATTAAGGATCATGACACAAGGGCCAGTCAGGCCCTGTTCAGACCTGGTATTAACATCTGTCTCAGGTGATCCAATCACAAGTGATCAGCTCTTAGACTATCTTTTCCCACCTGGTTTAAAATGAGTCTCAGTGACCACCTGTGATGAGATCTCACTTCCTGCTTCATAACCTAAGAAAGAGGTATGTGTTGTTTTTAGCCAATCAGTGTGTGTGTGTTTGTGTGTATTTGTGAGTGAGTGAGGGAGGTACAGAGGGGTTGAGAGAATCATTGATTTACTCACAGCTCTACAGTAAAAACAGTTTTCAGTCATTACAAATAGTAATTTTTTTTTTCGGTTCATTATGAAACTGTGTTGGGACTAATTAGACTGTGGCAGAGGACGTCAGCAGAGGAGGCGGTCCTTCAATGTGACCAGGTCACATTTGCGTTCACGCTGATAAAAGAATGTGGCCACATGTGACCAAGACCACCTCAAGTTGCTAGGCACTGCTGTATGTTTTTCATCTGAGCCACCAAAACAACACAGTCCTCCTTCAGCTGTTACATTATCATGTTTACAGCCACATTTCAGACACTGTGCTGCTGAGCTTCACCCACATGCCTCCCAAGTGAAGCTGCTGTGTTAACTCAATCTCATGAAGGTTCGACAGCACAGTCATATCAGTCAGTAGAAGGTGAGCGAGCACTGACCAATGGGTCTCAACGGTTCCACTCACATCGTATGTATGATATTTTAAAGAGTGCTACACACTGTGTTGGAGTTCAGTCCTCAGTGACGGGGGGTGAACATGGTCTTCATATACTCTGTGTAAATGTATGGACAGTCGCAGTGAATGTAGCACATTTCACATACTTTTGAATATTAAACATTTTAAATGCATTGTTTGTTTGTTTTATGGAATAAAATATTCTCCTATTAAACCACTGGTTTATTTCAAGAATCTCAGATGAATGAAATCAGATGCTGAGAAATATTGTTGAGTCAAAGTGAAATATTTTCAAAATAAAATGCATCCTAAAGCCTTGAATGTGATTAAAGAGCACTGGTCCCAGTCCCTCACACAACATGTCCTCTGTGGTGGTCTCTATGGCAACACGTCAGACTGTATGTATAAAGCTCAGTGTCACTGTCAGAGTCCATCCTCATCATGTCAAGATGTCAACTGGAACATCTCATTTATAGCTTTCAGTTTGTTGAGACAGTGATGCTACATTGAGGTGTATAATGTGTGTGACCAGTTGTTGCTGTGTGACTGACTTTGACTTCAACTGAGTAAAGAGGCATTTAAACAATCGTACTGTGCTTCAGAGAGCTGGTGTCAGCGGAACATTTGAGTTCCTTATCATGGATGAGCTTTGGGTTGGAACCTGGTTAGGAGGCCAGCACTATTTGAGGGTTAAAGAAAATCTAATAATGATACGTCAACTACTATTTTTTCCTAATCTTAACTAAAATGCATCTAATTTGGTTATCTCTAAATGATTTGAAATTTAATGACGAACCCACAGAGTTATGTGCTCACTCTGCAGAGTGAGTCCATCAGAGGGACACTGACACCACTCCCAGGTGAACGATCATGTTGCTCCGTGTCTAACATCACATGTGTCCTCTCTCTATTGTGTGTGCAAAAGGAGGAGGAGCCAGACGTGGTGCTGGTGAAGGTGGAGGAGGTGGAGCTGGTGACAGGACCTCAGAGCCAGGCAGGCCTCAGCATACAGGAGGGTGAGTGGACACATCCGCTGTGAGGTACATCTCACGTCACCTTGTGGGAGGAGGAATCTGTGGGGTCGTTTCTCACCCTCTCAGTTTCAGAATAAAATGCACACCTCCTGTACGGTGGGAAAGTAACTGGAACATGTTCATAAGTTCAATGGTGCCAGCAGGATTATATTTCATTGTACGCACAACTTGTAGGCTTTCTGTAGGTTTCCCACTGAGGCTGCCACCCGTCCCATGTAATTTGGTGTTGTCCCGTATTTGAAGATAAAATGCTGCAATGTGTCCCATGTCCTGTGCTGTGAATAATGTAATGTCAAGTAAAACCACACTAATGAAGTTTATCAATGAGCAGTCTGAAGCCCTGTGTGCTTTGAGAAAATACATGAATGGTTACTTTTATACATAAAAATAACCACACTGTTCAGAGTACTGATGGCTCACCGAGTACAGGTGTTAGGCTTATTTAACCGCAGCAGTCCAGGTATGAGTCTGACCTGAGGGCTTTTGCTACATGTCATCTTATTCGTCTCTAATACTAATTGTCAAGCGGTACTACACTGCATTTTTTGTTACCTGTGATATTTTTGGGTTATAAGCACACGAGTGTGCATCAGCATTTTGAAATCTCCAAAAATGTTAAGAATTAAGCAACAACAGATATAATTTAGCTAAATAATCAATCAATCAAAAATGTAGGCATAGTGCGTACAGGATTACGGCTGCTGGCACCACTGCAGCAGTTTTGTTCATGTTGTATCACATAAAATCCAACACGGGACTCAAAACGCAAAAAACACTTAAGGATGTAAAAAAACCGCCTCTTTATCATTTCATGACGGCAGATTAAAGGAGCTACTTGTAGTTGTGCTATTGCTACATAGCTAATGTAAGCATTAACAGCTCTTTACTTACCTGTGTTGGTGGAAGCTTCAACCATTGTTACATTTACAAGGCAAGAAGTTATAATACATCCTCTGAGCAGCAACTTCTTCAAGGCCGCCTGGATGCTACAGTGACACTGTATTGGAAAGTGACATGACAGGCTAGTTAGTTTGCATGCTAACTTCAGTAGAAGAAAAGAAGTGAAAGAAATAAAGGCAAAACAAGAGGGTTGCTTTCCACTGGAGACAGCTGTTGATGAGTAAAGGAATGAAGGTTGATGGTGAACTGCAGACATTTAAGTAAATGACTGTTTATGCTAATGTAGCGTTAACAGTCATAGCAATGTAGCAATAGCAAAACTGACAAATGGCTGCCTTAAAAAACAACATTATGTCACTATCATTGCGTATTTGTCAGCCATTGATTTACACAGACTGTAACAACCGTTGTCTCCAACTTTGAGAATAAATATGAAGTCGTGTGAGAAGCCTGAAGAAGCTGCATATCGCCCTGTCCAGAGTCTGACCCAGTATCTTTCTCTTTGTGTCCAGGGCTGGTGGAGTCGAGTACAGACGACTACAAAGGAGTGCTGCCATTTGAGGAAACTGCACAAGCTTCCACCAATCAGCTGCCTGGCCTGCAGGAGTCTTTGGGGGGCTTCTCAGAGGTCAGCTATGACCGTTCTTCAATGTGGACTAATGGGGGGGATAGTTATTGTCATGACAACAGCCTCCCGGGGCCATCCTCCCACTGTGCCCCCCTCTCATACCTGTCCGGCACACTCATTGGAGCAGAGCCCGGCAGCTCTGTGACGGGATTGGCTGTTGAGAATTCAGCAGGAATGGGATTGGCTGTCAAAAGCTCCAGAGGCTTCCACACCTCTGTGTCCTTGGAGCAGCAGCACCCTGTTATCGATTTGTCAGAGGATTTGAGTCCTGTTCAGGTTTCAGGTCACATACAGGGGGGGCAGCTGTCTGTTCAGAGGCCCCAACCTTTCCTGGACCCAAGTCCAAGTAAGGCTAAGGGCAGTTATAGCAGTGCTGGCACACAGCAGAAAATCCCCAGGAAGAGGGTTTTCATATGTAGGTTCTGTGGGAAAGGGTTCAGCTCGCCAGCAAATTTAGAATCACACCTGAGGACTCACACGGGCGAGAGGCCGTACGGCTGCAGCATCTGTGGCAAAAAGTTCTCCCAGTTCTGGAACCTGAAGATCCACAGGAACATCCACACCGGGGAGAGACCGTACCAGTGCCTGCTCTGCCCTGAGAGGTTCTCTGACCCAAGCAACCTCAAAAAACACCAGAAGAGACACCACACACAGATGTAGACATGCATTCAGGCACATGCACAACTGAGCACATCTAAGTTCTATTGAGATGTACAGACAACAGAAATGTTGCTGAGCCAAAATATATTTCAGGAAATAATTTTCTTACCCCAAACATCATTCAGTTTAAAGAAAAACCAAACATCAGCGGTACAGTTTTAAATTACTTTTTAAATAAAAACAAACAACAGCCAACAACAGAGTAAAGGTTGGTCTTGAGAAAAGATTAAAGATGTTTTTGGCCTTCAGGGTAAAGTCACATACAACAGCAGAGTCATGTTGGACTCACCACTCAGATATAATGTCTTTATTTAATAACTGATTCTTCCAATACTCTGTTTTTCAGAGCTGTAAAGATACTGTCAATAAAACTCAATACTTCCTGCGCATATTTCAAATTAAAGGGATTTTAAGACATTTCTGGGCTTTTAACGTGGAAAAATCTGTGCAGGAAGAGTCAGATTTTGAAGTAGAACCTTGGACTGTGTTTCTGTTGTAGTGAGTGGTGTGTATGAGTCATCCTACTTTTTTTTGTTGTCTATGAAAGTCAACACTTCCTGGATAGATGTTAGACATTAAAAAGCCCGATGTGGTGCTAGTAGGCTTTGCAGGAAAAGGTGCGTTTCACTGGTATGTGGAAGTGTTTGGGTTAATATTCGAGCAAAGAGTAAGAGCAGCACAGTGGTGAGGATGAAACAACACTGTTGTCAAATATAAAACAAGGGAAATTAGAAATATAGTCTCTGAGCCTGTTTCAGATGGTCTGGTCTCTGCAGTGGAGGTAAATAACTATATTTCATGTGTTGTTGTTGGCCCCATTTATACTCATACAGATAGAAAAGTACAAAACAAGCCAAAAAACAAAGATAAAGAGACAGTACAGGCAGACAGACAGGACAGAATCTGTTCTGAGAAACATTGTGTTTTAATCCTGCTCTTCCAGTGATAATGCATTAAGTTTGCTCTTAATACTACCGGACCTTCTTTGTTTAATCTACAAGGACAATTCTCTTCTTGAGAAGTGTATAATTTTAAAGTGTGATCTATGTAAATAACTTATCATAAACATATAAGGAAATGTAAAACTAGCCTTTTTTCTATTGTGTCACAATTTTGTAAACTCCCGCTCAATGTCCATAGTTTGCAATGAAAATCATTAAAACTTTACAAAAACATGAACTTGAATTTGTGTTTTCATTATAAATCACATTACAAAATTGTGACACAATATTATCATCATACCTGTAACTTGTACAGTAACCTATGCTGGTTCATAGTGACCATATGTACAGGTTCCTGTGGACATCTGTATGTCTGTGAGTAAAATTAGATTTCACTGACTCAGGACACATGAAAAGGATAGTTCAACATTTTGAAAAATATAATTATTCCTTCCTATGAGCAAGGTGTTCAGATTGCTCTAAATCTCATGTCTGTAGGTTAAGCACAGACATGGTTAACCTAGCATAAAGACGGGGAGCAGGGTGACTGACTGTGATGATCAGTCTACCTGCACACTACTCTGTGTCCTGCTCATCCAGTCTGGTGTGGACACGTCTGGTCAAGTGTGTGTCTTTTTTGTATGACTTCATGGAGCAGTGTAACTATCTGTTGACATCAGTAGTTACACTATTGCAAGTATGTACATGCACAGTCATGAAAGTTGTATTAATCTTCTCTGTTTCCCAAAATGTCACACTGTGTTTAGTTGTTCGTGGAGTCATGTAACCCTGTAAGTCATCAACACCTGGTCTGACTGAACCTCTCTCCTGCTCACACCCCCCTATCCTCCCCTCCTCAGTCTGCAGCCCCTCAGTCGACCCCCGTGGTATCAGAAGACTCCAGCAGCGTAGTGACCGTCCAGCTCAGGGTACCAGACACCAACACACCAGCCAACCCCAACACACAACAACAGCAACTGCCAAGATCCAGTAACAGCAATGCTCTGACCTCTGAATACTCTCTGTTTGAACTGGAGACGTTCTTCACCCGCTGGGCCCCTGATAATGACTCTGTCTCGGCCCCTGGTGGCCCTTCATGTTCTTTCACCGCTGATGACTCAGCAGAGTGTGACCAGGACGGAGTTATCATCGTGGAGACTGAACCATCAGTTTCCTCAGCAGTGAGGATGAGTGGAGGGCAGAGTTTGTCGGCTGGCCGCCCCTCAGTCCACATCCAGCCGTCCGCGTCTCAAGGTAACACTGTCGCCGTTGTCCTCATTGTCTTCAGGCGATCATGTCAGATACTGGTAACTGCTGCAACAGATGAAGATTGTACAAGTCAGGATGTTAAAGGGCAGCAGAGATGCTAGACGAGGGCTCCCTCAGGCTACGTTTGAATCTGTTTGCCTCTCCTCTCCTGAATTGCAGGACTGACAACAGATCTTTAGAAAGAGTTCTCCAGAGAGGTTAAATGTTGAACTGGTAACCAGGATCTGTTGTAGGAAGAGAGAAGACCAAGCTCCGGAAACAGGTTTAGAGAGCACAGACACAGAGGAAGGTTTAGCCATATGTCCTCCAAAGTGAGCCTAGAAGAAGCAGCCGTGTGCGTGTTGTAACAGGTAGCAGTAAGAAGACGGAAAACAAGGCAGAGGGTTCAGTTTTGAGGCAGGGTTTAACAACTGTGCCAGACCGCGGTTCCCTGTGTTACTTGTTTTTATGGCTCCAGGCCGGCAGCAGCCAGAGCTGGAGCCATATTGTTTGCAGGTTATCTGTACATACGTCCCATTCTTGTGGACATTACATCTCAGTAATGCCATGACGGAACTTCTTCGAATTTGGCACAAACATTCACTTTGACTCAAGGATGAAGTGGTTAGATTTTGGAGGTCAAAGGTAAAAGTCTCGGTGCCCTCCCAAAACACGGTTTTGGCCTTGTGAATGCAATATCTCAGTAACTCCTCAAAGAAACTTCTTCAAATTTGGCACAAACGTTCAAGTGCACTCATGGATGAAGTGATTAGATTTTGGTGGTAAGAGATCAACATCAGTGTGACCTCACAAAGCACTTAAGCCATTACTCAAGACCTGTCTTCACCAGGCTCATTCATGTCTTCAGTAAACAGTTTCATTAACTGCTCAACACAGCGAGGCCTCAAATCTTCCAGTAAACTGTGACCAGTCAGTCATTACACATGTTCCACACAGCAGGTGTTGTGTGTGATGGTTGTGTGTCCCTTGAACTGATACACGTGATGACATGTGAAGTGTATTGTGTGGGATGTACAAGTGGTGGACAGTACTTCCTGTGGGGATCCTCCTTTATATGCAGATGTCAAAGCATGATGGGAGCTGTGTCTACTTAGGTCCTATTATCTTTATTAAAATGACAAGGTTTATTGGACCTCAGTGTCATGTTCATTGAGGGAGGGTGAAATAATGAAAGTGTGCTGACTCCCTGTCTCTTTGCTCTGTCAGCAGGGACGTCTGTATCCGCACCTCTGAGGATGCAGGCTCCATCTTCCCAGCGTCCATGGAGCAGAGCTACAGCCACGATCAGAAGCGCACAGGCTCAGATGCTGCAGCAGCCTCGGAGCAGGAGCAGGACGTCTGATCAGCAGCAGCATCAGCAACACAGCGCTCCCCCTGCACAGAGCGCATTGTCCTCCAACAGTGGGGATAAAACAAGTGTCTCTGGTATCAGCTCAACCTGCAGGACTATGAGCTCCACTGTGGCTCCACAGGCAGCTTTACCTGTCAGGGGATCCACAGCAGTGTTGACCAGCATTGAGGCGGCCATCGCTTCACAGCATCGAGCTGGCCTTCTGGCTTGCCACAATAAAAGCCAGGCTGCCAGCATAGCAGCCAGCGATCGCCGCAGGAAAAGCTATGTCTGCCGAGCCTGCGGCAAGGCTTTCTCTGGCCTGTCCAACCTAGAGGCCCACGAGCGAGTCCACACGGGGGAGAAACCATTCCGCTGTAACACCTGCGGGAAGCACTTCTCTGAGGCCGGGAACCTGAAGAAGCACCAGCGGGTTCACACCGGGGAGAAACCCTTCAGCTGTGACCAGTGTGGGAAGAGGTTCGCCTGGATATGCAACCTGAGGACGCACCAGCAGTCTGCCACAGGCTGCGGATCACAGGCCAGGGGAGGGTTAGGACTGGGCTGATCACACACACTCGACTGTGGGGGGCAGAACTGCTGATTATGTGTCACCTGGCCTTCAGTGTTAAACAGTGGAACAGCAGCAATACTTACTCTGTCGTTAATACTTCCTGATGTTTTGTGTCTTGTTATGATGAAACACTGCACCACTATTAGCTCTCAGTTTAAGGACCCAACCAGTGTTTTCCATGCTTTAGATCGTTAGCTACAAACCATGTGTACTTAACTTTACTACTGACCCTTCACCACAGTAGGTTTTGTTGATTTAGAGCTCTGAATGTGGTGTTCACTGTTTTTATTTAATGCAGATTGATTTGAAAGTCAGCAAAAATAAGCCAATTTATCAAGCTACAGACATTTGTGACTTTCTCAAGTTAAAAGGTTTACAGCAATAAACAGACACTGCCCCGCTGTGAAGCTGTGAGTGAACTCCACCAGTTCAAATCCAACAATGCCAGGAAGTAGCTATTAGGGATTATGAACATGTGGTCTTATTTTGAGATGTTAATCATTCCACAGGTGTTACAGTTATGACCCTGTACACCAGTATGATCACAGTGACAGTGATATACTGATATCCTCAAGTTGCTACTTCTGGATGATATTTGTTATTTATAAAGCTTTGACCCACCGCACCATGAGCCTTGGTTGGTGCCCTGGTTTGGAAACCACTGGATCAAATGATTTTTTTTTTTTTACTGTTAATTATGTGTTTTGTTAATATTCAGAATAAACATTTAAGGAGGCGCAATGAAAGATTTACTGTCAGTGTACAGTGAGAAATTCATGGTCACAACACACAAAAAAATAAGCCACTGTTAAATATAAGTTGAGAACCGGACCGATCACTTTTCACAAGTTCCATCGTTGACAGCCAATCACGACGGCCCTTCTCCAAAATGATCCGCGCAGCTGCAGTACAGTCTACTTTCCATACAAAGAAGTCAGCTGTTAAACTCTCTCCCAGGTAAGATGGCAGCAATGTTATTTTATCTAATCAACTCGCTAGCCAGGTATCCATAACTTATTTACTACAGAGGGAAGCGACTATGTCATAGGGATTAATTAATTAACTATAATTTTTTTGCATTGTTCGAAAGCAGACTGTAAAATCGCTGTTATTTATTAGTGTTTTGGTTAGCTAGATCTTTGGCTTTCCTCACACCTCTTTGCATAATTATAATCCTCCTTTTGGGATGAAATTTTACAGAGTTAAGATGAGTTCACCTGTTGAATTTAGAATTTAACCAGATATTTGGTTTCCTCAGAGAACAATGCTATATCCCCGAATGGAACATGTCTCTCTTTACCCAAAACTATTACCAAGTGTTACAGATCTTTCAAACATCACTGTTTCAATAACTGACACAAATAGGACAGTGTCTTATTGTCAATACCATACCACTAAATAGAAATACTATATGTTGCTTAATTCTTACATAATGGATAAATGGGATTGTTACTAATGAAATAATAATAGTAATGAGCAACTTAATTTATATAGCAATGCAAGAAACAATAGTAACAATCGCTAGTTACTTTTACTTATTTTTAGTTACTTTTGATTAGAATGTGTCTAAGCATTTCCTTGTCTCATTGACAATTTCTCAAAGCAGATTGAACTGCGGCAGCGCGAATAATTTGGAGAGGGGCCGTCGTGATTGGCTGTGAGCCAAGATAGAAAAAAAAAAGATGGAAATGGTGAGACGCGATTGGTCCGTTGTGCTTTTGGAGACGGGTGGTTGACTATCAACAAAAACAGACAAAATTGAAATGATGAGACGAGATAGAGAATATATTTCGTGTAGACTACGCTAGGTTTCCCCATCGCCCGGCTAGCTCAGTCGGTAGAGCATGAGACTCTTAATCTCAGGGTCGTGGGTTCGAGCCCCACGTTGGGCGGAAATCACGTTTTTATATTTTTATATAGCCATATGTAAATTCTGGTTCAAACGCCGTCATGATTCAGAGTCGACCACGTTAAAACTATGAGGCCTCTAGTTAAATACTGGTCAGTGATGTTGGTTTGTAGTATTCAGTTTTTATTTTCGATCAAACTTGTCCTTTTAAAAGTCATATATAATCACCTTGATGGGCCATAAATGTGCGCGGAGCCTGCTTAGTGTGTCTGAAGTCTGTTTAATTTACGTCAAAGGCGTGTGATACTGAAGCGGAGAAAAAGCATATGTAGATCTTCACATACGGTCTGAGATGAAGAGTGGATTTACATTTAATGAGTATTAATTACAGAACAAGCGTCTTTCCAATTCCTGCGTTTCTAAGAATAAACTTGACAAGTCAGAAAGAGAAAACAACTAGCAGAGGATGGTTTCGATCCATCGACCTCTGGGTTATGGGCCCAGCACGCTTCCGCTGCGCCACTCTGCTCACGGCATGCTGAAATGTAATAATCTCCTTATCTCTTTTTCTGTCTGTGGTCGTCTTAGTTGTGTCCGTTTCCAGGAACCTTTGTTGTCAAGCAAACTCTTTCCCTGCCTGTCTGCCTGCTTGTCAATTAATGAACAAAAGCAAAAGTCGACTATCAAATGAATGCAAAAAGTCAGACAAAATAATCTATTAAAAAAAAAAAAGAGCCAGTCCGGCATCTGTGTAGGATGCCTCCCGCATACCTCCCAGTTGAGGCGATTCCAGCATGTCCAACCTGGGGGATACCCCAGGGCAGACATAATATTTTATGTAGAGTGGTTGCAATTATTAATCACTATTTTTGTAATACTGCTTTTTCTGCAGTGGGGGCAATTGATCATGTAATCATACAGAAACAGGCTTAATACATTTTTGTCCTCTTTTGGAGCTCACCAGCTGCTTCTAATACATATGATGAGAGCATGATTGATCAGTGTACATCAGCTGGGCTGTCAGGTCAACACACACAGTGGGCTACTGGTGCCCACTCACCTAAAATTCTTCTGAGCATCTGCCAAAGGACAAAGGCAAAACTGTCCAGAGGTCCCCGCAGAGGACTGAATAACTGGAAGATGATTTAATATCAGGATTATCTACCTTAGCATGTCTTCTGGGGACAGCAGGATACCTTACTCATCTTTAAAGAAGATAAATTTCCATTACCAAGAAACATAGTCAGTTAGTAAATACCAATTACATGGCCATTTTTGTAAAATAATCCACTAAAATACAAAAAAGTACTCCAAATACTTTTGTATTACGTCAAAATCTAACATTGAAAATATTGCACCTTATACGAACAAACAGCGTTTTGAGTTCCACAAATTTTCTTTTTCTTTTTTCTCTTTAAATCTCATTTCCAATGCAAAAAAAAACCCCAAAAACATTTTACATATTCATCAAATCAAATTTATTGAACTCTTGTTATTGAGGAAAATTATACAGTGATAATTATTGTTGCTGTGATAATGACTTAACACAGATGTACTGAAACTCCATTAAGCCATTTGTTCTGGAAAACTCTGAAGCGCACTTGGTGAATGTTTCCCCTGGTGTGTTTTTGTATATGTGTAGGGTTTCTTGGTCTGGATTCCTGAGGCAGTGAAAATGCTTTTATTAAGGTCTATGCATTGGGATGGAAGATGGTGACTTGCTGTTAGATCTGGATTTCTGATAAGTGTTGTCTTTGAATTTGGACCATGATGTTTTTCTTGTTCACAGTTAAATTACAGAATATGCATGTTGTTCTTTTGGGCTTTGACTAAGTATTTGTGGGGTTGGTGGCTCAGACAGGTTGTTTAGGCTGGATCTGATAAGGCAAGTGTGGTATCACTGGTAGACAGAGTAATAACTGTTGGACACAAAGATGTTGTCCTGTAGGCTGTAATGCACTGGACACTTGAGCATGCTCAGGTGTTGGAGGCCACTGAGATGGAGGACGCAGACATGCAGGAGGCTGCAGAGGCTGTGGAGACTGTGGAGATGCTGAAGGGAGCAAAGACACTAAAGGCTGCAGAGGCACCAGTGGGCACAGAGGTGCCTGTGGGCGGACAGACAACAAAGGCTGCAGAGATGCTGGACAACGCAGAGACACAGGTTCCTTTTACGAGTCAGCCAGCCCACATTTTTGAGCAGGGCCCATAAATAAATTTTGGTGGGTTGTAGTCCTTCCACAGTAGCAGCAGTGATATTAGTGGCTTTTCACACATCCACCATGGCATCTGTACATTTTATACTCTACAAACAGAGAGAAATCTGTTGCAGCAATGAATTCAAGGACTGTTCTTAAAATTGTGTGTTGATTGTCAGTGGGATTCAGGAAGCTCTTCATTGTGACAGTTTGTAGCCTCTCTCTTTCTCTTCTCTCAGTCCATGAGCAGGTGTTTGACTGTTGCATGTTCGCACATTTGCATGTTGCAGCCCCAGTCTGACTCCTGTCATAACTACAGTTTGTCTTCTCTCTCCCCCTTGATAAGAGTGTTCTTTCTTTACACTGCTCTGTGTAACACAGTAATGATGCCCCCTCTTTCTATTTCCCCGTCTTTCTGCCACACAACTGTTATGTTTTTTTTTGATACTGGATATATGTCCTAATGAGTCACATCAACGTCCCTCTTCTATCTATCAGCTCCCTCATTCCCTTCCACCCCCACATGGACTGGCACCCACAGAAACCCCACTGAACCTCCAGCCTGCTCAGTCGTGTAACCAACAACTCCACCACTAGATTTCCTAGGCTCCTAACTTGCAAGTGTCATCACGACTGAGGCTGAATCTGAACATGTGACTGCACAGCTCAGCATCACCTCCTCATTCCACTGTAATTATATTAATTCTGTTATGAATATCTCTCTCTCTCTATATATATATATATATATATATGCGTGTGTATATGGACCGTAGTAGTAGTTCTGTGGTTCTGTGAGGTTTGGACAACTCAAAGTCAGGCAGCTCTCTTGCATTCTGCACACAGACCCCTCGCTCTATATTACATGTCGTTTCACCTTTATGTGAGCCGGTACCTTGTGTTACTGTCGATAGAACAAATATATTCAAAGTCTATTGCCTTTATTTTATATTGAATATTATTTTATAATCACATCTTCACACCTCATAATACACCATTATAGAACAAACACACTTAACAAAAAAAGAAAACCTCTGCTTTATAGGAACTGGATGGATATAAATAAAGTTAAAATAAATAAAATAAATAAAAGTTTTTCAAATACCCAGTTCCACTCAGGACAAAAGACTACGAACAGACGAAAAAAAGAAGTAATGAATGATGTCTACCCTTTCAGTTTGGCTTGAGAGCAGTAAATGTGTTTTCTGTAAAGGTGATGTAGAAACAACAGAGCATCTCTTTGTCTCATACCCAGTTGTGTTGGAAACAGTTCATGGAATGGTTCAGTATCAAAACCACAGAAAGCAATGCATAGATCATAATAGTATTATTTTTGTTTGTTTTATTATTCATAAACCTAACATATGAAAACCCAACCCATCTTCATGTGTAATGAAATTCTACTTTTACAAAGTCTGAAACATATTTTACATTCAGTCCACTTTATAGAAGGTTTTTGTAATTGTTATGAACAAAAGCTTTACTGAGCCTCTGGATTTAGTGGTGGTGGAAATATTTCAGCTTGTTTTCATTGCAAATTTAATTTTTTGAATATCTACCACTTTTGACCTGACCTGCAGTGTAAACTGTGGGACCTTCTATGAACAGGTGTTTGTATTAAGTGTTAATTAATTTTGGGTGTACTCCCATCAGGTTCTAGACTCATCTCAAGTATGATTAAAGCAAATAGGAAGCAGCAGCATCACAGCAAAGAGTTTTTAGACCTTGGTAAATGAGAGATTTCACTTTTTCTGATTTCTAAGAATTTTGTGTCCAAGACTATGTTTTCAATTCAGTGTAATTCAGTTGTATTTATATAGTGGCAAGACCAGGACCAGATATATTTTTGTTTTCAACCACTGTCAGACTGGTTGTTATAGTGAAAATAATAATAATGATACATTGTACTAATAAACATAATCATGAAATATATATATATATATATATATATATATATATATATATATATATATATGTATATATATATATATATATATATATATATATATGTAAAACATTTGTAATAATAGCAGCAGCAATGATAGGAATGAACTGTGGAGTTCAGGGCTAAGTACAATAACTTCAGTTTTTTCTGAATTTAGAAGTAAAAAAATGTTGGTCATCCAGGTCTTTATGTCCTTAAGACATGCCTGAAGGTTGACCGCCAGGCTAGTCTCACCTGGCTTCATAGATAAATACAGCTGGGTGTCATCTGCATAACAATGAAAATTTATCTGGTACTTCCTGATAATATTGCCTAAAGGAATCACATACATGGTGAAAAGTCCTAGCACAGAACCTTGTGGAACCCCATGACTAACTATTGTGTTCATAGGAGAGTCATTATTAACATGAACAAACTGGAATCTATCTGATAAGTCTGACTAAAACCAGTGTGCTTCCTTTAATGCCAACGACATGTTCTAGGGTCTTGTGATCAATGGTATCAGCACTAAGATCTAGTAAGACAAGTATATGGAGATCATTGGTGACCTTAACTAGAGCTGTTTTTGTGCTATGTATGTAACACTGTGAAAGGGGCCATTTAACCTTTACTACTTTTTTAAGCTACTTTTACATTAGCTTCAAGGACATTTTGCTGGAAATACTCCAGTTACTCCATTCCTTTACTTAAGCAGGACTTTTCATGCAGATGCTTTACTTGTCTTGGAGTATTTTCATTGTTGTGTTGGAACGTTTAGATCAGATAAGGGTGTGAGGAGTTCTTCTACCCTTGCTTTAAAAGTAAATACTGACAAACCCATTTTTACAGTGATATCCCCGCAGCAGTGTGTTCTCCACACTGTTCACCCGTGCCTGCTTCTTCTTTCCAGTTCAACAGCTCCATCAATCTTTCCTCATCACAAATCAGGAGCAGCCGTAAAATAGAAAGCTTCATACAACACACTTTATTTCAAACACACTGATTTCAAACCAGATGTTGTTAAAGACAACTGACGAAATAACAGAGAGAGACAAGTAAAGATTCAGGTTTATAGTTAAACATGTAGTTTCTAAATACAAAGTCATGATTCAACATATTTACACTGCTGGCTGCTCTCATAGGGACAAATGTGATTTATCCATTTCATCTTCACTTAAATCTCCCTCTGTTAAGTTCTAACTTAGTAAAGTTAATAGCAATCAAGCTGTTTTCAGACTTACTGATGTGAATAAATATGAACGTGGTGGACGAAATAAGGACCTTGTGGATTGAATGAAGAACTGGTGGACTGAATGAGGACCTGGTGGACCAAATAAGGACATGTATGACTAAATGAAAACATGGTGGACTGAATCAGGAACTGGTGGACTAAATGAACACCTGCTGGACTAAATAAGGACTTTGTGGACGGAATTAAGACCTGGTGGATTGAATAAGGACCTTGATTGATGATTGATATAGGAGGCCCAGGGGGGTACACTTAGAACATGCTTTGCTTGAAGTGTGTCCAGCACAATACAACTTTGGATAAGCAGCAGAAAATGGAATGATGGAAGAACTGAATAAAGACCTAATGGAATGAATAGAGAATAAATAAAGACCGAATGAGAACCGGGTGGACTGGCTACTGAGACACCTCAACTGTAACTCTAAATTCTGTGGCATCGTCAGAGTTATTACTCTCAGTCTCTGTTAGAAGCTGGGTTCTTTTTCTCACAGTATTTACAGTGGTGGCATTGTTGTGCTGAATTTATCCCTGTTTCAGATCGTGTTGAAGGTGCAGCCAAGGTTAGAGCCAGCCCCGATATACTGACACTGTTGAGGCTGTTTGCTGTGGTCTGTAACTCTTTCCAGAGAGGATGATGGACAGTAGACCTTCCACTTGTCATTTGCTGCAGTCCAAGTTCAGTTTCAATATTGTTAAAAGGTCTTTATTTTATCGTAGTCTCTCCCAAATCAGCGAGCTGAGAGCAGGTTGTGGTGATGCTGGTCCCTGATTGGTCTGCACCAAAAAGGTTTAAAGGGTGAATAACTTGCCCATGTGCCTACTCAGGAAACAGAACGAATAAAAGGTCTTATCATGTCCATAGCCAAACACAAAAAAATGCATCAGTTTGTGAAAATGTAATTTCGGCTGCAAAATGGGCTTATAGGTGTGTTTGAACTGGATCCCAGAATCCAAATGACACACATGTTATGACCTCGGCTCAGAGGACGTGACGTGGAATTTACAGATTAAAGTGCAGTGTGACAATGTGATGTCACTGTTCTGATTCTATTGGCCCTGTTGAAGAAAGGTTAGGTCTGACCTGTGAGCCTGCAGGAGCTAAAACATTGGGACAGGAAAAGGCCTTCTTGTATCATCACTCACATGGTCTTCAAACAAGGTGAATGGGAGAGCGAAGGTTCACAGCAACTGGTTCGACTGCAGAGAATCGTTTAGACTCCCACAGTTTCAGTTCATCACCTCCTGATGCTCATGTCAGAACCAGCATCTTCTTGTTCCTTGTGGTTGTTGAGTCAGACTAAGGCTTGTGAATGTCTCAGCAAATTATCTCTACTTCTTTAACATCCTCTTTGTTCTCCTGAAGCTGTATCTCGTCCTCACCTTCTGTCTTCTTCCTCTCCTCTTCTTCTCTTGTGCTTCCCTCTAGTTCTCCATCCACCCTCCTCCTCTGCCCTCTGCCCCTCCTCCTGTCTCGCAGGGCACAGGGCAGACAGTTTGCCAGGAAGAGGACAGCAGAGAGACAGAGCAGAGAGAGGACAGCACCCACACCAACCTCCAGCTCCCGAGCTCCCTGCCCATTGTCATTGTCGTCATCCTCCCTCTCTACTTCCCTTTCCTGGCTTGGAGAGAAGTACACAGAGCCGTCCTCCTGGCTCGGCATCAGCACGGCTCTTTCCAGATTGTTCCGACTGACCATTCCTCCATTCCCCACCTCACTCCACTTTCTGTTGGTCACCCTCCTGCTCACTTTGTCATAGTAGTCACTGCTCACATTCCCACTGTTGTCCTCGTCAAAGTTTGATGTATAGATGTCCATGTCTGATTCAACCAGCGTGTCTGAAATGTCAAACTCAAACTCCTCGTCCTTGTTCCCTCCTGGCTGCAGGAAGTCCAGGTCTAGGTTAACTCTTATCCAACCAGATCCCCTTGCCAGCCTCCTGGTTCCACCTCCCCCTCCTCCACTGTCCGTCCAATCCCTGTTGCCTTCACTAATAAAGTTGGAGGTGATTGGTTGGTCAGTGCAGGTCGAAACCAGAAGTTCTGCTTGCAGTAAAGGTCCACCTCCATCTCCCTGGGCAAAGATGCGTTGGCTGAGGCTGGGCGTCACTACAACCACAGTTTCAGCCAGTGAGGAGAGACGCAGGAAGAAGGGAAGGTTGCTGAAGGAGGAGAGGAGGGAGGCAGTGTCGTCGCTGAACTGAAGCCAGACACTGATGGATGCCTCCTGCAGAGACACAACAGAACCTCACAATTCAATGTCCTTTTATCTGTTCCACAGGTTCATTTACAAGTTAGACAGTTTTCAGTCACATTCTCAGACAGCACCTCAACCAACCGGTTTACCAGTCAGTTTCTCCTTATTTTAGCCTAAAGCCTTTATCTTTTTAGATCTGCTACAGTTTTAATTTGCTGTTAATGCAAACTCAATGTTTACCTGTTGTCTTGATTCGTTAAATATAATGCCTATATCTACAGCTCTAATTCATCAGTGTGACAGTGTGAGTGGTGTTATACTTACCACTCTTGTGCCAACACATTTGCTGCCTTCACATGAATACAGTCCTTAATTCGACTTTGCAATTTTTTTGCTCAGCGTGAAGCTACAGCGAATGAAACCCAATACTTTATACATAGATATTTGTCATTAAAAACCTTCAAATGGCTAAAAAGCATTGACTGTACAGAAAGATATCTGTGACTTCACCCACAGGTTTCTGAAGAGCAGTTTTGAAGCTCAGAGTGAGCTGCTCCACCGTCACCATCTTGGCAGTGCCTGACTCCACCCCTAACTCCCAGATAATCAAAATATGGTCATAGAAGTGGGGCAGGTGTGGAGCTGAGAGTTTGGTGCATGCTGGTTTCTGGCAAGCATGCACTCACCCATCTGTCACTCAAAGACGCCACGCCCTCAATCTACATAAGTTTAGTCCTTAATAAAATGTAAACAGGTAAATTAAATAAAAATTCAACCCTCATACAGTTGTCATGAAGGAGGAAATGAGTTATAGAAACCAAAACAGTTCTTTTTTGCACTAGGCTGTAAACATGTTTATTTCTGCTGTAAAGTTGGTTGGACATTTTAACATAGGAGTCTTTGGGGATTGACTCACTGTTGGAGCCAGATTCTAGTGGTTATTAGAAGAACTGCAGGTTTTGGTTCATCAGTTCATGCTCACCTTCATGTTTCAGCTCTGGAGGTTGATGCTTGCTAAGAAGTCATGATCCCTCTCTTTTTTTATTTGGTGGGTGACATTCACAGGAAATGTTGAGTTTTACTGACAGGTGTTTGAAAGGTCGTTGTGTGTGTGATCTGACTACATCATAAGGGAAAAGTGTTTATAGCTGTTCTGGATGACTACAGTGGAAGCTACTCTTCAGTAACTGAATTAATGCCACTTTTGACCCTGTGATGCAGCTAACATAAAGACAGAGAATCACTAAACTTTTTTAAACCTGTGGGGAACGTGAATGCCACGTGTGAAATCATCATGTAGACACCAAAACAATTCACTGGATAAACCAAAACTTTGACAGGCTAATAGTGCTACAGCAAAGGTCAGGATTCATCCTCTGGTAACACAAATGTCTGTTGCAAATTTTCAGGAACATCCATCCTGTACTTTTGGAGACATTTCACCCAAAATCACAAATGAAGAAAAGTCCTAGTATAGTAGAGCTGGGTTGAATTTTGACAGATAGTGTTGTAGCAATTTAACAAAAAAATGTTGATTTTTCTTTAAAAGAAACCATTTAGTTGTGCATTTCAATTGACCTGTGTTCTTCTCTCTTTTTTATGTTTTCTATATTCTATATATTTTTCATATAATCTATTGTTTTCTTATGTCTTATTCTTTAATAAGACAAAAGTAGTTCTTATCTGATTAATTGATTAATTGATGGAATAATCAGTAGAATAGTCGATTACTAAAATCTGCAGCCCTAGTATATATCCTGCTTTAGCTGTTGCACTGATGTAATTGTTCAGTAGATCATGAGTTATTTACAGCTTCAGCCATCATAGTGAATAATTTAAACTGCCCTTTAATGGCAGCATACCTCAAGCTGACCATACCCATCACCTGAACAGCTGCTTCATCAGCGAATGGACAGTGGCTGCAGTTTATGAGGAACATGCATCCATTCTCTCACCTGGTGGTGGTTGTACAGGATGTTGTAGGCTGTCACTGTTGTGGTGACAATAGAGGGGTGGGCGGGGCTTCCCGTGACTGACATGCCAAGCCCGCTGACCACCTGTACTGACAGGTCTGCTGGGGTAACGGGGTCAGAGGTCACAGTGATATCACACCTGCCCAGGACACCATCCCACTGCTCAGAGACGACCTGAGAGAGAGAAAGATGATGATGATTTTGATGATGCTCAGTGATAGAAGTCCAATCTCCAACTAATGTACAAGTATCACGTACATGGAGTGATGTCTTTCCTGGCTGTAAACCAATCACGTTGTTCTGGGTGCCAAGGGAGGCCACTTTTGGGTCCTCTACTCTCAGCCAGTCATGGACTAGCTCTGTCACATCAACGAACCAGTCAGATGAGCCTAAGAGATGTATGGTTCTTCTGCGGGAGTCCTGAGCTGTGAACTGAGTCAGGACCTGGACCAAGGAGCGCTGATACACCGGCACACACCTGAGGAGTCAGGACACACAGGACACACCTGAGGAGTCAGGAGTCAGGTTGCTTTGTTTCCTCTTGACAGGTAGTGACATTAGCTTAGCTGTTTTACAGAGCCAGCAGGTGAGTACTGTTCTGTCCTGTTTGCTAATGTGTGATATGTAACAAATGGCTTTAGCATTAACATAACATTAAATACATGATTTAAGATTTAGATGATTTCTCTGTCTAATAGCAAGATCTTATACTATATAATGAAATTTTGTCAGTAATTTTATTCTTATAATGTACATATTTATGTTATTTTTATTTATTTATTTATTTATTGTTATTATATTTAGTGCTACAAAGTCCAAGGTAACGATGGCACTATATAAAGTCCATTATTGGGGGAACATGTCAGACCAGACCCTCAGGTGAGTGTGTGACTCTGAATGTAAATCTGTAAATATTAGTATTTTAAGTTTCCTTTGATGGTGATTTTCTTTTAGACTGAATAGTTTTATTGAGACTGTGTTTGTACCTCCAGATGTAAGCAATAAAAGTTCGTGAATCGACATCGGAGCTGTCTGTCAACCAGTCAACTGCCAGCTGTTGGTTCAACATCATCTTCTACACAACACAGAGACTCTGACTGTCAATGTTGTACAGGAGATATTCAGATATATAAAATTTAGATATTCAGGAGTAGACTGAACAGGTAGCGAACATCAGCTGATTAGTTAGCAAGCAGATAATGATGCTACATTTGTGTGTCTGGTAATTAGTTTATTCAATGGATGTCTAGTTTACTTGATGTTAGCAGGAGAGTTGTGTATCTCTGTCTGCAGCTAGTGTGCTGGCCCTGGGAAACGTCTCATCCTCTCTGCATGTTATCTTAGCAGCATGTTTGCTGTCAGGTTGTTAGCTCTGTTTTCAGGTATTTGTCCTTACAACATACAACATTTTATAGCCACAAAGACCTAGAAACACAAGTTTGCTAGCACAGTGGTTTTAATGCTATTTTGGGTAACGTTACCTTCATTTTTACCTTAGTTACAAACCTACAGTCCTCTCTCCCGTCACTAACTCTCTAGTTTTTACTCAGTTGTGTTTTGGGTGTTGAGTTTGTGTGCTTGTCAATGGTTTGATGATGTTTTATATTATAAGGTTTGTTTTGCTCCAGCTGTGAGAAAGAGGACGCTATGTGTTATACCCTGGTGTCATTGCCTTAGCAAGTGTGCCCATGAAATTTGGGGGTGGAGCTTCTGAAGGAGCACTGAAGGGAGGAGTGTATTTGGGTTTTGGGAAGACACTACAAATCCCTCACACTGTTCCAGCTAACACTGTGGTCTATTAGGGTTGACTGTCTAGTGTGGTTTTTACAGTGCAAGGCTGAGCATATCCTGAATGAACTACTTACAGGAAACAGTTTGGTTAAAAGGTAATTTTTGAGTCTCCAGTGGAGAGAAACACACAGATAAAGGCTTGTAACTGAACTGATTAATCACAGCAAAGTGAAGACACATTGGGGTGGTTTTGTACCCATTCTCTGTGAAGTGGTTCCAGCCACTGATGGCATTGAGAATGGGGTCTGCCAATGACACTCGGAGGGGCACCGATGGAGCCCACACCTCCAGACACACAGAGCCAGTGAGCACGCCCAGTTGAAACTCGACCACCGCACAGGTATTGCCCAACCCTGATTCACTGCCGTCAACGAAGAGGGTGGAGCAATCACTGGACACCTGAGGTTAGGATGAAAACAGACAGATGACAAGTGGAAAAGACTTCAGTGATGATTAGAGGAGAATTTGTATCAAGTAAAAAAAAAAAACAGTAGAGTAGGTGGTTTCATTAAGTTGTGTTACAATGTCACTAATTTAAAGGTGCATCAATCAGTGTATTGGTATTAACATTGGGTTAAATACTATGTATTATCAGCACAAAGCAGAAGCAGCTGTTTTCAGAGAAACAGCTGTAAGAAGACACTATCATACAGCAGCAGACAGACACAGTCAGAGTAGCTGGTGAATATTCTACAGCTGAAGCCCAGGCTGACTATAGCTGTGTCCCAATTCGGGGGCCACATCCTTCATAGGATGTGTGCTATCGTAGAACACAAAGGCTGGTTTACAGTGGAATTTCACTTAAAACTTGAGGTTTTAAGGCCTTGGTTTTAACACTTGTACCATTAGCTGTTGAACTCAGCTGAAACCCAATACTGACATTTAACAGTGTAATCCTCTGGCTCTCTGTCAGTATTTGCTGCCATATTATTTTCATTATATGTGTGCAATTAATCATAGATATGTTGGAATAGAATAGAAGGATGCATTTTAAGGGGACTTTGAAATGGAACAGTCTAGTTGTGCCGCTGTGACATCAGTTCTGAAGGAGGTAGCTCATCAATTAGAACACAGCTTGTCTGTTGCCACACTGCTGTTTGATTGGCTGCTTGCAGAGTACTGATGTGGTCATTTGCTTGTAGTTGGCAGAAGTTTTTCTTCTAAAGTAGAGGGCTGCTGCCAATGTACCTGTATTTGTCAGGCTGAATTAAGTGTGTGGGAGTGTGTGTAGGACCTTGATAGTGTCCTCATTGGTTGAGTGACATGTGACAGTAGAGGTGACATCTGACACCTTCCCATCACGACTTATAGCCAGAACAATGACAGGAAGTGACACTGGCTGGTTTGTCAGTATGGCTGTGTTGATGATCATGTTGCTCTGAGGACAGACAACCAGAAAAGACACAATCCAAATCACATTTAAACAGACCACAGTAGATGGACCTGTTAAGACCATAAAGATTTTAACCTTTGCTTTGGGAATGAATGACTGAATGAATGAATGATGTACCTCTGTGATGGGAGCGATGCCAAAGATGTGTCGATCAGTGAACGAGAAGATGCTCACTGCTGCCCCTTGTGGCAGAGAAGGGTTACTATGCCCAGAGTACTCCAACCACCAGTTAGCCATCACTGTCATGGCAACACCGAAACTCCGCCTCAGACCGTCAACTGACAGACACACCACCTGTTGGAGGAGAGTGGGACTGCGGGACGACAAAGATCAGAGACCAAGCCATCAATCAATCAATCAATCAATTAATTTGGCTGTCTGTCAATGGTGTCATATGTCCTTTACTCATGCATCAGTGTTTTGGTTGTCTGGCTGAAGCAGTCAATGCCACATTTTTTAGATCTCAGGGTTTTCAACAATATGTTTGAACAATGAATGATTTGATGAAGGATTTTAGTGACCTCACATCTGGACTTTAAAAACCTCTGATGAAGATCAGGTGTTTCAGCTTATTATTGTCCACTGATGTTTTTATAAAATACAAATACATACAAGACATATGATGCGTGAGCACATACACCATGACTGAGTATTTCCACCTTGAACTGCAGTGAACCAATGACAGTCTCATAAAAACAGATTCAGACAGTCATGGATTCATTATTCATATAAGATAAGGAACCAATCCTAACACTAACACTAACACTGTGTCAGCCACTGCCAGTTACAAGCTAACAAACAACATAAACAAATAAAAGATGTTCTGATATGTTTGCTAGTTTCTGATTCTGGTCTCAACAGACTCCTCATCTGAGTCTGGGTCTGACTGAGGCTCCAACATGTGGCTGAGTCGCTCTGATGTTTCCTGCTCTAACAATCTTGATACTCTCTGTTCTTTCACCTGGAGACCTGGAGCAAGCAGGTGGTGGACGGGGCACAAGGCCTGATTCATTTTTGAATGAGGAAGTAAATGTAGATGTGCCCACAGACCCAGTTTTTGATTTTTTCCCCATTTTTTATTTGGGAAAACCACATTAAACAAAATATTAATCATAGCAGAGGATTTTTAAATAGTTTAAAAACATGTCTTGAACTTATCAGAGAAACGTGAAACTTCTTCGTTTCTATAGGTAATAATCAGCTTGTCTGTTTGTTGTGGAGAGGAGGAGACTTCTCCAACAGCAGATATAGATATGGGCAACATGGGCAGCATCTTTTCGGGGGCAGTAGGGGCATTTGCAAAAAAATTAAAGAAATTACATTTGCATCATGGATTACTTTAATCAATTTGTTTAATCATTTGGACTTTAATCTCTTTTGTCAGTCATTAGTTTCTTTATATTATCTGCTTATCTAGCATAGTAAGTTATATTTAACTAGTGTTTTGTTTATTTGGGTAATGCTATGGGCACATGAGGTTAGGTAGGTAGACTAGTTTAGGACCAGCATGCACCTGGGTGGGCCGATGGTTTTTTATCAGAGAGAGGCAGCAGGAAACATGATCCCTTTGTTACTTTGTTTGCTGATTGTTTAAATTAATAATACTATAAAGGCTTTGTTTGGACAGTGGATTCTTTTTGGATTCTTCGTTTTGCCCTCTCTAGACCTTCGTCTGAGGTGTATTAAACAGTTCATACCATCATCTTAAATAGATATTGCCCCACACATCTTGTGTGCCCAGGTGTGAGACAATTAGTCTCTTGTGGGAGTGTCCTTCAGTCATTTTGTATACTCTTACCTGCCTGACAATCAGGATAGAGTACAGAGTAGGTCAGATCCACTCCTCATTCATCCTCAGCTCCGACTTCTCCTTCAAACATGGTTTCTTTTGGTTTCAAAAAACCATGATGGCGACAGACAAATTACAAATTTGATGCTTCAAAACGGCAGCTCACAAACCAATGGGTGAGGTCACAGTGGGTTGTTACGTGACGCAGACATAGATGTGGGCGGATGGTGACATTTACAATGCATGGACCAAAGTGGATGCTTACTCGGCCTTCAGTGTGTATCAGCTGTCACTGTGGTTGGAGGCTCACTAGACCTAAAGGGCTCACTCTGTGCCTCATCCACTAAACAAACTGAGGAGGAATTAAACTTGGCCTACTTGTGTGTGTGCTTGAGTGTGTTGTGTTTGTGGCACAGGATGGACACCACGTCATGTTTGGAGCCTTGGCTTCTCTCCAGGGTCACTGCCCACAGGTCAGAGGTCAGAGTTCTCTGGGCCACCATTGCCACCAAGCCCTTCTTCACCTTCAACCTGAAGACAGACAGACAGACAGACAGACAGACAGACAGACACACACACACACACACACACACACCATGTAAAGCTACAGAGTTTGTGGCAGACTTGGCTTGACAGGCTTGTCCTGACATCATTGTGTACTTACCTTATGACAACAAACTCAGCGCTGAAGTTGGCTCTCAGACTCACAGACACCCTGATTGGCTGTCCAATCAGCACCGGGCCCCGGTGGTAGCGAATCACGACATGGGAGTCCAAGCCAAGCTCCTCCACTTCCTGCCCATTCAAGCAGGCCTCTTCCTCTTTTGTCCTATCTCTTTCCCTCTCCTCCTCCTCTCTCAGTGTCACCGCTCTGATATGGAAGAGCTGCCTCTGGGACTGAGCCACTCTGTCCTCCACACATCTGGATGGATGTTCGAGAGGAGATTGACAGATGTTGAAAGAAGTCAGAGAGAGACGTCTCTACAAGTTATCACACTCTCTGTAACGTACCCTGCTGTGGTGTCAAAGGAGGAGTAGTAAAGCTGTATTTGGTTTTTCATGGGGCCCCTCAGAGATCTGAGAGCCCCTGGAGTATCCCCATCAACAGCTGGATGGTATCTGAAGGAAGACAAAAAACAAGGATCCATAGCATCAAACACACTTGTCTGTCTGTCACACTTGGACCTCCTCCTGACCCTCACCTGAGCTCGTATAGGTGTTTCTAGCTGGATCCAGCAAACTGTGACTGCACAAAGACATAGTGAGTGGCTCAGCCTGATGACTGCTCCCTGGTCATGAAGAGGTGCGTCACTGATTCCACTGCAGGTTACTCCAGAATTTCACAATTCAGCAGTGTCAGTCATATGAGGGGAAAGTCAGTCCAGCTGTTACTAGTGCTGGGCAGTAACTCGTTACTCATTAATTACTGTAATATTGTTGCTTTTCCCAGTAACAAGTAGTATAAGGCATTACAATTTCTAAAACAGTAATAATATTACTTACTAATCCTATTAACACTGTGTTACTAGAACATGATTAGTGTTTTTTGTCCTAGGTAGGCTATCTTATGATGACATCATTCTGCTGATGTCCTGGATGCAGAGATGCTCTTCACAGCTGCTAGCTGTCCAAGGTTCAAACTCCGATGGCTGCGTGATGAGAGAGTAGGGAGGAGGGAGCTTGTGAGGGAGCTTCTGACAGAGGAGCTGCCTCTCTGTTCACAACGTCAGTCAGCCATGATGAAAGTGTTTAAGGACAGCTACTGGCAGAAAAAGAAGTAATGGACTACTTGAGGTCGAGCTCCACAGCTTCTCTGTGGAGCCATCTGGGAGTCATGTCAGACTCCCCTCACTGCAACATAAATCCAACGCACCCTTTTAGCCATGAGTGCAGGTAAGCAGTCAGTGCTGTGCCCACTCTGCTGCTGTCTGTCTGTCATGTGATGCTGCAGCTGCTGTACCCTTACCCAGCATCCATTTGTAGGCTCTGTGATGTCATGTTATGTGATGAGGTCAGAGCCTACAGAGCAAACATCAATGTGGACGTCTTCCACATTCACATAATAATCTACAGTGCATGGGGCAGCTCACTTAGCTCAACATGTGAACGTGTGACAGAATAATAACTCACCTCAATGAAGGAGGATTCACACGCTGACGGTGGCCATGGTGATATCTGCCCCGCTGCCGTTCTCGCCTTGGGACGCGGTTCTGAGGGTGGATGTTACTGTGCCAGTTGTCTAAGCCCTGATGTGATTGGTTAGCACGTTGATCATTGAACCAGTCGCTTGGCAGCGTCAGAGTTACCACGCACAGCCCCAGTGGAGGCTGGGAAACCAACAGAGAAAAGCGGGAGGAGGGGACAGGTGAGATGAACGAGCGTGGGAGGAGACACGACAGCCTGAGAGAGTCTGCTCCTCACCTGGGTCATACACCAGGCTTTGTGCTCCTCCGTCTCCTTGAAGGCATGTAGGGTGATACAGGTGCTCTGGGTGCTGGTGTCACCCTGTTTGTGGAACAGTGTCCTCACCCTGAACCTCTCCTGCCCTCCCTCATCCCTCTCTCTCTCCACATGCTCTGAGAGGAGGGAGGCAGACAGAGGGGGGGAGAGAGGGAGGACACTCTCTGGTACGAGCTGTGGAAAGACACAGAGGAGTGGAGCTCTTAGCTTTACAACTAGCAAACATTCAACCAACCTACAAATTGAACCTGCACTTTTCTTCTTACCTGTGTAACTGAGTAAGGGCCAAATTCTGCTTGGAGGCCCGGCCTGGGGCCCCAGCTGGGTGGGGGCACCATGAGGAGGCTCTGGGAGAAGGCGAAGGGGCTGGAGTTGGAGAAAAGAGGGCCAAGCTCTGCCTGGGACAGAGGGAGGAACTGCCAGGGAGGAGGGACGACTGACATGTGGACTGGCAGGGAGAGAGGGAGAGGAGGTTGCAGGAGGGATGGAGGGACTGAGGGAGGAAAAAGAAAAGAGGAGGAGGTGTGAACCAGCATGAGAGAGACCAAGGCATGTAAGAATTATGAAGCTTTCTGTAGTTAAAGTCTCCCTGCACCCAGGTGAGATGTCGTTGACTTGGACTCTCATCTTTAACACCTGTGGGAGTTTTGGCATCACAGCTGGTCTGGGACATTTGTGTGAAATTTCTTGTTGTTTTAATGATTCTTAACCACATCAGACACTATTACTGTGCAGAGCAGAGGGTTGGTTACGCTCCATGAGGAGACTTGTGAGACAGCGTGTTAATGTTTGGATCCCTGGTTGAACAGCCAGGCTGCTGCTCACAGTGACACATTTGGACTGGTCTCATTCAGCTGTATTAAAATACTGTAGAGCTGAAACAGCTGACATGAGGCTGGATGATAATAGATGTCAGTTGTTTACGGTGCTACAACTGTATCCTTTCACACACTAACCATACGTGGTCCAGACAGATACCAGGTTTTGATGTAGCCTTGTTTCTTAAAATGTTCTCCTTGGGAACATACTGTCACTTGTCAATACTACCTGCTATATACCTCATGCCCCCTGTTGTTATGTGTTCTCTCTGATTGCTAAATGTGTTGGGACCTCTAAAGAAATGAGGTGACAACATGTTGACCTCAACCACCTTGTGACTCAAAACAGAAATCTAATTGGACAGTGAAGACCCACCTGTTATCAAAATCCACAGGAGCAGCTGCATGCAACGTCCTTTCCTGCCACGCCACACACCAGACCAGCTGACATCTGCCATCACCTGGGACCTGATGCAACATAGTCATGTGACATCCTGTAGAAACGCTCAACCAGGCAACCATATTTCCTCAGGATGCAGGGTTAAGAGGTTTGAACAACCTCTTATCTTAACAAGGTGCTTTAGTTGTACCACACTGATACTGATACTGTTATAATAATGAAGGAATATCCCGTCACAAAACACTTGAGGCCCATTTACTGGGCTCCTCTGTAGCTTTCCAGCAGATCGTAGGTCTTCATCTGCACACACATTTTTACAAACTATTAAATTAAACTTTTAAGCCAACATCAACACAACCTGTAAGTGCTCTGAAGATATTCTAAATGAAATGAACATTTACACGGATATGGGATTGTTTCTGTGGGCGTCTTTTAAAAGTGTCTAAAACATGTTTTCTCTGCTGATCATGAGCACAGCAGCACATCACTCTGCTTCTGCTGCTTCTCTAAACTGACAACTGATCTGAAGCTACTGCAGGTAACATACTTACTATACATGACTACCTCACACAACCCCACATCAAATAACCACAACTATTACTTTAACCTGCCCTTGAGCAGAATATGAGTTCAGCATCAGTTACCATGGTGATTTATCCAGGTAACAAGTGATCCACCTGAAGTTACTTGAATGACCTCAGATGTTGGTACATGTCTAAGATCTGTGGCTGCAGCCTCCCATTGACACTGTTATTATGTCTCCACTCCAGTGACAGTCAGGACCAGAGGCAGTATGTTTTCAGTTTGTCTGTCTCATTCTGGTGGCATGACAAAATTTAACTCAAATGTCCATAAGATGAAAATGAAGTGATGACAATGTATATCCAAAAGGTCAAAGGTCAACTTCATTGGGACATCATAATGTTCTGCAGAAACATGTCCGGTCATTAGTCAACACTTTAACTCAGGAAGTAGACTGTGACCATGTTTCCTGTAACTTTGTTGGTTGGTGGAGGAAACAACAGGAGAGGGTGACTCTAGTTCTTATCAGTCTGATTATTATTATCACCTTCACCAGGGAGGTCCTGACCTGATCTGAACCAGATTTGGTGGATGGATGGGGGAACTCATTAAAGTTTGGCATAGATCTTGTTAAAGAGGTGGCTCCAGAATTTTTTTTTTCATCACTTTCTTTAGTGTGAAGGCTTTGTTTTATTTTGTTATCTTCACCATTCTCCTTCCCGTCGGAAGAAGTTCTAGGATTATTCTTCTGAACTGATACTAAGCATCTCATCTGTAATATAGAGGAAAAATTTATAAAAATCACTTCTATGTTAATCTCCAACATGTTAACCATTAACTGACAATGACAGTGACAATGTAGAATCCTGTATTTTCCCATCTCAGTGTAGTTAATCTTCCTGGTTCATCGTCTGGACTCTAGTTGAAGCTCAGAGACCCAGGAACTTTGGTCTTGAGGAGTTGTTACATTTATTTACTGACAACTGAACAAACATCACACTGCTACCTTCACAGCTACACTGCTAACTGCTAATGAGCTAACTCTCTGCTCCGGTGTGAACCTTACCTCTCTCTCTCTCTCTCTCTCTTCACTAATCAAGGATCCTACATACTGATTTACTTCTGAAAGGTGCTGCTCTCCTCCTGCAACAGTATTTTGTCTCAAACTTCTCAAACTTACTGCAGATCTCACACAGACATCAGTGTAATTTGCTTGTTTTCTTGCTGCTGCTGCCTGTTAACGCTTAAAGAGGTTAAGTTTCCACACACGTTGGCACATGCGTGTAATGCTGTAATATCATAACTGATCTCAGTACAGTAGAAGCTGAGTCAAGAACAGCTTACCTAGCACAGTTTGGCTGTAGCTAATCACCAGTCAAAGATCCAGGATTATCCTCAATGGTCAAACCTCCAAATTAAGCTGCTGTCCTCTCCACTTGAAGCTCCAGCCTTTGTCAAAAGGACACAGTCACACCCACAAAAATGAAAGAAATGATAGATGTAACAGCTGCTAGTCAAGCTAGCTTCAGCGACAATAACCTGCTGCCACCACACTGGGGCAGTAAATTGCATGATAAATGCAAACAAGCATCAGATCCTTTATGGGACAGAAAGCTGTTTTGAGATCAGATGTAAGGAGAAATGTCACTTCACTTCAGTATCGTTCTAATTGATGTGTATTTTTAATTTAAATGGGTAAACACTGCTTGTTGTGGCGGCTCTACACTGCTGTCCTCTGCAGTGATGACAAACAGCTGAAACAGTAAAATGTGATGAGTTGAATCAGGAAGATTAATTCAGAAATATTTAGAAAAAGTCACGGTGACACAGTGAAGAACGGTGGCTCAGGGCTCAACTGGACTGCAACTTTAGAAAACACAAGCAAATAGATAAAACACAACCAAATACACAAAATGTGACTCAAGTAGCTCAGGTAACAACAGATGTTTCCTGAAGACACAAAAAAACTGTTGAGACAATATTTGGTGATTTTAAAGTTAAATTAGTATATTAGTTATTAGTTATTGTTATTGTAGTATTATAATAGTGTATAATACATGTATTATAATAATAAACATCTATGCATGTGGGTCCCAGCCAGGTGCATCAGTTTTTTGTGTCCCCTGGTAACATTTCTTTCCATCATCTGAGCCACTTGCAACAAGTTTGAGTATTGAGTATGAGTATCGGTGTGAGTATTTGCGTCATGTGTTGTCAAATTGATGAAGATGTTTTCTGAATTTGTTTGTCTTTTGTGTGTTTGCATGTGTTTTCTTAAATTGTTGAGCCCTCAGGGCCACACTGAAGTGTCTCTAACCTTCACTTCAGATACCAGCCAGCTACTGGAGCTACTAATGTTACGTTAGCATGAGTTAGCTCTGTGAACAACAAGGTGATGGATGATGACTACAGTCAGGTGTCCTGGTGCAGAGGTCTGATGTGGACCTGTCTGTCTGTCATCTTCCTTTTCACTAGTAAACTCAACAACATGTCAAACAAAAGCCAAAGAGCTCTGATTGGTTTATTGACAAAGAGCAGATCCAAGGTCTTTTTACACCAATCAGAGGCTCCGCATGCAGTGTCATATACAGAGAAACGCAAAATCAGCAAACGACATTACACACACAGTCACACTTACACAGTCACATACCTCAGCTGGAGGAGTGAGGTTAAATTCAGACACTGCACAAGATCAGAGACGGAGCAGCAGAACATACAGCTAAATATATCAGACGTGTATGTTTCTACATGGTAACACACATGGTAAAGTCCCAAACACACATACACACACACACACACACACACACACACACACACACACTCTCTCTCCCTCTCTCTCACACACACGGACACACACACACGGACACACGGACACACACATGCACGCACACACACACACACACGGACACACACACACACACACACGCACACACACACACAGACACACACGTATGCACACACACACGCACACACAAACACACACACTCCTATCCTTCTACCCACCTGTATCTGTGTGTTTGAGCTGCAGGTTACATGTTTGGTCCTCGCTCGGAGCCACAGTCACAGCCTCCAAAACCTCTTTACAACAAAAACTAGACACAAAAGAGACACAAAAATGACTGCAAATAGTGCTGTGCTGTTCTTGTCTGTGTCAGTCTGTTGGTCTGCTGCTGCTGTAAACCTCCTCTCTCTCTCCGCTCCCTCTCTGTGCCAGATTCACACAATACGGATTTATGTGTTTAAAACAGTAAATAATCCCCCCACCCACCCCTCCACTTATGTCCCTCCTCCCTTCCTCTCTTCACTTATTATTTTTTCTTATAGATTTTGCTTCTTTCTCTCCCTCCCCCTTCCTCACCCCTTCTGCTGCAGTCACTTCTTTTTGTTCATTCTCCCTCCCTTTTCTCTTCTTCTTCAAGCTATTTTACCAAAGCCTGGGTCACTGTTTTGACAGTGTGTGTGTGTGTGTTTTACAGTGTCTGGACGGTGGTGGTTGTGTAATTAGAAACTAAATGTCAGTCATTGTGTGGTGGCTGTGCATTAAGATGATAATGTGTAATTTGGAGCTCAGCTGAGTAAATCCCTCAGTCAGCTGGACTCGAGCTCCACACTCTGCTTTCTTTCATGGTTTGTCACATGGCACCTGGTTCGTATGTGATGGTGGCCACATATTTTCATTGATTTAAACAGGTAAATATCTGGGTAAAATGATGGGTTGAGGTGGGGAGGTAATCACTAAAGTGTGTGAGTCCACTTTGTGTTTCCTACCAACGATCAACATCAGTGTCTTCTCAATATCTTCTCCTTAAGGTTTCCTTAAAATGTTCACTTAAGTATTTAAGGTTTTCCCATTTAGTCTTACACTTAAGGAATCACTTAAAATCAGCTAAACTGTTGCTCAAAAGACCTTAGTAAGGAAAAAACAAAGGTACCTCTCACTGACACCTTCAACTATGAATAACTGATTTTAAAGCTTAATGATTGGTCTCATGTCACATGATCTTTCTGGTAAGGCACAGTGGAGGTGTTTCATGTCCACAGATTAGTCTTGTGCCTCTCTTTTAATATTACCAGCTTCACAAAAGTGTTAACAAGTATCACAAGTGATCTCCATGGAGACAATAGAATGTTACTGCTGTAGAATCTCTGCTTTAACCAAGGCAACCTTTAAGAGATTCTGTGCAACACTCCCTAAGTAACTCTCTCAGTTAAGGAGAAATTCAACCTTAAGTGTTATACTTAAGTAGAAAACTTAAGCTGTTTTGTGCCTTTTATTTTTATTATTCAGTCAGTTGTTCCTCAGCTTCTGATGCCATTGTACTTAAAATAACGAAAACAAGTCATCAGCTGATCAGACACTAACTCTCAGGTTAGATAAAGCTGTGTGTGTGTGTGTGTGTGTGTGTGTGTGTGTGTGTGTGTGTGTGTGTGTGTGTGTGTGTGTGTGTGTGTGTTGTGAACATCCATCAAGTTACAGACCCTGACCAAACTTTGATCTGCTATATTGCTGTAGTTGTGTTCACTGTGTGGACTCTCAGGGTGATGGTTAAGGTCATTGCTCCTGTGTCCTGTCAGCAGTTACTGTAACAGATAGAGCTGAGGGTCATGAAGACAGACTCCAGGTCAGGTGTAAGAGTACTGGAAGAACCTGATCCGCTGTCCTTGATGCCTGATCCAGAAACACTGGATGACTGATGTTCGTATAAAATGGATTTGAATTAATAATTAGACTTAAGGATGTTGAATGTGAATGATTAACCTACTGTATGTGCTGTAAGTGTCCTGAATAATTCAATGAACAATTGTGTTGTGATGTGTAAATCAATTGTTCTTATCAGACTGAAGAGTCAGTTTTGTGTTTTTACATGTGATAATTTTGGTCTGATAAAAGCTGTTTCTCAGTTCAGGGGCCCCATCCTTCATAGGATGAGGTCTATGAAGGAATTACATGAGATGAAAACAGTGGTATATGTGTGTTTTTTGTACGTCTGGATCCTTCAGGTTTTTTAAGTTGTTGCCTGTCGTCTGCTACCATCTGCTGAACGTGTAACTGTAGATGTGTGCTTTGTATTTGTGACGTACATTTCTACAGGTCTGAAAATTTTACTCACTGAGCTGAGACAGACAGTCAATGCGGACATGGTACAAAATGCAAACTCAATCTTTAAGAAAAAGGACAAGACCCTCAACTTCAACTTGATAATGTCTACCTGGTACTATCAGCCTCTGTCTTCTCCTCTGCTTGTCATATTAGCATATATTTATATTAGATATAGAAATACTGTGAGAGCAGTGTGTGTGTGTGTGTGTGTGTGTGTGTGTGTGCGGTAATAGAGCAGCAGAAGGGGCTTAGAGGACAATGGATCTGACAGTGAGAGGAGCTTAACGGAGCAGAGAGAGAAATGAAAACCAGCCTCAGTATTCCTCTAACAGACCTCCACCTACTCCCACTGCAACCAAACCATTAACACAGTCATCACCCAGCTCAGCTCCATGTCTCATCACAGACAGTGACATCATAGTGTTGCAGAAGCAAACAGCAGGTTTCAGAAGGAGCCAATGAATGGTGTGATATCAGCATGTTGCACAAACTCTCACTGTGACAACAGTGTAGGTCTTCACACTCCTGTAGTTGACGTTGAAGCTTCAGCCTCCCCTATAACTGCCCTGGGGGCCCAGACCACCAGGGGCCCCAAAGGCAGCTGGTGCAGTTGTGTCAGTTGGGCATTTAATTAACTGGACTTTTGTTGGGTAATGAACATAATGAACACACACACACACACACACACACACATACTTGTACTTCCATCTTTGTGAGGACACTCATTGACATAATGCATTCCCTAGCCCCTTACCCTAACCTTAACCATCCCAACTGCCTGACCCTAACCCTAACCCTAACCTTAACCTAAACCTAATTCTAACCATAACTCTAAAACCAACTCTTAACCCTCAAAATGTGATTTGAAGGTGTCTCAAAAAGTGAGGACCGGCCAAAATGTCCTCACTTTCCCAAAATGTCCTCACTCTGTTAGTAAAATACTTTTTTTGGTCCTTACTATGTAGCAAGTACAAGTACACACACACACACACACACACTGGAGCTGAGCAATTATCAGCTTTGTGTTGTACAGTGTGTGTTTGTTTGTCAGTGTGTGACTGCTGTGTGTTGGCACTCTGAGCCCGTTGTTGCTCTGTATTTTATTTCTCTACACCTGTGTCTCTCTGTCCATAATCACACATGGTGTCTCTATGTCAGTCTCTTAAACGCTTACTGTCTCACTGTTGTTGTTCCACTCTTCACCTTTCTTGTCATATCATTGCATATAAAAAAACCTTGGTTGGTTACCAAGGTTACTGGCCTTTGTCTTATTCTAAACCTCAGCTGTCAGAACAGGGGAAGATGCTGACGATGCTGAGGATGCAGTAACACAACACTCCACCATGTCCTGCAACACCTGGAATCAGCTGCACACCACACTGAGGTCGCCCAGAGCTGTTCACCTGGTGCTCAAACAACAACCTCATGCTTAAAGTGATAGTTGTGGTCATGTGACGTGTGGTTGTGAGGCACTGATATACAGTGATGAGCTGCTGGGGGCGGGGATGTCCACAAAAATGTATTTTCACCACTTTACCTCTTGTCAAACAGCCCTTTACTTTAGAACTACACTTTGAGAACTGCTGAACCACCACAAAGGCACCGATTTATGTGTCTGCTGGTGGGTGCTCTAAACAGTTGAATGTCCCACCCCCAAGTCCAATATAAACCTTCTGCTAAAACCACAGACTATGTGACTTGTTACACAGATTTGGAAAAGTAAAATGCACGCATTTTACCATCGCAGGAAATGGACAGTGGAGACCGACACATATATGGGTGCTAGATTGGTTCAATCAGAGGGGCGGTGGGGATTGGTGGTTACAGTTAGGGGGAGGGGCCTAACAGTGAAACAACCACAGCAGCCTAGTCCCTTTGGCTGATCCAACCAGCAGCAACCTGGAGTTTTTTATCAAATCAATGTAAATTTTGCCCCGACTGCATGCTCCTGCACGTGGGTGCTCGGCATTCTATCGTGAACTATCATATTCCTACACAGAAGCGCGCCTATAGAGCACAGTGTTGCACTGCAGATCAACTGTTTGTGTCAGATAGTGCTAATGGCTAAGCTGAGGCTGCCATAGCTGATCTTCTGTGAAAAAACGTGTGTGTTCACAAAGGCTGTGTGTCTGCTTTGTCTCTGCTACTGCAGCTCTGTCTCTACATAGAGTTTAAGGCATACTTGAAGGTTGGATATTTCTTGATTTTTAATTAATTTCTGATTTATTTTCGACTCCACTGACTCCACATGCAGTTGCTGAAATGGTTAAAAATATCTTTATATTTTTTCATGTCTATGACATGTTCAGATTCAGCCTACACATAGAGACTATAGAGGTGTGTAGTGGAAGGTGTCAGCTTTATGTCATATCGCTATTATGATGTCAATAAGACATCAAAAGGTCTTTTCTCTGTCTATGTTTGCTGAAAGATACACGTCACCCGTGAAAAACAGGCAAGATGCCAAACTGTGTGTCCACTCTAATCCATTAACATGGGTGCTGAAATGAAAACCAAGATGTTCTGCAACCGCCACGCACACACAGGTGCACTTGTGCGCAAGAATATGGGAGTTCAAAGGTTTAAAAAAAATGTAGTTCCAAAGTAAAGGGCTATTTGGTACAGAATGACAAAATAAATTGAGCACTTGACAGTGTCGTCATAAGGATTGAAAGACACGGGGTGCTTAGCCCACATGGTTGTAGGTAGGAATGAAAAAATTTCATCACACCTAAATAGGCTTCAATAATTGATTTATTATTAGTTGTAGAGCATTTATCAGGACCTGTTGTCTGGCTCACTCTCTCTTCCTTCCCTGCCTTCTTTGGAAGACCCCTGCCTTTCCTCTCCTAAGTCTTCAGGATGTCTTTTTGTCGTTTTTTAAATAACAGTCTAAATGAGCTCATCAGTTGGTATTATTTAAAAGCCTACATGTTGGGGTCGTGTTCATGAAAAGATGCTAGCAAATATATCCATCAGTGCATTTAGTAAAAATTAAATGTGGCATATAATATCTAAAAATATATAGTTTCATAACTCACCTTTTTCCTCTCGCATTACTATAATTATTGTTAGGGGGCTTAAAAAAATTTTAGGGGGGCTTTTTTTGTAGGTTGGTATTTTTTGGGGTATTTTATTTTTCTCTTTAAAGTGGCTTAAACACGTTTTTGCAGATGTCCCTGTCCACAAATAAGCAACTATCACTTTAACACAACCAAAACACAGGAACTGATTATTACACACAACAGTGACCACATCAGCATCATCACTGAGAAACAAAAACCTGAAGTGTAAAACAACAGTAATAACACATAAATACAAAAGCTCAATAAAGACTATACTGTGTATGTGCGTATGTTTGTGAACACTTTGAACAGATATCATTTCCTTTGTATGTTCATCCAGTTTCATTATGTTAATTATGTTAACATTAAGTGTTCAGTAGAAACATTATCCAGGACATTTCAGCTGCAGTGTTAACACAGGGCTTCAGTTACAGCTATGGGTGTCTGTTGGTAATGTCCAGGTCATGTGGTAACCTGAATCATGGTTAACTCTCTAACTTCTACATTTAGTTTATGAAGGACTTCATTGGCCATGAACTGCAGTTTTATGCAACAGTTGTATTTGTTGATTTTTGAAGTGAGAAGTGAATCAATCCACACAGTAAAAGTCTTTCTTCAGAGGTTGATGCTCTGTGAAAAATGAAACAGTGATTGTGGCGAGTGCAGAACTCTGGATGCTGTCAGTTGTTAGAGTAGAAGCCAGTAAGAACCACTGACTTCTTTCTGACTGCCTCCCGAGTTTGATGATATTCAGAGGAGTCTATTCTCATCTTCATCTCATAGTGTCAGCTTCGTTTTCAGCTCCTCAGCTCATGGTTGAAACATCCTGTAAATCCTGTAGCATCTCCTCACTGCTGCTTGGGGCTTCATGTTCTCGTAAACACCCAATTTAGGTCATTTCATTTGCTCTGTGACCGTCTGCTGCATGAAGACAGAACCGAGTGAACCATCAAAGACTGTTGTGGTTTCTATCTGTGGTTGTTCACAGTGATGCCTGGACGTCAACTGTCAGTCACACACTGCACGTCTTTTGATTTACAGTTCACTCAGAAAGGCTTCAGACCCCTTCACTGTTCCCACATGTTGCAGCTGAAATCTTTAAAGACCTCCTCAGCTGATTAGACGTGATGTGGACATCAAGACACACACCTGTGAGGTCTCACAGCTGCAGACACCATGAGGAGGAACAGTGGCCTCCATCATTCTGACATGAAGAAGAAAGAACAATAACTGTTGTTTCAGACTGAGAAATAAACACTGTTCACATCTCCAGTGGATCTGTCAGCTGTTTGTCCTTTATCTCTCCTCAGTAACTCATCCCTGTACGACACATCTCCCTCTCCCTGTATATGTCACAGGCTCCTCCGTATTTCTCCTCTACTTACATCCCCCCACCCCCCTCCCCCACCCCCACCCCCCACCACATGTGTCAATCCCCCCGCTGGATAATCTGCAGCTGTAATCTGCAGTCATCTGTCATTGTTTCTCTGATGGGACATTTGCAATGAGGCCAGATTATCATCTCATACCGTGACCTGAGCAGGGAGGACGAGGCGAAATACACCCACTCATACACAGATGGACACACACACAAACACACACACACACACACACACACAGAAATGTAGATTAGGCTACACACAGGTACAGAGAGGACAGGATGAAAGGATGAAACATAGATACAGCCAACACGTGTGTGTGTGTGTGTGTGTGTGTGTGTGTGTGTGTGTGTGTGTGTGTGTGTGCATGCATGCGTGTGTGTGTGTGTGTGTGTGTTGCATAGTTCAACATTAGATAGTCCACCTTTCGAACTCTCTTTACCAACACAACGGTTCATGTCACTAATGCACCGTGGGACCAGAACCTGACAACACCCAGATCTCACAGTAACACCCTGCTGCCTCTGATGGAGCAGATACAGGAGGGAGTCAGACATGCTGCCCTGTGCAGAATTACACTTTATTCTGCACAGAATATTTACACTGTGAAATTAAAATTATAGAAAACTATGCAAACTGATCCTTCCCTGACAGTCCTCCACAGACAGGTCCACACACCCAGCATCACAGTGTCCATGAAGGGACAATTCTTCTGAGGGGCAGAGTGGACGTGGAGGGAAAAGTGGCTCCATGCTGGGATGAGCTGTAGGTCACAGTCTTCATAGAGGTCAGAGGACTGGAAACAGGCTCTCAGTGCTGGATGTCACAGTCTTGAGATTGTGCAGTTTTATTTTCTTTCAGAGAAACCGTGGCTTCAGAAAATATTCAGAGCCCTTCACTTCATTCTGTTGTGGATTTAATATGTAAAATTGCCCTTTTTTTTGCTAATCGATGATCCATAATGAGAAAGTTAAAACGTGTTTTTCAATTTTTGGCAAATTTATTAAAAATTTGAAACTGAAATCTCTCATTAATATAAGTCTTCAGGCCCTCTGCAGGACCCCCTTGAGCAGCAATCCCAGCTTCAGTCTTCTTGAGTCTCTACAGACCCTGAACCTGGATCTGGTCAGTGTATCTCAGTCCTCCAGTCTCTGTGAACTGTCTTCTTCAGGTCTCTGTACAGATGGTCTGTGGGGTCTCAGTCTGGACTTGTCTGGTCCCCTCATTGACAGTCAGAGACTGGTCCTGAAGACTCTCTAGTTCTGTCTTGTCTGTTTGCGTCAGGTCACTGTGGAGCTGAAAAGTGAACCGTGGCTCCAGTCTCAGGTCTGTGGACTCTGGATCAGGTTTTCCTCAGGACCTCTCTGTATTTGGCTTCATTCATCCTTCATCAGTTCTGACCAGTCCCCCTGTCCCTGCTGCTGAGGAGCCCTCCCACATGATGCTGCCCTCCCATGCTTCACTGTAGGGATGATGAGCAGGACCTGGTGTCTGGAGGTCCGGAGAGTCCTGATCCTCCTCATCTCTGTTTTATGTCTTTTCCTCTCATTGTCCCAGTCCAGTCTCTCACCATGAAGACCTGACTGATGGAGACCTACTGAGATGCTCTTCCTTCAGCGGCTTCTTCATCTCTGCAGAGGACTCAGGACCTCCTCCCTGAGCCAGGTCCTTCTTACCTGGTCCCAGCTCTAGAAGAGTCCTGGTTCCAGTTCTTGTTCCACTGTTTCTCCTGGAAACACTCAGAACTTTTAGTCCTGATCTCTGTCTCACCACAGTTTGATCTCAGAGGTCTATAGAGAGGTTCATGGTCTCTGTCCTGACCTCCAGGTGAACTGTGGGATCTGATACACAGGTGTGTGTCTTAAACTGTCCAATCAGCTCAGTTCACCACAGGTGGACTCAGTCAGGTTTTGGACTGGTCTCAGTGATAATTAAAGTAAACCAGGAGCAGCTGATCACAGTCTGGAGCCAGTTCGTTAATTAATGATTTCAGACTGACGGCCAGAATTTTATCCATTTAAAATGAAATATACAACAACTTGAACAGTGTTGTACATGAACATGCTAAATCATTTTTTAGTGAACAATGATATGTTTGTGTAGCAGAATAAAGATTTGTTGTAGCGGCTTTTGGCCTAAGAGGATCTTTCTGTTAGATCGCTTCGTGATCTGCTGTAGCAGACTAGGGCCTGCAGATTCCCTTGTCTTCCTGTGGATGAGAGCCTACTGTTGGCGTTCGCAGCCTTATTGGTCGCGAAGCACACCGCAGGGACGCTGCTGCTTTGCCTCTGGTCGTTTTCCTCTTAGTTGATTGGCCTGTAATCGTTTAACATCTTATCTGGTTTTTTTTTTTGGTTTTTTTTAACCTGTTCCTGTTTTTAGTGTGAATGGAATTATTATGTGATTGGGAGCAGGATTCTATTTGCGGTGTTCTGATTTATTTGTAATTTTGTATCTAAGTTTCAGCGTGGTTGTCTATTTTTCGTATTGTTTGTATTATTTATGTGATTTGTTGTTTATGTTGTAGTAATACAACTGCCATCCAAGCAGCCTTATTTAGGTATAGTTTATGTTGTGTGAGTTGCAGTCACACAGCTGTCTATTTACAAATAGTTTTGTGTAGTTTATTTGTTACACGTATGTAATATGGGATTACCCTTTCATCTCACTTTAATTTGTGTATTGTTATATATGGTTTAAGTGCTGATTTAATAATTAAATTGACCATTTAGCACTAATTATCAGTTTCTTGTTTTCCTTAGTTCACCTTTTCATTTTTTTCCTTGCTTATATCACTGGCAGGAGGCCATTTGAGAGCTGCTGATAACCAGTGTCTAGGTTTCAGCATCTGGCCAATGAATGTTTTATATTTTGTGATAGAAGTGTAATCCCCTAATTATGCTTTCCTTTCTTTTAGGAGCTGGGCACCTGTGGTGGTGGGGCTGGTGTCCTCCTTTGGTGGTGAGGTCCTCTTTGTGTGCTGTTGATCCTAACCTTTGTACATCCTTTATGATTGTGTGAAAGACCTCTGTGTGAACTAATGAAGAACACATGTAGACAATATATGTGGATGTCTTTGCCCTTCTCGTTGTGATAAGTGTGTTGTTCATACATTGCGTTGGGGGAGAGGCAAGCAGGTGAAGGCTCAGCACAGAGACAATCCCGTGAGAGAGTATCGTATTTTGTCTTTGTGGAATGTGTTTTTGGAACTATAAGACTGTGGCCCTGGGTAACATCTTCAAGCCACTCACTCACTGACTGTACTGCTGTTCGGTTGTGTTTGTGTGACTCCATTCATGAATGTTTATTAAACTCAAGAAAGACAGCTGACGCGTGAAGATCTTCTTTTTCAATTATTGAACAAGGTAAAACATTTTTGCCACCACACTTGAGTCTCCTGGCATTGACTTCACTTGTGTGGGGGTGTATGCACGTGTGCTTTAGGGTGACTTCCCCTGGGATCCTGTTTCTGTGGGCCTACCATGCCACTAGTAAGCCCCAAGCTCCAGTGATATTCATTTACCCTGCCACTGAGTGAATTGTGTTTTAATGACTATCCTTATGTTACTATTGTCTATAATATCTTATTGTTAATAAGATATTATTGATGGATGGAACCATGTCTCTTGCCTCCTAAGTATAACAAACCTGTATGCCTTTTTGAAATATTTGATATCAATTGAGTGTTCACAATTCCATGGGTGAAATTCCCCGGGTGGCGTTGTCGGATTACAGTATTTTACTGTTGGTGTCCTTTAAAATAACCAGCCGTTGTAATGTATGAAACCTAGAGGTGTGTGTGTGTGTGTACGTCCTCCCCCCTCGCTCGCCACATTTGCAACTAATGACCATGAACATGAGCGCACACACCATAAGATGGCAGTAGAGATCCTAAAAGCTGTTTACCAACCACCAAAAAAAAAACACCAGAAGAAATTTGTTTTGGTTTTATGGCAGCATGTAAGGGTTTATGGCACCTGGTGTGTGTCTCGTGTTGGCAACAGAAACAGCTCAGCTCCTGGTGCTGCTGACATCAGTTCATATGAACATGTGAAGACTTTTATGAACAAATCTGCTCAGATTCAGACAGAAAACCTCTGACTAGTAATGAATCTGAAATGAAATTGTGAGGCTGGGATGAATGGTTCATTTTAACATTTGTGAAGTGTGAACTTGCACAACACTGAACATGACTAGGTCTGAATACTGCCTGAAGCCGCATGTGTAAAATGGAGTGTAAATACACAGAGGTTTGGTGGTGACCGACTGTGAGAGAGAAAATGGCTGACATGGGCAAACACGCTGCAGAGCTGGATATGCAGCGTTTTTATGTTGCATTTATTTTTGTGCTTTTTGTGTTTTTGTTTTTGCATTGTTTCTGTTGTTGTATTTGTTTTGTATTTTCATAGACGACCGTGAGTCTGCATCATTTCTGATTATGCAGCTCGTTTCTCATAATAGAAGTGTTTTGCGCTGTTGCCATGTGTTTGCCCTCACTGTAGAAAACTGTTCTAGAATCATGGATCAAGTTCTAATAATAAAGAGTCATTTCAAGGGGTTTCTGATGCTCAAAAAATGTGTTCACAGTTTTAGAGCTGTTCCTTTTACAATGTTGTGTTTGGGTGAAATGTTTTTTGAGCCAGTGTGCGTCATGTGTTGAACACACAAGTTGTAATTCCCCTGCAGCTACTACGCTGAATTCACTTCACCTCCCTGTGGCGCTCACTGCCAAGTTTAAGTCGTGACAGCCAATAATGTTTCGGTCTGTTACCACAAATCTACCAGGATTTGTATGTGATGGCCCAAATTCTCCCACCGGCTACCAGGAACTGACCAATGTCTCCAGAGACACAGGGACCATGTGTTTGCTGGCTGTTACAAAATACAGCTCTACAGAACCCATTCACTGTGTAGTGGAGTCTACAGTGGTTGTTCTGAACAGGGCCTAAATGTTTGTTTTTCATAAACACTTAAAGACAAGTTTAAATTAAATATCTACCTTTTTTAACGCAGATGATGTCAACTAGCCAATCAGAAGCTCCTAAAGCGATGACATCATTTTCTGGAATTTTACAAGCTGTTTAAAGGGACAGTTAACTGAGTGTATGTAAACTCCTGACCCACTGGAAGTGAGATATCTGAATGACAAGTAAAACAAATAGGGCTGTCAGCCTTAACATATTAATCGTGATGAGATGAAGGACAGAGCATGAGGTGTTTTTTTTTTAATCGTGTTAAATTGCGTGCCACCGGAGGTTCTTTATTTTACACCGTCACTGGTGCTGTTACTAAAGATTCTAGAGCGCTACGTTCTAGAATCTTTGGCTGCTATTTTGACCTTTTGACGCACCCTTACTTGTTGTCAAGCTGCTACAGACACTTCCTACAAAGATTTTACATGGCAGAGCAAGATTCTTCATGGCAAGTCATGTCTGTGGGAGCAAAAGGGGGACGGTTCCACTCTGAATAAAGGGGTGTGTCAGGAGACCTAAAGAGTTTAAAACCAATGCCTGAATCATCATTGGTGAAGATTGAATGAGTTGGAAATTAAAAATATAACTTACCCAGAGCTCGTTTACCGATAAATAGATTATCAGACATCTTCATAATTATGCGTCAGACATGCTAACGTTAGCTTTTAGTTCAGACAGACTGATGGTTATGTGTTGTCAAGCAAGAGAAAAAAGTTCTGAAATTAATCGCAATTAACTATTGAAATTCAGCAATTAATTGTGATTAAGAAAAAATTATTAATGGTTGGACAGCCCTAAAAACAATCTGTCTGGAAACAGTCGCTTGAAAACTTACGTGTGTCCTGCACAAAATAGATGATCTCATCAATTAACTGGAACTGTAGTTTGTCAACGTGACACTAACAGTGGTTAAACATGAATTTTAATGACTTCATTCTAAGTTTATGTAAATGTCTGACTTGAATTCACTGTATTCATCAGCTGATGATACCACAAGTGACAAATTCATAATGATCCTTATTTGATTTGAGATCAGCAATAAGCAACAGTTGGTAAATGAGAAAGTTAGTTTGTGCCATTACAACAATATGAGGCAGATTCTCACTGCTTCTACACTTTCAATAAAGACATCACCATCAGGGTGTCTTCAGATCCAATCATTGATGGCTGAGCTGTTGTGTGATGATGAACAGATGAATGAATAATCCTCTACCCCGACTCCACCACACAGATGGAGACGACAAGAGAAAGTGGGAGGAAGAAGAGACGAATGAAAAGAACAAGGGGGGAGTGAAAAGAAACATGAGAGGACGATGAGGAAGTGATAGAGAACAGGAGAATGGGAGAGAGGGGAAAGATATACAGGTTATGACAGAAATAACACAAACAGGAAGTTGGTGTCAACGGCAGAGGAAACCACATCTCTGCACTTTGTAACCACCTTCGTCTCTCACTCTCTTCTCCTCCTCCTCACTCTGTCTTTCTGTATTCTCCTAAATTTTCCATTAACCTACTTCAAAGGCAGCAAATCAGGTCGAACACAACTCAGATCATTTTACTGAAAATAAAAAGCTCACAACATTAATCACAAAGAACAGTCAACAACAGAAACAGCAAGACATCAGTCAGTACGGTGATAATGAGTCAGCATCTTCAGGGAGTTTTTTTTTTTTAATAAATGTTTTTCTGATTAAAGGAACATCTCATCTTAAATGCTGTTCTCACTTTTATTGAGAGGTCCTGATGGTGTTCAGCCTAGTTTAGCAAAGGGACGGGAGAAAGAGGAAACTGTTTAAAATACACCAAAGCTGACTGCTCTGCACAGTGCAGCTCACCTGGACAGCTGTGTGCAGTTATTTAAGAAGTATCTCCAATGCTAACTGCTCTTAAAACCATAATGTATGAGCACAATGTACAATGATGGCAAATAAGTGTGTTTCCCAAAATATTGTAAGGTGCCATTAAAATATCACATCTTAATAGAAGTTTAGTCATGGAGACAGTGTTAGCACTGTTAACACTGCTAACACCGTTACATTACTGCTACACTGTTACATAAAACTGTTAACAATGTTACTACGTTACACTGCTAACACTGCTAGCACTGTTTACACTATTAACACTATTAACACTGCTAATTATAGTTTAGATACTGTACATTGATGGTGGTACAGCTTAACTTTGTTATAACAGACTTTCGACTATGAATGGTTCCTCAACAAACAGAAGTGGTGCTCCTGCACAAACATAAAAATAGTTGGGAATGATGATGATGATGATGATGATGATGATGATGATGATGACGATGATGCACCTCAGAAGTTGTAGTCACTGTTCCTGTTGGATGAAGGCTCTCTGCTGTCGCTGACTGTCAGTCGCTCCAGAGCTGATTTGACAACACACAGGAAAAGCAGCCACATTTACTATATGACTGTGTGTGTGTGTGTGTGTGTGTGTGTGTGTGTGTGTGTGTGCACATGTGTGTGTGTGTGTGTGTGTGTGTGTGTGTGTCTGTGTGCGTGTTACCAGGGTAGGACAGTCTCTTCTCTCCGTCATTGTTTTTAACAGTAGTTTTCCCTCGGTGGTAAGACACTGACACAGAGACGTAAACAGAAACAGACAAATGTTTAACTCACACATCTCCTGTTCTCATCACTTTTTCTTATTGTCAAAAAATTTCATGTACGGGCCCAAACCAACACTCTGTTAGTCTGTCTCTCAGTGTCTGAGTCTGAGTGTCTAATTTTCAGCAGTGGATTAATCCTTATTTTGTGCTGCGGTGAGATTTGGAGTAGCAGGAATGGTGTGTTCGAGTCAAAATAAACTACAGCGTGTGTGTTTGTATGTGTGTGTGTGTGTGTGTGTGTGTTTGTATGTGTGTGTGTGAGAGACTCACCACTGTGACTCTGTGTTGGTCCAATCCAGCGGTTCTGCCTCCTGTCTGACACTGAAACCATGTAAACACTGCAGTTATAATTCATTAGTGATGAACCCAGAAATGCAGTGCAGGATCTTGTGAACATGACTGACAACTTACATGTTACATGTTGCAAAGACTAACACAGTTTCTACAGAGAGGGCGTCAGTACGTTAGCAGAGTGGCAGAGTTTGTGCTTATTCTGCATGAACACCAAAATGACGAGCACCTTCTCAAAAGCTTCTCTTCTGTTGGTCCGTTTGTCATTAATGGAATTTATTTAAAAGTGATTTTTATTTTCTAAGGTCGTCCACCTACCTGAGCAACCATACAGATATTTTTTTTTGTCCTGAAATAGTGACTCTATCTGCAGGTGTTCCAGACTTTGGTTGTGATGTTTACAATAATAAACACAAGCACTGTACTGAGAGCAGCGTACCTACTTTCATCATGATGCTTGCTATTATAACTGTCATGGCTCGGTTAGTTTTAGGAAAAGATGATGATTTGGGTTACTACTTTGGGTACTTCTATGGATAATAGAAACAACATAAACTGCTACTTTCACATGGGAATAGAACACCACTCTCCTGTGTCATGTTCCTGTGTTTTGTTGACCCATCCATCCACCCCAACCTCCTCATGATGTGGACTTAGTTGCTCTATATACTACATCACTGCATTTTTCCCTCTACTCCTGTCATAATTACTGTGGCCACTAGATGTCGCATAGGAATAAAACCTAACTTTGGGTCATAATAACCTGCTGCACAGATGACCTGTGAGCTTGTTCTTTACAGGAGGACAGTCTACCTTCATTGAGGAGTAGACAGTAGTCACTGACAGAGGTGGCACTAACATGTGACAAAGGTCCTCAGCTGGACTTGAACAAGGGATGTGGTGATGACGAGGGCTGGAGCTCTAGAAGCGCAGCTGTCTTTGTTGCTTTTTACCAGTAAAGGTAATTGTGAAAATATTTTGTGGCGAGGCTACATTCAAGCAAAGACAAATTCACCTAATGGTTCTCCTTAGACCAGAGCAGCACATAAAGAGAGAGACCTGACTCATGTCTTCACTCCACATCAACCACACAGACCATGGAAATACAGGTCAAACAGGTTCTCACCTGCATCAGGTTTATTTAAAACACTACTCATTCTATTCTATTCTATTCTATTCTATTCTATTCTATTCTATTCTATTCTGTTCTCTTTTGTCTGTGTACCAGACTCCTTTGAATTTAAGGCAACAGTCTTTCTTGGACATAATCTCTAATCTGATGAGTCTTAATCTGAAAATATGAGTTTTCAGCTCAGCAAGAACTGATTACATGCAAACAAGTGTGCATATGCACATATGTGCAATCTGTCTATTGTGTGTGTGTGTGTGTGTGTGTGTGTGTGTGTGTGTGTGTGTGTGAGTGTGTGTGTGTACTCACGTCTCTTCTGCAGGGCTTTGACAGTGGGTTTGGTGAAGCGGATCAGAAAAAGAGCCAGCAGCACACAGCAGAGCAAAGCAGTCACCACTTTGTAGGCCTTCAGCTTGCCCTGAGTATCTGGGAGGACCTTAGTTGGCACAGCTGGACACACAAACACACACACACACACACACACACACACACACACGCACACATACAGAGGTTGTTGTTCTGGTAACAGCATGCTTTGTTGTGTATCTGCTGCCTGTTTGTTGTTGTTGACGAATGAGGAGCCTGTTCAGTTAGCTGTAGGTGAAATATTTTGTGTCTGTGCAGCCTGTGGTTGTGATCTAACTGGTGTCACTGTAAGAGGTCATGTAGGTTGTTGAAGTCGGGTGTGAGTCGCTGTGTGTTTCAGGTTGGAGTGTTGCAAACATGTAGTGAGCAGTGCAAAGGACACACACCAGTGATCTTATACAACTAACAACTCACTGCTGATTGGTCTGTGTTGCCATGGAAACAGTTTGGGCCAGAGTTCTAAAGTGAAGCAAAGAGTGACGTCTACAGGAGCTGGACAAGATGTGGAGAAGATGTGGTCTCATGCTGCTAATCATTCTCACTTATCTCCCAGACAGCAAAATAAATACAGCCCATACTTTAGCCACATGCTTGTTGTCTGTACGTCCAGTTCCACATGCTGCATGATTCTCAGACACTTCGTCCACATCTTGACCAATTCTGGTGCACACACATTCTGCCTGTCAGTCAATACTGGAGGATAACAGCTGGACCCCGCGGATGTGGCAGACGTGGGCCAAGGATCCAGGCTTTTGGTATAGCTATTTGGGTTAATGATCTACGGGGACCCTGAGGGCTTAACATACTGCCCCTTAAGAACACACATGCAAACAGAAAAAAACACTAACAAATTCAGAAAACATCTTCATCAATTTGACAACATATGATGCAAATACTGACAACACAACCAAATACACAAGCGTGCTGTGAGTAGCACCAACGGTCATAGAGGTGTTTCCAGAGGACACTAAAAAGTGATGAACCTGCTGGGACACACTTGTTGTTCAATGTTTTGTGACTTTTGAGGTTTAGAATACTGATCAGGAAGTGCACATGGATGTATTATGGCACATGTATCATAATACATCAATGTAAGTGCATCCCAGCCTGGTTCATCACTTTTTAGTGTCCCCTGGAAACACTTCTCTGTTCTGTAGTATTTGCATCATGTGTTGTCAAATTCACAAAGATGTTTTCTGTATTTGTTTGTTTGTGTTTTGTTTTGTTGCAGTGCCTTGAGCCATCAGGACCACCGTAGTTCTCTCATACGTCAATATTTTTTCTCAAAATTAAGAGACATTTAGGCTGCAGTCGAAAAGTCTTTTCTGCTTAGGAAGGTTCCTGACTGGATGAATTGACCTGGAAGTATCTGAGCAGCAGCCATGATCAAAGCAGTTTGAATTCTCTAAATGATAGGGAAAGGAGCTTCAATGCTTCCTATCTTATCTCCTAAAACAGAGGAAACACTGGACCTTCCTTTATGAAAGGGGAGGGAAAAAAAAGAAAAAAAGGAGAAAATGCCATCCCACAATTCCTTGCCGCAGCAACATTTAAAGCGACGCACCACTGTAGTTTAACCCCGGCAGACCCAAATAAATATAGAAACAACAGAACAGCTATTTTATGTTTGTGACATGATCCAGACCTGATGTAAATCCTTGTCTGAGCTCGAAATCTATAAATATAGATTTATTCTCTTTCTTATTTCTACTTACCAATATCTTTGAAACAGAATACTATATATATAAATGTAATTTCACTGAATCCCCTCCTATTGTGTAAAGCAGTAAAAATTTATTTTATCTCAGCAAATCTATAAAAATGTCACCTCGCCGTTGTCTTGTCCTAAGTCCTTATGAGCTCTCTTTCACATCTTTCCTTGAACTCATTTTCCATTGAAGTTGACGAGAAGTGGTTAGGAAAGGAGATTATTTTGACTTTTTGACCACAGCCTGAATCTTATCATGTGTTAACTCTGCTAAATGCTTTGTGCTTAAGTTAGAAGTGACACAATCTTGTGTTAAATATGAGCTTGTGCCCTCTCAGATGTGTTTGCATTGAACATTTGTGTTGAAACCTGTAATGAATTGTGAGTCTGACCATGTGCTTCGTCTGTAACTTCCTGTTGGACCAAAAAGGTCCTGACTTTCTGAGTGAGAACTCAGAAGAGTTTGTGTTAAGGCACTATGAAACATGGATTTGAGGGGTCTCGAGTTTTATATAAAACTTTGTTGGTACTGAAACGTGTTACACTCTGTAGGCGGAGATACGGCAGAGCTGCACACTGTTCAGAGAGTGTGTTGATCACACGCCCTCTGTGCCTGTTTACTGCATCATATTAAACACTACTGAGTGTAAAATGTCAAACCACATGAAGACATGAAATTAACTCACTTACACACACTCCCACAGACAAACAGCGACACACACACACACACACACACACACACACACACACACACACACACACACACACACCAACCTGTGCATTTGACCGTCATTGTCTTGCAGCTGGTCCTCTGCTCTGCTCTACCCTCAGAGATGTAGTAACCACTTGCCTCGTCTCCTTCCATCCAGCGTGGCGTGCCTTTACAACCTCTGTTGTTCTCACACACATTTGCCCAAATATTCCGGACCTCACTGCCGTGACAGATAGGTTGGGAGGTGTTTAGTTGATGGATGATGAGGTCTCCGTTACATTTATGCCACCTGACCGTGAGGAAGCCCATGACGGGTACAGAGCTGATGGGGTTGGAGGTGGGGGCAGTGGTGGCTGATGGAGCAGTATTGGGGCAGTAACAGACAGTGCTGCTGCTGATGTTCTGAGCGGAGACGGGATTCTCGGTGACGGGCGTTCTAACTCTGTCTTTGCTTGTGTGTGGGAGACACACATCAATTTCTATGGAGAAACACACACAACAACACACTGGATCAGAAGAGCCAACAGGTCTGAGTCAGATCACTTAGGTCTGGTTCAGATCAGAGTCTTAAACCAGACCAGCATTTAAACCAAAACCCCTCATTAATAATAATCAGTTTACAGTATCTTTTTATCTACTGCTAATTCTCTTACACTGTAAACAATAAATATATAATCGTAAAAATATAAATATAGATTTTCTGCAGCTTCCTCAGGCTCGCTCAGCAGAATCTCAAAAGATAAATACACACATAGGTCACATGACTAATCATCATCATTTTAATACTGTCACAATATTTCAACATTTTTTTTCAAGTTATTTTAACATTTTTTCTAAGTATTGTATGTGGTATTGTGTGTGTGTGTGTTTATATATCACCTTGTTTGTGGCTTTTTTTGACACAGTGTGATAAGAACAACAGCAACAACAAAGAGTAAAAAAGCAACAATAATTCAGACCCAGAGAATAAAAATAACAAACACTGGTCCAACAATGATCAGATAAAACTAAAGAGACAACAGAGGAACAGAAATAGTCACAGAAGGTCTGGAAATGTGACAGAGCTGCGTTTACTCCGACCTTCTTCTCATCACGTCTAGATCTCTGCAGCAGCCTGTTTACTGGTCTCTGCCTGTGCAGAACTCAGCTGCCACACTGTCAGACACAAGATCACATCGCTTCACATCGCTTCTTTACTCTGGCTCCCAGTGCATTTTAGAATAGATTTTATTGATTACTTTCATGACCTCTCTCTGTTATATCTCCGACCACTTAGCTCCGTACACACCAGAACAAACCTTGACCTCCTCAGGTGAAGGTCTATGGCCTGTTCCAGTGGCCAGCTGAAAACTAAATGGGACAGAGCATTTGCAATCAGGGCCTCGAGGCATCTGAGGCAATCTGCCAGAGTCTCAGTCTCTTTTTCCTTGTGTCTCCATTAAGTCTCCTCTTAAACTAAGTTTTCCGTTCAAGTGTTTTATTTCTCTGTATTGCTATTGTTTTACTTTTACTGATTTTTTTTTAATCAGTTTTTTCTTCTCTTTGAAACCTGTTGATTGTTGTCATTGTTGTTATTTATATTATATTGTCATTGTTATAATTTGATGACAGAGGTATTTCAATCTAATTTGTATGGTACCATCATGGCTCTGATTTTGTCCACACACACACACACACACACACACACACACACACACACACGCACACACATATATATATATATATATATATATATATATATATTCATCCATCCTATGGATATATGAAGATATGAGTCTATAGTCTAATACCATGGTAAAATGTCTATGATGAATTTTTATATGGTATAACATGTTGCAACCATATATGTTATATATCTAATCTCTAATCTAGTATATATGTAAGTTTATTAAAGCAAAAATAAATATACATATTCTATTTATTAATTATTTTTTTCTTATCAATTTCTCATTAATTTTAAACATCAATATCCTCTCATTCTGGGAAAGTGGTTGCAGACTTTTGGGCTCTATTGGGGCTGCTCTGCAAAAAATAAAAAAAATAAAAAATAAAAATCATATTGTGGTTGGTTTTTTTTTCATTTCACTTTCACTAAAATTTTGTACCAAACTTGTACCTTTTACCAAACAACCATGGTCCCTTATGTCTGGAGAATATGATATTTAGGCTGATGTGTCTCTGTAGAACCACAACACTTATGGCACTAACAATGCACAGTAATGTTGTAACACTTTTGATCTTTATCAAAAAAAATTGCACTTGGCCATATTGCAATTTCAATTACGTTTTGATTAATTGTGCAGCCATATACTGCTATATAATATTAACATATACTGACAGGCTGTGGGATGAATATATATTTATGTAACATATGTCTACAATATAAACATAGACATACATATTTGTATAGTCTAGACATGTATGTTAATATATTAAGTTATTCAAATTTCTAAGAAGTTTCATATATAACTTATAAATAATGTTTTATCTTATGTGTACATATGTAAATTCAGCATATGTCCATATATTACATTTGCGTATGGAAATACACAATTTCCTGTTTGTTTGATAAAAACTACAGCAGGCATCTGTTTGAGGAGATTAGACTTTTTTAAAAATAAGAAACTATAGGGCGGCCCGATTAGTTAGGGCGCGTACCACATGAGCGGCCTGCTCTTAGCAGGTGAGTGCTGGTTTGACTCCTGACCGGCCTGACTCTTTCCTCTGTGTCATTCCCTCTCTCTCTGCCCCTTTCCTGTCACTCTCTACTGTCCTGTCAATAAAGGCAAAAAATGCCCCCAAAAAAAATTTAAAAAATGAAACTATACATTTGTCCATTGCTTTTCTTCAACCAAAGGGCTGAAACCTTCATCAGCACTACTACAAATCCCACAGACTCACCCTGCACAACACAGAGACACATTATTAAAACAAACACAAAGGAGCTCATTTCTTAAGCCTATATAGAGCAGCAGTGTGTGTGTGTGTGTGTGTGTGTGTGTGCGTGTGCATGCGTGTGTGTGTGCGTGTGAGTGTTGTACAGTACAAGCAACGGAACAGCTACTGGTACAACAATCAGCCGACTCTGAAATGGCTCCAGTGCAATGAAATGAACCTGCTCTAAAAGACGTAGACCAGCAGAAGCCTGTGGACAGTGAGCAGTTAGTGTGTGTGAGGGCGGAGGTCTGGTTAGTCAGGTTACTCACTGAGACATCACCAGTGGCCTGCAGCAAGAATTAATTCATTAATGAAACAGAGAGAATCACAAGAGTGTGTAAATAAATCAACATATATCAATACTGAATGATGATTAAGATAACAACAAACAACAAAAGAAGATAAACACATTATTACCAAGTCACAATGTCATGTTACAATATGCATACATTTTTATCCGTGAAAATAACTAAAATGTTTTCATTATTTTCAATTCACTTTTGTATTTGATTTCTTTTTTTTTTTTTATTTCACTTGGCTCTCAGGGCTTATTTTTACACATGAAAAAAAAAAAATCACTTGTCTTTCAGGGCCTCTATAGTCCTTATTAGCAACTTAAAATTCCTACATACTCTCTAGCTTGTAATAGACAATTCATTTACAACATCACACTGAAACGTTACTGGATTTTTCTGCTGGATTTTTTAATCCAGACTTCAGATCCGTTCATTCCGCTGCTACACACCTGCCTCACTAAATATTCCACAGGTTACAACATTACTCGGTTTTAAACGTGTATTTTATGAGTCGACTTATTTAATATGTTTTACTGAAGCCATCATTTCTCACACGGCCACAGTGTAAAAGTGTTTAAATGTGTTCATGATCATTTTTCACTTTTGTGATTAAAGAATCAGAACATATTTAAATGTATTTATCACCTAAAGCACTTGTTACTAAAAACTCTCAGAGCTCTGTCAGGTTTTCAAATGTCACATCTCTATACAGTGCCGCTGTGTTGGTGGTGGGACAAGTTTCAGCGGCGTAGATTTCAAAGGCTCTGCAGGCAGAAGTGAAACTCTCTGCAGGGCTACGTGCCACCACGGCTGAATCTGAGAGCGTGCTGCTTTTTAATTTGGGGCAAAGCAAAAGTTTGAGAAACGCTGAAGGTTTCTTGTTTTAAGAACCGGCTCAGTGAATGGCTGTTTCTGTTCCTCAGCCATTAAACTGATCTTGTATTCCTAAAGACTTTGTTTCAGCACTAAAATATTATTGGGTTTAAAGTGTTTCTTTATGACTGAATGTGCTTCTGCAGTTTCTTTCTTTTTTCTTTGGAATAAAAAAATAGAAGAAGTTAGAATATAAACAAAATTAAATGTTCTACAAACAGCCATGTTTTCTGTTATCTTGCAAAATGCATGATGACTTTTTAATAAATGAAGTGACTGTGACATATTATCTGATCTTCAGATGAGTAAGAAACACTTAAATTAAATCATATAGCATTGAAAGTAAAAATGCCTCAGTTGTAAATGTTTCCTAAAGCAGGTCACTGTTTTTTCACGTGTATTTGTATAGAAGATATGAAGATATGAGATATCATATCTTCTATACAAATACACCGTGAAAAGAACAAATCTAAAAACATTTAAATAGCAGCAATTTCACAGGTAGGGTGTAACCAGTGAGGAAGAGGAGATCATTTACTTCAAATAAGCATGACGTTCTGCATTTGTTAAGGTTAAATATTGTAAAAGTTACACAAAATTGTAACATTAAAAAATTGTAAAAGTTGTATTATCAGCAAAATTGTTGCTGTGAAAAATAAAAGTAATTATTATGAATCAGAAAGACAGAGACACAAAGTTGTCAGAGTTCATCAATTAACATCATCAATTACATAATATAATATTTTTTATGTATTTATGTAAAACACACACACACACAAATATATATAAGTAAAAATTAATTTTTCCAGCTGTTACTCACTTTGATATGCGTGATTGGTCATACCAGAGTTTTAATACAATATTGTGTTGGTCCACTCCTGATTTCCCTGTTAAAGTTTGCAGTAAGTTTAAATGAAGCAAGCCTCATTTTGATTCCACAAGCTTCATGTTACTTCAGTACACTGTTTATACAAACTGAACAATAACAACAATAATTTAAAAAAATGATTAAAAATAATAATTATGAAAAATGATAAATAACTTGAAAAACAAGGAATCATTGAATATTGTTGTTGAACTGAACTGAATCTAAATGCCCGAGGCCTCCAGCAGCTGAACTCATTCTGAAATGAAAAATCGAAGATTGTTCACAAAGTTGTCAAAACACTGTTGCAGAAGTTCCCACTGTATATGTGTTTATATGTATGTATATGTATATGTATATGTATGTGTATATATATACACACACACACACACACACACACACACACACACACACACATAAATATATATATATATATATATATATATATATATATATATATATATATATATATATATATATATATATATATATATATATATATATATATATATATATATATATATATATATGTATATATATAGTTTCCCACCCATGAACACTGACAGCAGCTTTTGCAGTGCACACTTTTTATACAGTCCTCCTCTGCCACAAGTTTATTTTGTTGCACAGCAAATGCATCTTTCTGTTTATGTGGATGTGGGAGGAGACGCACAGCTGAGCTGATTAGATCCTGCTGTGCAACTTGCTCATTTTGGCTCAAAATTGGATCTGTGCTAAAACGTGCTCAAACAGTCTGCACACAGACATGAAATCTGTCTCTCAGGTGAATATGGTTTCTGTGAACAAATACAACATCTGAATCACAGTTTTTTTTTGTTTTTTTTTTTTAACAAGTGAGGTTGTGTTTTAATGTAAACAGAACGCAGCATGGTCCAGTTCACAGACCTGCACCTGGATCAGCAATTCTCAACTTGAACCTGCTCAGTTCCCTGTAGCTATCACTAAATCAATATCGTCATAATCTAAACTGACCCCTGATAAAATACAGACTCAGAGCTGCTGCAAGATGAAATAAGCTCCACAATCACCATGTGCGAACAGCCTCAATGTGGAGTTCAACATACACACATTCACTGCATCTACCTCACAATTACACAGAGATCAAATTTACATAGTTGTGGACTGTCCTGTAACAAATGAGCCCATAGGTTGTCTGTGCGGCAGGTAATTATGATCCATAGTTAAGTTTTTTTTGCCAGGCGACATCTCGTAGCTGTATTAATTATGACACGAGCAAAGGGAAAAGCGCGGTGACGTAGTATGTAGAGCAGTCCACATCATGAGGAGGTTGCAGTGGATGGATGGGTCAACAAAACGGAGACCGGTCTTCGATTCCCATGTGAAAGTAGCAATTTATGTTGTAGCTATTATCCATGACTGTTCATTATTTATTATTGTAACCATGACAACAAAGATTGTCTAATGTTGAGGAAATACTTATTTTAACCCAAATCACCATCTTTTCATAAACCTAACCAAGCCATGACTTTTATTATAGTAACCATGGCGGCGAAGGAAGGTACACCGCTATCAGTACTTTCCACGTGTTTGTTATTGTAAACATGACAACCAAGGTACGGTACCCCTGCCGCCGTGAGGGCTCTATTTCAGGAGACACTGCTATGGATCATATCAGAGGGTTTTTGGTTGTTCAGGATGGAGGACTGGTTCAGGTTGGTGGACTGATTGGCTCTGTAAACAGAGACTAGACCAGCATGAGCAAAACCGGCAAACTGAAAGTCAGTGTACACATCAGTTATTTGACTAATTACACCTGTGATTAGTAAGTCGTCGGGCTGTTTGGTCAACATCAGATATTCTTTGAAGAGTCAACAGGAGTCTAAAACCTTTTATCTCATACTGAGCAGTTTAGTGTCTCATCCCCAGAACAACCAGGTCAGGTCTTCAGATTCCTGGTTGTCTCCACATTAATCTCTCCAGTCGTGTGTGTGTTCACGGATGTAGACCTGACATTGTTTAAATCAGACTCAAACAAATTAAAAAATCACAATGTGTGTGTCTACGTGTGTGTGGAGGCAGACTTCCCACAGCAGGGAGTTGTGAGTAAAGCCCCGGTCCACCACTGCAGAGTCTGGTTCCCGTCAGCAGCATCTCATTCATTCCAACAATCACAGCTCATCTGCATATCTCTGATGTTTGGTTTCAGTTTACGGTGAAGAATCAAGACTCAGGAATCTGTAGGTCCAGAGTCTGATTCTTTATATTTATTCTATTTATCTTTATAAACAGCTTTATATGTAACTGAGTCATTTTAGTACAATTCACAGCCTTTCATGAACCCGCTCTGTTTATAACAACAGGCCTTTACCAGGTGCTCAGACCTAAACCAGGTGGAGGGAGTGTAGATGCGGGTAGCGAGTGATGATGAGGATCAAGGAGGTTTGAGTACAACATACTGTGACACAGGCTGTCATGATGACAGCCATTTTATCCTCTGTCTCCATTTATGGTACAAAGTCACCATTGAAAGGTGTGCTAGCATGTATCTGATTGGCCGAGAGAATGCAACACACTGCAGTTTAGGATTAATAAAACACCCTCATCACAAATACAACATGTGCAACACAATCAAACACAGAAATGTGCAGCAAGTAGTGTCTAGGGGACACAAAAAAGTCACTCTCTCACACGACTACATAGTCCTCAGTATAGTGAATCAGAGCTGGAATTTTTATCCTCTATATCAAGCACTCAGAGACACAGGCGAGGCAGGCAACTGCTCGTACTTCCGAGGGCTGACAAACTTAACTCCACAGCAATGTCTAAAAACGTGGCTCCCTCCCCCGCAAACAACTAATGGACAATTAACAGTGACAGCTCAGGAGCAGTGCTGCCAACTCATTTCAGTAAAGCTGCACATACATGCAAGATGTAAATGTAAAGATAATTACATTAAACTTTGTTCAAACTTGGCTGGCTGGGCATGCTCTGTTCCCTTAAGAAAAATTCAGTGGTAACAGAAAATTTTACTGTGAAAATCTAGCGAAGTGTGAAACAGTAAAAACTTCCAGCAGCATGAAGTCACAGTGCAGAGTGACGTCCTCACTGCTGTGGATATCTGTCCCCTCTCAGTACCTGCTCCATAACATAATTAGGGACTTAAAGCAACGACGGTTGAAGGGAGGGCTACAGCATGATGAGTATGATGTAGATTCTATCTAGACTGGTTTGCCGTAGTAGAGAGTTGGCCTGCAAAGATAGGAAGTGTCGAAATAGAATCTACGTCATGACGTAGCCATCGCGTCAACCGTCGCTTTTTACAAATTATTACCCTCAAAACATGACTCTTGCCTGGAGACAGGTTGTTTAGATGTTGTTTTGTGAAACTTGCATCAGACTGATCTAAGAGCAGAATGAGGACTGGCCTCACACTGTAGACCGGCTAAAGAGCCTCTGATGAAGATCAAGTGTTTCACCTTGCTAACATCCATATGATGTTTTTATATAATATAGATATATGATGAGTGAAATAATCAGTCAACACCATGACTGAGTGTTTCCACCTCGAACTGCAGTGAACCAATGACAGTCTCATAAAAACAGATTCAGACAGCCAGGGATTTATACATCATATAACATAAGGAACCAATCCTGTCCATTTGTGAGGAAGGGGCGCAGGGCCAAAATACACCTGAAACCTTATCGGTACAGAGAGCAAGAATTAGCATTAGCACAACCACGAACACTGTGTCAGCCACTGCCAGTTACAAGCTAATAAATAATAACAAATAAAAGATAAGACCTGTTTTTTAGATGAGGGATTACAACCAGCAGGAAACTGTAATGACACATCATGGATGCTATCTGTCACCATTCATCTCTTCATTTAAAAGTGTAATTTCATATGTACCCAGGCAGTCTGTCGGGTGATTAGCTCTTTTTTTTTTAAATGCATTTTTAAAAATGCTCATAATTTTTCATCTTGTGGATTCAACATTGTTTTGACAGCAGACAGGTAACCTTTCCTGGCAGGTGACGCACAGGTGTTCCACTGTGGTGAGCCACCACACCCAGCAATAGGGCCCAGGTACGAGAACACCAGAAGGGAATGCAGCCATGACTCCTAACGATCGCACTCTACACTTTACAACACAGTACAAGTGGTTACTTAGGCAGCGATTCTCAACCTACGGGCTGGGACCCACTTGTGGGCTGCAAAGGTAATTTAAGTGGGCCAACAAATCATTTGCAAAACAGCACAATAAAAGTCAAGAGGGAGATGGTGATTGTTATCATTGAAATAAAAAGTGCTTTGAGAAGGTATTATTTGGAGGGCATTATTGTTATATATAATTTTAAGACAAGTTAAAGATTTGACCACGGATCTGTGTGATGAGGAAATGACTGCAAACTATTGAGCGACTTTATTTGCAACACTTGTTAGTGGGCGTGCTTGCGTTCATTAGCTTCCTGGCTACAAAATGGAGGTGAAGACAGCAAGTGTACCCAAGCAAAAAACCAATGATGCAATTCTTTCAGTTGGAGAAAGCTCTGCTTTTGGTTACTGCCTCTGTCAATCATTCTAGTTTGAAGACAGGTGGCTGCGCTGTCCAGTGAAATCAAGATGGTAGCTCATTCTGGGCTTCAAAACTTCTCTTCAGAAACCTGTGGAGAGGCTACGTCCATTTTTATTTACAGTCTATGGTCCAATGAGACCAAACAAGGGGGGACGGGCACTTCTAAGCCTATACTGATTGGCTTTGAGAGGTGTGAAAACAGAAAAAACCTTGATCGTCTCTTTGCAAATCATTCCTGACATTTGGAACTTGTTGCTCATGTTCATCAGGTGTTTCTGACGCCTTTTTACAAATAAGTTATTGTATTAATGTCACTGATTCATTTCCAGTTATCTTGACACAAATTTGACCTTTCTGTTAACCATCACCTCAACCCTCAAGTTAAAACTGTTCACGTAGTGTCAATGCCAACATGACCTGGTGAATTACATTAGCATTTCAGCAAACAACATGCTAAAGCTAACTGACATGTGGCTCTGGTGAGGCAGATTTAATTACTGATGACTCATCATTCCTCAGTTGTTCCTTAGTATCTGTATCTACCCCATACACAGTCTTGTGTACCGTGTTGTTCCGTGTGACTCTGACAGGCCCAGGTCTGTACTGTGAGGAAGATCAACATCCTCTGGTAGCAGGAACTCATTTGTGCAGACTCTGCTGAACCAGACTGAGCAGCCTCTGTCTTAGATGACCATGAGTCCAGCTACAACAGGGACTCACTATGTCTGTGCAACAAATATATATAACAAATATAATGAATACAAACAGAACTCTTTTGTTTTTACTCCCATTTTTCACGAACTGAAATTAATATTTTGAGACTTTTTGTAACCACGCTAAAAACTGTTAGTGTTATGTTTGTTTTTTGTGGGGAGATGGATCAGAGAATGAATCAGTCTGTGGTGTGACCACCGTGTGTACAGAGCTGATCAGGCGGTTGTTGGTCTGCTCCTCTTCAGTGTGAAGCTGCTGGATGTTGACAGGAAGTGGATCACACTGTCGTAGCCAGATCATCTCACACATGCTCACTGGTGACATGAAAAGTGGGATGTTTTCACATGCTGCTGCAACATGAGGCGATGGCAGCAGATGAACAACACGGCAATGGGCCTCAGGATCTTGTCACGGTGTGTGTGTGTGTGCGTGTGTGTGTGTGTGTATCTTTTGTGTGCTTAGATTTTAAGTCTTACATTTTAGGAGTAAAAACTAAAAAAGTGTTGCATTAATATTTTTTTTCAGTGTAGTTTGAAATGGTGAAGATGCTCCTGTGCTGTTATCAGCATCCACCTGTGGACAGTAACATACTTCAGCTTGACGTTTGATCAACATTCACATGGATTTCACTTCTGAAAGAACCAGCTCTTACACAGTAAGCGGCAGACGTCAGCCCCCTGAACTGTTAACCTACTAGATTTCCTGAACTCAGATCTATGTTATGTTCAGATGCAGTTCAGTTTCTCTGACAAACAGAACATTGGTCAGTAGAGCTGGGAGCCACACTTGACAAAACATCATCAGCTGTTCGTCAGGAGTGTGATCGGAGCCTCAACAGGACACACAGACGCTGCTGCGATGACACATTTTCATTTACTCTCTGGTCTTGGTCCAAACAGAAACTTCCTCACGTTTTTCAGCCCAGACTGTTTTTCTTCACGTTTGTCTCATTTCTTGTGATATTTTCTGTGTTTTCAAACATATTGTGTTGAAGTCTGCTACTGCTCACACTTAAACAACATTGTCTGACTTCTCAGTTCAGGCCTGATGTCCTGGTATCTCAGCAGCATAACACAGTTTGGATCAGTGTCTTCAGTATGTGCCAGAAAGAAAGTGAACTTACCAGAAATAATGAGTAAAAGAGCTGAGATGGTCACAACAGTCCTGAGGTCCATCACAGAGCCAGTGAATGACAAGTGGAGGAAGAGGACAGACAGACAGACAGACAGACAGTCAGCAGGAGAATCAAATCAGATCAAGACGCCAACAACAGAAAAACTGACGAGAGAGGAAACAGTGCAGAGGTGTAAACTCTCTCTCTCTCTCTCTCTCTCTCTCTCTCTCTGTGAATCACTTCATTCGTCTTCCCTGACCTGCTGCTGCTGCTGCTGCTGCAAAAGTGCAGATTTCCTCCCTTCAAAGCGAGAGCTGGGTGAAGTCAGGCAGAGAAAGGAGGGGGAAATAACAAGCGGTGATAAGACGGGAGGAAGGAGGAAGAGGTAGGAGGAAGAGGTGAAGGGAAGAGCAAACTCACTTTTTTTTTCACATGTCGTGAGCCTCTGCTGTTTGACACACGAATGCTTTGAGGTGTTCAAATGCAGCGTGGTGGACTCAGATATAACTCTGAATTCAATAAATAAATGTAATTATGATACTGCACCAAACTCCTGTACTGAATTACGTCATTTAAAAAAAAAAACATGCAATAATTTGATTTTAGTTTGTTAAAAATCCATTAACTTTTCATTAGACCATTTTGCAATGTCCTTAATAAACTATATATAATACATGTATGCACGTGTGTGTGTGTGTGTGTTTGTGTGTGTGTGTGCGTGTGTGTATACCTCAGATTTATATCATCGCATTAACGGAGATATATTTACAGAATAAACACATCACTGTTTTATTTTCTAATGTATTTTTAATGATGTATAAAGACAAATTCCCTGAATGTGTGGAACAGTATAACAGAGTGTTCACCTGAATGTGACTGGTCACACCCTTTATTCAGTTAGCTTAGCATTAGTTAAACCCTATAATGTTAAACAAAGATAAGTGAATCCAAATGAAGTGTAAACACAACATTTTACCACACTGAATGATGTGAATATATATATATATATAACATGTACTGTGTATTTTATGAAAAAAAAAAAAAAAGCATCAATAAAATCAATAAAGAACATATGTTAGTAATTCAAGACAGGTTTATTTTATTTTTATTCAGTTGAATCCCATTGAAATAGAAATCTCATTTTCAAGAGAGACCTGAATATAATAATGATAATAATAATAATAAACACCATAAAAACAATTCATGAGCAGAAAGAATTTACAGTATTTAATAACATAATAACATTTGTAATAACATTTAAAATAATTAAATGACAAAATTGGAAAAAAGTAACACACAAGGTAAATTTAAAACATATCAAATGCCATTTATCCAGTGAGAAAAATAAGGGTCTCCCCAGCTAAAACAAGTGTATTCTGTTTTGGGAAGGTTTAAAATCTTTTTTCTAAGATGTGGAATAGACCATCCATTTAAAATGCTCTGTAACTTATTCGATTAAATCAAAATGTGATATGTCTGTATTTGTTTCTATGAATATTGTTTGTGTAGCAGCTTTGAACAACAACACAATACAAAGACAGAGAGCTTTACATCACACAGAAAAGTGTGAAGTGAAGTGAAACACAAGACAATATAAAAAAAACCACATTAAAACAGGATTTAAATGAGAAAATTACAAGATGAAAATGAACTAAAATAAAATAAAACAATAGATTCAAAATTTCTCTGGACTCTGGAACTCTGGAAACAAATCCTGGTTCTCTTAAAAAATATATTTGAACATGCAGAGAGAAGCTAAATCCAGGATCTCTGTGAGGTCTACCTGCCACACCTCCACCTTCTCCACATGTGACTTGAGTGGAGCTGAAGGGGGGCCATGAGGAGCCCACCACCTGAACTGTGACCGTGACGTAAGGTCCAGGACCTTCAGTGCTTGCTTCAGCTGACATGTGATCTGATACCATGATGCACTGCTCCACCCCGGCAGGACAACATGTTTCCGACTTGTACTGTAGAGTGGGACCAGGTTTATGTAGGAAGAATGACACATCACCACGGGTGAAATATCTTCTCCTCCTGACTCATCTCAGCTTCGACTTCTGCTCCATCACCTCCGTCTCTCTCGTTTTCTCTCATCCTCCTCCTCTGGTCTACGGAGCCGTACAGACGCCAAAAGCCCCACAGACTTTCACCTCCTCCCCCTCCTCATTTCTACACTGAACCCTCTTTCTCATCAGAGCCATCACATGTCACCCAGGCTGCTCACTCTTCTCAGGAGTCACAGGCAATGAACTGACTTTAGGAAATGATGGAGCAGATGGTAACAACAGGCTCGTATGACTGAAGTGTTGACTGACAAATGAAGTTCAGTGAGAGTTCGGTCAGGGCGACGACCTCCTTGTCCACAAGCTCAGTTTCCCTTCATCTTCATCCAGTCACAGCCTGACACGCTGGCCTTCAGCCAATCACGTGTCAGCTGTTGAATTATAAAAATCTTCTCTCTCTGCTATCATTTCAGTGCCATGAAGATGTTGTGATCCACCTCCACCTCCTCACCATCCAGCCCTCATCACCGCCTCCAGGGTCCAGGCTCTGGGAAGGTCCCTAATTCACAGGACCACTGCCCATGGTGTTCCACTTCCTGCTCAGGTCTGTTCCACCTGTTCACATTAAATTTTATCTTCTCAGTCTTCCAGTTTTCTCTTTTCCTTTCACTCCTCTTATAAATCAATTAAAAATACAGGATCAGCTCATTATAAAAGGGGAAAGCAGATCAGTCTGTATCTGCACTGGAAAAACATCACCTTATCTTCTTAAATAACCACAGATGTTTAAACCTCAGAGACTCAAATTATCAGCATTTAAAGAAAAACTTAAAAAAAAAAAACTATACCTGATAATTGAGAATCTTAATGAGAGAAACTTGTTGTCTTCTGTAGGAACTTTACCCACAATACAAGTTAAATTCAATAAACTTTTATTATCAGAGTAAATTAACAGGAAGAAATATTCTCTGTTCTGATTAAATAGAAACTTTTTATTGAAAAAATATCTCTGACTGAGATGAGAAAAATAATTCATAATGTAGATGAAATGTGTGTGAGAGGCGGGGGCAGCTATGTGTCATACACTGGAGCACCATGCAGCACACACGTATGCGCACACACACACACACACACACACACACACACACACACACACACACAGACCCTGCTCTTAGTGACAAAGGAGGGACCTAAATGTTTAAAAGTGCAGTGAAGTGTTTTCTCGTAAGAGCAGAAACACAAGTGAAACATCCAGCGACGGTCCGTCACACAGAAAGAGAAATGAATAGTGTTTAACTGACGAGTTCGTTGTTCATCTGTTGTTGGTCCAGGTATGTTTTGTGTATCGGCAGCCTGAAGCTCACACAGAGTTAACTACATTATACCAACAGGGGTTAATGATGAAAAGTAACCAGCTGATTGTTCTGGGGGTGTTCTTAAATTCAATCTAAAATGAACGGAGTATCATCTGAACTGTGGTTCAATGGTGAAGTTTGATTCTCAACAATGTTAACTGAGAATTTGTCTTACAAAATAACAAAAACTACCAATAAGAGAGTACTGTTAAAGTACCAAATCGATAAGATGTATCAGATAAAGTAGTAGTACCACTAAAATGATATTCACCTCTAGTTGTGTGACTGAGTTGTGTGAGTTGTTTTCAGTTAAACTTTTTCATTTGCTCTCTTCTGTTGTTTGGTTCTTCTTGTTTCTTAAAAATGCTGTGATGTCAGAATTAATCAAATGATACGCCATACAGCTGACTGATGTGTTATAGAGAACTATGTGTTTACTTTTGTTAATATCACAGCTTGTGTTGCACAGAAAATCAAATCAACCACTTGGCCTGATGATTTAAAGGAGGCCTATTTATTTTCTTTCTTAATTAATGATCAGGCTACGTTTTACAATGCAGAAAAATAAATATTCAAATGTGGAGGCATGTTGTGTCAATCATTCATACATAATGAGAGTAGCCTGGGGGAATGTCCAGGCCCGGGGCCCTTAGCTTTCAGGAAAAGTGGCCCCCTGAACAACATAGTTGAATAGCCCTGGTGTAGATGTTCCAGTCCAGGACCTGGTCTTGTCTGCTGGTTTGAAATCTCAGCTCTAAACCCTTACTATGTCCTCTGTAACTCATCTTATCTTTAAGAGACAGAGTAAATTCTGTATTTTTCTTCTTCTCTACTTTTATTCAGTTTTTTATCTTCTGTAGTTTTATTCAGTTTTCTTCTTCTGTAGTTTTATTCCTTAAATGCTGTCTTTGTTAAGTCTTTGTTTTGTCATCGCTCTTAAAACTTAAGATTATTGGCAGTATACATTAATAATATCTGCTAATATCTGCTATTAGCCTCATCAACAAGGCTAGAGAGCCCCACTGTTGCTGATCAATTGCACCAATCACCAGAAAAAATTCCTTGTATGTGAAAGCATACTTGGCAATAAAACTGATTCTGATTCTGATTCTGATTCTGATTCTGATAATAATAACAATAATAATAATAATAATATTTTTATAAAGCAAACAATCAATTGATCAACAGAAAATTGATCATCAATCAGTAACAGTTTTGAGAAATGATTACTACAGTTCACACTTCTGAACACTGAATATTCAAGTCAATCCACCTTTATTTGTGTAGTGCTGAAATTTTCTCGGGGCCATTTCACAATGTCATAATGTCAGGCTAATAAAATTGGGACCAGCTGGTTGTCGTCTTATTGAAATATTTTCCGACATTTCATGGGAGAAACAAACATGTCACCAGGTAAAAGATTAGTCATTCACTGTGGTTTCTATTGAAAAAGGCAGGTTTTAGTTTGTCTTGTTGACTTGTGGTTCCTGACTGAAACGATCAGACTGTGCAGAACTAGTTTGCTCTGTCAAAACCACATCCTGCTGATCGAACCTGAAGGGACAATGACAGGGGGTGGGGGGTGGGGGTTATTTCAGTGATGGACACAAGTATGGATGTCCACCAGCACACATAGAGCCTCGTCCTCCAACCTCACTGTCAGTTTTCATGGGGATTCTCGCCTGTGAAGAAAGTAGCTCCACAGAAAACTCATGAACACTTCAAAGCACCTCAGCAACTTCACCAACAGAGTGTGGCTCAGCTGCCTCACTGCACACACTACACAGGTCTAGGTCTGCCACCGCCCCACATATGAATGTGACCTATGTGGAGACAGTTTAAGGCTGATACAATAGCACAATCTATTTGACCTGTGTCTTTAGGGTGTGGGGGCTTTTTTTTATGTCTTTATTACAGACTGTGACAGTAAAGTCCCCAACTTGACTCAGACCAGGACTCTGCAGTCCAGTGTCTCAATCCTGAACGCCTCATTGGCGTTTTTTCAATAACAATTTTAGTTTGACTAGTTGAATTGTGTTTTTTGATTATGAAGAAGGTCTAGGTTCTATATTAATACTGTGAAAGTATCAAAGCCTCAGTCCACAGAAAAATGCACACAGTCTGTATTCAGACACTGAGCCTTAAAATGAGCCGTCAGGACTTCTGTAACTTTGTGATGTCACAACAAAGCAGTCACTGCTCTCAGCCATGCCCCAAGGCCCACCCACCTGGACCCACCATCCAACTGAGAGTCTCAGAGCCTCTCTTCTGGTTGGCTCACTGACCCGTTGTTACTAGAGCTCCAGAAAGAAGCCTGAGAGAGGAGATGTAAAACGACACTGAGATGATTTTTGGTTCTTAAAACCATGAATATATCTTCTTAGGGATATCAACGCTTCAAATAAAACACTGGAGAAGAGCAAAATATGGACCTTTAAACTCAAAAGTATTTGTGTACATAAACAGCCAATCACCTTTATTAGATCTCAGTCCAAGCATGCTGCATGCTGATTGGCTCACTGATGCTGAGGACATACTTATTTACTCCTGAGGAATGGAATGACAGGCATTTTCAGTCCTTCATATCAAACAAATTCAGTCAGTCAGTGAAAGGATCAGAGTTTGACACTCAGCTCTACGGTGATGCGATGATATAATGATAATCTCATGTGATGATCTCATCCCATTTTGTTCCAAACGTCTCTATTTCCTGTCAGCAGAATTTGCAAACGTCTAATGTGCCTCATGATGTTTGTTGTAGAGTGACACTGCAGTGGGAGTCAGCCCGTCTCTACTGTCACTTGATTAGCTCTGTTCTGTATTTTGGATCCCTTCTCTGATGCACTAACTGAGGTTCCTTCAGTTTTTTTCCTGTTACAGGGTTTTTGAAACCCTTGAAAGACTTGTCTCGGCTCAAAGTCCCGATGTGACCTCTGCTTTGTAGAGAAGTTCATATAAAGACTCACTCCAGAGAAATCAAGTTTTCATTTAGACTTTGATCATTTAGCAGAAACTGTGCTGTGCTTCACCCTCAGCTTGGCTGAAGCGCGGATTGTGTAGGTGTGTGTACAGTAGGTGTGATCAGTGCTGAATGAGAACAACAGCTCTCAGTCAAACTTACACTCCATCTGATAAACATTAGTTCACATGCTTCCACATGACTTTACTTTGCACATGCTCATTTCCCTGCTCACCAACAGATCATCATCAAGCTATTCAACATATGAATTATCTATGTAGACAACAATACAGTCATATGTTCTGGAGAAGAACTCTAATGAAAGGACATATTTATATTCAGGAACTGTCAACTGTTGGTCATGTGAGAACAATGTGACATCAGGTGACAGCAGGCCGAACCCTGGGTTTTGACTTGCAGGAGCAGGTTTACATATATGTTCACCTCAAGTTTTGGAACTTTTCTAAAATATCACTTCCACTGCATTGGACTATATTATAATACACAATGAGAGCCAACACTTTCACTGCAGTGGATTTATATTTTATTGTATGATAGGTGTATTTATACACTTAAATCTGCGTTCTATCTAATGACCATCAGGGGGCGACTCCACTGGTTGTAAAAAAAAGTCTGATTGTATTTAAGTCTATGTTAAAATGTTTCTACTTCTCACTTGATATATTACCTCAGTAAACTTTTTCCTAATGAGTTTATGGTGTCAGTCTCTAGTTTCAAGTCTTCTTCAAAACAACATGTTCATTTTTTAAATTATGTCTCATTTAGAAAGAAAATTGACCATACAGCAGGGTATGCATCAGGGCGGGGCTACCTTGTGATTGACAGATTGTACCACACATGGCGACCTGCCTGACAATCAGGATAGAGTAGAGAGGAGGTCAGATCCACCCCTCACTCCTCCTCAGCTCCACCTTCTCCTCCAAATATGGTTTCTTCTGGTTTCAAAAAACCAAGATGGCGACAGACAAACTACAAACTCAAGGCTTCAAAATGGAAGTTCACAAGCCAATGAGCGATGTCACCGTGGGTTCACACTTGTGTAAACCATTGTCAGCGTCCTGCTTATCTATTACATCTTTATTTTAAATGCAAGGCGTGCACACACACTTCCAGTTCACATTTTAGCTAATGTTATTTCTGCAGCTCAGCTCTATGAAGAGTCACATTTAACAATCTGCGACATACGGCAATATATGTCAACGTTACTTTGCCAGTTTAAATACTTGGTGGCAAGCTAGCTTGCACATCACATAACGTGAAGCTAATGGTATCAACGTTAAATATCTTAATGGGTTTGTCAGGTCTGTTTTAACTCAGCTTTTCATGTCCACCAAGTTAAGCCCCGCCCTCACCTGAGGAGGAAGCCAGACACAGTTAAGAGCTGTGTCACCTGTTTCTGTGTTGACATGATGGACATTCGTCAGTTATAACCACTTGACATTTTGGGGACTGAACCTAGCGCTGTGATTGGTCAAACTCCTCTTCTTCTCTTGCTCAGCAGTCTACTGGGGCGCTGATGCCCCCCCTGCTGTTGGACTTGAGTACTGCATGTGTACAATGGAGCTCACAGCCATCACCAGGTTTTTGTTGAGTTTACAGCGACAAGTCGTACCAGCAAACTTTAATGTGAAAATGTTGGCAGATTTGTTTGTATCCTTTAAATATTATTCTAAAAGTTTGCTCTGTGTGATGTTAAAGAGGAAATGAAGACTCAGAGTTTCATTTAGATCAACTTCAGTTTAATTATTCACAACCCAAAAAATGAGAAAACAAAAGCAAAAAAGGCTCTTTAACAATCTACAGTCATCATCATTATCATCATATAACTCCTCTTTATCAGAAGAACAGATACAGCATCTGAACAATCATATTAACTCTAGACTAGAACATATCTCCTTTGTGCTTCTTCTAAAACACTGATACTGTTGTTAGTTGCCCTCTGTGTGGGATGCTCAGGTCTTCAAAACAACCCACCACATCACTCAGGCTGCATATGAAGTCTTTTAGTTGTCTTCATATGAAGTGGAGTCGCCTTGTTGTGTGGACTCAAAGCCAGGTGTGTGTGTGTGTGTGTGTGTGTGTGTGTGTGTGAGTAAAAGGTGAAGTTAAACTACAACTACAGGCGATACAGGAGTGAGGAGAAAGAGCAGCTCCTGACTTGTCGTCACTGTGGTGGGGGCCTCATCAGCTGACACTGTGTCAAGTGGACTCATTGTGTACAGCTCAGGTGGAGTGTGCACTATCACGTGCACTTTGCCGTCTGTGGGACCTGCAGATGGAGCCGATGCCATAAGTTATGAGCCTGTAATAAGAACACACTGTGGGCTGGTGTCTCTCACTGCCTGCAGCTCTAAGTGCAAATGAGTTCAAACTGTTTTTGGTCCTGACTGGAGAGAGATAAGCTCCAGCTGTTCAGATGGTACACGTCACTACATTAAAACTGCCTTGCCTCACAGACTAGTCCCTCTGTAGAGATGAGATGTCATAAACCTGCAGAACCACCAACTGCAGGAAGAGCTGCTGACAAGAAACCTAATGCTGACATCGACTGAGAAGATTTTATAAGACCTCATTACACTAGTCGACTCAGCACAGGCTGATTTTTCCAGCTCATTTTAAACACTGATGTCTCCATAACCAGTGACACATCTGCATTTCAGAATCCAAAGCTGTGTCCCAGTTCAGGGGCCGCGTCCTTCACAGACTGCATCTGAAGACCGATTGTGTCACAGCGGCACGAGTAGACTGTCCTTTCTTTTGCTTGGCAACGTGGCCCCACCTATTCCAAGATACAGTACAAGCCGGTAATGAAAACAAGCGCCACCGACAGAGAGCCTACGGATTAAACTTTTAATTGTAGGTGACCAAACAGCGTCCTGTGAGGGAGGAGCTTGCTGGCAGCCATGGGCGTGTCTTATGTGCGACAGCAGCTCAAAGCAACTGTTTGTGAAGTGGCTCCTAAAGGTTAGCATAGATAATGCTTTAGCATTAGCTGTAGATTTTGATTTGACCAACTGGTTCCGTGGTGAAGGCTGCAGACTCTGATTGGTTGATGTTAACCTCTGAGGGACGGATGATTCATCCAATCACCAACAAATATTTTTTGAAACTGCCCAACGAAGCCTTCCCAGATGTTCCGTGTAACCAAACATCTGGTTCCCTGTGTGCAGACAGTCCTCACTAGAGTCCCAAAGGACTGGGACTTGTCTGGACCCTGAACTGTTGTTTAATGCTTCAGAATTCCTGTTTACAGAATTGATGGGTGTTGATTGGACAGTGCTGTTTGTCTTTACTAGCTAAGACATTATCTCTTCTTTAGTGAGTCACTGGTGTGAACGCAGTCAACACTTCATAAAGGCTCCTGCCGTCAGCTACTACTACTGAACATGTGGATCAAAGCAGAGTTTAGCCTCACAACATCTGCTTCTGTCAGTCTGTTCTGAAACACTGCTGATCTTTCTCTGGACTTTTCTACATAGACAAATCACGACCTCAGCCATGGCCTCACAGACTCATACCGACCCTGCTGTTCTGACGTGGTCTGTCTCTCCACTCCTACAGCAGTATACACTCCTACTTCCTGTGATAATGTTGTCATGGTGATGATCAGCCGGTGTATTGGCAGACAGAGAGTTTGTCAGTCATCAACCTGGAGGAAGTGTTTGCATCAACTTTCAAAGCTTCATTTACTTCACTGCTGCAGGAAAGATGGGCGTTCACCAGTTTCTTCATCCTCTTCTCTGTCACAGTGACAGGAGAGTTCAGTCTGTGGTCACCTGAATGTTTGGTTTCGCTAATTTGTTCACCGCTGACCTTTGTACTTTGAAGGTTTTTCACTGAACTTGCTTAAGTAGTTTCAATAAAAACTGGGAAACTGAATGTTTAATGACCTTTGACCCGTTGTGTGTCTATGACAACTTCGAGATGTTGCCACTAAAAAATATTTGCTAAGTCTCAAATCAGATACTTCAGTCAGGACACTCACATGTAGTACTCTGTGTACTTAGGGTACTGTAGTCTAAATCAATCACAGCTGTTGTTCCCTCTCAGGTCAATGTGGTTGTTGTCCACCTCTCGGATGCTTTGATTTTCCTGTGTCATGCTACATGGAAATTAAGCCACCATCAGCACCAATGACGTGTCGTCCTCCTTGGGACGCTGTTTTCACAACAGTGAAAATACATTTGAAACACATTCCCCTTCTGCTATGGAGCCAAGATGGCGACCGTTTAGGCTGAGAGGCATCCAGAGTTTTACACTTAACTTTTTAGACCGTTTAGAGTGCAGTACCCAGGTACTTAGAGTCCACTGCATGTTACTGTACTCGTCAACATGAACATACTTATGAACTAAAACACAAAGTGTGAGTGTGGCAGTGTGTGAGTTGAGACACAGCACTTGTCTTGTTTCCTGTCACAGATGAACTGACTGTGGATGTGACACAAACAATCTGATGACTATTTAACAGAAGAGAAAAACGACAGTGGACAAAAGCTCCGTTACCAAGTGACCACTGAAACCAGGAAACTCTTATCTTAACCACCCCATGACGGCTAAGTTTGACCTCCATCTGTTCCCTTGTTTTGTTTACGGGACAAACAGAAGAAAACACTGACGTGTAAAGAGCAGAGATGTATTTTAGAGGCTGGGACCAATTTGGATTCAATTCAATCACTTCAAGAGAGAAACTCTAATTATGACACAGTATGAGACTATACTGGCACTTTAATTTTGACATTGTTGGAGCACCACAATTGCCTCCAACCTCCCCCACCCCATTGATGCCACTCTGACCTAGGAGGACATGTAGGACTGGATGCTACAACACTATATATCAGGAGTTTCCAGCTAGTGATGTTATTATTAAAGTGCTCTGAAGTGAAAGAGAAGAGAAACTTAGAGCTGCATTAAAATCCCAGTGATGTTATTTGAATTGATTCAATTGACACAGAACTGATCACCAACCTTTATATTTTCACTCCATTAAACTGTACAGACCACATGAATCACTGAGAGTGTGAACACAGAGAAGTAAACTAGTTTCTTCTGGTCATCATTGTCAAGCATCAGTTCATGTTCAGCGAGCAGGTGATGGAGGAGAGGAGGAGAGTCATGGAGAGGAGGAGAGTGGTGGAGAGGAGGAGAGGACAGAGGAGGAGGTGGGGATGGTGGAAGCGTGTAGGAGGGGAGGATATTAACAAAGGAGTGAAACAGTTTGCTTGTGTGTTTTTAGTCCAGCAGGTGTTGTTGTGTGTGTTGCGTACTACAGGACTCCCCCTACACACCTGTCACAATATCTACACCTCGCTGCTTGTACAGGTGGGCTCATTTATGCTCCCTCGACCTGTGACGATAGATACATGCATTTCAAACGACGTAACCACCACTGCTCACATAAGCAGAACATCCACTGGGGGGCAGCTCAGAAACTGACGACAACACACGGAAGAGGTGGCAATGATGTACCTCTTAATTAAGAGGAAAAGCGGTGGTGACAGCGATGATCTGTGAGGTCAGTAACCCACCATGGAACCTCTCCTTGTTCTGTCTCACCTGAACTATCAGCTACATACCCCCCCACGAGTACAGGTGGTACTGCTCTGTTTCTTCTGTATCTGTAAGATTTCAGAAAACCTGCACAAACACAGAGGGGATGAAGGCAGATCTCAAACAGGAAGCTCCGTCTCTACCTGATGCTGAGCAGAAACAAGCCTTAACACATCTAATGTGCAGCTAAAGCTCCCTTCATGCCTCCTCTTGCTAGCTGTTTGTTTGTTGTGAAACTACATATGGAGGATATGGTAGCATAGACAGCTGACAGCTGAAAGCTACCTGTGGGTAAAGGAATGGAGACACAACCGTCAGACAGGCTGTAAGATCACTACAAACGGGAGGGAAAACTGCGTTAAAGACCCATGCATTTTTTAAGCTGCAGTAATTATTTAATAATAACAGTGGATCAGATGACTGTGTGACATGTAAGAGGTGTTGTCTGCAGTGACCACCCCACAGACTATTATTACCATGCACTGTGGAGTCTTTTAGCACATTGTGTCATTTTCCAACCAAACTCCACTCATTAGCCCCTGTCCTCCACCTGCTGAGTCAGACAGCAGCTGGTCAACAGGGTGGAGCATCTAGCATCTGAAGAGGAGCTGGTGGAGACCAAACACAAAGCTAAAAGAAGGAACACTGGACTGTATGTAGGACTAGCATGCACAAATGTGGTCTAAAATAGACTGGGTCATGTTGCTGGGGCAGCTTGGCAGCTCTGGCTCAGGACCTGTGGAGTCCTGGCTCTAGACTGATATGTGGTTCACTGAGACATCTACAGCAGCTGTTAGCATGTCTCCTGCACAAGCTGAGCTGACCTCAGACCTGTTGACACTGCTTGTGGCCACAGCTCTGTGCTTTTATCAGTTTGAGCTGACAACAATCTGTAGGCTCAGTCACACCAGCTTTAATCTGCAAGTTCAGCTTTGGGGAAACTCTGACCAACAGCTTCCCATTTGCACAGAGTCCACCCTCAGTAAGCAGCAGACAGGCGACGATGGCAGACGGACACGTCTTTTGAACGGTGTGAACTTGTTGGTGGTGATGAGCTGACTAGACTATTGAGCTTGGAGCTTTTTCTCTCTCTGCTGAGAAATTAACAATCCTGAGAAGAAAACACCAGGAGCAGAGAAAACTGACATGAAGCTTGGTACACAGCTAAAGTTCCTAGTGTGTTAGCGGTTAGCCTGTCAGCTACAGCTGTTCACCAACTACTGAGCTCACTGTGGCCCTCTCTGCACAGTTACTGCACCGTCAACATTGGAGTGAAAGAAACAAAAGAAAGCAGTGTCATCGTCTTTGGTGAAAGTGACTGGTTTCTAGAGTTACAGGTGACTCTTCTGCCCACTGCCCTCAGGTAACTCACCTGACGCTATGCTGGCCCTGTGGTGACCAAACGAGGACATAGACCCTCCATTACAAGCTGCTTGTGCTCATGAATAACAGACAGCTACTGGACACTGATGTGTTTTACAAAGACTGATCTCTGTCATGTATTTGTCTTAAGGGTGAGTGCACTTGTGTGTTCATAAGGTTTTTCTGATTGCCAAATAGCAACACACACACACACTTGAAATGGAAGAGGGGGAAAGAGGGAGCGATGGACAGAGGGACAAGTGAGTGTATGAACAGACAGACACAAGTGTTTTAACATTTAAACACAACGCAACAACCTGAGACTAGTGTGGGGGAGTTGGTGGGTCGTAGGGTGAAAGAGGAAGGGAAAAGGAAAGAGAGAAAGATCAACAGACTGATATTTAGAGAGAGAGAGAAATAGTGCAACAAATATAAGTAAAGCAAGACACCTCTTGAATCTGGGAGACGGGAAGAGGGGGGGTAGAAAAGGTAAAAAGACGAGAGGAGGACGAGGAGTGAGGGTGAGGAGAGAGAGGTCAGGGAGGGAGGGGGGTGAGACAGCAAAGAAGGGAAGAATTGAGAAGAAGAATCGAGACATAGGAGCAGTAGTGCTTTCAGGAGTATGGCTGTGGAACTCCATATCCTGGTCTGTAGACGGGTCTCCCCGTCGGTGACTGAGAATTGGAAAAGGACGGCCCGGCAGGGTAGCTGTAGCCGCCGTAGCTGTAGGAGGCCGGGTAGGGGGCAGGGCCGCTCTGGGGGTGGCTGGGGGTGTACTGACCGAATGCTGAGCCTGGGTGTGGGGCAGGGAAGGAGGGCTGGGTCGGGTAAGGGCAGGCGGCTGCGGCCGGAGGCCCAAAAGCGGGCCTGGAGCCGGGGTAGCTCCCTGCAGGGGTGTAAGGTGAGCTGGAACCCGGGTACGGAGGGAACTGTGACGGGGGGTTGGTTGGGCCTGAGCCTGCTGCCGCCGCTGCAGGGGAAGGGTTAGGTGGGGAGACGGGGTAGGGGCTGTAGGGGAGGCCAGAGGACGAGGAGGCTGGCTGAGAGGCGTTTTGGTAACTGGAGGACTGAGGTTTGGAGTTCGGCTGCTGCTGATTTGCCGTTGTTGCTGTTGTTGTCTGTTGATTCCATGGTGAGGGCGTGGCAGCAGGATCCTGGCTGGTGCCTGCTGATGATGTCATGCCGGTGGGATTACCCTCGCTCCTCTGTCGCAGGATCTCCTGGAGTTTCTCTATCCGGACCCGTCTTTTGTGAGCGAGGGAGCGCAGGGAGAGGAAGCCGTCAAGGAAGGAGTCCAGCGATAAAGAGCCTTCCAGAAACTCATCAGCCAGAGCCTGCAGACAGACAGACAGACAGACAGACGGACACGGACACACACACACACACACACACACACACACACACACACACAGAGTTACTGCTGAGCATAACATTCTACTGCCCCACTAACACTAACACACTTTAAGGTATTTGCAGTTTAAATATGCATTCAAATTTCAAATACACAACCAGTTATTTATTCCTAGATTTATTTAGTTTTTAATTTGCTGTTGCGCCACTGTTTAATACTGTTATTGTACCATTTAAAGATGTAAATGTCTTATTTTACTAATACGTGGCTGCAGTTCAAGTTTTTTTAAAGGAATTATTTATCACTAGATTTATTTTTTTAAATGACTCAAATTAGATAATGAGATTGTATTGCTTCATATTTCTGTTCATGTTTTAGTAAGGGTTTAACCTGAGCCCGACAGCAACAGCAATCACATCACATCCATACAGGGTTAGTAGTAGACAGCTGTTTTTTTTTGGTTTTTTTTTACGTTATGGTATCATATCTGTACTCGGTATCAGGATGGAAAAAGTGGTATTGAAATGTCTCTAGTAAGCTCCACAAGTGTTGTGGTGCTGCAGAGACGCCCAGCCTACATATCATATTGTCCAGATGTGAGGGAACATGATTGTTTGGTAAAAGCCTTAACAAAAACCTCATCATCATCATTTTTAAAAACTTTCAGTGAAAATGGAAAAAAATTATTCCAACTGAAATCGTGATTCATGTCAAAATCATATGATTTTTTTTGCATATTGTTCAGCCCAATTCACAGCTTTTATTTATTGATTAACTGATTTTATTTCTGCTACAATAAAACCAGGAAGCTGACACTGATCAATCATCACAGATAGTATTAATAAGTTAGAGATGTGTGATTTAAACATGAGATGTGAGTATGGCTGCGTGATATAACAAATATACTCCATCCAGGATAAATTGTCATGAAATTGTTTTAAGACTTTGGCATTTGGCACTCCCCCACCCATCCAGAAAACTCTCCTGGGTGCGTGTGTGTGAAGTAGGTGAGGAGTGTGTGTTTTTGGTCTCTGGAGAGAGCGACAGACGTGAAGCGCCAACGTGTTAAAAAAAGTGTTGAAAAGGCTGGTTGCTAACAAGTGCCTAAATGAGACTACAGAGGTTGTTGAGGATGTTAAATGTCATCAGTCTCAACATGAAAACTGATCTACTCACCAGTCCACCTTTAGAGCCTCATGGTGTTTATACTCACACTCTAACAAACTGTTACTAACTTTGTAAGAGGAAAGGCTTTTGTAGAAGAGGTCAGAGCTAAATGAAACTACAAGTTGAAGTTTAGTGATGGTGACGTAGAAATCATGTGACCGTGGTGTAGTTGGTTTATAGCCTAACATTAGCTATTTACTTCTGCTGATTGTATTTAGGCTTTAAACATCACAAAGTGGTGTTCATTAGTGAAGAATATCCTGCTGAACAAAACCCGTCAGGATCATAAACTGATGTTATTTTCTGTAATAATCCAGAAGACAATGGAGAAATCCTATTGGCTGTTTGTGGTGGAAACCAGGTTATGATGACTTCAGAGTTGGTTTATAAAAATACATCATCCCTGCTGCTCTATGTTGCCTGGTAATTTGTTACTCTGACATTTGACCTCCTTACAGCTGCTTACTACGAACTGCTCATACTGGAAATAAAGAGCGAAACATTTACAAATACAAACACCTACATGACTGTGCAGAAACATACATGCCAGTGTGTGTGTGTGTGTGTGTGTGTGTGTTTGCACTGACCTCTGACTCTCCCTCCGTTTTGCTGCCCTCTACCTGTAGTCTGGAGAACAAGGCCTCTGGAGACACCTGACCCACCATCCCATCTGAGGAGGAGGAGGAGAGGAAGAGCAGGAAAGAGAAAGAGAAAGAGTGAGAGAGATAAAAATACATCCCAGCAGGCCACAGGAAAGACTGGTTCTGTTCAATGAGAGACCCCTGTGTGGCATCGCTGTTGACTGAGAGTGGAGACACAGAAGCAGACTGTCAGTCTATATCCACACTGTCATACACGGAGCCATTCATGTCTGTCTGAGTCACTGTCATGATGATGATGATGATGATGTTGATGATGATGATGATGATGATGATGATTACGAGTTCCACACATATGACAGGTCAAACAGGTTCTGTTTTCTCTTCCTGGTAGTGGAGAATAGTTCCCATCAGCCACCTCACTAACCTGTTCAGGGTGTGATCAATACAAATATTTGGTGTCAGTTGTCGACCGACTCACGAGGCAGAAAGTGAAGAGCAGCCAAACAGCTGACCTGCTGTTTGCAGTAGGGTGTGGTCAGTGTACTGTGGCATCACTGCTGGGTGTGGTTATGACTGCAGGACAGGAAGTGTTAAAACACAACCATAAATAAATAACAGTGCTGTCCAAATCAATACTCCATATGGACTCAGCTAAATGTTGTGACACATTTTGTTGACAGGGGACAGGCCTGTGGAGGATAGGAGTGCCCCCTGCTGGAGGACAAGGCTGATTACTCCAAACGCCCTGTGGAGATTAGAGACCATAAGAGCAGATAATAGTTATCTATTTTCAATGTTATCATATTTCTCTTTCGCCTCCTAAACCGAACTGGTCCAGGCGAATTTACTTTAGATATGGTGATGATATCTTTTTGGTGAATTCTTCAGGCCAAAATAATCTGATGTAGTCACAGATATGGTACTCACTATGGAAAATTACTACAAAAAGCAGTAACAGTGTATGAATTATCATTCATGTATCAGCAGACAACATATTGCAGGATCGCAGTTATTGATATTGATTACTTCTCCCACTGTTCATGCTCAGCACCAACAGGAAGGAAACATACATGTTTGGTCATGAAGTGGGAATTTTCACCTCAAGTCCACCTCGCCTAATGTGTTTCACTGTGTAATAATATCAATTGTCCTTCAGCTGTTCAACCAGTGATCAATCTGTTGCTAGTATGCAAAGTATGCAGGCTGTGTGGACCCCACATTGGGATTGGTTGGAGCAGATGGGAGAAGTCTTCAGTTTCTGTGGCTGCTTCACCTATTGGTCCAGCTAACGCTCCTGCCAGTTCACATCTGCAGCCAGGCTGGGAACGAAGAGTTTGAAGGCCCGGCCAGGCAGTTATCTGAGGCAGGTGAATTAGAGTTACAACTTCCCACTATACCTCATTCTGTCCACAACTTTATTGTGAATAATGTGAATTAGTTTGTGAGGTACTTGTAGTGATTGTTGGGGACTGGGCCTGGTATTAGAGACACACTGATCTGCAACTCCCACATAGAGGAAATGACGTTAGTTTCATTAGTAACAGGTGTGCTGCTTCCTGTGTGTTTGTGTATTTAGTAATATAGCCGACAGGTTCTTTTGTTTCATTTCATTTTTAGTTTACAAAGTGAGTTTGGCAACTCTGGTTAAGGTTGAGTCCTCCTTTTGTTGTGTTCTGTTTTGATTTGGCAGCATCTGTTTTGCCCTGTTAGGTCCCCTCTGAGCTTGATTGCATCTTTATTTACTTATTTAGCCTCCTTGCTATTTAATAAATTTGCATTACCAATTCCAACTGGTTCCCTTTTCCCCAAACAGTGAGCTGGGTTGTAACATAAATGTGGGCTCGTCCGGGAGATGAACCCGGGACCTCTTGCACCCAAACGAGAATCAAAACCCATAGACCAATGAAGACTTCCTAGTTTTAGTTGATGTGACACCCCTGCCCTCCCCCACCTCTCACGGAGCAGTGTTGTCTGTAGGTTTCTCTGACGGCCTCTAGTTGAGAGTATCTCTCCACCAGCGCCTCCTTCTGTGACTCTAGACGAGGCTTCATGTCCAGGTTCTGCTCGGCCAGGCTGCGATTTGATGCCAGAGCCATCTCTCTCTCCAGCTGGATGTTCTGGATCTGAAAGGGAGAAAGACATCATCATCATCATCATCATAATCATAAGGGATTATTTTATTTTTTTGCAGTACAAATATCATTTTGTGGTGTGAAAGGCTGAGTATCAAACCTCAGGACTTTGATGAAGTATGGTGTTTATTCTACGATCAGATGAAATTGATTGAAATAATTGTCAGTTTTAGACATTTTCATTTGGCTGATATTCGCCTTAGATATTTGGCTACTTTGGCTTCTTTTGTTATTTACAGAAAAATATATTTGTCAAGGTCAGAAGGCACGGTGAGTCACTTCTTACAGACTGGTGGTGGTGATTTCACATGAGAAATAAAGGCACACTCTGCTTTGCTGCTGATACCAATACCAATCATCTCCGAGTGAGATCAGCTGATATCAATCATTTTTTGTGTGTCCTTATAGCAGCTGGTTTAGTGGTTGGGATCTCCAACAGGCGGCAGCGTGACCTGATCAAAGGACCACAAAAGTAACCAACATGTTTTTACTTTGTTCAACAAAGCAGTATAAAAAACTCCCAGGGAGCAATATATATTTTATATACTGTGTGTGTGTGTGTGTGTGTGTATATATGTGTATATACATATACACACACAAATAAAATAAAGAATCAAACTACTAAATTGCATAAATCCTCCATCTGACAAGAGAACCTGATTATTACACTATTACACACTTCAAACAAGACACACACATTTTAAATTGCACAACTGCTATCTAAAGCCAGACCTTTCTTACTTTCATTCAAAGTCATCTAATAGTGATACTGTACAGAGATAGAAGTGTGTTATTTGATAGACTACCCTGCTTGAATGGGGAGACCTGTAGTCAAACTTCCCCTCTCCCCATCTCCCGCCAACTCAGTGAAGGAGACCTGCTCAGCAGCAGAAGCCTGCTCCAAGTAGAAAGAGTGCCTGCTTCGACCCACAAGGTGACATGACCTCAGTGACTAGTGTGTAAATGAGTGATAAAAAACTGATTGCGCAAATGTAACTTTTTTTTTGTGAGCGCCTGTGTTGCGTGCAGGCACTGTGAACAAGGTGGGAGGTGGGTCAACACTACACAACACACAGAGCTTCTCTCAGCTGCAGACACCTGAATATTAACCAGAGGTGATTGGTTTTAAGGTGATTGATGACTAGAAGCATAAATTCACATCTACTGATCATATATTCCTAATTCCTACTTCAAACCTCATTTCCATGCACTGTATGAGTCCAGTCACAGGGGTGAGTGTGTCTACTCAGAGGTGTAACATTAACGTCCCTCACAGCTTCAGTCAGACATGACAGGACGTCACAGTGACCTCGAGAGGAAGGAGGCAGTGGGAGGAAGAGGAGGGTTCTCTTGCGTCTCACTGATGGATTTAAAGTCAACTTTAATGAAGTGGGATGTCTTTGTCTGCTACACACAGAGAACAAAATACTGTATCTGTCAGCCAGATGTTGCTTAGAGCAGTGAGGTCAGTGTACACAGTCACACTGAGTCCGGCAAGAGGCATAAACTCGGAACAATTTACATTAGCTTCTCTGCTAAAGCCTCCTTCTCGTCTAACCTGCAAACATGAGCATGTCCTGTCCACCAGGTATTTTTTGTTCCAGGAAAACAAAGAAACCTGCTCCTTCAAGTTTGAATGAGCACAAATTCAATCATACAAACTCATGAAACTTTTAATGAAACCTTATCTTACATAACAAAGATTAAAAGTACTGATAGAACTACCTACTGAATGAGAAGGATGTGTCAGCTCTCCGGTGCTTGTTGTGCACTTGTGTGTTGTCATTTTTACTTGTAGCATCTTGAAATGTCACAAGAACATGTTGACAAATAGCACATCAATGATCTGCCTCAGTGACAGTAAAAATAATCAAACAGCTGACATTTTCTTTCACTTTTATTTAAAGACAAACCACACAACACCCTGAGTCACAGTGGACACAGGCCACGCCTCTCCAGCTGCTGTCTGTCAAACACAGCCACGCCTCTCCAGCTGCTGTCAGTTAGGTTAACATGTTGGTCTCATTCACATCACTGGAGGTGCAACTCTGGCAGGGTGGACTTTCAGAACAAGTCCGTAAGATGTGTCGTGTGACCAGGGCTCCAGACTAACTTTTTTTCCACCAGCGTTGCGAAACCGTCCCAGAAAACAATTTTAACTAACTCAGAGTGTAAACCATCCCAAAATCAAAATGCACACACACACAGACAGAGATTCTTGGTTTATAGATTAGATAGTTAGATGTATGATGCCTGCTGCGGTCCTGTTTCTGCTCCTGATAAAACATATTAGTGTCTGTAGTTCTATTTGCTAAGGGATGGAGCGAAAATAGAAATTGGCCCAGGACTTTTGACTTGGACTGGTCAACCAGAACCCATCTGGAGACACCATCACATGTAGCCCTTGTCACACTTTACAAGAATCACGAATTCAGTGATTTCAGGAACAAAACTTGAACAGCTGGCACATTTAACTGTAGTTCTTATTTTTACTTTGTTCTGTATGACTTTTTAGATATAGAGGGTGAGATAAGAGTTCAGACTGAACAGTACAGTAGTAAATTCAACACCAAACATATTTTTTCAGTAGACCTGAGCTGATCACTCAGACTCTGAGGACTTTAATTAGCTTATTAGCAGAAACCAAACATATCCTGATAAATAAACTGAGACTAGATTCCTGTTGTCTTCCTTTTACTGCTTATTGTGTAAAACTGGACTCAGTGGCAGCTGTACTGGGAGCTGCCCTGCTAGTCTCCTCCTCCTGCCTGTAGTCTGCACAGTTACTGCTGCTGGATCAGCAACTAGCCTACTTGAAACATCGGGACTATTCTGGATCTTAACTTCTTTTCTTAGAGATTTTCAGCCATTTTTTTTTTTTTTTTACTTTGTTATTCATGTAAAATGAGTGAGACAGTCCACTACAGCCTCAGCGTACAGCCTTGACAATCATAAAGATACAAACGCATAAACTGTGAGTGGTGGACGGAGCCGCGGGGCTGAACCAAACTTAGTTATCTGGGGAGACAGTGAGGGAGATGAGACCTCACAGAGCCACAGTGTCGGTCTGCTGCACTGGGTTGATCGTCAGATCTCTCTCCCTCTCTCTCTTCCTTTTCCCTGCAATTTGATCAGCCCACCAGGAATCTTCCCATGCCTCCCGATCAGCCACTCCGTGCCTGGTATTCACTTGTTAGTAAGAATGAATCATTTCAACACCGACACATCTGCTACAAATAAGTGATATTTTTATGACCGGACCTGTGGGTTAACCACGGTAAACGTGGAAATAACTGGGACCACTGTTCACATATAAGCTGTTTACCATGAACATCATGGTGATATGCAAGAGAGGGTAACAAAGACAGTATTTACTATGGAGGTTAAATGCTTTTAATGTTGACAGAAGGTTAATGGTGTTAGAAGTGGTGCTGATCTTCTAAAACATTTGCTGCTATGATAATTCAAAGAGACTGACAGGGCCAGTAAAAACTTAATGGATGGTCCACTAGCCCACAGGTGTCCTGGTATGCCCAATGGCCAGTCTGACATGTAGGGTTATGTTGTACACGGGTGGTTTTTAGGAAGCAGCGTGGGACCTTTGTCATTTAAAGTAAAGACTGATGGGAGGGATACATGGAGGAAGAGCTACACACTCATTCACATTAGTGGCAACTACCCAGTACAGTTAGACTTTTGTATAGTTGCTTCAGAGGTTACTGAGACAGAGCATCACTTACTCACTTCCCCTGACCCAGGCCCTTCAAAATGATTAACCCCTTATTTTGAAGAATCCCATATGTTGATGGATGCAGATGATGCAACAGTATTCACCCTGCAACTACAGTTTATGGGCTAAATTTAGTTCAAAATCTGTGGTTGAAGGGATAACTAGTGATGTATATAAAACAAACAGCATTGTGCTTGGAATAAATTACTCATCAAGTTCAAAACCAATTCTGGACCTCCATGTAAATGATGTGTTAATTAATTAGGTTGAAGAACACCTTAGACAATAGACTGTCATGGGTGAAACACAGATAACGTGGTAACTAACATGGGAAATACGTCTTGCTGTAATAATGAGGTGTTCAAAATATGTCACACAGAGTTAAACCAGTGATGAATCCATGTCCAACAACACGGCCAAATACTTTCTGGTTTGATGTTAAAAGTGCTTTATTGTTTTTATTATTTGTTCTTATCAGAAATATCAAAGAGACTTTTAATGGTGATGCACATTAATTTTTAACCAGACCAACAACAAGAAGACAGTTCATATTGTCCCATGCTGGGACAAGTTCAGTTCAACACACTGTGTGATATCAACCACTGTATGACTGAAATTCACTTCTCTGACATATCACTCCAGAAAAAAGTGCGCATAGTTTTAAATAACTACTTTAAAGGCCCTGTTCAGACCTGGTATTAACGTGCGTCTTCAGTGTTCCGATCACAAGTCGTCAGCTCTAAGTTCATCTGTTCACACCTGGCTTTAAAATACATTTCCACATGCATCTCCAGTGACCGCTTGTGATCAGAACTCATTTCTCCGCTTCATATGCAAATAAACAGGTATGCGGTGTTGTTTTTAGCCAATCCAACATACCGGGTCCATTGTTAATGTGCTTCTGTGCATGTGTATGTCTGTGAGCGTGAGTGAGAGAGAGAGCGAGTGAGAGCGTGAGCAGTATAGAGGGGTTGAGCAAATCAATGCACTGCGCACAGCCCTACAGTAAAATTAGGTTTTAGCCATTATAAATAGTAAAATATTTTCGGTTCATTATGAAACTGTGACAGGACTAATTAGACTCTGGCGGAGGATGTCAGTGGAGGAGGCAGTCCTTAAATGTGACCAGGGTGCATTTGCTTCCCACTGCTAAAAGAATGTGGCCACATGTGGCCCAGAACACCTCTGAATGTGGTCTGAGTGATTGGATCTCAAATGCATCCTGAATGCATCTTGGCTGTATTAACACCTGACATAGAGCTGTCCACTTGTGATCAGATCACTCAGAACAGATGTTAATACCAGGTCTGAACAGAGCCAAAGTATCTCAGATATAACTAAAAGTTTTTTGCTGTTCAGTTGTTGTCATTGTGATACCACTGATGATTACAGTTAAAAATATTTTTCTGAGCCTGTCTTGCTATGTTGTATTTAATGGTATGTGGACTGTTAATGTTAATGCTATGTGTGTATACCATGTGACTCTAATAGAGATGTGAAGTGTGAGGAGTCACTGGTTCCTTAAGTGTTTTTGCCCATACGGTATTCCAAATTCAACTTTTCCCTTAAAGGACCAGTGTGTAGGATTTAGTGGCATCTAGCATTGAGGCCGTGTTTTCACTTGAACTGATTAAAGCTGTAGACTGTTTTAAGTTTTCTCCAGAGTCCAGTTTCATTATGATCTAAGCTGTGTGAGAGCTCTAACTGTCATTTAACATTGTCTATGGTAAAAATTACTTTTACTGCAGAAACCAGGGATGCCTGAAACACTTCACAACTCTATTTGTTATGACTATGTTGTTACATGTTGTACTGTTATTGTCAGTCTGTTACTGTGGGCTGGGTATAAGTGGTGTTTATTTGTATTATCTCTGTGTCTATATTTATAAGGACACCAGGAGGAATGGCTGCTGTAATACAAACGCTCAGTTTGGGGTTTTAAATCATTAATATGACCATTTGAGTAGTTTGTGTCATGTGATTTCAGCCACACTGAAAGGCTCTTGGTTCCAGGAAATCAAAGTCCTGATTTCTCACAGAAGCCTTTCATATGAGTTTGTCTTAAGGCCAGACTGGAAAATGGAAGTCAAGTGGAAAGTGAAGCATCATCTTTACCTCGTCAGACTCCAGAGCCATAGACTCCACCCTCTCCGGGTTGTCCAGGAGCTCCTGTAGCTCTGATTGGCTAAGGTCCTGGAGCTTCTCCATTTGATTTGCCAGGATGGCTGTTTGTCACAATGAAAGCAGGAAATAAAAGTTAAAAACAATGTTTGGAAACAGAGAATGAACTGTCAGAGGCCTAAGTCTTGCATTTTAATTTCCCTCACCTTGAGTAGATGATTATTAGTCACAAACTTATCAGGCCATCACTGACAACTCAAGAAACAACAAACCCTGTCACCTCCTGCTGCTCCTTCATAAAGTTCCCACTGTGTCGGTGGCCGATAACAAATGTGGGCTTTTGTTTTTTTTTTTATATCAACACAAGTGGTAATAACACATTTATACAGTTGGCTAACAGCTAGCTAGCATATTTAAGTCATCCTGTAGAGGCACAGTGGAGGTGAGTGACTGCGGGCCACGGAGCAGAACAGGCTGTTCACTGAGAAGAGGAGAGGCTGAAAATGAGCTGGCACTTACACGATGCTAGCAAACCAAATCCCGCCTGACACTGCGCCGTGGTGACATCCAACACCACCTCTCAGTTTCCACTCGCAGCTGACGTGACACGGCCTCGGGATCTCCGACCTGCCCTTACTCGGTCCGTCGACTCGATAAACAAGCTAGCTACTTGTCGACGTCCGGTCTCCGCTGACGGTTCCGCGTTGGGCGATCTGATGACAACAACAGTCGGTATGATCGCAATGTCAGGCACTCGGCCACCGTCAACTTCGAGGGAAGCCCAGCGGTTTGGCGATCAAAAACGGAGCCCAGAATGACGCCGCTCGGCCCCAACCACCACCGTCACACGCCTCTGTGTCCCGATAAGTCTTACTTTACCAAACACACGGCCGCGGTCGACACAGCTGGGTAGAAAAGCGCCAAATATTCGCTAAAAATAAGAAAGTTTCACTTCACACTGACAGAAACCGCCGCCATTTTAGGAACCATCCACGTTCCGTGGTTTGTAGGGGTGTTCGGACAAAACAAAAATAATCGAAAACGGCAGCGGTGAACTGAACTGAACCCGTCATTCACACACTATAAATACTCACGGTTTGCCGGTATATGTAGGAACAATTATTTCAACTTAAGCCGTTTATCCTCTGCTATCCCCCCGCACGGCAGAGTAATGGTGGGGTCCTGTGTTCAGCTGATATAAGGGAAACCCCTACAGTATGTGACGGTAATGTTCCAGCCGATACTGCAAATGTCCCTTCAGCGCTGCTGTCAGTGGACGATCATCCGTCACCCTGCTGAGGTGGAGGAGCGGCCCCCACCAGGACCAGGGTTCGTCCCAGCCGGAGAAATGAAAGGACAGAGAGACAGAAAGGACCGCTGTGCCGCTGCCTTTAACATCTGCAACTGCAGAAAACTTCATCGTTCATCGCTTCAGCGTTTTATTAACATGTATGGAAAGTGGCATCAATAAATGATAAATGTCTCAACCATGAATAAAGCCGTTAATTACAGTTTATGAGGCATTCTTCACATTTCACTGTGGAGACTGCTTTATCTCCTAGCTTAGGTTTTTCATGGGAGTGGACATTTAGCTCTTTAACAAGAATCAACCCAGTAAAAAGGCTGGTAATTGCTGTTATTCATATCAGCATACCTGCTGTTGTATTTGGTGCTGGCAGTAGCAACAGGATTATTAATGCGTTTTGTAGGGAATTAGAACCTGTTGGATACAGGTTTTTACAAAAATTTAAATTCTGGTGGAACACAAAAACACAAATTTATCAGCTCCTGGCAAAAACATGCATGTTGGTCTTGGCCTTCAGTTTGACAGACTATAACAGATTATTATCTTGGAATCACAGGAATACACAGAAGACAATGAACATATAGATCAAAATATTAGGATTATACAAACTGCATATGTATAACAGATGACAGAAGACAAGGTAAGATCCTGTACACTGAGAGACTGACTCAGTTGCAGTAATAGTATTCAGGTGCTTCAGTAAGAACATACAGTGGTAAGAATGCAGTTGGACCTTTTAATAGAAGGCATCAATACTTGTTTCAATGACAGGGTCACATTTGTGTTACAGCCTATTAAATATGATATGATGATATCAGAATCAGAATCAGTTTTATTGCCAAGTATGTTTTCACATACAAGGAATTTTTTCTGGTGATTGGTGCAATTGGTCAGCAACAGTGGGGCTCTCTAGCCTTGTTGATGAGGCTAATAGCAGATGGGAAGAAACTATTTTTGTGGCGAGAGGTTTTGGTCCTGAAGGACCGCAGCCTCCTGCCAGAGGGGAGTGTCTCAAAGAGTTTGTGTCCAGGGTGGGAGGAGTCAGCTACAATCTTCCCTGCACGCCTCAGAGTCCTTGAGGCGTACAGGTCCTGGAGGGACGGAAGATTGCAGCCAATCACCTTCTCAGCAGAGTGGATGATACGCTGCAGTCTGTTATTGTCCCTCTCCGTGGCAGCAGCGTACCAGATGGTGATGGAGGAGGTGAGGATGGACTCAATGATGGAGGTGTAGAAGTTCACCATCATAGTCCTTGGCAGGTTGAACTTCTTCAATTGCCTCAGGAAATACATCCTCTGCTGAGCTTTTTTGATGAGGGAGCTGATGTTTAGCTCCCATTTGAGATCCTGTGTGATGGTGGTTCCCAAGAAGTGGAAATGCTCCACGGTAGCCACGGGGGAGTCACACAGGGAGATGGGGGTGGGTGGGGCTGGGCTCTTCCTGAAGTCCACTATCATTTCCACTGTCTTCAGAGCGTTTAGCTCTAGGTTGTTCTGCCTGCACCAGGTCACCAGACGCTCAGTCTCCCACCTGTAGGCAGACTCATCGCCATCAGAGATGAGTCCAATGAGAGTGGTGTCGTCTGCAAACTTCAGGAGCTTGACAGACTGATGGCTGGAGGTGCAGGTGTTGGTGTACAGGGAGAAGAGCAGAGGAGAAAGAACGCAGCCTTGCGGGGATCCAGTGCTGATGGTCTGGGAGTCAGACACGTGCTTTCCTAGCTTCACGTGCTGCCTCCTGTCAGACAGGAAGTCGGTGATCCACCTGCAGGTGGAGTCAGGCACGCTCAGCTGGGAGAGCTTGTCCTGCAGCAGAGCCGGGATGATGGTGTTGAAGGCAGAGCTGAAGTCCACAAACAGGATCCTGGCATAGGTCCCTGAGGAGTCCAGGTGCTGGAGGATGAAGTGGAGAGCCATGTTGACGGCGTCATCTACAGACCTGTTGGCTCTGTAGGCGAACTGCAGGGGGTCCAGGAGTGGGTCAGTGATGGATTTGAGGTGGGACAGGACAAGGCGCTCAAATGATTTCATGACCACAGAGGTCAGGGCAATGGGTCTGTAGTCATTTAGTCCTGTGGGCCTTGGTTTTTTGGGGACAGGGATGATGGTGGAGGATTTTAAGCAGGCTGGCACGTGGCAGGTCTCCAGTGAGGTGTTGAAGATGTCCGTGAACACTGGAGACAGCTGATCAGCACAGTGCTTCAGGGATGATGGAGAGACAGAGTCAGGACCGGCTGCTTTGCGGGGGTTCTGCTTCTTAAAAAGCCTGTTGACATCTCTCTCCAGGATAGAGAGAGACTTTGGTAGGTGAGGAGTTGGGTTCTGATGTGGCTCTGATGTGGAGGTTAGTGTCAGGCTTGTCCCACTGTCTTTCAAAGCGGCAGTAGAACTCATTCAGATCGTTGGCCAGACGGAAGTCATTAATGGAGTGGGGGGGTTTAGGTTTGTAGTTTGTGATCTATATATATATATATATATATAAGGAGACTAAGAAATGATTAAAGGTCCATATAATATAAAGGTAGATGTCCATGTGTTTTCTGATTATAAATCAGGTCTAGGTTCTATATTAATACTGTGAAAGTATCAAAGCCTCAGTCCACAGAGAAATGCACACAGTCTCTATTCAGACACTGACCCTTAAAACGAGCTGTCAGGACTTCGACAACTTTGTGATGTCACAACAATGCAGTCACCGCCCTCAACCATGCCCCAAGCCCCACCCACCTGGACTCATCAGCGAAACTAGCAGGATTTGGTTTCTCTGAGTGTTAACCTAAAATCTGCTATATATTTATTGGATCACTCAAAAAACAGTGAACCAATCTCACCGACCCATTGTTTCTTGAGCTCCAGAGAGAAGCTTGAGAGAGGAGATGTAAAACTACACTGAGATGGTTTTTGGTTTTTAAAACCACAAATATATCTTCTTATGGATATCAACACTTCAAATAATACACAGGAGAACGGTAAAATATGGACCTTTAAAAGCTTTAAATACCCAGTGAATACATTTGAAGCTGTGACAAAGGAGTCACAGACAGTTGCCACCGAAGCTGATGTAAAATGTAACCGAAGGTGAATATCCAGGCACACTGACAACCAGGAAGTGAGACAGCAGTTGTTAGACTGTGCTGTTTGACTCCAGGCCTGTTAATACAGTGCTGTTTGTGCTGTTCAGGGAGGGGGCTGCTCCTTGTTTGGCTGCCCAGAGCCCTGCACTGGAAACACTCTTATCACTTATGTCAATATGACGACAGGTCACAGGATCTAAAAACACAAGAGACAGTTTATTACGTCATCATCTGACTCAGGCATGCGTTTGCACATACAGAGCATCGCACAATAACAGCAACACCTGTATACACTGTTCTGTAATCTATTACAGCGTTCAACCATGCAGTAAATGCCATCTCTGTGAGGCTTTTTAAAGGTTTTCGTGTAATGTGATCGTTATTTCCATACAGAGGTATAGACTGTAATACGTCAACAAGGCCCTGCTCCAACAAGGATCACTGAGGTGAAAAACACATCAGTTCCCTCCAGTCTCTTCATTTCCTTCATGATATTTGATTTGATATAAAACTATAAAAAACATGTAAAATTTTACAAAACACTGTGTGAGCACAAAATAAGGAGGTGTGTATACAGTATGTGTCAACAGGGTAGCCAATAGCCATTAAGAAGCTGGGTCTTTTTTCTATATTACCATTCAAAAGTCTCTGAATGACTCAATTTTTCTAGTTGTTACTGAAATCTACAGTATCCAGTGTTTCTGAAATTAAAGCATAGGACAAATCAGTTTATTTTAAAGGAACAATTAATCTTAATCTAACTCTGACTCCTACTAATGTGTGTCCCTGTCAGGTTGCACTCTTTCACCTTCAGTCCAGTTCATCACAAACCAGCTCCATGGGGTTCAGGTCTGGAGACCGTACTGGTCTCATCTGGTTCTGGTCTTCCAATGCTGTGGCTCATTAAGTTGCTGTCAGATTAAGCTCTGACCAACCAGTCTGTCTTCTGGTGGTACTGGTCTGTCTCTCTCCACTCTGACAGCAGTATACAGTCCTGCTTCCTGCAGTGCAGTGTTGTCATGGTGATGATTAGAAGGTGTTGTGACACAGTTTGTGTAGACAGAGGGTTTGTCAGTCATCGACTTGGAGGAAGTGTTTCATTCATTTATTTCACTGCCGCAGGAAAGATGGACTTTCACTCATTTCTTCAACCCTGACAAAGACCAGGGGCCAGTGGCACAAAGCACCTTAAGTTTTCTACTTAAGAATGACACTTAAGGTTGTATTTCTCCTTAGCTGAGGGAGTTACTAAATGTTGTTTAATAGAATCTCTTAAAAGGTTTCTAAAGTTAAGGAAAAACATTAAGGCATTTACAGCAATGACAGAGATTTTACAGCAGTAAAATTCTACAGTTTCCACGGAGACCGTTTGTTGGCTGGTATTAGCACTTGTGATACTGGTTATAATCTCAACTGTTATCGTCTCACAAAGTTGGCCTGTAGAAAAAAAATGACAGAAGAAGGCAAGAAAACCAAATTTTTCAGAGGAGGAAAAGGTGAAACTTCTAGAGGAAAATAACAAGAGAAAACAGTGCTCAGCAGACAGGTCAGAGTGTTTGACAATCACATAGCACACAGCTGATCGATGGACATGAACTATTTAACCACTAACTGACTGGAAAGATCCTGTAGCATCAAACCACAGAACAATCATTAACTGTAAAGGAGCTGAAGAGCTCAGCTGTGGAAAGTAGAGTGATCAGACAAACCATAAACTGACTGTCGATCAAATCTATACAACAAAATCAATTCCTCATCGTTGAGGGTCCATCAGGTTCTTCTGTGTTCATCCTCATCACCATAAACTCAGATATGTTGAGTTAAGATAGATTCAGAGGTACCTTAAATTTTCTTCTTAGTTTGGTCACTAAGGTCTTCTGTGCAACAGCTTAACTGACTTTAAGGAAGTATAAGACCAAGATAAGGAGAAAACCTTAAATACTTAAGTGAACATTTTAAGGAAACCTAAAGGAGAAGACCTAAGGCTGTTTTGTGCAACAGTTTTTATTTTAAGGAAATATTAAGTTGGACTTTAAAGGAAAATCTTAACTTAAGGATTTTTTTTACATCTGGCCCCCGTTCTCTGTCACAGTGACAGGAGAATTCAGTCTCTGCGTGTGTATAAAAACAGACATGCTGTGAAACCTTTGACCAGTGGTGTGTATCTGCTGTGGGTAAAACAACATGCACAGATTCACAAAGAGCAAGTTTGCTGATAGATTCTGTTTGATCCATCTTGTCTTTTTGTCACATCATCCCTCCATGAACAGGTTGACTTTGGACTGGTGTTTTACATGCAAGTATAGATTCCACATGTCAAGCCTCTGAATTTGGTCCTAAGCATCTAAAACCCAGATGAGGAGACTGAGCTCAAAGACGGTGACATTAAAAACACACTTTTACAGGTTCAAGTCCTGTGGCACCTGTTCATCTGTAAGTGACAAAATATCATCCCTCTCTTCTCCCGTGAAACATCAAAATATTTCGGACGACTCGGCCTGCAATTAAAGGTGTAAACATGTGTAATGTGGGGCCACTAACTAACCATTCTCATCATAAAATCTGTGTTTGGATGTCAGCTGGGAAACCTTTTGTCAGCTGTGCATTTCTACTGGAATCCAACAGTCCAGGTGAATGAGGAGAGTCTGCAGTGGCTGCCTGACCACTGCAGAAACTGTCCTTTCAATTCAGCGTCACTGGACATCAGTGAGGCCTCTCTTTTTGAATAGTGTGGGAAACAGGCTCAGAGTGAGATGTTCAGATTGTGGCCTCTCTCATGTCTGTGGTTTAGGGGGTTAATGTGTTTGCTGAGCCTTGGAGATGATCGTAGGTTGATCCTTTTTTTGACTGTGGGCAAAGCAAGGCTAACTGTTTCCCCCTGCTTCCAGTCTTCAAGCAAAGCTAAGCTAACCATCTCCTGGCTCCTGCCCCATATTTCTAGAAACACGAGTCGTTTCCTGGTCTCAGCATCATGTATGAAATACCCCAACTGATACTGGAATCAAAAAAAAGAAAATTCCCATAGTCATTTTTCAAATATAAAAATATCATAACATAAACAAACAATATTGGTATGGATCCTAAAATTTGAGAATTGTTTTTTTTAAATAGTGTACCGGACATATACATGGGACGTTTTAGGGTGTCAAAAATCAGTGGGCAAACTCTGTGATGGAGGCTGTTTCTAAATCAGCTCATTTGGGATTTCTGACACATACTGCACATCAATACCAATAGATCTGCAATAATCTGATATCAGCCAATATGTCAGTGTATGTGTAGGTGTATTATTTCACCAGTCAGGACACTGAGGCCACAAAGTACATTTTTTAGTTTGTTTGGTCATTGGTGGTTAAACTGATTTTATTGGACAACGTCTTCCAAGTGTGTGTGTGTTTGTGTGTCTGTGTCTGTGTTTATTAGTCTTTTAGTCTGTTTTCAGTGCTTTGAGGGCAGAGACAGACAGGAGGCAGTGCAGGACCACAGCCCCAATGTCAAACAGCAGCAGCAGCAGAGTCACACTCCAGCAATAGGCCTGCAGGAGACAGGAAACACATCATACACTGAAGCATGATGTCACTAAACTGACACGACCTCCAATGCATTATAAATATTTAATTTATTTTATGTTTATACATATAGGGATAAATATATATAGCAAGAATCAATACCACGTACCATAACATTTACAGCCTAGGCTACTTTGTAGTGCCCATCCCTTAAAATACTTCAGAATAAAATACAAGAAAATCTATTCATACGACACGACCACATGCTCCCCTTCATCTCTTACATCATAAATCTGAAAGAAAAGAGAAAAGAAAAAAGAAAAGCAACAAAAGAAAAAAGAAATCACCCAAAAAAAGAAAAATAAGAAAAAACAAGAAAGAAAAGAGAAGAAAAAAAAGGAAAAAAAATAGAAAAAAGAAAAGAAACAACAAAAAAAGAGATAAAAGGAAGGACAAAAGACCAGTTTGATGTCTGACCTTCAGATGTTCTCCAGGACACTTGTAATATGATCGTCCATATTCACTTAAATCTTGAACACACAACTCTTGAGGTCTCTCGGTGCTGAGGCTGTAGCAGTAGAGGCAGAAGGCAAGCACCGCCCCCAGCAGGCTAACCACATTACTACAGGCGCAACCTTGAAGCTGCGGAGGGGGACAGTGAAGACCCATCAAACAGACAGACAACAGCCACACTGTTCATTGATCACGCACTGAAGAGCTGATGTTCCTCAGTTTGATAAACAGTAAAGTTACATCACACTGATTCCAGAAAGCCTCAGGCTGACGGTGAGTAGCAACCCATTAGTTCTTAACGTTGTACTATTATAATATTTCATGTAACACTTTTCTGAGGACTGTAGGAACCTTCAGCACTGAAGAACTAAGACTAAATGTTTGTCATTAGAATGGAAATAAATGAATATCTCCCATGAACCTTTGCATCAGGTTGTTATGAGAACTGACCAGGTGTCTGCTGGGGTTCCTCTCACTGGCCATGGTGAGTGATCCTCCCGCCACAATCTGCAGCACGCACACACACACACACACGCACAATGTTAATTATGAATCACTGCAGATTGTTTCTTTGAGCTGACTCACATCTATGTCAGTCCATACATACAGCAACTTCAGAACACAGAACTACAACACAGTAAAGTGAAGGGGTCTGATATGATTTGGGGTTTGACTGCTTTTCTTATCATAGTCGTAGCATTATCACACAGTCTGTCGGTCAGCTTGTTAATAGGAGGTTAGCTTCTGTATGTGTGGCTGACAGTTGAATGTTGTTGCTTTCAGTCACCAGTGGGAGGAGCTCTTAAAGCAGAAGTGTTTTGATTCACCAGTGACACTGAGTTCGCAGTACACTGAGTGATATAGAGCAGCCTGATGGACACTGTAGCGCTGTCTGAGTTATATATATTAGATATATTTTGATGTCTGATGATGGTGCTGTGACTAAAATGTTGTATAGGTTTACATTTAAGTGCAGACAGTCTGCAGGAGCTCATCACTTTCTGCTATATTTATATATCCTGTTTCCTCCATGTTAACACAAACTCTTTCAGGCTAAAATTGTCATCATGGTCAGTGATGAACTGCTTTTTCTATTCCGCACTAAGTGCTTCATCAGCTATACTGACAGTCAGAATAAGAATCAGGAGGTACATACTAGAATTCCTATGACAAGTGGCAGTATGAAGAGTTTTGGCAGACTTTGATCGGCATAGGCGAGCGGGAAAGACAGCACCACCTGGACCAGCCCCAAGAGGATGGTCACCACCTACACATACACAGAGATCTGGCATTATGCCCTACTGAATAACATTTTATTGTAAGTTAGACTTTAAACTCAAATAATTTTGAGTCCACTCAGAGTGAGCAGTGTCCTGATCTCACCCCAGCAGCTTCAGGATCAAACCAGGAAGAGAGGCGGTGTAACCTGGGCTCAAGCGCTTGCAGCGCCCCCTCAGAAAGCATTTTCTGCAAAACAGGAAACTGAAGTCAGATACAGCTGTTGTTGTTAGTGAAGAGAGGTTTTCCTCACAATTACTGGAATATTCACATATTGACAATATTCTGACTCCCTCAGTCCTCATCCTTAAAACTCACCAGATCTCGTCATCAACAGAAGGAGAGTGTGTGCAACCCCTGTAGTGTTGTAGCAAGGCAGATCATACACTCTCCTGCCCTGGGAACCCACAACCACCATCTCCTTGTCCCCTCTTCTGCCCAGCCACATTAATAGTGGAGGATTACACAATCCCTGCCCCTGACATCCTTGATAAGCTCCTAGGGCAGCCCTTCCTCTACCCACCGAGCAATATTGAGACAAACAGCGATCTTCGGATGACCTTTTTAGATTGTTGAGTTCTTGTGGAAAGTGTGTTTTTATTCCTGGTCCTATCCCTACTTTGGTGGTGGGGCAGGGCGATTTAGCAGGATCCTCTACAGCTGGCTTCAGTCCTCCTACAGACCTTATAATATAGATTTTAATGTTGACCCTGCCCCAACGTGCTGGGTAGCCCAGTGCTGGCAGCTACCTTACAGCATGCTGTACCGTCAATATGTGACTGAAAGAATTGCTGTGTTTAGGTGATGATGTTTAAAACATGGTTTTAATATGGAAACGTAGCAGCGTGGACAGCGACTCGTGAAATGCTATGTGAACAGCAGCAGCTGCTGCAGGAGCAACCACATTACATGACAGCATAACTTTTAGGCAGCAGCGAGCAAGAGAGTGAGCATAGCTCTGACAGCTTAACTACACCACCATGGTTAAAAGGCTGCTTTGGATTTATGTTGCAGTGACTGGGAAATATGACATGTGAGCGTAGTGGTGACTTGAGTTGGGATGTCTGAAGTGGCTGAAAGGATTCACTTCATTCATCTCAATTTATCCCGAGTTGTTGTTTAGATAGCATTAAACAACCAAATATCCACTGAGCCTCAGCAACTGGCATGCCGTCAGAGCAGCTGGGAACTTCATGACTGTTCCTGTTACTTTCCCAAGCTCCTACAACATCAAGTGAACACACCATGGTGTTTTACTGAAATAATAGATATGTGTACTGTAATAATTTAGAACTACTTAATGATGCGGGCATGGATTTGACAGTGCAACCTAATGTGCTGTGGTTCTGTACAACACCACGATGTAACCAGCCTGGGCACCTGTTGAAATGTTAGCCTAAAACTTTAAATTTAACAGTTCAAGGATGTTGACTCTCTCTGACTGTTACATTTTGTAGAATAGTTAAAAATGAAATGGTTCATTAGAAAGAGTTTGACTGCAGGAAGAAAAACAGCAGAGGACCAGATTGTGGAAGAAACAACATGAATAGACCCAAAGAACAACAGAGACTGGCCACATGAGTATGGGACACACCGCTGGAGAGGCCAATGGACAGTGGGAAGCCAGTAAAACTAAGTAGCATGTGTCTTGTATTTGAGCAAGTGCATTCATGTGTGTTTCAGCAGCGTATGTGTTTGGACAGGGAGGAAAGGACTGAGAAATAGAGAGCAAAATGAGGTAGTGAAAGAGAAAAAAAGGAACAGAGAGAGAGGGAGAGTGTAGGAGTGTGTTAGTTCATCAAAACCACATGTCAGAATCCTCTTAGGAAAGACAGGAATGCCGCAGGATGAGAAGCAGATGTGGTCAGAGGAGGTTGAGAGAAGGAGGAAGAAGGCAGTGAGAGTAAGAGAAGAGTTGGGGCTGTGTGTGTGTGTGTGTTGTGGGAGAGGGGGTGGGTGGGTAGGGGGGGTGGGGGGGGGGGGGGGGGGGGGTGGGGGGGTGGTGGTGATGATGAAATAAACTGACAAGGCCCTGTGGAATGAGGGGAACATTTTGTCCTGCACTAGTGTAAAAACTAAGTCAATATGGATGTTTTGGTCAGGTGGTTTAGGGGTTAGGGGGTTGCATGAGTGGATCACCATATCCTAAGTAAAATAACTATCTTAACTCACAATAACTAACAAAATGTTTATCCTTTTAAGTGAGAGTGAACATACCAGATCTGAGGAGGTTCACAAGGCAAATCTGTAGATATAGATGACATGCCTGATGGTTTACAGAGGGCACAGAAAGGTACAGAAAAGGTGCAGACAGGTACAAACAGAGAGCCTACAGGTACAGACAGGGTACATAAAGGTATAGACAGTGTGCATATATGTATAGACACAGTGTATATAGGTATACACAGGATATATGCAGGTGTAGACAAGGTACATACAGATATAGACAGGGTGCATATAGGTATATAGACAGGGTACATGCAGGTATAGAAAGGGTGCATACACGTATATAGACAAGGTACATACAGGTATAGACAGGGTGCATACACATATATAGACATGGTACATACAGGTATAGACAGGGTGCATACACATATATAGACAAGGTACATACAGGTATAGACAGGGTGCATACACGTATATAGACAGGGTATGCACAGACAGCACATACGGGTACGGACGGGGTATCTTTGGGTAGAGATAGAGGGCATACAGGTACAGACAGGGTACATAAAGGTATAGACAGTGTGCATATAAGTATAGACACAGTGTATATAGGTATAGACAGGATACATGCAGGTGTAGACAAGGTACATACAGGCAGCTGAATGCACACAGGTGCATGCAGGAACAGTGGGCAGCTATTGTTTGTGTCATTGTAAAACTATAGAAAACAGATTTGTTATTCAGCTGATATGAGACGAAAAACACCATTATATGAAAAGTGCGAGGACAAAAAAGTCACAAACATGGCCTTGCAGAGCATCACCAGTGAAGACACCAGATTTGGCACTTTAGCGTCACAACATTAAGACTGTGCCACTGTCCTACTTATGGACTTTATGTTCACCTTTCCTACATTTGAATTACAATACTGTCATAAAATTACAGAGTGTTACTTACCTCCACTAAAGGTTTGCAAGCAGGTTTGTGCGTAATGCCGCGTAAAAGCTTTACTCTCCTCCAAATGAACTTTTAACGGTGAAAACTCCTGAAAACAAAATGTGCACGAAAGCAAAAGAGGAAGCGAAGGAGGAGCTCCGGGGGATCACATCTAGAGACAGAACAATCCCCCCCCCCCCCTCTCTCCTGCAAAAGAGAGAAGCCAGGGAGGCGCATTAAAAATCACGAGTGGTCGACCGAAGCCTTCAAAGGAGGACAAATTCATCAACTTTTCCAGAGAGAAAAAAGGTAGGCGTGAGACATTTTGTGCTCTCTAATAATTAGACAGGGGCCTAAAAGCATCGTGTTAACGTCAAAGGGAGAATCTTTGAGAATCTATGTGGATCATTTCAAAGATAAACTACGTCGGAGCACATGTTTGCGTTTTCACAAACACCACGGGTTTCAACAGTCCAAGTCAAATGAGCGACAAGTTTACGCGATGCAGTCAGTGTGGGCGTAAAGTCTGCGTAAACTGATCGCACCACTCGTATCCTTGCATGATGATATATCGCAGTTATCGTGCTACCTGCTCTGACTGGAGAAACTAAGACCTCCTCCTGATGAGACTGTTGTTACCTCCAACTGGGATCGATTTGATTGTTGTGCGGTAACGTGCTGTGCCATTGGATTACTCCACCACCACAACTAGATCCTCGGTGAATGTGGGGCATGTTTCACAGCCTGACAACACTGACAACCAGTTTTCCTCACGAAGTGGTCCTTATGCTTTAGGACACACACAAACGCAACAAGAATCTGTTGGCATAACTACACATGGTGTACCATGTAACAGATTATGAGAGCATGCAGAGAGAGCTGTGAACTGTGTCCACGCTGCCTGAAAACATGAGCTCATAGTGCTGAAGGACCTACCAATGGGTTTACAGTGCGTTGACTGCAGATAATTGTAGAGTCAGGGACTGTTCCAAAGTGAATGCACACCCAAAATTGTAGGTGCTGGTCATGCATCAAAATGAAGATGAGCACGCACTGAGTCCCAATAATTTTATTATATGTCACACACGGTCTTTCTCATGACCTCTTTAAACAACCAGTCCTTCAGCCTAAACAACCAACAACCCATAGCAGT